>NC_134419.1:7419483-8055198 GCF_030867145.1 Opisthocomus hoazin | reverse complement strand
CAGAATTGTGAAGGAACAACTGTAAACTCCTTCGTTATTCTCAGGAAAGAACACGGTAATTTATCATACTTTCATCCACATAAGAACATCCAAGCAGGCCATAATTCAAAGTCACAAGACTATCTAAAATAAAGACATTTAGGAACTGTTTATAAAATTGCTTAGTTACTTTTCTGTTTCTCAATGATGATGAATGTGCTGCTTCATAGATTAGCATGAACTTCCAAGACGGTACAGTCTAACAATTTTCACTACTAAATTGGGATTATTGTATAACCGTTAAATTAAAACTTCACTCTGTTCCTGAACCCACATGACAAAACAGACTGCAAGTATTCTTCTAAATATCTAACTCTACTGCAAGTGATTGATGAAAACCACAGTTTCAACTCAACCACAATAGTTGAGTATTTTCCAATGATGCATGTATTTTAATCTAAATATAGTCAATTTTAACACTTCTGATTAATACACACTTTAGGACTATTCATTCTCTAGTCCTATCAATTCCAGGGGGAAAACTCCAAACGATCCAGTAAATGCTGACATGGCATCCATTACAATTAAACAGCCAGTGTATGTAAAACTCAAGAGTTTGTGCTCATACCACAATGACAGCATGCAGCAATGAACTTTCTTTTCAGAAAGCCTTTGTAAGACCCAGAAAGGGAAAGAAATATATACTCCCAAATACTAATTAGTCAGATGCCGAATACTCAACCTCTTCAAAAATCTGGAGATCAGCCAAAAACTGTCATAAATGGTTTGACTTTGTACCAGAACATTATTTATCAGCATTCTTAATTTCTATCTGTGCAGACATACTACGCTTAATAATTAGCAATGAAACAGCTAAATATAACAGCAGTGCTAATTAGATCATACATAAGCATTTGAGAATTTTGACTATAAGCTAGAAGTCTTTATTAAATTCAGCTGAGGAACGTCAACCACATCTGCTACAGCCATCACAGAACTGAAGGTGGTTGTGTTCACAAGGGATGATGTAGAACCTCAACACATTAGTGGCTACACACGTCACATCTGAAATGTGACTTCAGCAGCGCAGCCAGGTAACTTGTCAGCATAGACCTACTTCTACCTAAACTAACATGCAATGGCTTATCTATATAATGAAGAAGTACAGTTACTTGTCTTGAAGTGAGGATATGAAGTCTTGACCAACCGCACTGTTCAGGGAAACAAAGCGTTCCCGGCAGCAGGTGGAAGGACAGATGCCAAGTTCCTCTGGACAGGACCTGTCTGCGAGGGCACAGTTACCACACTGGGTGCTTCATCCTCTTTGTCTCTCTCCCCTTTGCCCCTCTAAACTTTGTTCTAAAAGTTTTACATATTTTTTGTGCATAAATATATTCCATTTTGACAAGCTCACTGTAGTTACTTATGAAGAAGCAGGCATCTCTCACAGCTATGCCAAAATGACTTAAAACAATGAACTAATTAAGCAAAAAGTTTTAGCTTAAATACTGAGAACAAAAGCAGCACAAAAGCAACCTCTCTCCTCCTTCCCATACTGGGTGTTGCTGTTCTATGCTAACAAAATGAACAGAAACATCAGGGACAAAAATAAAATATTTTTGTCCAAATCAATCAAACCCCAGTGACCTCAAGGGGGAAAAAGGTCTTACCTCAAATATACACATGTAAAGCTAATATCCAAAAAGTCATCCGTTCTTATATAATTGAAATCACGGTGTTTCCATGTAAAAACTGTAACTAAAATTCCACCTACGACTGATCTCCTTTTTTTTTTTTATTTTTTTTTTTAATGCATACATATTTGAAGGTTGCTCGTTCCACTTCACAATAGCAGTAACTAGCAGTAGAAGTTGAGAAGCTCAGCCAATACAGCAAAGAGAAACAGAATACATTTCAGAAATGTTAGTAAATTATTATGGCTTCGTTTTCATTTTACAAGCTCAGTAATGTTAAGGCTGTTACAACATCCAAAATAAAAATAAATATTAAGAACAAATTGTGAAACTATTTATATCAAACTAATTATTTTTTAATTTTCTAGGATAATTTTCAAGATTTCATTATATCAGTTGATAATATATACCCCCAAATGAGATAAAATAAGTTTTTAATACAATTAAAGTTTTACTTAAGTAAACTTGTTAAAAAAAACAGATTTAAAACTCATACATTTATTTTGTTTAAACTTTAATGAGTAGAACAGATATAATTTGTGGTGTTCAAATTATTCAGGCACAATAAAAGCTAAAAATATGTCTTTGCCGGACAGTGAACATGAGATTTCCACAGACTACATATGCCTTGTTTCCCACAATCAAACTGTCACAGCATGAAAACATTCTCCTCCGTGTGGAGGTCTCGATACCCATCTCCCTGGTGAAAGCGTGCAGAAGGATCTGAAAGAGTTATTGACAATTCATACAGTATCCCATATTTCATTAGATAGTACGAGCAGAGAACGTATCTTAACTCTGAAGGGAGATGAAGCAACAATGTTTTAAATGACTATTGACTCCACTAAATTTCCTGATAATGTCAGAAGACTGTAGTCTGTCAGGTTCATAAGAGACTCGAGACGATACAGGAATCCAATTATGCGAAGTCTATTTAGTTGTCCTGTTTGCTAAGCCAAAGGTTAACGAGAACTGCACTGAAAAAACCTCCTGTGGTATTACAAAGTATTTCTTATGCTGCATAACATGTAAATGAAAAAGTATTTTAATCAAGTCTTTGTTTAACTCTTTAATTGCAGCGAGGTACTAGACAATACAGCAAATTAAAAACTCATGACAGAAAAAGTGATTCAAAAAATTTGCCTCTGAACTAAAGACTTCATGACTTATTACTAATTATTACTGAGTATTTCTGACTTGCAAAGGAAAAAATGTTCAGATCACAGAACCATAGAGAGTCATTGCTAACATTAAATCTTTATAAATAGTAAGCTATGGCCTCTAATTTTAGACAGAAATTAATTATATTTTTGTTGGTAACACATTCAAATCTGTTTACACAGCTGACAAGTCTCAGCTGCACCAGACTGAGCAGTGAGCTTTGAGGACTTTCCTGCTTTGGAGCAGATGACTCAACATTCACCAATTTCATTAAAGATGAAAAGGGGAAAAATTCACCTGCAACAATGTCACTTGTAAAAACAGATTTAAAACAGATTTATGAGTTTTACATATGTGAGGTATCCCATTCAAAAGAAAGGAAGAAAAAACCCACAGGAAAACCTAACAGCTGTGGGAAAACGGATTAGAAGTGTTGAGTTTCCAATTCTTTTTTGGGCTAATGTAAACTAATAAAATGTTAAAATGGATCCACATTTCAAAGACTGTAATTACCACATGACACCATGCTGTTATTTCAGATCTTACATCTATCGTCTCAGATATGCTCCTGAATACATGGACACAGATTTACCCACCCTCTCAAACTTAACTACTGTTTTCGCAAACACTACCACAGACATATTTTACAAGTAGATTAGGAATTCAGACAGTCTTTGCTTTTTTTTTTTTTTGATTGGCATAAATCCTTTACCCAGAGCTAAAAAGCAGCAGTCTTACCATACAAACAGCAAATCTCCCTTTACAAGAAGGGAGTAGAAACAGACAGAAAAGTAATGCATTGGAGATAATGTTAAGACATAGAAGAAGCAAATCCCAATTCCATTTTCACTTTGTGAACTCAGGTTCAACCCCTAGTTTAAACGAATGATTTTATAAAAATATAAATTTATTTTTTCTACATTTTTCTCAGGTCACAAAGTCTATATACAACATGACTACATAACTATTTCAGCCTTTTAGGCTTTGGGGTTTTTTTTAAATATGTAAAGGCAGACCTCACTAGCTGGCATTAGGAATACACCACCAGAAGAAAACTGCCTGAGCAAAACCAAAAGACATGCTGTAAAATACATTACAGGGACAACCACGCAAGGAAGCAAGTCTTAATATTTAACGGAATTCTGCAGTTAAGTTCCACGATTTCACGAATTTATAGGAAATTCACACTTAGATTCTGTTACCAAGGGTTCACATCGATCTCAGCTAAGACTTCTTTCCATTTCTAAATAACGATAATTCTAAAACCTGAAAAATACATTTGAAAATCAGTGAGTACATATTGTTTACTATTTCAAAATGTAATCTTGAAAATGTCCATACATTCCTTCTGGCCCAGCAAGAACCAAGGTAGGTAACTTTAAACACAAGTGAAGCTCTCCACTGATTTCAACAGGAACATCTGCTTAAAGCCAGACACAGGTTTAAGAATACCAGGGATCTGATGTATATAACTGAGGAAAACATCTAGATATCCACTCAGAATCCATGTAAAAAAGGAGACTTGTTCCTGAAGTTCAATTACTGCAATAGACCTCCTCAACTTCCAAAACATTGCGTATCTGCTACTAAAGCCAATACTTTAGTATTTGTATCTTTGACGACAGAGCTCTGAATTATGTGTTCTGACCACATGTTAGAATTACAATGTTAGGATAGGTTATTGCACACAGGACAATAAAAACTATTGGATGATTCCCACCAAAAGTCCAAGTAAAATCAGCTATTTGTAGGAAGAAATGAAAGAAGAACCAACCAACTTACCGAGTCATCTGTGGCAGAAGGAGGCCAGCCTTCCCATAACTGGTGACGGACAGGGATACTAGTAAGGTCATACACATTCCGTTTTACCTGGTAAAAAACCAAAAATAATCAGAACTTGCTCTAACAAAAGCAATACAGGCAAATTGCACTCTTTTCATCACAATCCCAAGTCTCTTATTTCGATTTTTTGTGATTATTGTAAAACAGGTTCCTCCAACACTCAGAGATTCAGCTCTGTTCCGCAGGTTTACACACAGTACTGCCAAAAGCAACTGACCAAACTTTGTTAAAGGAAAAAATTCAAAAACTATATATTATCATTCATAATGATCCACTATTAGTTCAGCATCACACATGTGTAAAACAATTCATAATACAAATTTTCACAGTAAAAAGTATTACAAAGTAATGAACAAACCAGGGAGATGAGAATGTAATAATAAAAACTCTGTTATAGGTTTTGCTAGTTAATGCATTCTGTTTCACACGAAAATTTTTGGTTCCTGCTACGTTTAATGCAATAAGAAATACAACCAGTGTTACATAAGTTCCTCAGAGGGGATCAAAAAATAAAAGTGAGTATATTAAACATGAAAAAAGGAATCAATAAGCATATTGCCAATAAAGACAACACATTTCAAACATTTATTAGTGAAATGCAGATAAACTAATTTTTTTACACTGATTTTTTTCTCATGCTATTAAAACACAAGTTGCTGCTGTGAATCATCTCACATGAGGGTTGTCAGGAGGAAGGGAGGGGAAAATTAGAAAGTGTTTCAAATTTCAAAGACAGGAAGAATGCCGCAAAATACAAGAGTTACAAAACTCTTTCCACTAAAACATTAACACAGATAAAAAAGTTGGCATGTTTTATCACAGGTTTTGTGATAAGCCATTATTTAAACCACAAAAAATACGTATTTCTGTACTTGGGACAGAGAGTGATATCTTAAAGTTGGCATAGTATCTTAAACCTGAATGTAAAGACTGCAGAAGCAACGAGCACACAGAAATCTTGACCAGCCAGACCAGAACTGTGAACAACAGAACGCTTACAGCGAGCAATGCTGGGTTTTGGTTTGTCCTCCATGAAACTGCTACATGGGAATACAAGGTCCTCCCATATCTTCACAGGTCTATTTTCGTTTCCAAGTACAGATCTCAACAACCTATATTACATCCAGAAAAACTTTCTCAAACAGATAAAAGTAAGGTTTGGTACATTTTATTAATATTTTACATGACCCTTCGCTAGACAGAATATCTGAGGAAGTCAGCAGTTCTGCGTCCTGCTCCCAGCCCTGAGAGGGCTGTACAGTTTAAGGCTGACAGACACAATAACTGTTTAACACATTAAACCAAAAGACGTTAAGGCAGATGGGTAAGATTTGCCTTAAAGCAAATGCCAAGACTGCTCCAAAACCTGTCCTCTGATGCCTTCTTTAGCTTGTCATTTGTTCATTTGTCAACAGGAAAGAACCAACCATTAATTGTATTCTAACTTCTGCCACGAATATTACTAATAATGCTGTGAACGGAAAAAAAACTGTATATATTTGTCAGCAGAAAAGGTCTTTGAGCTAGTACATTGTTTGCAGTCTAGTGCACTTAACAGTTTTCTCTGAACAGAAAAATGGTTAAAAACAAAAAGGAAGAAAACTGACATTTTTCAAAATGAGAAATACTAGCATAATCCATATATTTAAGGTTTCATACTCAAGAAATGAATGAAAGATGATTGTAAACTACCACTCTTAGGGACATAATGCCATAAAACAAAGCAAACCACTATAGAGACATTTTATATAATTTGACCCTACCTATTAATCAGTACTTGCCATAGCTTCATCACTGAAATATGGTTGAGGTTTGAATATATAGTAAGGTAATATGGTAATATAAACACATGGAATGTGCGTATGCTTCCTCAAAATTTGTCATTTATTTCTAGTACAGAATGTATATGCAACATCTGGCAGTAGATATTCATCTAGAAATGTGTTTGCGTAATGAAATAGCACCAAAACTCTTTTGCTCTGGATCATCTTTAGAGATAAATGCTGCATGGACCCTTCCTTTCAAATTTTGCACGCAGTTCAAGCACATTAATACATGGATGAAAGATACATGTGCAGGCATTAAGCGGTAAAAGAACTGCTCTAATCATCGTAAATATCCTAAGGGGGGCTGAGGGAGGAGGCAGGGATTTCCACACATACGCTTGCTCACAAATGTTGATTTGGGCAACATTCTTCGAAAGACCCCTCATGGCACTGCTGCACAAGTTTGCCAACAGATAAATCTGACTGAGAGAATTCAGGGCATATAGAGAGCAAGTGCAAAGTACAGCACTCTTGCTGTATTTTCTGTTCTCAGATCCTCCATTCAATTACTGTTGCTCATTCTCACTACTTTTAGTAGTAGTAGTGGCAGTAGTGTTTCATACAAATAAAGTGCCCCCTAGTTAAAACTGTGAACTGTCTCACATTTCTGGAGAGATTTAATATGTAGGCTATGCGGATAATAATTTTAATACGATCAGTTTAAAGCTTTATAAATATAAATATTCTGCACAGATGAGTGGAAAACAATGGCTTCAATGTATTACCTAACTGCAAGATATATTACTTCCAACTCTTGAGTCTACATCTGACTAAAAGATGAAAGTCAGATCGTGTTGGTTACTTCTTTGGACATTTCAGTATCTTAACATGTATCTGGGTTGGATTCTCAGCTCAGCTTTACATTCATTGTAGGTTTTAGAATCATTAAGATATCTCTCACTTTTTTGTAAAGCTGGCAAGTCACATGTACATCTGATGACCTTTACGTTAATATTGGTTTTGTTCTCCCTAACAATACCAATATTAACGTAAAGGTTATCAGGAGTTTTTGCATGGGGACTGATCTGTTTACTATGTTTCAATTTAAAAAATTTACAACTACATTTTAATTTAAAAAGCTTCAACAAGAACACTGCTTTATTTTAGATACAGAACACTGAAGCATTTACCAGTAATTAAAGTGGACTTCATATTAGTGCTTCCTCATATTTAAGCATGTCGTCCTGCTTTGAAATACACAAACATACCTTAATTATTAAAAACTTTCTTAAATTCAAGTACACACATGTATGTTATATTCTTATATATATGTGCATATGTATACACACATGCACCTGTGAAAAATGAAATTACAGAAGACTGAACTCTATAGAACTGGGTATATGATCTCATTCCTACTGTTCAAAACAAACAGCCTTTCTTCACTGCTTCTTAACAAGAAGGTAGCCTGCTGTGCAGTATTCGTTTCGCAGTAGTATCAAGGTAAAGAGATGTCATTACTCCAAACTGACCCCACAACAGCGCATCAAAATGTGACAATACTGATCCGTGATCACAAGAACACAGTTCTTGCTATTTTAGTTTTCCTGCTTTAAATACTGGGATAAACTGCGCCTGTGAGAGCACTGTTCTCCAGTTACATATCAAAAGAGTCTCACTAACATTATTTTCACAATATAAAACTCTAAAATGAGCTATTTTGAAATAGCAAGTGAAACTTATTTACAGAAATGTGGGATCAATGGAACTACATAATATTGTTTTCAAAAAGTATTCAGCAGCAAAAATAAATAACTCAGAAGTCACATTCCTCAAATTCCCTTTTAATTCCAAAGTACAACAGAAAGGCATTATGAAAAAAACAGTATTTCCCTTTTTTCATTAACTCATCTGTAACTGCCCTGAATTCAATAACATTCCTCTGCTGTTCTAAGCTTGAAAGGCATGCTCGGGGTAAAGTGTTATGTTGGTATAAAGCACAATGCCAGACTGATGTGCTGGACAAAAGTGATCAAAGTTGAAGCAATTTTAGCCAACGCACAAGTATTCTGCTGCATTATTCTACCAGAATGACATCTGTTGAGCAACTCGCCGCAGAATAAACTAGTTGTTATAGACAGGCCTGGTCGGGTAGGGGACCATCGAAGACTTATTAGAGTAATGTTTGATTAAACAAACTGCTTGAGTTAAGATCATAACTGGATTTGGAATTCATGCCAAAGTAGTCTTCTTTCAAACAACAAGCCACAATCGATTATCTAAAATAAAATAAGCTTGCTTTTAAACAACAATTTAATTTTAGATTTGCTTGATAATTAGAATAGTATTACTAAAGCAGACTGCAAAATGTTTTAGAGACTAGGAATATTTACCAATTGAGTACAGAAAACCCCCTTTCTTCATTAACTGACTTCATTTCAGATTGAAGTTAAATATTCTGTAATGAGGAAAAAGTTCTAAAGATTCGTATAAAGCAGAACCATAAACTGCTGCTTCACTAGGCCAGCGAAATAAAAACCTACAGCCATGCTCTTCATGCAACTGAAAAAAGTTAGCATAGTAAACGGATGAGTCTGTGTTAAGGTTTTTATTTATAAATTCACTTGATATTGATAGGAGGACTGAAATCTTTATAAACTTGTGTAAAGCAAACTCTAACTTCTGGTGCCATCCACTGAGCTACATTTATTGGCAAACTTTTTGGTTCCCCACCTTTGATCGGTTTGAAATACTAATTGGCAGCATTGTTTTTCTGCAGCCCAGAATTTCTTTTCATGATGTTCAGATGCCATGGTGACTGGCACATTACTATGGCAGCCACCCTTCAGATTATAATCTCCAGAATATATGAGATCATCTGAAAACAAATTAAAAGCTCATCTATTTGGTTCCGCAACTCAGCTGTGAACAGTATCAATACAACTATTTAAACAAAAAAAATTCCCTTCATGTATTTCAGAGGCAATTTTACTTGGAAAATTACATATAATTCCTGCCTCACAGCTATACACTGATGCTGGAGAAGCACGTGAAGTTCTTCCTCCAGCTCATTCTTACTAGTGTTAGAAGGGAGTTAAAATGTTAAACAACTTGCAATATTTTAAGAAAACCCATACATGAAAGTAGTCAACACAAAGTAGTCAAGAAAACTTCCCGGATACAGGCAGTCACACCTTATCTTTCACTGTTTTTTTTTTCTTAAACAGATGAGTATGCTGCTTTAATTAGAAAGGTTAACATAAAAGATACACTTTGTTTGGAGATACGAAGTTAATCCAGCATTCAAAGCCCTTTCCCATCCGTATCAGTATGGATAAATTGAAGTAAAATGTATCATAGGGAAGAAGCCTGTACCAGGTAATGTGATGATGATGACTCTTGTGGTTTCACTTGCCAGGAATAAGTAGCTATTTTCTTATTTTGGAATTAGAAAAATCTGAAATCTACTATCAAAAAAAGGAATCTAAAACCTACTGAAAAAAAAATCAAATATTATGCTGAATCATCAAAGAACTGTCGTGTCTGAATCTGTATCTTTGAATCACAACAAATCACAACAAAGTTTAACAGTAGTTTCCCCTAGGCTGTTTTCCGCTTATGCAGGTACAAAGTTAATTGAAATAATGTAGATAATGAACTTTTGTTAGTCTTATTATTAAATATAATTTATGCAAAGCTGCAAATTGGCTGAGATGCTAAAGACTGTTCCAGGCACATAGGCAGCATGAAAGACAGTGCAAAAATGAGTGCATGAAAGGCAGACAAAAGGAGCAATAAAGTCAGAGGACTGTGAGGAATGTGGAATGTGAGTTGGGGGACACAGGGAAATGAGATCAGACGCAGACAGAGCAAGGTTGCATGGGGCACTGATAGTAAAGCCAGAATCTTGACTTTGACATTGTAACAGAGAAGAAGCCAAGACACGCAAGCAAAATTTTCAGGGGATAGCAAGGATACGGATGGGGCAACGACAGAAAGAAATGCAAAGTAAGCAAAAGCATTTTGAAGAAGAAAAATGGAAAGAAAGGAGGCAAAACCAGCTAAAGCAATAGTCTTCAAGACTAGAGAGGGAAGCCTTTAACATCTCCACCAGACAAAATTCCACCGAGAGGGAGAGCAAAGAGCATCAGGAATCGGGCAGTAACACACGGGAAGCAGGGACAGAATCTACCAAGTTTCTAAGGATAGAGACATGTCAAAGGTGATGAAGTGGTGAATTTGAAAGGATAATATTATCAATAGCTAGGAACAAAAAGATGGGTCAGATAAAAGGGTAATTTCAATTAACTATAGACTACAAGAACTATTAAAAATATACAAACTAGAGAGAAAGAATTTCTGAATCGGCACTTCTGCCACAACCTGTTGCAATAGATGCGGTCCATAGTAATAGTAAAGACACAGGACAGAAACGGAAGAAGTCAGGAGACAAAATGAAAACCAAAAATCAGTGATCCATATGTAAAATCTACCCATAGCAAAGTATTTTGCATTTTATCAGCAAAAGTCTATCAGCAGTCAATGAAAAACTGAATTTCTTAACTTAAAAAAGTGATATGTACAAGTAACGCACTGTAGGAACCGCGACTAACATCAGCACCCAAACTACAACTCTCAGGCCACTTTATGCAGGATTTGTTTGAGGGGAATGGTGTAAATCTGCTCCACACACAATTTCATTTACCATTTTGTATCTCCAATACACAACATCATAAACTACGCTAAAATACAAAGAACAAAGGTTATTTAAATCATCAAATTTTAATTTTAGTATAGGCTTTACTTTAAAAACAATCATGCACCTCTAAAGCAGCAAACAATAACTGGCCTCTCCTTCTAGCAGCTGAGTGAAGTTTAAATCATGGAATGGTTTCAACTGGTGAAATAAGATGTCATAATTGGGCTGTTTTTAAATAACGGTGTCTGCTTCTCAAGAACCTCACACCACTGAAACTCTCCAAGGAAGACTCACTATGCTAAAATAGCTATTTACATTTGCATATATACTCAATTCACTCTGATGTAATCTAAAGAAAAGAAATACACTTCCAGCCTAAACTTTAATTAAAAAATCTATACTGAATGCAAGAGAACAACTCTCCCACCCGAACTTGCCAGCCAAAAGTCATGATTCAGCACTTTTCTGAAATACAGAAGAATTCAAATATGTGTTTTACTACAATATATTTCCCAATTACTTTTTAATTTCACAGCTCTTCCTTTACATTATTATTTTTGCTTTTGATACCTTTGAAAATATTTTGGACTGCATTTATTAAGTTTTCCCCATTAGTAGGCTAAAGCTTTGAAACCTCTTGTTTAATGCAGAAGAAAAATGCGGCTTAAATTCTAACATAATTCAACATCTGGAAAACAGATAACTTATACTATCACAACAAGTAGAACTGAAACAAATAAAAGCATCAAAACTTGTATACCTACTGAAAGTAGTATTCTCTTCCCTCTAATTAAGACTGTTTTATTTTCAAGTGAAAAACAATATGCAATTTCTAACCTTCTTAAAGGACCCGAAGAGAACCTGAATGTCCACAGTACTTCAGCCACATGCAAAGCAGAATTCATTAGCAAGTTACAACACAAAAAACCCCAGCAGATTTCTGCTAAGTTTTTAAGTATCACTTTCCTGTAATCAAATACATTTCACATACAGGAAAGCCACTAATGCATCCAACTTGCACTATAAAGTGTATGGAACAGCGTTCAAACCAAAATAAATCCACTATAAACTACTGTTAAAAATGGGTTGTATTGTCCTGTAGTATTCAGTAAATATTGTGCCAACATCTTCATTAGAAAGCTTGTTGAATTCACTCTATAACAATCCAAATTAACTTAGGTCTGGAAAATAAAGTGTGATTTTTGTGACATTTTGCTGATGAGAGTTCAAACAAATTAAACACTAAGCATAAAACAACAAATACATTTTATGTTCCCAATTCTTTAATTTCATTATCTAGAAAAGAGACTGAAGATTGAATTTTGCCTCTCATCATTGGAAAGGTGGAGCAAGAACTTCATATATCTAGGGATTAAGTTAATACTTAAATAATCCATGCTATTTCCAATTTGAGTGATGAAGTCACAGAATCACAGAATCACAGAATAGTAGGGTTGGAAGGGACCTCTGTGGGTCATCTAGTCCAACCCCCCTGCCGAAGCAGGGTCACCTACAGTAGGCTGCACAGGATCTTGTCCAGGCGGGTCTTGAATATCTCCAGAGAAGGAGACTCCACAGCCTCCCTGGGCAGCCTGTTCCAGTGCTCCGTCACCCTCAGAGAGAAGAAGTTCCTCCTCATGTTCAGACGGAACTTCCTGTGCCTCAGTTTGTGCCCATTGCCCCTTGTCCTGTCACTGGGCACCACTGAAAAGAGCTTGGCCCCATCCTCCTGACACCCACCCTTCAGATATTTGTAGGCATTTATAAGGTCCCCTCGCAGCCTTCTCTTCTTCAGGCTGAACAAGCCCAGTTCCCTCAACCTCTCCTCGTAGTGGAGATGCTCCAGTCCCCTCACCATCCTTGTAGCCCTCCTCAAGTGAGGAGAAACAGGTAACTACTAAGAAATATTAACTGGATGAATAAGTAAGCGCAAAGCTAATGTATTATTTCGCTATTATGTATTTTAAAATGAGGTAGGGAAGAAAATTTTCAGGACAAAGAAAATCAGAGAGATGACTCACCATATTATTTTAGTAAAAACTGTGCCATTTAGGAAAATAAGATACTAGATATGAGGACACTCCTCAGCATCACTTTCAGAAAGGCATATGGATTCTTTAGTCCCCCATCTCAGCACTTATAGCCTCATTCCCCCATATCTACATCCATCGTAGTGAGTCATCAAACAAAATCCAAAACAAAAACATTAATTCCATTTTACTCATCCAAGTTCTTGAGGACTACAGATAGTCCTAATTACTTATGTGAAATACTACTGGCAAACTTTAAATGTCCTAAATTCAAAAAATAAACTAATTTTCTAAGCTAGTTGACTACTTCTGTCTTCTTGTTCTACAGTGGAGAGAAAGACACCTTCAGAGAGATTACCTACTAACTTTCTATCCTCAGAAAGTTTTATTTCTGAACTGTAACACTTATTCAAATAAATTCAGAAATTTTTCTTAAGTGGAAGTTGTTATTAGAAACATATCTAGTTCAGCTATCACCAGATGACTTTGACTTGGATAATACACTTAAATTTAATTACCTTTTGTAAATACTTGAAAAGAAGCATTCTGCAGTTTCCTTTCAGCAACAGAAATAACAACATTGTGAATAAATTACATTCATAGATTTCACAATTATTAATACTTCATTATCTTCCATCTCATTCTTGAACCAACTGATCTTGGATATCATTTTATTTTTTTTAACAGGTCTCTGCCAAGTTAGTATCTTAGTACCACAATCTACTATAAAATGATCCACTGGGCCATAGTAGTGTATCTTTGTGGTTAAAACCTGTACATTTTCAAGCAGAAAATAAGAGCAAGGATTCATTTAAACTTCACTGGATCTTCTGACATGCGAACTTCCAACTGACTCATGCAATATGTATACACGCACACACATACATCTACAACATAATCTAAAAAGACAGATGTTCCAAGCACATGGGATGTGTCCCCAAAGATTGAGCAAGCTATTTTCCCAACCTCAGCCTCCTGCCCAGACAAGGTCTGAGGTTTGAGAATTAACCTGAGCTCTCTTCAAGCTACCAAATAATACTTTTAATTCTGCTTTGGACTTGGCCTTTTCCTGGGCTGCAGCAAGTGGCAAATGTTAAGTATATTCACTATATTACATTATTCACTATATTCAAATTCTATATACACAACTGTTTCACTGTCTTTAAAATGTTGTTTTACTTCTCCATGCCTCAGTTTTCTGCCAGCATACATGCATACCTTAGTTCTGTGGAATAAAGAAACCTTTTTGCTGATCTCCATCTTTAAACACCTAAAATTAGCTATTCTTCCACAAGAGCATTATTGCTAAATGCAAGTTACAATCTTCTGAACCTGATGCAGAAGTTACTGATTGCTGCTATATGGCCTGCACCGTGCAAAGGTTCAGCCTACATAATTATTATTATTCATTGCTTGTAGTGCCTAGGAGACCTAATTGTGATAATCCCCTCTGAACTTAAAAAGGCATGACCCTTTGAATTTTTTAATAGAAGGTTAAAAGAAGAAACATATTCCTATAAAAGAAGTGAAAACACATTCTTAAGAAATTAAGGCAAGAGACATGAGTACTTAAAAAAAACTGGAAAAAAAAAATCATTTTAGAAGCACACAGGCACGAGGTTGAAATAGGGTATGAAAGAATTAAGAGTGTGAGCTAGCTGTGACATTACAGATTGAAAGGAAGATGTGATTAGGGTTAAAAGAGATCAAACAACAAAGACTTACTGCCAAAACAATTTCAGAAATTTATTTGAAAATGCCTTAAAGACTTCTGCTAACAAAATAAAACCGATGATAATACTTGAAGTTTTTTGTTTGTTTGTTCTACACATAGTGCACTGACACAGAAAAGATACATTTTGAAGTCCTAGTTTGTTTTTCCATTCAGCAGGAACGGTCATTTGAGGAAATATACTTATTAGTAAGCTAAATGAGGAAGCTCTGCTCAATGGAAACTTTCAACTGACCTTTACGCACATTAAGAAAGACAACAGGCAACTGCTACTAAGTCATCTATTACCAGTTCACTATCCAGAGGCAACGACTCTTTTGAAAAAGCACCCAGTTGTAAAATAAAGGGTAAATACGGCATCTAATGTTGTTCCCTCAAGGAAGGATATTAATTTGCTGTAAGAAACAGAAAAATTACCAAAACAGATTGTTAATGCTGCCATCCCAATTCCAGTTGCTTTTATGTCCTAAAATGTTGAATAACGGCCAAACATCAGATATTTTATTTCCATTAAAAATTAACATTTTAAGATCCCTTTAAAAATAGTAGGACAAACTCTGGAGGGACAAGTAATTTCATATGAACTGCATACTTGGTAGACTTAATAGATAATCCTAATAAATTATCTCAGTGATGAAATCAACAACTTGGAGAAAAATACACCTTGACACTTACTGATAATGACATTAAGGACATGACCGAGAGCAGTAACTTTGATCCAAGCTATTTAAAATTGGTACGAAAACACAATTTAAACTACAAGATACACTTTCTGCGTATCCCAACTTCTCTCTGACCTACCGGCGCCAGGGCCAGAATCTACTGCTGCTACTGGGTAATGGTAACACACAAACAAAGGCTAGGAAGTAAGAAAAAAATCTGCATGCCAGTACACAGGCTCGATCCCAGCTAGTCCATATCGCATGTGCATACACTCAGACTACTGCACAAAGAAGTGTATTTTTGCAGCTCTTGTCTTTCAATCTGTTCCTCATCCTTTGTCAGGAATTAGTGAGTGAATTCTTCAGCAAAAACTCTGTATTATACTTTCCTTTATCTTGTATTGGCTGCGTTGTTTCCTTTTTATGGAAGTCGCTGTCTTAATGAGCTACAGCATAGTAAATATTTTTGATATAGTCAGGTCCCCACTTTAAGGACCTTAAAGATTATTTCTGGGGTTTGAATTACCACTCAAAATCTACCTGCAGTGGAAAGTAGATCTGTTACATTTTCATGGCTGTCATGTTCTAAACAAAAGAAAAATTTAAACAACTTAATTTGAAGACAAAGACCCTCATCCTCATTTCAAAAGAAACCAGTTTGCAACAGCCTAAGCATGACAAATACGTATATTGGTCTTTCATTGCTTCCTTACTTGTGCATTTTCATAGGTCTCAAAACAAATCAGTCATGCCAATATATGGTAAAATAGACAGCCATTTCAGGAACTAATAAGGAAATGAATAAAAGTTCAATTTCCCATTCTTAATGCATTATAGTAAAGAGTAACATTTGTATTCACACCAAAATAGCCCACCTTTCTTCCACATTTCTTTTCACTTTAGTCCAATGACAGACTAAGTCCTACTGTCCCTCACAAACCTCAGATTATGACACAAAGACATATGCTCCTTAACACCTTTCATTGGCGGACAATACCTTCCTCTCTTCCTACCCAAACATGTTTCAGAACAAAAACCGATGGTTTCAAAGTCTCAGAAAAAGCATAAAACTCCTGTGCTTCAGAGACTCCTTATTTTAAGTGATAAACCTACCAATTCTAGTTTAAGAAACAGAACATCACAAAATCAGTATTTTGTCATGTGTTTTTTGCTTGTCTCATTTCTACATTATTGATAAAATACTCTTTTATGAGAGAGCATATTTTATTGCTACTAGAGACAATATAAAATCTATTGGAGTTTTTAAAAATGGTCAATATTAGAAAACACTTGCAAATTTAGACCTTATGTGGAAAAGTAGTTCAATCTCTGAATTTTGTGAAGCAAAGTACCACAACTGTGTGGAGAGCTACGCAGTACTTTCATGTAGAGAAATCCTCTAACACTTCTCTGACTTCAATGTTTTACCTATTTCTTCCCACCACTTTTACACTTAGCCTGCTGCTTAGAGAAATGAGTAGGCTCTCTCTGCAGCCCTGTTACTCTCAGTGCCAGCCAACAAGATGCATCTCAAAAGGAAGATGAGACATAGACCTGAAAATACTAATTTCACCAATACTGTATGTACATTTGCAAAACGAGGACAAAGTTATCAGTGTGACTTGCACTGCGCCTTCCAGTGTAGCTTGCAATCACATTTGTAACCCAAAGGAAAAGTTATGTGCAAAGTGTATTTTCTCTGAAGACTTGCTGGTATCTTCACCACAAAAAAGAGACCATGGATTACCCAGAAACCCATCAATAACTCAACAGTTGACTTGCTTGGTTCACCTAAGCTGTTGGTATCAGGTAGTTGGCAGGCTCTTACATGTGGGCACTCAGTATGAACTCGACACTAAAGTAAACTGCGATATCTTTCTCAGTCACTGTAAGTGTGAATTCAATGAACTATTTTATATGGTGGAGTTTTAACAGATATTCTCTTAACGTTATTTTAAATTCAAGTTAAAATAAAATACAAGGTTTACTGACCTGTTAGTCAACTTTCTACTAACGAATACATTTCTTGCTAATTCCCCCATTTCATTTTATGTCTATCAAATCATCACTTCTTTTGGGGCTTTTCTTTACCTCAACAGCATTCAGAAAGAATCTGAAATTCATTTCTACTTTAACCAAGAAATAGCTGTTAGTTTCACATTGGAAAAGAAAATTATGCAGACAATTTGCACAGTGTATTTTCAGAATATCAACATACACACATCAATTACAAATATAGTTACTACTACTGCCTATATTTAAGGTACATGCGTAGGAGGTGCCTGATTACACTATTAACAAGCAGCTCTCCTATATACATATACATTTTTTAAAAAAGAATTCAGTCTATTTAACAATTCACTAACAAAGCTATTCCTTGGCTCATCCCTGCCATAACCTGCTCTATTCAGAAACATATGGGAAAAGACATTAAATAACCAGTGAAAACCATGGACTTCTGGTATTAGTGCTACACATTGCATACCCCTATTCATTATTCCACCTCCCTTGTTTAATCTATCATTAAGACTCAGTGACCCTACACTAAATTTAAAGCAGATCCTTCCTTCCTCCCATGCCTAAATTCACATACTTTTCTAGCTGGGGATGCCCTCAAGTATTAGCCACTCTACAGGGTTTCTCTAATCTCAGCTCTGAACTATGTTGTGCTATAGAAGCAAGAAATTGCTGGTTTACATCTTTAACTATGGAATCTTCCACCAAAAAAAACCCTCATTTACTTAATAAGATAGAGGAAAAAAAATCTTTTATTTAGTACATATTTAACATGTACAAAATTTTACATATTTCCCTCTATACGATATAGAATAAAAATTATAAAGTAGACTGTTTCAAAGCACTGCTTCCCTGTACTTTTGAGCCAAATACAATTTAATTAGAAATTATTTTAAAGCTTTCATAAGTTTATTGTCACATCTCATAAAAGCTAGATCTTCATTTATATTCAAAGTCAATATCAAACAGGTTTCTAACAAACAAAAAAAAAAAACCCAAGAAAACAAGATTATAAAAAGCAGGTATCAGATTTGCTTTTGTTTTTTAATGCAGGAACTAAAATTATTTTAAAAATATGAAGATCTCTGCTGCTTTCAGTTCTTTTTGTTGACACAGATTGTCCTTTAACAGCAGTGGCAGTACAGGTGAAAATATATTAAGATTTTTTTGAATAACGGACAAGAATAATTCCCTTTAACATCTGTACTTATTTGTCAACTACACCCTTGTCTTCCTCTTCCATGATAAGGTAAAAATTGATCTCCAGTAGGATTTTAAAAAGTTAAAGACAGTAAGTCTGCAAGTAAAGAGATTAAATCCATTAAGAAACGAACTGGGCAAAGGTGCAATCCGAATATCGATTTTTATCGTTATTGAAAGCAGTCATATAATTTTGTATTGGTTTCATGAATTTAGCATATTTAAATATGTTTCAATATATTTCCTCAAAAGATCAGAGTTGAAAAGAAGAGCTGCAACCCTACAAAAAAACCCAGTCTGCATTCTCTCTGGCTCTTATTTCTTTAATTTCTTGAAGTCTTTCCCCAAACAAGTCAGCACTTGAACTAGTGGTAGGTGTACATGAGTCGTACGTATTTGCAGAACACAAAAAGATGAAGGGGAAAGTAAATTAGTAAGGTACAAGTTGTCAAAAATCATGTTTTTCTACATGTAGGCTATAAAGGGTTATTTCCAACTCCTATTTTCTATCAGAAGTTATCAGATAACAGAAAAATATTAGGGACACTTAAAATAAACACAGTAAGCTGAGAGCAATACTGGAAAACCTGAAGTCTGAATCCCAAGCAGATGCAGACACAGGAAGATGAAGGAGAAGTGTTACCAGAAAATGAGAAAAAACAATAAATGTGAACTCCATAAAACTGGTACACAGAACGATTTGGAGATAAAAATGAGCTGGAAGCCTCTCCAGTGAGGAAGTTCTACAAGCAGCAACCCTGTCTTTTATGAAGAAAAGGAGTCCTGTTTTGCTGAACCTAATCTTTTCAGCAAAGGCATACTGGCCTACTCCTGCCAAAAGCTGCTTCACATGCTTGAACTGCATTTATGACTGAAAAGATGACCAAAAAATGTCACAGAAGCTGTCTAGAGTATTTTTCATAAGGGGAAACCTTATGAAAAAGTTCAGAACTTTGTATTAAGTTTTTCAAGATGGGGGATGTGCCCGTTCATCCTCATTCCCCGCTAATTTCCAAGTTATTCAAATGAAACTGCTATTAGGAAGAATGTTTTGACTGAGAAGACAGCCTACAAACCTCTCAGGACCTGTGCGAGATGGCAACAAACGGTCAGAATCTAAAAAATGCTAAGATCACTTAAACTAACTTGTAAGGCAGAATTTTCAGGAAGTTGGATAGCTTTGTATTTACAAAAATATACATGTTAAGGCCCCAGTTCTGCAGCTTGTAGTTCAGGTGCTCTTCCTGAACTGTACTGGCTTCCAGAATCGGACTGGTTAAATTAAAAAATGAAGTAGTCCACAATACCAAAATCACATTTCTCTTCAAAATTCCAACATTTTAAAAGGAAAGTACATTATCTTGTATTACTTGGAGGACTGCAAAACTGAATCTCTCTCAACGCTGCAAGAATTTATTCACTGTATCTTCAATGGTGGCCTTCTTAGAGAACTGTCTAGCTGAAGCAACACAGAAACCACATGCTGCTGAAATCACGCAGTAGTTTCATGAAGGCAGGAGTGAATACTGAATATACAACTAAGTGCAACTTCATTAGTGTTTGACCAAGACACTAGGGAAGTCAGCTCTTCTGTAGATTCTAGTCTTTACAAAGCTTACCATTCATATGCTGCAAAACATCAGAAAATGTAACGACCACTTAGGAAAAAAAGAGCTAATTTGAAGCTGTTCTGGCCATTTTCACTATTCTACTGTGCAAACTTGTCATCTCACTGAAACAGAAAGCTTTGAATAAAGGTTCATGTAATTATTTAAACATATATATTATTTCCTCTGTGGTTTTCAGTCTTAGCTCAACATGCAACTCTATAACTATTAAATAAGCAGTCAATACTATTTCATTTAATGAAAAAATTACTTAAATTGCACCTTATTAAAAACTCGGCTACTTGTTTCCCCAAAAATACCTCCAATGCTGCACAGAATTAGCAGAGTCCCGATCAGAATTACTTTTTCTCTAAAATAATACTAGAAACTATGTATTACAAAACAATACTCACACATAACAAATATTTAGATCAGAAAAGATTATTCAGCTCAAATTAACACATTTCTATGAATCAAAGCAAAATTTATCCTCACTTTCGTTCCTGTTACAGAATTATCACCTCAATAGCCAACAAAAAGAAAGATCTAATGAGGTATTTCAGTATCTTCCAAAGAAGTATTTTCAGCTCTGTTTTTCTTTCAAGTGTTTGAAAGGAAAAGAGTAATGAATTGCTCCTGTGCAGTCTTTTTTATTATTGTGTTCTAACAACATGAGAGTTATATCGAGTCTTTATTTTTCACATACTTCAAAATATTTTTTTTTATTTCACTGCAACAACAGCAAAGGAAACCTCTGACCGGAAAGGACAGTTATTTAACAGCAACAGAGAAGTTCTGCTTTGAGCCATAACTTTCCCTGCTTCTACTCATGGGTCATGGGCTGACAGGGCTAAGACTTACTTGGTAGCTAAGAGATGTCCAAGAGCTCTGCACTCTAAGATCCAGGAAATAATCCAACATCCCTTGGGAATAAGTTTCCATGAGAGACAAGGATCTCGACTTCCACCAAAACCCAGGTCATTCAGCTGTATCTTGGTGAGTCTCCTGGACTATTTCTGCCTATTAGGATGAACATCCACTACTGGAGACAAGCAAGCACCCTCTAACCCTGAAAGTATCCAGATACATCATGGGGACCATGGATTTGAGATGGGGAAGATGAATCTGTTACAGTCCAGCAAGAACAAGCCAGAAACTTGAAGAAAGGACTGGGACATTTTGCTGGTCATTCACCCCCAGAGAGAGTATGCCCCGGATCTAAAATTGTTTCAAACAGGACAGTGAAATCATAATCACCTCTTTCACAATCTGTGTGAGAATATTTTGAAGAAAATTAATTAGAGGCACATCCAACGGATCAAGAATGTATATTGCAGGCAGGCTACAGAGATGTGAAGTCTGTGCTTTTTTTGTTTGTTCTGGAACTAAAAGATCAGCCTTGAGCAACCACAACCTGCACATTTTTGAGGATATCCTCCAAGCTCTCCTTGTTGTCACAAGTGTTCCAAATCATCTGAGCACATCATCTTGTGGCACTCAAACAGATGAACCAGAAAGGAATGGCCTTTCTGAAAGACCAAATGCTTTCTAAGAGAACAGTCAAGTCTCTGAACATCCTTGTTAATGGGTGATCATCACAGTGATACTGGGGCAAGTAAGGCTTCTGCAAACACACTATCAACAGCTGCTGAAAAGCATTTTACAAAGAGCTTGTGAGCTCGCCTGGGTGAGTGAGCTGTCACCTATCTGCCAATCATCAGGAAAGGGACAGAAAGCCATGTCTCCCATCACATGGACGGTGTGACTGCTGACAATAAATTTGGTGAATTTATTCTGTAGCTTTGTGTCTCTAAGTGACACATGCATGAACAGTAGCCGTGAGACACTCACAGTCAAAGATCGTTCTTGGGCAAGAAATGAGCTGCAATGTACAGACAGGAATTTGACAGGTTAGGAAACACAGACTGGCTGAACTCCTTGCGTAGAGAAACCTGCTCAGTAACATCAAAACTCTCCACATGAATGTGAAAACAAAGGCACTCAGACCTCCTATTTTAGAGATAAGTATTCTTATCTTGTATTCATTTTAGATATTTGGAATAGTTTCTGTAAAATCCTCTTCCCTTGAAATAAGAGGGCATTATTAAAGCCTGATGGATTAGAAGACCCAGAAAAGGCTCATCTGCAGATGTCTTGTGAAAATGAATTCCTGAAAAGCAACAGGAAAAAAGGTTGCAGGGATGGCAGGAAGCCAACAAAAAGCTAGGAGCTGCTGGCGATGGTGTCACAGAGACAGGCATTTTAAATTGTAATTCCAGACCAGAAGAAATGTGTGTAATCTATCACCAAAGCTGTGGAGAAAATGGATGGGTCAGATTGGAAGGGAAATAGGTCACTCCTTTCCAAAATCATCAAAAATTGTTTTGAAAGTAGAGATTAAGATACTAGCTATTGAATATAGGTCCACCTGTGGTGGCTGCGCCAATGACAATACCCTGAGGAGTCAATCTTTATCATGGTTTGCAAGGAAGCCGTGGGAGCAGGGAGTCATTCAAAGGCATCTGCAGCTCATTCTGCTGCATATCTGTGACCTTGTTTCAGACTCCAAAAGCATGGGATCAACCTATACTTGAAGAAATATCCTTAGATACTCACTGAAATTCAAAAGATCACTTGCCTTAGTGACAAAAAAAAGATCCTGTTTCCAGAGTTTGGTATACAGGTAATGTCAGAAAAACAGGAAGCTTCTGTTCATATGTTCCCCTCTCCAAGAGCTGATCCTTGGAAACAGGTCACTAAAAGATCAGAATCTGGGATGGAGATTTTGAGGATACGCTAATGTCACATTATCTTAAAAATTCTTATAAAAGCACTTCAGGCATTAGTCTTGGGAAAGATGTAAATTTGACGTGTAAGAAAGCCCTAATATCATCCAAATGAACAAGCTGAACAGTAGAAATTATAGCCTTACACTTCTGTTTTTCAGTATCTGTCTCCGAATCAGAAGATCTTAAGGCATGTTTATTGTGCAGGGATGCAGAAGGCTAGAAAAGCATATTTCAGAATAAAAACGGTGTAGAAATACTTGCAAATTAAATGCCTCTTTTTACTTTCATCAGAGCTTTCCTTTTAAAAAAGAATCAATAAAGCTTCACAAGAATAAACTGTGTGCTGTTGTTCTTCCTGCATCAACATCAGTGCCAACTAAATTCTGAACCCTAATACTGTTTCCTATTAGCTACTAACCAGAACAAACACTGTGATTTTCTGAGATCCCAGGCTGAGACTTGCCGTAACAGCAGTTAGAAAAAATGTTCTTGTTTTGACTTGTCTGCTGAGTAAACTTAACATCGAAGCTACATGGTGGAAAATAAATACATAATGCCAAGATGTTAATTTTACAGAAACACTTAACTTTTGTGACCACAATTAACACTTGGGGGAAAAAAAGCCACTGACAGGTCTGCCTGGCTCCTGCCTCTGCGCTGCTTCTCAGGCTCCCTTCCCAAGTGGCAGCTCAGCTCCTGCAGAAGCCAGGCTGCCGCTGACCCCAGGGGCTGCCTTCAAAGCAGCACCTGGGGAGGAAGAGGGGAGCAGGATGACAGGGAGTTAAATACAGCTATAAAATGACACTGACTCCCAGCTAGGATCCAAAACAGAAGTTTACGGGCAAACACCTGCTGAGAACAGCTCACCCTCTCCTCCTCCCTCTCCCACCCACAAGCTCGGGGGACCCCTCTAGGAGGAGGGCAGCAGGACCAGGCTCCCAGCACACCGACCATTTTGCAGGAGCAGCATCCTACCTGCTCAAGCAGACAGTAAGGCAGAATTGGCCCTAAATTTACAATGCTACAAGGCCTTCATTTTTTATAAAATAACCAGAAAACCAAGCTATCTTAAGGTGCATTTTGGGAATACAGATGGGACTCCTGAGGGAAACCAAAGTCTTGCCCTCTACCAGATGCATATACATGACTAAGTGTTTTGTAAATACAAGGGGGTTACTATGATTTATTTGTCATGTATTAACTAATACAGGTTGAAATTATTCTTTTCGCCTCAACAAGGACAAGCCTTACTTTGCTTTAAATTCAGCCAATTCCTCCTTTGTTTATGTTAAAGCAGAACAAGCGGCCCTTAAGATAAATCAGAATGTTCACACAACAGCTAGTTTAACTAAATCAAATTAGAAGTACACCTCTATTTTAAAACTACATAGTGTTTTTGCACAGAGCAGTTCTAAGCTGTAAAACACCAAGCGGTGTCCTATTCTCTAAGTTTTTCCTCGTCACTACAGCTCAGACCATTAAAGGTGACATAGGATTTTTAAAATGGTCTGAGATTTTGAAGAACAAAACTGCAACTTCAAAAAATGCCAGCTAACTACTGACCAAACCCAACCTGTTTCAAGGATACAAATGCCTATCAAACCTTAATAACTGAGTAATAAATGCCTTTGAATCAATACATTTGGAACACTAATTCAAAATGATTAAAGAAGCAGATAACATTAAGAATTAAAATGCAGAGCACACAATATGTAAACATCAAACACAAAATATTATTAATTGTTATATACTTCTCACGTATTTGCACTACACACATATTTCAAATGCAAATATTAATTTGGAGAGAAATACCTACTGTATATGCACACACTGAAACAGTTCACTCAGCTATACTGCATCAATGGTTATTGGACAAGTTATAGCATCACAAGCTGCTCATTTACATATTCAGCTATTCTGCCTGGTTTTTCCCTGTGAAGATGTTAATAAAACAACTGTTTTACAGATCCGTATTAACAGCTCCTCCTCTGAACTACAAAGATACTCATAGTTATGCAAATGCAGTGTATAAAGTATATACCAACAAAAAGACACCAAAAATGTAAAAACACTTCTTTTCTAAATCCTAGGAAAGTGTAATTTTATTGAACTATGGAAGTTAGCACCAAGAATAACAATTTAGTTGACAGAAAAAATTTCCATTTCAGATTCATATAATAATCAGTGAAAATTCAGTCTCTGTTTGAAAAGCTAACATGCAAACATCGTACTCTGTAATTCCCTCCACATGAGGACAGTTTTCAAGTGTAATTCAACATACTTAGCACTCTGCATTGCAGAAAGTAAGTATAATGAGCATAACAATTTAAAGGTTTCTGATTTACAGTCTGTTTTTCTGCATTCTACGGAGAAAACAGTATTTAGAAAAGTTAAGTCAGATAAACAATCTTGATTTTTTTTTTAACAAGGAGCAGTGAAGAAATTCTTAAAATTTTGTCATTCACAGCTGCAAAAGAGTCAATAAACCAGAAGATAAAGAGCAGAAATGTGAAAGTAGTGAAAAAGAAAATACATATGTGGACTAAAAGAAAATAAAAGAAGCCGAAGAAAACAAATTCTTAAAAAGAAGAGAAAAAGAGAAAAAGCCATAGTTTACTAAACAAGCAAAATGACCTACAGAGGAGAAAATATAGACGGGTGACTGTCAGACTTTAAGCCAAACCTGAATGCCCCATAAACTGACACAAGGCAAAAGACACAAAATGAGAATTGAAATTGCATTTGCAGTTCTCTTCCAGTATCAGTGTCTTGAGATGACAGATGCTTACTTCAGACTGCATACTAAAATTATCTTCTACTTCAAATAGTTTGCATTTATGTTTCAGAAGAAACATTTAACCTCCAAGTTTTATTGTTCCTCACTTCAAATTGGTCTTAAGAAAAAAACAGAATGAAACACAATGCTAACACACTCCTTTAAAGGAAAAACTATACCTTTATGCATATTCCAAAGTCCTACTGCTCATGTTGATTCTTTTTTGCATGGTTGCTCTGCAGTGAGTTGAAAACACACAGGAGGTGCACTTTTCACTTAATCTTTCATTTATTTGTTCCCATTCAAGAAGAATTTGACCACCTCTGTTTACAGAAATATTAAAAAATTACAGTGTTTCTGCTACAATGGAGAAGGTCTCCCAGTGGTGTAACATTTGAAAACACTGTTTTGCACCAAAGGACTGACACAGTTCCAGTCCTTGTAGGATGTAATTGCATTAGTGTTTCACTTCAAAACTGCACTGCTGATCTTAAGTCTCCCGTTTGTCTGATGCACTGTGCTTAAGGTTGCGTGATGGATCGGTCTCAGAGTATGCAAAGAGAATACCACTAGGATCACACTAAACCAGGAGATGCACAGTTTTTAAATGTCAACTACTAAGAAACATTCAACCCACAGGACCAGACTAGAAGTGGTCACTAGTAGAATGCCAGAAACATAAATAGCGTGGATGTTAGACCCCCACCACCAACAGGTTTTCTGTGCAGACCTCCTATTGCACTGTCCTGCATGCTCACGTAGACATAGCTGTGAACTACCCTTCTACTCTGCTCTGGAGAGACACCACTTGGAGTCCTGTGTCCAGCTCTGGAGCCCTCAGCACAGGAAAGACACAGGCCTGTTGGAGCAGGGCCAGAGGAGGCCACAGCAACGATCCGAGGGCTGGAGCACCTCTGCTGTGAGGAAAGGCTGAGAGTTGGGGTTGTTCAGCCTGGAGAAGGCTGCAGGGAGACCTCAGAGCAGCTGCCAGTACCTGAAGGGGCAGCGAGAGAGTTGGAGAGGGACTTTGTACAAGGGCATGGAGTGATAGGACAAAGGGCTTTAAACTGAAAGAGGGGAAATTTGGATCAGATACAAGAATGAAATTTTTTACTATGAGGGTGGTGAGGCCCTGGCCCAGGTTGCCCAGAGACGCTGTGGCTGCCGCCTCCCCGCAGTTTGCAAGGCCAGGTTGGACGGGGTTTTGAGCACCCTGGTCTAGTGGAAGGTGTCCCTGCCCATGGCGGGGGGGGTGGAATGAGATTAGACAGTCTACAAGGTCCCTTCCAACCCAAACGATTCTATTATATGAACTACAACTTAGTGTTCTGTGGGAAGACTTGAGGAGGAGAGTAAAGACATCTCCATGGCAATTCAAGTTTCATCTCGGTCTACTACTCTTATTTTATCAAAAAAGAAACATTCACACACCCCCCAGACCTCACAGAACACTGTAGAGAATTTCCATATTTTTAACTGGCCTCATGAGACCCAACCTTGAAATATTAATGTGGACGTGCCTGACTTGACAATTCACCTTTTGTATCAGGGAGAGAAGTTTCAGTTCACTGTTTTGTACAACAAAATGTATTCTCTTCCATTGTTCTGTCACTGCTTTTTGTGAGCATCAGAGCTTCTCCATTTTGTTTGTCTTAGTTCTGGCCGAGGCTGCCCTGTGGTCATACTTCTCAGCTGCAGCCTAGTCTTTTCTCCACCAGCCCAACGTCAATGCACAGAAAAAAAAAGAGCCAAGACCTTTTCAACAGAGCGGGTGAAAGAGACTGTTGGTTACAGGTGAAATTTTCAACACACAAAACACTCCCCAGATAAAGCACTTCTTACACTGCGTACTTTTGAATTATTCAGGAATAAGTCTTTCTTGTCTTAGAAGTGGAACTTATTTGTGGGTAAGTGCAAACAGGAGTTTATGCAATACACAGGGGGTAGATGAATTGAAATTCAGCTTACAGTTGCAGAGAAACTAATAACGGGTCACAAACATAGCTCACAATGTTTCTTAAGTAGGAGTTACTGTTTTAAAGTTACTGAGTTCAGTAAAAGGTAGCCTGTCATCAGAAATGAGTAAAATAAATTTGAGGACAATACAAAACCTTTGTGTCTCTCTTTCTCCTTGAAGAAACTGCAGCGATATCTAGGGTTCTGCGTTTTGCCTTGATGCTCTGAATGAAATGACTGAAATTATGCCAGTTCTTAGGATTCGTTATTCCTTTCTCCATTTCCCTTTGCTGGGGTTGGAGTAAGACATGTACAGCTCTGCCGTGTGATACCAAGCAGTCAGACTTACTGCCATTTTATAAGTACAGATTTGTAGGAAGAGGCGCTCTCTTCCTCATAGACAAATTGTAGAAAAGCAGTAAAAAAGAATCCTTGTTCTTTGTATTCCTCTTTCCCTCTTTTTTTTTTACTGTTTATTCATTTCCAACATTGTGACGGTCTTGAGATATTCTTCTACGCTTTCAAATGACAGTAACGTCATAATTTCCAAGAGAGCTACCAGATATTCGACATCCTAGGTAACAGCTACCATCCTGGGGAGGAAGAATAGTGGTGAGAGTTAAGGTCTTTGGTACACCAATCTGTTCTTTGCACACACACCCCATTCCAAAGCAATACGTACAAATAAATGATGTCTCAAAAATGTCTGCTGTTGTATTAAATTCTCTAAAATCCAAAAGTATCACCTCTAAAGAACCAACATGATCAGTATTTCATGCTGCATATGGCACAGTTGGTGAGAGTTTCTGTAGCCAAGATATTCTAATAATCTCTTTTTCTTCCAAAAAACAATGAATTCAAATAGATACAGTCTTTACAGCACTGTTCTGTACCTTCTATCAGCTGGGAAGATTGACCAAAAAATATCCTCTTCTAATCAAACTTAAGAGTTTCTCTTTTTAACCTGATTCTGTAAAGAGTAATTCATTAACACATCCTGATTATTCACAAAGTTCTAGTTCCTTACACATGGTAAGAACAAACAACAAAACAAGAACAAAAAGTCTTTATGGTTCAGCCCCCTTTCCAGCCAGCACCTACCCCAAAGCTCCTTTCCTTGTCTTTTCACAAGGCCACATTCCCAGTACTTGCACTTTCCTGATATTGCTGGTTGTCCCACTCTCTTGCCTTCACTCCCTGTTTCTTCATTTCTTCCACCTTTTCACCAGTCCCACAACACTTCACATTAATAGTAGCCACAGGAAACTCAATACAATTTTGTTTTGGGGTGTGTGTAGTTTTGGGGTGAGAAACGAGGTAACTCATGCTCTGAAGAGAGGTATAAAAGCCAGAAACCACCAAAGTCAACAGTTTAATCCAAACAACGGCAACACTGGATACATGTGTTGGCGTCTTGGGGGGTTTTTTGGTTGGTCATTTTTTCAGGTGCATATCAAAGTGATAACTTACACCCATTGAAAGAAACCAAGTTCAAGAGGAACAGAAAAATGGTCGAGTCTGTTTGCAAAACAGAAGTCAGAGGGCACTAAACAGAAAGCTCCTTTTTCCTATGTTGCTCACCACCGGAAAAGTAAAATATCCAACATCTTCCAGCATTACTGCTTTCAAAACAAGCTAAGAATAAGTTCACTTTGCTCTGCTAATCTAGGCAGGGAAAAATAAAGTAGATTCGAGACTTGGTACAAACCCAAAAATTGTGATCAAACTATATAGTTAGTAAATTGTTTGTCTAAATCTTTCATGTATGATGAAAGATTATTATCATAATTCATTAGCAAATTACAGACTTTGTAATGCAGGCAGTCACAAATTTGGCTTTGTATCAATCATTTTAGACCAGCTGGGTAGAAATTAACACAACTCTGGGATACATAAAATGAAGTGCTCTTTCATTTTTAATTCACTGGAAACTTTGAAGGAAAGAAATGGAAGCTCTTTTAAAAATGTCATTTTTCCCTGATTTTTGTAAATCATTCCATTTCACTGTAGACACAGAGATACAAACACACGCACACACACGTGGAGTGCATGTAATTTAATACCACAGTAACTGCCCAATCAAAATAAATACATATATAAAAAAAAGCAGCGCAGTTTTAAAATCCCTTTCTTTCATTGTTTCTGAGGCAGTTGTACATGTTAGTGATCACCAGAAGAATTATTAAACAAACACAAAAACCTAGCTACTCACAAGATACAATATTGTCAAAATTCCTTTTCTGAGCTTTTTCATTCTACCGAGATGACCTTGTACAAAAATGCTTGTTTTGATTATGTCTACTTTGCCTAAGCTACAAGGCCAGTATAGTGACAGCTGCATCTGGGAGCAACTTAAAACAAATTTTATCTTAGTGGCACCTAATCCACAGACTGGTACAAGCAGCATGGAAAAGTCAGTGTCAAAATTAAACAATGAAGGCTTTTCTAGGAACAGATGCTTTTTGCCTGCAGCTGTAAAAACCTTAAAACAATCCTATACCCCACTGTCTGGTCACGCAACTGTCACAAAGCAAGGCATAAATTTTGCCACTTATTGCAAATGTTTGCCGAGAGCTTCTACAACCCTTTTTAAAAACAGTAACGGGGATTTCTAGAGGGTGATTATGAGGCCATTTTATCCTTTAAATGAGTGCAAGGCTCTTCAATTTATGCCCATGACTCCTGGTACAAAACCAGAAGAGTAACTTCTCAAGTTCATGTTTTACACAAACATAGGAACATAACTGAAAAATCTTATGAAATGCTTTCCCTAAAGAGACAGCACACTGTTTCACTAAGATGTTATGGACCAGACAGAGACAAACATTATTAATTCACATTTGAAATGGCAAGTGAGTATTTTCTTTGCGTAGTAATTACAAAGCAATGTAGCACAGCACTACGATTACACTGCTGCTAAGATACTGTTGACCATTTCAGTGTCATATCTCCACAGCTGCTATGTTAAATATCCTATCCCCTCAAGTCTCAAAAAAATTTCCTCCTTCTGTTAAATGAATGCACTAATAAACTTTAAACCAAAATATAAACTCCTAGTGAAAAAACTCCTATAACTCAGTGAATACAAGTAAATCATCAGTTCCCAATTAAGTGAGCAATTTACAATGTGGAGAATCTAGTTGCGCTCCATATGAACTGATGGGATTTTTAGATTAGCTTCTGTTGTGTATTTAAAAGTGATAGCACCAACATGATTTAAGTACAACATTTTCAAATATTTTCTCACCAAGCAAACACTCAAAAATTGTGAAGTGTTTCCTTTCTTACTCAAGTTAAAAAAAAAAAAAACTTTTCCAGAACAACAGTTCATTAGCACCTCACTATTTATAAGTATAATTGGGTTGTTTGATGAGAAAACATGAGAGAACACTGTGCCTACAATAATTTGCACAAATACAAATTTCATTGTTTGAAAACAAATCAGCAATTCAACGATTGTTGGGGGTTTTTTTTAAATAAGTGTATATTGTGAAATAATAGAAGTGATCATATTATGGTTAACATATGATAGAAAGGTTAAACCATGCTCTAGCACGCTTTAATTTACAAGCTGTAAATTAACCTTTTTTAATTGCGAAAAATGCTAACTTTAATTTTTCATTTATGAGTCAACTAAATATAATTTATACAGATAGCAGTGCTATGCTATTTAGCTACACAGTACTTTCCCACTGTAAATAGCACAGGAACTAGGGACATAGCTGTCTAATACGTTCATAAAGGTGCTTAGGTTTTCTTGTTGTTTCACGCTAACACCTTTTTAATAGCTAGCATTATGTTAGAAGCCTTGCACAAAAATTCTCCAATGCGAAAGCAAAACATAGCAAATATTCAAAATCAGAATAGCAAGTGATGGTTTTAATTGCATTTTTTTAAAAAAAAATCAGGGTTTTAAATTAGGTCTTGATCCCCAAAATCCTTAGCATCCTTAAATTACATGAGCGAAGCCATTCAATTCAACACGAGTACTTCTAAAATAAGGACAACTCACATGACTGAGCATTTACGGAGCAGAACCTATAACCAAAATTATAACAATGACTCCTCATTACTTTCAAATTCAAATAAATTGATCCTCATCCTTTGAGAGTTTCTCTCAAATCCAACTACGCTTACGGATGGAGTGTAATAAGAGACAGAGAACAAGAGAAAGGAAGAAGGGAGATATAAACATACACACAAAACTACAAGCGCTGACAAATCGAAAGCTAACAGATGTGTGACTTCTAATTAGTTATAATAATCTGTGCTTCGACGCTACTGGAACATGCCTCACCATCCCTTGGAAATCAAACAGCTTCCTTTGGAGTTTTAAACACTCTGAGTGCTTCTAAATTTATTCAGGAAAAAAAACTTGCCTTCAGCAAATTTTAGATATCTACAGTGATAACTTTATGAAAGGAAAATATTAAATTATAATTATCCTAAACAGACACAGTCTTGTGAAACTAACCCTACATTCATATGAAAATACAAAGCATTGACTATAATGAATTTGATTCATCCTTGGACACAAAGCTTTACCACAGTAAACTCAGTCAACTGTTGCTCTTGCTTTTATATTCATAGTACTTAAATAGCGCACTTTAAAACAAAAAAACTCCAATTGGCTTTTCATACATCCACCCTCCCCAAAAATAACGCACTTGAAAAACCCAAATGATATGAAAAGGCTTCAAGGCCTCTTTTCTCCTTTTCACAGCACTTTTTTTTTATTTCTGTTTGCAGTAATCTGCCTTTCACTTTCTCATTGCTACAGAACAAACGAGGAGGCTCAGCACTTTGAAAAGGGGGCTCAATGTGTAATGGGTCCACTAGAATTAATTTAGTTGCACCAAATCCATTGAGCAGTGAGGTTTTTTTCTCTTCTCAAATCATTTTGAGTCGGACGCAGCCCCCAGCCTTTGTAATTCTAGTAAAGCACTTAAAGTGCACAGTAGGTGTTCATCAGGACCATCTGGTCAAAAGCAAAACAAGCTGCTGATTTTGCCTTTGAATAGAATGAAGCAAGTGTGAATTAGTCTCTTCAATTAGCACTATTACAACCTGTCAAGTGCATATTGTAAAACAGGATTATTACAGTATTGGTCACCAGTGCAATTATTTGCTCTCTGCCTTTTCTTGCATATAAAAATGTCCGTGTTTACTAGTTTTCGATAACAGAAGATCATTTCTTTAATGATATGCATGTCGAAACCCACCAAACCCAAGTTACAGGTTATGAAACATATTCTGTCAGGAATATATTAAGCTTCATAATTAATAGAAAAGTAAAAGAGTGCCCTTCCTTTCCCTCTTATTGCTGTTTCTGTTGCATAAAAAAGAAAAAGAATGGTTCTATACCTCTGTCAATACAATCTCCTCAAAACAGATCTCTACAGTCAGATATTAAGATATTTTAAGTGCCTAATAAAGCTATCACTTCTGAATAGGTACATAAAGGGTATTTTCTTTATTTCCCAAGGAACTTCTTTCTCATACAATTCATAACACACGACCATTTACAAAAAGTTTATCAAGGATTTCTTTCAGCAAACACATTTTAGTTTAGCAATGCGCTGGTTTTCTTTAAAAGAAAGGCAAAAAATAACAAATCAAGAAGTTGATTTAGCTTTATAAAAATAGATTTTTCTCTCCTTGTCTAAGAAGTCGAAACGTAGCTTCATAGCTAGTACTCATTTACCACTGTAGAACACTAAGGCTATCACAGTGATAGATGTTTAAATTATGTATACTGGTGTTATGACTCACTGTAAATGGAATATAATTTTTACATGACTGATTTCTTTAAAAAGCAAACAAAATGTTCAAATTTCACAAAAAGAGTATACGTCTCTTGAGTACAATCAGTATAGCAACAACACATTTTACTAGCTTCTCTGATACTTCAAGAATAATTGAACAATCTTGCAGAATGGGCACCTCCTATTAAACACCAAAAAGTGTTAGTTACTGATTTTTATTAGCATAAGAATAGTTTTCAACAAATTTAAAGCAAGTCAAAAAAACTCGAAATATAACACAACTCTTTCTGAAGCTGTTAACTCATGTACCATATTTGGATATGACCATATTGTGACCTCCGGCAAATATATTTTATTGCAATTACTTAGCTACAACATCAAAAAGAACAACATTACTTATATATACATCTCGTGTCCCCATGCCGATGTCTGACCTTTACTGTGGATGATCTCACTCAACAACAATTGTGTTGAAGATATTTTGTACAGATATGAAAAATCACATCTGAAAAAAGTATAAGACCTTCAGCTGGATTATTTTTCTGCATGCTGAAGGTAATTAATCTGCTTACCTGTATAGATATATAATACACTTATTTAGGCCTTTGAAATAAGGTTTCTGTCTGCGTGTTTATAAATGGTGGGTTTGTATCTTGTTTCACATTCATGCACTTATCAAAAAAGTTTTAAAAAATTCAGGACAAAGGACTTCAAATTGTCCTTAGGGTCTGTCAACACAGAATTTATAGTTTATCTCAGCCCAAGCAGTTGCACGCACAAATAGTTCCTCCTCCTGCCTGGAGTGCTATTGGATACATTGCTTTTCATATTCCACCTTAGCCAGCAAGTCTATAGGGAACAAAGAATAAATATATTACCTATCACAGGTGACAGGGATGTTGAGCAGCTTGCCTCCGATTAGGTTATTGGCTAAAGGAACAGAATAAAGAGCAGATGCAGCTATGCGGAGGCAGCCAGTATTTAGAGACCCATCTTCTTTGCATTGTTTGCACAGATTTTATGTTTTACTAGGAATTACAGTGCCCGGTACATGCTTTACCTAGTATTCTCAACTGAAATCTCCAGCAGTTACAAAAAAAAATTACCAATCTACAAGAGGCTTGAGGTTTCTGCATATTTAAGTCACCCACCCTTTAGCAGCCACAGCTTGTATACACTGGATACTTCTGTAATCCTGCACACAGGAATCACAAAAAGGCTTCAAGGTCTGTACCAACAGTAACAGACAAATGCAAACTCCTCATTTTTAACAGAGTTAAACAGTTTGGTAATATTTTTTTTTTTTCTATCTCAATGACTAAAACAACAAAAAGTGCGAAGCATGCTATTGTGACAAGAACTTAAACTCAAAGTTTTTCACAAATTAGTTTGTCTGCATCAGGATGAGAACACAAACTTGCCTGCCGTGAAACATTTAAATATTCTTCCCTTTTAACAGGGCTGTCCTTCATGTCTGTCAAATAATACAGCTACAACTTACAAATATGAAAAGTAGAAATGGCCATTTCTAAATGAGAACAAGTTCGTAAGAATAGACAGAAAACAAATTATGCTGAATGTGGAAATGCCTTGTATTAATTTAGCACATAACTTCTCAAATAAAAATTTTAAAATTCTCTCACTCCAGTTATGGACAGCCTCTATAAATTAACTTAGCAGAATAAAGAGCAAATGTTCAGACAGAAAGCTCCTTTTAGTCTTGTAAGTATTACGAGTTCAATCTGTCAGAATTGTCCTTATTTAACCATATAATACATTAGAAATGTATTGAAATGTATTAATTTACCGTCTCTAAACTGGCACAAAACCTACTAATTTCCACTTTAAAATGCGGATCATGGAAAAAAAGTAATCATGCTATTTCCCAGAACAGTATCTGCCTAGAATTAATTTAATACTGCCATTTTACAAGAACAAACAGATGTCAGAAACCTGTGACACAGATTAATTTGCAAATTAGGCCAACATGTTATCATTAACTTTCCAAGTTAACAACTCCCCTCTACAACTTACAATAAAAATCCAATAACCAGAATTTTTGAGAAGTTCAGTTTAATTTTTTATTTCATTTCTGAAGATTCCCTATAGGCTCATAATCCCATCTCAGTATAATTGAATATAACTTATATTTTTAAAACTGAGAAATTAAATCTTAATACATAAACAGTTGAAGACATAGATAAAGCATGTAAAAAAAAAAAAAGATTTTCAAGTACCATCCAAAATCAAACTATTGAATTAATATGCAAGAAATTGTGGAAGCAGACATGAGCACTAGGGCTTCAGGCTTTTCAGAGAATTTTCTATCAGATTGTTTTCCCACTAAACAGCAAGATTTCTTTGAAATAATAGTTCATCCAAATATCATTTACTATTAAACATGCATTCTAAACAATAAAAAAAAAAAGACAGCAAAGAATTAAAGCAACAATGATTTAGGAAAGCACAGCTGAGAGCTCACTGGATTTTGCATTAAATCCATTGCAAAATATTTCTGACAGTTCTGAAAGGGTGAAGGAGTTGGGGTTTTGGTGTGGTGGGGTTCAATTTGGGGCTTTTTTTCTTTTTTTTTTTTTTTTTTTTTAAGACACTTGGAAAAAAAATATCTATTCCTTAAAATTTGCAGCACTAACAACAACAAACTAAACAACTAGCCCTGGAAAGACAGTTGCACCCAACTGTGGCAAGCAGCAGAACACTTACAGAATTTTAAATATTTCTTTTAATAATTGATGTAGTCATTTTGAATCTTTCTGCACAGGATATAACATGTGAGTAGATTGCATTAACACTGCTTAAACATTTCAACTTGTCAGTATGGCCAAGTCGATTTCTGAAATATTTGCAGTATTTTCCCATCGAAACAGTAATAAAGGTAGAATAAATATATGCCACTGCTTTATAATCACTGAACATTAATGAATATTTTATGTCTTTTTAAATCTCCCTGTTTAATTTAAAAGGGTGAAATTAAGTCTCCTCCCTGCAATATGCCAATTATCTGTAAATCAAACAATAACTTGGCCATTATACTCCTTTTTGTTAATATCCCAGAAGCTAATTTGAAAACGCCGAGCAGCATTTTTAGGCAATAATTGAATAGTCCTTCCTGCCCTCTTGCGGCTGGCAACTGCAACTCGCACAGAGCTTTGCCACGACGACAAAAATACACCAGAAGGAAAGTAAACTATTAATTTGTTAAAGTGCGAACGAGAGAGTGAAGGAAAAAAATAATTAAATAAAAAAAAAAATCTAACATCCCCTGGAGAGGAGAGAGACAAAGGAGAGAAGAGAAGGAAAGACATCACCAATTCCTCCAAATTGCACAGACTAACTAGATTCATCAGTCATTTGCTACAATGCTCACCCTATGCTAAAAGAAAAAAAAAAATTAAAAAGCCACTAGGGAGTTAACATACAAAATAGTACTTGTTTTCTATAATTAGACAAATGTTCAGCAATCCTTTTACCTCAGCCAAATCCCCTGTGATTTCCACGAGACTTTGCACAGACATATTCACCTGCTCAGCACCAGTTACCCAAGAAGGTCCAGAGTTCTCTTTTCATTTTAGCCTCTGAAATTGTCTTCATTATTTTAAACACCATATTGGATGCAATACTTAGATACAAGACAGAAAGGCAAAGAAAGGTTTGATGCTCATGCTGATTATGTGGTGGTAGGGGTTTTTTAAATTTTGGTTGTTTAATGGGGAAAATCATACGTGACTTCTAAATTAAGTCGACCTTAGAAGTTAATATGTTGACTGTAACCTGCCATTACCAACAAACAAGAAAACTTCAGTGCATGTAAAGCCTAGATTCCCATGCACTATCACAGCTAGCTGATTTCTCTAAGCCAGGTAAGACCCACCAGCAAAGCAGTAATTTATATAGCACAGACAAAAAACAGACAATATGTATGTACATACGTTTCCTTTCAGAAACTCACCATTTTTAAAATTAAAAACAAATATTCTGATCATTTGTTTCCATAAATATTCAAATTATTTTTAATTGTAAAGAGTCAGAGATGGGCGCCTCAAAAACCAAACTGATGAAACTGTTTGTTTATATTCTTTATAAAAAAAAAAAGAATCCCAGAACTTACTGTAATAGGTTTAAAAAGGTAAAGTAGAAAACCAGCTTTCACGCAGAGGAAAGATCAGATTTTGGATCTTAAGAATAACAGAATTTACAATGAAAACGGTTAATCAGCATTTTTCATTGTTCTATGAGATATTGCTCCTATATCTAATATTACAGAACTCAAAATAATTCTGTCTACAATGTCAGCATGTGACACGAAAAACTTCAGTAAAATCTGTTTAAGCCTAAAAGACTGAAAGGACTGTCAGACCAATAGCAAACATACATTTAATTTGAAAAGCAAACATTTGATTTGAATATTTTGCAATGTGAATTCTGAGGATTCACATTTCTAGACTGTTTGTCATGTTTCCAGAAGTTTGTGGGTTATATGGAAAATAATAACCACAACATCTGGCATTAGACATACCATGGGGCATTAGACAACCACCTTTGGCTTTAGAAAGGAGTTTTAAAAATACGCAAGGGCTGCTTGTTCTGAATTCAGAGGGTCCAGAGTCGTACTAAAGATACTTCTTCCTGTAGGACTTCGTTCTGATGAACTTCTCTACAATATCACCCCTTGCTGGCCGTTCTATAGAACGGCAGTGACATCCATTATACACAAAACCATTTGGCTACCAAGGCAGGAAGAATTACAGCACTACGATAGAAACCAGTAATGGTAGAGGTGCCTGCAAAATGCAGATGGAGCTGGTTACAAGAAGGGAAGACAGAGGGAGAGCTTCAAGGGGCTTAAATATAAAATGTAATTTGAATAACTGCTTTTCTTCATCACGCCAGAATAACTCAATAGACACTTTTTGTATATTTTGATACTACATTGCAAAAGGAAACATCTTTTCTGTATAATTTCATAGAAAATCTTTTTTAGGCCAAGTTCTTTAATCAAATTACAGCAATTTTGATGATCCAGTTGATTAAACCAGAAAAAGACTAATAAAGGAATATCCATCAAGACCGTGTGAAGCTTCTTTAACAGAGCTGGCATTAGCTATAATGAGCTACATTTATTCTTCAGCTGTGAAACAGCACTCACCTCCTGAATGGTACTGCTTCCTGAGAAGTTGAGGTTGTACTCCCGCTGGACTTCTCGATGGGTGACGATCAGCATGAAGTTTTGATTTAATGACTCCTGCAGGGCCCTGAAATGGTTGAAAGAAAACCAAGAAAATCTGGGATAAGCATGTTATAGCTTGTTTTACAGTTAGATGCAAAAACCCCAGGGTACCCTAAACTCTACATGGACAAGTCCAGGCACAACATTATCATCTCTCTTTTCACTCTTAAATGCAAGGAAGCATGCTGTGAATGACCAAAGGCCATTCCTGAACTCCTTCCTTAATAAGGTGACTGCAGCCTTTAAAGCTCTTCTAATGTTAAGTATTCTCAAAATCGAGAGAGTCACATTATCTTCACAAATATCAGGTATATTTAGCGCTCGTAATGCCATTAATACCAGGCTTGTAAGCATATTGATGACCAGACAAAGTATCAAGCTACAATGCACATTAAAAACTGATGGTAAGTAGAACAAGGCAAAGCATGCTCTCGCTCCTCTAGGGTTACCTGAAGCATAAACCAAACGGAAATTCTTCCGCTTAGTTTCATTCAAAGCACATAAACCCAGCTAATTAAAACTAGAAAACTAACCACAGCAAAATTTCTCATGTGGGTACTGAGCATTTAGAAAAGTTAGTTCTGCTCAAGTTGTTTTAAATGTACATTAAAACACCCTTAATCACATGAATTAAAAAAAAAAAAATCTTAAGATACAGATTAAACGGGCCAACTATATGTTCATGTTGTGACAAACGGGTTTTGGGGGGAATTTTCCTAGTAACAAAACATCTGGATGTTGAAAAGGCATCCTGTTTGTTTAATTGGGTACAAAATTATGCAGCTATCTACTTTTCAAAATGGAAGGCAGGACTTCTGTTATAGGCACAGTAGTTACAGCTGTGTACAATCTTATACAGGCAACAAAACTGCAGCAACGTTGTAACACAGCTTGGATTTCTAAACAATATTTATGCAGACTGGACCTTTTCAGTGGCATATGGAATTAGATTAGGCTTATTCGATTTTTTTTTTCTTCTTCTCACACACTTTCGAAAGAATGACGGACTCGGGTTTTTTTCCTTTACATCTTCACTGTTCCACGACATTCAACATGCCATTTCTCTTAACAACAAAGGACAAATTCTGTATGCACATGAGCACAGCTGTATTTTAAGATACGAGAAGACAAGAAAGACTGCTAGATTATTCGAGTCCTGATTTGTTAGTTTTAACTTCTGCTGGAATTACTGATCTGCAGTTTTGCTGCTCAGATGGTAAGGAATCCATGCAATACTCACTGGATGCTTTAGCAAGAGATGCACTATTTGCTTTAACATCTCAAGAAGAATTACCTTACAAAAATATCTTCACTCAGCAGCTTAATTTGGATTCTGTGATATCTTACATATAATAATCACACACTACAAAACAAAATCATAAAGCGCTATTTCTCTTCTTTTATGGTTTTGTAATATAGAAGATATAACTTATTGTCAATGAGCTAAGTATGATCGAGTCTACGAGAGACACCAGAAACATAACTGAGGTCACTCATCTATGCTGAACATGAAGTTAGCTGCACTTGTCACAAATCTTGTAAGAAAAGGCCTAAAAAAATTTAAAAATACTTAACAGTCCTTCAAAAGAGAAAAAATGTCTTGAAAATTTGAATGTCTGTTTTCAAAGGTAATTATAATTTGATTAACAATAAGATTTATATTGCCATAACCATATTTTCTTTTGGCAAACGTTCAACAGCAACTAAAATATCCTGCTGTGCTTTTTCAGATTCTGACTTTTTATTTGTTTTCAGCAAATACTGGAGGCAAATGACATATTTAATTGCTCTGAAAACATTAATTACAGCATATGTGAATGGTTCTGGATTCAACACAGAATCACACAAGGCTCTGTTATAACTATTTTTTACTCTATCTGAAAATCTGTATATGCTAACTGATAACATGACTCGTATTTTCACTCTGCAATTAACGTAAACTTAGAATGAAACTGGCTAGTTCGATCAAACCCTCAGTCTCTCAAGGTATGCATGATACACACACTTCAGTACTATCCAAAATATAGTGTGCTAATAAAAAGCATCTGTTCATAGCAAAGGTTTTCCACTTCTCTGTTTCATCTGGATGTGATAGCAGAGACCATTTGGAAAATGAAAAAATACTCTTCAAACACAGTTCATTTAAACAAAGTGCCTTAAAACTAAAAGCCTCAATTTTTGAAGTAACTAACAATTTTGACACCTCTGCTTTTTGAATTTCTAAACACCACAAACTGAATGTTGTTAACAAGCAAATTCTCAGTACATATCCATAGCCAAATACAGGCAAAGGGGAGGCTGAAAATTAAGCTGGGTAAAATAAATAAATAAATAAAGGCTTTGAAAGTGTTAGCAGTTAAAGTGCATGGTTAATTATTCACCTTTTCTTCAGAAAAATAATATAATGCGGAATATTACTTCTGCTTACACAGAAATGCAGTGGTCAACTGATCCAGTCATTTGAGCTCCTACATCAAAATTTCATATGGTCTGACATCCATAAGACCTGGACCATACACGTTAGAAGGTCAATGGGAGGAGGAACTGATGGCCCACCTGATGGGCCATTTGTGCCAACGCCTCCCTACGCGTACCAGCGTTCCTCTGCTGCTTTGAACACGCAGCTGGACAGCCAGCAGCAGTCCCCTCCCGCGTTCGTTTGCTCCAGCAGCTAGGGATGCAGATTACCCCAAATTATTTGTGCCAATAGAACTCTGCTTCCAAAACATACCTTGCCCTAAAATTGTATTTTCAGCCATGAAGGCTATGATAGAATGTACAAAATACATGTGTTTAAAGGACACTTGTCACTGACAGTAAGCTGAAGCTTACTTTTATTTCTTTTTAGGTGCACATAACTGTACTGAGAAGACTGACTTTGAACACAATGCATATTTCTAAAATTTTGGCTTCAGTGTTTGCAGCAGTTTCATTTTCCTGCCAATGTTATCAGTTGACTATAATCTTCCAAATGAAATATCTGCATTGAAAGAAAAGAAAAAAAGTGTGTGTGTGGGGGGGGAAATCAGGCCAAATCTCAGGTCCCATTAAAGTTAAGAAAGATTCTCCCCCCAGCACCAATGCTACCAGAATTTAATTAATCTGAGAATTAATCAGTGGGAAAGTAAAGCCAAATTCTAGAAACAGGACTAGAGTAGGCCACTCTTACCAGCACCATTTCCCCCCTACTGCAAACCCCAGATTTCAAAAGCATTTGCTGATGGGTTACATACTGCCATTACATTTTCTTTTCCTCACTATCCAGCACAGGAGGCAAAGGAACTTGATGGTATTTTTGGGCACCAAACTTCCATTAGGGGAACTCTTCCTACATCCAAAAAGAAGTCCAAGAACAGGCAAAAAAAACGAGACCTGAGCAGAGTCATCGCTCTGACCAGTTCTAACAAGAGAGACTTGGACCAGTTTAGGATTTCGTATGGATTGCCTCCACAGCGGTGGTTATTGGCATTATCACAATGCACAGAAACCTCAGCTGTGGACCAGGATTCAGCTGGGGTTGAAACACTACAATATGCAAACAAAAATGTTCCTCTTTGAAACTTAAATTTCCAGCAACAGAAGTTGCAAGAATTTTTTTTCACTACTAAACTCAAAATATCAAAACTCAATTAAGAGTCTGGAAGGAGTTTATTCACAATCTACTCCAGCCAAATTCAACACAGTACAATTTATAAACACAAGTTTAATAAATTAAGAATAGAAAAAATATTTAGCCAAAAAAGGTGTAAATGCAAATAATGCTAGTCTTAAGGGACAGCAACTGTTCAATCAGTCTAGCCACGCTGAAGCAAGATGGTACTAGTGTTGATATTTATTATATTTTAAGCTTCCAGTTCTACTGCTTTTCTATTGTTCTGTAACACTTAATACATAAAATATATTGGCTGTATCTATTGATAGGTGACTGCCTGAATGCTTTAATTTTTTGGCTTTTTAATAGCATTTTTCTTTGAAATTTTAGTAATAAACTTTGAAAGAAAAAATATATCCTGAATGATCAACAAATGCTCCCTTTCATTTCAGTTCTGTAAGTTTTTATGAAATACATTCAGTATTTCCCATTAGGTAATATCTCTCTCAATCACATGGAGATTTCCCCCAAAATCTCTGAATTTTATATAAATAGCTATGACACAAGGTGATTAACATTTCCATTTTAAACTTACAGATTTATATAAGACCATGTCAACAGAAGTCCAAATTTACTGTAATTACAGATTATTTACATTAAAACAAAATAAGAAATCAGTATGTAAATGTAATGTTTGTTGTAGCTAATGCAGCAGGAGGTGGTAGATTAGGTTCAAACAGCAATCAGTTAGCAAATCTGGCTAACATGTAAATGAGCAGAAGCCCTTTTGTTTACATTCTATTGCATTTTAAACTTCAGGATTTTTAAACTGTCTCATGAGCAGATGTGAAAATAAAACATTAATCTTACCATTCTTATTGAAGCTTTCAAAGTAACTAAAGCAAGGCACTGCTCCTGTCCAGCTAAACAGACAATACTAATAATTGGAGTTGCAGGTTACATCGTTCTTAATTAACACTCTGCTACAGTTGATAACGTACAAGACACCATGCCACAATCACCACTGCTCTGCAACAATCTAAAACACAGGCATTCAGCAATATATGGACCCATCACTTAAAATATAGGGGTTGTGAGGTTTTTTTCCTAGCCACACAAATCAATATACTTCTTAAATAAGTTACACTTGCTTAGCAAAAACATGTTATTTGCAATAATCTTCAAGGTATGCACCTAGTCAAATAGCTTTTAATTGTTTCGAACTTTCCACTCATTCATCAAGTAATTGCAAATGTCCAGCTGTAATAAAGGTATAATAAAGTATCTAAGACTTTCAGTTATTTAGCAAAAAAGTATAAATACAAAATACATTCTACCCATTAAAATGGCAATCGAAGAAAAAAATTCATACAAAGCATCTCCCAGAACATGCATGATAGAAAAGAGAGACGATTGATCCGGATGACCTAGCTCCATGGGCAGATTCGCATGCCTACGCTTTTGATGCTCCCCTCTTGCATTCTCCTAAACCTTTTTCCTGAACTGGGTATTGATGACTTTCAAGAAGCACCCGAGGCAACAAAGTGAAGGAACTGCACTCTGAGGAAGCAAAGAATCTAATCCGACAAAGCTGGGGGTCTCTCCCCTTGGAGAACTACATGATGGGCATTCTTTGGCACCTTTCCTTTCAAGACTGCTTTCCAGAGGAAATCGCGTTCTTCTCCACCCACCTGTCCCATCTGGTAACTTTCGAACATAGTCACTAGTTTCAAGGAGGTCTGACAGTGTTAGGAAGGTCTCAAAGATTGGGTGTAAATCAAGAGCCGGGTAGAAGAAAGGGACCCAAATTACCACCTAATTCAGCAAAAGGCTGCATTATAAGCATAGTATTTTATACACCATCCAGCTGACCTCTTGCCAATGATCTCAGAACTACCCACAGCGTATGATTTCACCTTTCATTTGTTTTTACCTGACTACCAGCTGGAGAACAGAGGCAGGGCAGGCTGGCTACGCACAGGGAAAAAAATTGCATAGGTGCTACAAAACACATGGGAAGAACTGGAGGCAGCATCGGAGTAACTGAGATCACGGGAAACAAGGAGGGAGAGGGATGAGTTACTGCAGCCGCTGGGATGAGGCAGGAATCTACTAGAAATCAGGTTTCACTACGTCCACAGCTCACACAACATATTGTTATTGTTCTGGATATCATGCATGGATACGTTTGGCTTTGCCAAGTGAAATCATGGAAGCAGGGCATGTAACTGTACAGGTGATGTTTGACATTTAAATTTAATCTTTACACCTCAATTTACTACTCTGCGGTAGTAATTCACCGGGCTTCTATTACCTATAAAAGCTTTAGGTATGCCACTGATGAATGAAGATACCTCTACGAGATTTTTGCTTGTTTGAACTGCAGGATCACTTTGTCGTTACATTTGGATGCTAGTTTTAAGTCAGTTCTGGGTTAAGCCCATTCAGTCTGTCACAACAATCTCCAATGCCTACATACCAATACTTTGGAAAAGGACGTTTCAGACACTGTTCTCCCTCAGTGCCAAGAACAGGCACAAATTGGAGTTCATAGAGCTGTTACCAGATTGCTCCGTTCAAGAAGGACATACACATAAAATACCACGTACTGAAATCCCAGGCTTTTCAAATATCACTTTCTGAAGATATTCAAATCACAACTATTTATCTCTAGTTCAAAATAAAAGGCATTTGAAGAAAACGACAGATGAACTCACAAAGTAAGAGGCAAAGTTCCTTAACATCCATTAATAATAGATGTGAGCATGATGCTTTTAAAAATTGTGGGTAACAAACTGATCTGAATAATAACTGACCTAACAGTGGGCAGTAAACAGTGTAACTGGGTTTGGTACATTGCTTCAATTAGATGTGTTTTGATCTGCACTGATGCTTTAATTGGAGGCAAGCCTCCCCTTTCATCTAGAATTTATGACTTCAGGGAGATGATCTAGCCTTCAAATTATCCTTGTTTAAACAGCCACTAATTAATCATCGTTTGCTATCGCAAAGCTACCAACTTTATCTCATAAATATCCAGAACTAATCTCCACTATGAAACAAGTATAAACTGTAAAGGCAACAACCACTTTGATTTTACCAGCAAGTAAAGTTCTTTTAAACTATTCAACCAATAAAAACGCCTAAGAACGGTTTTTAAACAGTTTGTCGTTATATAGTTTATTGCAGTTGCAATAAACAACGTTCTTCAGACCCCAGTTTTCTTTCTAGAATCGAAGACATTCAGATTACAATAGATGGTGACAGCTGGGTAGAAATTTTGATACTGGAATTGGATTTTTTTAAAAAAAAAAAAACAAACAATTAGTATCCACAGTGTTTCTCCACAGCGTTTGCACTGTCCTTCAGCGAGCTGCTTGAGTACAACGACTTCTCGTCCTCACACACAGCCGCAGCTCCTGCCCGCAGCGCACACGCAGCTCCCCGCTCCCTCTGTCAGTGCTTTCTTTGCTTTATTATCGTTACTTCTATAATTCGTAGCGGCATTCTCCTCTCCTCCACAGCCCGCACGGCGACGTGCCCAGACACCTTTCAGTCACACACCTTTCAGTACCCCCGGCCACTAGGACGCCGGCCGCCGGCTCCTCGGGCCTGTGGCGGCACCGCCCCGCCCCCGCCCCGCCGCCTCCCGCCCAGTGCTGCCCCGCGGCCCGCGAGCGCCCGCGCCCGGCTCCTGCGCGCCCCCTAGCGGCCGCCTCGGGTAAAGCCCGCCCTCCCGGCGAAGCGCCCGCCCAGCGAGGCGAAGCCGCCAAAGTTCGTTACTTTGTGAGGGTAAAGACGCCGTTTTCCACAAAACAACATTTCCTTTTCAAACCTCAGTAACGTTCACTGACACGTGAATGCTCACCGTCAACTTCTCGGGGATTCAAATCGGTAACGAAAGAGATCCTGCTCAGTCAGAGGACATCAATTATTCAGCCTATCTACATACATTTTAGAAGTCCAGCAAGATTAGATAAAGTAATACAACCACTATTTCAGAAAGAAAATTCTGATCTGCTGGCAATGATTTATACCAGTTTACAATAAGTGAACCAACATAATGTGGTAACTCACGAAAGGCCAGCTCCCATTCCCACAGAGACTAGATTTTTGGTAAATTCAAGTCATATCTGGGAGGTGTAAAAATCTGCAGGTACCAAAACAGTTCCCATACCACACCAAGGTTCTAAAATAAACTTCCCAACCTTCTTCTCCACAATGAAGTGCTGAGGTCTTTCATCCCAACACTTACGAGAGCAGTGAAAACACTTTGTATTTATTGATTGCAGGTTTGTGCAAGCATACGTGTGGCTTTGCAAAAACTCTTTAAAACCAAATCATACAAGTAGAATTGATGGCCAAAAGACTTACCCAGAATGACTTGAAGAAGGAGGAGGCAGGTCAGGTGTTAGAACATAAAGACTATTATTTTTTGGCAAGTGTAGAGTTTTTAAAACAGTCTGAGGGGAGAAAAATCATTATAAATATAAAACATTCACCAATTTTGATGTATTATTTTATCTCTCTTAATTACCAATACTTATTTACAATACCACCAAATATGTTGTTTTGAGATATACTGTTAACTTCATAACATCGTTTCAGTAGGTGAGCCGTGTTATATATAAAACCAACACAAACTAAAGCGCTCTGTCCTGATTTTTTTCGCAATGTGTCAGTGTAAGAGTTCCTTGTGTGCCACCCCAGACCTCTAACACTGTTTGCAACTCACAGTTCTGGCACTGTAAACGCCACGCGCAGATGGACAGTTTGGAACTCTGAATTCAGTTAACTGAAAACACACTTGAAAACTTACACTATCGTCTACATCTCCAGTCTTCCACCCTTTTAACAGCATTTTCGATGCAGGAATCTGAAGTTCGTTTTCTAGAATATGTTTGATATCTCCTAAAGAGAAAACAAACAAAAAAATAGTATAAAATATACACACTTACTGATTCATTTCAAACAGTACTGAGTTATAGTTAAAAAACAAGAGCATAGTAAATGAAAAACATTTTTAATCTATGAAACCTTTTTTAATCTAGTTACCCTTGTAACATACACTTCAAATAGTAAAGGACAAATGAAGCTAAAAAAAAAAGAAATCACATAAAGCATGAATGATTGGAGAATTTGACGAATTGGACTTATATTTGAATAGTTTTACATTGCGCTAGGCGCATACATTTGCAGATGCATCCTATTTGGAGCAATGGACTTTGCCAGGAATAAAGGGTGTGTGTTTTTGATACCCAATTCCATTATCAATAATCCTGATATACAGAACTGGAGCATTCACACAATTTAACAGCTCTGACAGCTTTTTCTATGTTTTGCACATTTAGATGCTCTCTTCTCCCCGCAGTTACTATAGCCATAAAATAATTCAGACTGGAAGGTACTTCAGGAGGTCACCTAGCCCAAGCCCAGCTCAAAGCTCTCATTAAACCAGTTTAGGCAAGGCTTTGTCCAGCTGACTCTTGAACGCATCTAAGGACGGAAGTTCGACAACTTCTCTGGCCAACCTGTTCTGGTAGTTCTCCACTCTCACAACTAAACAAACAAGACACCTTGTATCTCATGGGAATTCTCAATGTTGCAAACTGTGTCCACTGCCTCTCATCTTATTATGGTGCACCTCCAAGAGGAGTCTGGCTCCATCTTCTCTGCCTCCTCCAGTCAGGTAGCTGCAGACAGAGGTAAGGTCTCTACCTGTCCCCTTCTCTTCCCCAGGCTGAAGAAGTCTGGTTCTCTGTGCCTCTCCTCCTCTGTTGCCATGTGCTCCGGTCCCCTGACCACCTTGCTGGACCCTGCTGGACTCACTGCAGAGCATCAGCATCTGTCTTGTTCTGGGGACCTCAAAACTGGATGCAGTGCTCCAGATGCAGACTCACAAGTGCTGAACAGAGGGGAATACTTATTTCCATGGACCCACTGGCTATAGTTTTGCTAACACAGCCTGCCTAGGACGTGGCTGGCCTCCTTCACTGCAAGGGTGTGCTACTGATGCACCCTTGCATCCCCTTTTTATAAGGTTGCTTTGTAGCCTGTCAGCCCTCAGCCAGTTATCAGATGGAATAACATGGAATTATCCTGTCTCAGACGCAGGACTTCAACTTTGCTTTCTTTGAACTTCATGAGGCTCCTGTCCGCCCATTTCTCCAAGCTGTCCAGGGCCCTCTAAACAGCAGCCTTGCCCTCCAGAATATTAACCCCTTTCTCTGATCTGGTATGCTTTGTGAACTTGCCAACAGCGCTCACTTAACAATCAGTTTTTTAATAAAAACATTAAGCAACGCTGGCTCCAGGATCAACCGCTGAGGGATGTCCCTAAACTAGTAACTGTTCACCAGTCAGACACTGAGCCCAGCTGTCCACGCAATTATCTACCTGTCTTATCAGTCCACTTCTCCAGTCCTTATCTTAACAATATGACTGTAAGAATACTACAGCAGAGTGTGTCAAATGCCTTAGTAAATTCAAACTGACATCCACAGTTCTTCCCTTGTCCACAGAGCCAGTCATCAAATCATAAAGGGCAAATAACTTTGATTAGGCACAATTTGCCCTTAGTAAACCCATGCTGGCTGTTCCAAATCATCTTCTTTTCTTGTCTGTGCCCTGAAAGGACTTCCAGAAGGATTTTCTCCATAATCTTCCAATGGACCAAGTTCAGCAGTTGCCACTGAACAGTAGGCTCGCTTTCTCCTTAGCCTTTCTTTTCATGCTGATGTGCTTACAAGAAGCCCTTCTAATCCCTCGGTGGTTTCAGTTCCACTTGAGCTTTAGTGTAACTCAAAACCTGCATGCTCTGGGCAAAATCTCTATATTCCCCCTGGGTAACCCCATCACTACCTTCCACCTTCTGCGCACTTTCTTTTTGCATTTAGCTTAGTCATAAATTCTTTGTATTCTTCCGTGCTGGCCTTCTGCCATGCTTGCTCCTCTGCATGTTGGAAGGGACTGTTCCTGTGCTTTGAAGAGGTTGTCCTTGAAGATCAACCAGCTCTCCTGGGCCCCTTTGCCCTCAGGCAGTCTCTCATGGGATCCTGCCAAGCAGATCCCTGAAAAAGCCAAAACCCTTCTTTCCTGAAGTCCACGGCTGAAATTCTGCTATTCGCCTTGCTGATGTCTCTCAGGACTTTAAACACAAGGCTGCCCCCAATCTTCATATGCCAAGACACAGACAAAAGCTCTACACTGACTGCTTCTGCCCTACAACGTAATCATTTATATCTGAAAGAAGTTAATTAGAACAGAAAAATAAAATACTATGGCAGCAAACTTCTGATTTGATCAGACTTTTATATCTGCTTTGCATGGATGCAACTCCGAGCAGTGCAGCGGAAGCCATGAAACACTCATCAGGCACTCAGACTCATCACCACGAGGTGGCACCAGCCAACAGCACATCCAATGCTAAAAAAAGCCGATAAGGATCTGAAGTTTCAATTTCAAAATTTCACCACAGACATCAGGCTGCAGCACTGAAAATTGTTTTAAATCAACTGTTTCTTCATTTAGCTCCTTGTTTTGATCTGTATTGAGTCTTCACTAAAAAGAAAAAACCAAAGAAACCCAACACCGCTTTGCCCTTTGCAAAACTAATTAATTCACAGTTCAGGGAATGTGAAAAATAGCATGCTCTACAATACTAACAACAGCGTATTTCTAACATACTGTTACACGATGCATCAGTTTTACGATGAAGACAATAAAATTTATAATGGAAATCTTAATTTGCACAAACAAGTCAGACAAAAATTGAGAAAAGAAGAACGCAACATTGCCTTTCACACTGGAAAGAATTCCTCTAAATCTTGTCACTAATCCTACACAGAAAGAGATGTCATACAGATTTGAAAAGGAAATGTCAAGATCATCTGCTTATTAGTAGATAGCATCTACATTAATCCTACCCCAGATTATTTTCATGCCTCAATCGGTAATCTACATTTTGTTTCTGAAGCAAGTTCATAAGAAAATGAGATTTCAAAATAAATATTTGACAGATCACTAACTTTTACAATGGATTAGTGAAATTTTGCTTTTTTAAAGCTGCAAAGAGATTTGAAAATGGGTTAGTAGCTGTGAAGGTTGCAATTTCTGGAGGATTTTTTTCTTCTTTGAGGGGTTTTGTTTTGCTTTGTTGTTTTTTAAGATTTGGATTTTTGGGATTGACACTTTTTTGTTTGTTTTTGTTTTAACAATTTATCACAACGGTTTTCATTTCATTTTTATAAATCCTTACCAACTGTGGAGTTGTCTTCAAGTACTACATCCACATTTCTGTCTCTGTACTCCACCCTGAAGTCAAGCATTCGAGGTTGTCTTTCCACTATTTGTCTAGATGGCACTACATGGCGAAACGCTGAGGATGAGGAAGGAGTTGAAGAAGCTGCTGCAGAATGACTTGCGGGTCCATATGCTGGTCCATGTAAAGTCTCTCCACCATACTCACTGAAAGATATGCAGATAAGGTTTAAACAGAACAGCTTGATACATTTAAACAAAAGCTAGCAAAGCAAAATGAACAGTATTATTCACTTACTATGGTCCACAGCACACGTCTTGAATAAACTACGTTGTCCTATCTGAAAATACTGTTTTATTAATAATTAGAAAATAACTTTCATATCAGCAATGTTAACAATTCAGTGACCCAGAAGTGCTATAGGAGAACATCTAATGAGCAGGCGTGCAGGAGCTGGGAGGGAGCACAGCCAGGCAGCTAGCCCAAGACGGCCAATGGAAATATTCTATACCACAGCCATCAGGCTCAGTTTATTAATGGGGGTTGGCTGGGGGGCAGGAATCTGCTCTGCTCTTTGCCACAAGTTTGAATCCTCTCTTGTCCAGGAGTTCAAACTTCTCTGGGAGTTGCTAAATTTGCGAAATCCACGAGTTCCGGGTTCCACAGTTGCTGCTTGGGGACTGGCTGTGAATTGGTCATTAGGTGGTGAGAAAAGTGTGTTTTGAATATTCATTATTATCATTAGTAGTATTTACTTTGTTGCCTTACTAAACTGTCTTCATCTCAACCCACAAGTTTTACCTTTTGTCCATTTCTCCTCACCATACCGCTGGGGGGAAGGGGAGGGGTGAGCGAGCGGCTGTCTAGTGCTGAGTTGCCAGCTGCCAGGTTAAACCATGATAGATAACAAACATGCATTTAAGCCATCATTTCAGTCTAAAGTTCACTAGGTAGATAATATCAGAATTATCTTGAGAAGAAGCATTATTTCCTGTTCCAGGAGTGCTGTGACCGTATAAAAATTGGCACCATGGCAACCACCAGCTTTCTACATCACTGGGCTAGAATCACATGGAAATGAGAATAAGAAATAAAGCTTAAAATACTGCATGTGTATTGGTATTTTTCAGTACTAAACTACTGAAAAACAAGTCAGATATTAAAATAGTTATGTACTTAAGGTAAATAAATTAATATAATGAGGTACATATTGCAAAAAATATCTAAAAGTGCAACAGTAAAGCAATGCTGAATTCTAGCTTGCCTTTAACTTCAAAATCCTTCAAGCCTCCTGGACATTCATGTAAGGATGTCTCCATACCTGGCTCAAGGATACATACAGCATTACAGGTCAGAACAAATTGGGAAAACCTCACTACCCAGAAGCACTTCATCCTCCTCATTGAGCCTCTCCAAAAGAAGCATGTAACTGGGATTAGAAACAAAGGTAACAGAACATGAAATTTAAGGAACATTATCCAGGCAAAAAAACCCTACGACGTACAGAAATTAAATCTGAAACACAAGCAACTTCACAGGGCAAGCCTAGAGCTTTGTCTTGTAGATGTTCTCATCAGGAAGATTTTCTGTGTCAGGCAGTTACAGGATATCATGATGGAGGACGCAAGCTAAGAAAATGCATGCACTAAAAGAACGGAAAGCGAGCAAAGGATTTAGGAAATGTGGAGACGTAAGTTGTCTTGTTTCTATTCTTAAACAGAACTTACTTGAAAAATGCATTCTACCCTTTCTGAAGGTACCATGAGACCTGTCAATGGAAATCTTTCTTATAGCAAGTCAAATCTGTCATCTACAGGCGGCCTGAACTTACAGAATGCATAAATGTGGATGGCACACATGTCACAGAAGTGCAGAAGCTCTACAGAGCTATTGCAAATCCCATCATTGTGCCTTCCACATTTGAAAAAAACAACCAATGTGTTATGCTTGTAAAATAAGGGGCTCCTTCACTGCTCACATCAGCAAGCTCAGAAGGATGCAGTCCCAGCTACAAAGACCCATGCTTTGAGTACAAGAAACAGTCTTATTTTCAGGCTTTAAAATAGCATAAATACTGAGTGATATGTTATCATCTTAAATCTGATGTCCAACTATAAATTAAGTCATACAACCATTTTGTTAACAGACCTAAGAAACGATTAATATCCTGATTCTCAGGACTGGATTTTTTTTTTTTTTAACAATACAACCAAATTATAAAACAAAACATTTTTTCCCTTCAATACATTAACATACTTCAAGTCCAGTTGTATTAATTCTATTTGATTCTACCACAAAAGGCATCCTACATATCTGACTGGCAACCTCTAATTGAACATAAGAAGCCTCACATCAGTAAAGAAAGCCTCATCCAAAAACCACTGGAAACCAGGCTTCTAAGTCTTCTGAGCCTCCTTCTAAACCACTTCCATTGGAAGAAAAAAAAAAAAAAAAGAGGGAAAAAAAAAGAAAAAAATATTTGAGCCACATTTGACTGTATAATCATTTCTAAAAATGAATAAATTCGTGTTGAAGAAAGCTGTAAGTGGACACTGGACCAGCTTGTTATCCAAGTCAGGCATAACCACTCCCCAGCTCCTTCCCCCTGACCAAACGGTTCCAAGCATTCTGGTATTTTGAATATAAATGCTTTGAGGTCAGGACTTATTAAAAAAGGTAGAAAGAGTGCTCAACACATCCGAGACTTGATCTCAAATGGACTACGTAGGCCTTACCATAAACAAACACCTAGTAACTTTACTGAGCAAAGGAGGTTTTATCCAGAATCAAAAACTGACTCTACGCAATGATAGCTTTAGTAAGTATTGACAGAGATGCCACAATACCACTTTACCTATATTATGTATTTTCTTTCATTATTAAAATAATCTTTTAAAAATATACATTGTATGTTTTTCTAAACAAAATTTTAAACACTTTTTTACTGTCTCTCTCAAGTAGCTCAGTTCCTGTTCTGCTGTTTTCAATAGCCTCATCAGCACTTAGAAGCTCATGCTTCAGTGACTTCAAGATATCCAGGCATCAGTACAGAAGCCAAAATTTAACATAGAAGCTGAAAGAAAATCAGTAAAGCTACTTTTAGAAGGGAGCAACCTTACTTTATCTAACACAGTATCTGCTGCCTGTAATTCAATTTAAAGAAACAAACAACCAATCTACAAAAATGCAAACATTTTTTGGCCAGGGACAGGGAAGCATGGAATATTAATACCTGTAAAAATGCATAAGGAAAAAGAAAATACTTAGCCAGAAACATCTGTGGATTTGCCTTGCAAATTTTTAGATCTTTGAAATTTAAAAAATATATTAAAAAAAAAAAATCAATAAAATAAAAAAATCCAACCCCAACACACACCAAGTCCTGACATTCAAGAAAGCATACCAAAACCCAGACTTCGTAAGGAGATAACCCTGAATTCAAAATAAATAGTAAGTTGAATAGGTGTTAGCCAGTCCTCCATCAGCATGGGGAAAATTGAACGTTAAGTCAGCTTTGCCAGGAATTGAATTTCTGACTCCAGAAACCGCTTTAAAAGGAGAATGACATCATCATCTTGGGAATCAGGAACAAAAAATGTAACTATGACCCTGCATCATTCTCTGTGGGTACTACTCCAGTCTTCTGTGCTTACCTTTGTAGAATGCCGTTTTCTTGTGGTATTACACCATTTATAGCTGCCTGAAAAGAGAAAACAAATTTTGAGTCAAGCATACATAGCAACAAAAATAACTCAGAACTTCTATAATATGTCTGAAAGACCGATTAGCTTGCTTTAAAATATGCCATCAAATGTCCTCCGTTCAGCAAATAGTCTTGGTAAACGATATTGTCATTAAAGTACCTGCAGAAATATATAAGTGAAAACAAACATGCAGTGAAGCTCACGCTCCTATACGCGTACGATGGACTTCCCAGGTGGAATGCGTGGGAATAAACTGCACGGTCCACGCTCAGTAACTCCAGCACGTACGCACAGTGAACATATCGCTTTCAAACACATCGAGCTAACCGCGCACAGCCAAGGCAGCCAGGCAGGACGTACACAGAAAACCTAATGTTCTGCAGCAGTATCAGACCTGCAGAAACCCTGCAACCCTGCACAGCTGCACACAGATGCCGCATGTTGCGAGCCAGATGTGTTCTCGAATTGTTGAAGTCCACGCAAGCAGCTCCTCAGCAGTGCCCATGGCTCCGTCACACCTACGCCTTCCAGACAACCTGCCTCTGGTTCCCACCCACAAATACCACATCTCGCCTCTCAGGAGCCCTTGTGCCAGGGTATCACAGAAACTGCTACCCCCAGAATTCAAACAATCTCCAGGTAGGAAAGGAAGTAGTTTTGTAAGTAAGGTTTACGTGGTTAAATATCACCCCATGCTGTCACGATCATCAGAATAAACAAAATATTACTTATAGGTGTGTAAGTAGAAACCTGGCAAGCTGCATTCAGATTTGGTCTTACTTGAAATTACAGAGTAACTATCTATTAAAATATCCTTATGAATTCTCTTACTAAAATGCGTTATTTTTAAAATAGCCAGAACATTCCCCTGTTGCAAGTTCAAGATCCCACTTCTGACAAAATTTTCTTAGCCTGTTACAGCTTTTCTCCATTCTGTATCGCAGAAAGTTTTGATGCATTTCCAGCCATCTGAAGCCACAGAAGTTTGTATAAACTTTGAAATTATATGTAAGTCATGATGAGGGGAAAACTTGGAAAGGAAATAAGACTCTCTTCAGCAGTATTTCAAAGACAACTTGTTTCAGACTGCTTTATACCACTAAAGAAGTGTTTAAAAATCATCTCATTGCTAGGATTTTTTAAATTTGAGGGGCAGTAAAAGTGATACCACATAAGCTGGTGAAGATGGCTTACACATTTTGCTCCTCTGCTGGTTAAACTTTGTTCTGATTATTGTTAGCAGATGTGGGAGTAAAGACGTCAGAACGCTACCTAACCTCAGACTTTCAATCTTAGCCCAGCAGTGGACTGAGCAGGTGGAATAGCATGGGAGGGAATTCGACAAGGAATAAGAAAGAATTCAAAAAAATCTAGAGACCAAAAAAACCAGACAACAAAAGACTAGTTCTAGTTCTGCTCTTTGATGATCTTTATAACCACTATTGTATTCACAGGTACATATTTATTAGGTTTAACAGTGAGATTAAAGATAGTGTGGAGCATTCCACTAATCTCCATTTTCTGCTGTACCAGCAGCGATTCATTAATTTCTACTATCACAACATCTAATATCCATTCTCATATGTCAGATCTACCCGACCTGTTAGCCAGAATACCTCGTGAAAGTGTGTCTGGTCCCTGAGATGAAGAAGAGAACGCTGACATTTAGAAGCTCATCGATTCCCTGGTACTCCAGGAGGACGAAGACAAATACTGCACTGAACTCTGTACAGTCATCATCTACCAACATCATTTTTACAAACTGACATTAAAAAATGCACCTTAAGTGCCTATTAAACACATATCTTGATATTATCTAGTTTTAAATGCTATGCTTTCCTTTGCTATAACTATATAAAAGCATGATTTTTTACAATTTCTATTAACAGTTAAGGCTACATAAAGTCAAAAAGCAGTTCTGCTGAGCTCAACTAAGTAACTGATCTTGCAGTAAGATTTATCATGTATTTAGAGATAAAAATTGCATAAATAATAGCAAAAAAAAAGCAGATAAGCAAAAGGGTCACAGGTATCCGTAAGCCACAGCAACCACCCATAAAGCCGTATCAAATTACAGTGAAAACAAAGCTTCCTACCAGATGAGTTTTTAAATCAGTTTATCCACTCTGCATGGTAATAATCAGTGGTTTCTTTTTAACAACACGTCTCATTTATCATCATTGTGGTTTGTGCAGTCATACGTAGCTCTTGATCATGTTCATCTAACAAACCTCCAGGAAAAAGTGGGAGGTTTTGGTTTGTTTGTGTTTGTCTGGATTGGTTCCCGCCCCACCATACTCTTCAGCAACATCCATGTCATTCCTGTCAATCAACAAGTAAAGTTGGTTGAAAGACAAAAATATCCTTTATTTTGCATCTGTAGGATACAGAGAGCAAACAATAGGGTTTTGTACCACAGGACCAACACTCAATGATCTGCTGGTGCAACAGAATTCTCTTTATTCTGAAAAAAAGAAGCTGCTTCAGCTGTGAAGAAGTACAGCACAGCGTGGTATTTCCACGTTTTTTCTGTCAAAGCTCACGTCTCAGGGGATTAAATCAGCTCAAACTTCTTCTAAGCCTAGTTAGAGGGGTTAAATATGATAGAGGCTTCAAGATATTTTCTTTAAAATTGAATAACTCGCTTGTTCACATCCCCAGTTTTATAAACTTGATGACACTTAAGAGGCACAGCAGTAAGAAAAAACAGCAGCAGCATTATGTACTTTTTTGATGGAAAGACCTCTATTAACCACACTGTAAAAATAAAGAGTCTGGACACTGTTTGTTAAGCAAGATGGAAGACCAAAAATTATGTAGACGGCAAATGGTAGCCAGTGCACATGTAGATATTGCATAAATATTAAATACCCATGTTCTTACAAGACATCTATAAGTAGACCCTGCAAAGAAAATAAGAAAAAGGAACAACCATCTGCTTTAGAACTTCCTAGGGGGAAAGTCGTGACTATAAAGAAAAAAAAAAAAGGAAAAAAAAAAATAAAGAACAAGTTATTAAGGCAAGATCTGTTCCAGTCTGCTCTTCCCCAGCCTCAGTCCCCTTTGCAAGATGATCAGGTCTCTATGGTTAAGCAAACATTCAAAGATATAAAATTTTTTTGTCTTTCCAAACAGGGATCATTTGATCATCAAAAACAGCCTGTGTAATTACTATACAGTAATAAAAAAGATGTATTACCCTTGAAACTATTTTAATAACAGGTGCAGTAAATCTATTGATGAGTGATTAAATACAGTTACATGCTTACGCTGTTCTCACACTGTGCGTACCCACGGCTGTCACTGCTGGGTACTGGGTATCACAACTTCAACAGATAGTTTACCTGTTCTAATGCTATCACTATTTAAAGAGTGAAGCTTGCCTTCAGTGGAAAATTATAGGGCTTTTAAGATCCCCCCCCAAGCTAAGAATCTTTCGTGTGTCTCAGTGCTACCCATATACAAACTCTACTGTAACACTGTTCCAACGTGGAACAGAGGCACCAAAGCGAGGACATAATTATTCAAACAACTACGTGGCCCACAACTTATTTTAGGAAATTATAAGCCAAATGTGGTTTTCTTGATTTATACATTTTGATTAGAGATATTAGTTACCTATTAAGAAATTTGTAAATAAACTGTTTCAATTTCTGAAGCCCTGCATGACGTGATCTAATTGGACCTGCTTTGGCCAGACCAACATCCAGAAGTAACTTCCAATCTCAAGTACGCTATGACTCCATCATCCAACAGTATAGGATATATCAATAAACAGCACTGTGAATCCAGTCCATTTAAATGAATAGGAAGACAGCAATATGATGCACCATTGAGTGCCAATTACAAAGGCTCAAAGTAACAATACTTTTTTTGGTGTTCAGCAGCAAGCTTCCAGTATCAAAATACATTAAATCAAACTTTTTCGTTGTTTCCCCGCAAACATAGAAACAATAAATAGAAATAAATAGAAAACAATAAAGCAACAGGGTTAATAAAAGGTTACTAAATTCATTAATAGTTTGGGCAACCCAGAAACTGCAGTATTCCGTAAACAGACTGAAATTATTTAAGTGCCTAAAAAACACTATGAGGCAGACTGTGAAATTTAAAGCCTTTCCTCAAGGAAACATCAACTTAAAATAGGTTCGTCAGTTCTGACTAAATGTGACTATTTTTTTAAGAGTACAAATCAGTATTAGAGAGAAAAAACAAGAACCATCATTTCTTAATAACCTGATGAAGCAACAACATTGATGACTTCTCTCAAAATACACAGTTACAGTATTACAGTGCCTCTCATCCCAGCAGAATGAGGGATCCTATGAATAATTAACAAAGTGTGATATTTCAGATAGCACAAACATTCAACTCCTGAGTTTAAAATACTCAGTGGTTATCACTAAGTTTGAAGACGGACTGGATTTGCCCATCATATTATTTAAAAGCAGATGTCTACATAAACTGATTGTCTATTTAAACGAGGTGGGGAATTCCTTCCTCTTCATGAACTACAGATGGAAGGTGTTTCTTAAATCTCCAGAATGTAAACGTGACATTGAAACGAAATCTCTTAACAGTTAAAAGGAGGCCCAGGCAAAAGCGCAGCTAAAGGCTTTTGTGATGGGTGAGGTGGGAGAAGATCTTCCTCCATGCCCACCTCTTGTTCCCTCTTCTTTCCAGTTTCCATACTACACAGTGGCGTTGGGCTGACAAATACAGACCCTGCCCTGGATATACATCCTTTAAAATTTTCCCCATTCAAACCTCTGCCCCAATGAAGAGCAAGAGCTTTTACAAAGCACAACACAGAATCAACTTTCCAAAACAGAGTATTAGAAAACACATCTCCACGCAAAAGAAGATGGCAAGTTCAAGCAGCATGATGCTGGAAGAACAACCCTTTCAGAAGCAGAGGCTAGAGAGATGCAAATACTGTGCATGTGTGAAAGCTGCATGAGTTTCACTGAGATAAATAACCGTATCAGCTTAACGCAACCAGTACAAGTTCATATATGAATCATCTCACAAAGAATTTTAAAAGCCTTACTTCGGTTTGACTGAACTCGGCAAGCGAGACCACTTCAGTCTACTTCATAGAGGCCACACAGAGCTTTACATTTGTTTAGCTAAAAATTGAGAAAGTTTACATTAAACAAACACAACACACGAATGAGACACAGACACAGGGTAACAGGAACTGCCACAGCAGATGATTTAATCCAAAATCCAGATCTGTCCAACCAAACAGTATCAGCTGCTTCAGAAAGTCACAGGGAAATACAATGGAGTAACTTGCTCACAGGGCGTTTGCTTCCAACCCCCCAGTTTTCTGTAGGTCCGACACATTCAGATTTCTAGTAATTTTAAAGTTTTTTTTGTTGTCTTCCACTTAATATAATAGCTTTACAAACCACGTATTTAATTATTTCTATGAAGCTCAGTGAGACCTGTCTTTGATGAAAGGATTAATTTATTACAACTTTCAAAAACCTACATACTTCCCCAAATGCTACAACGCGTAGATTTTATTTTTGGTTTAAAATGTCTGATAAGCTAAAAAACCAAAGTTCTGCATTTTGTGTCTTTCCTGCTCTTTTTGCCTTTCCTTCCTATTATATACTTAACACCTCCTTGATATAAAATAAATTTCTCCCAAATGACAAATTCAGAAAGTTTAACCCATGCTTTTTGCTACATTAGCAGAAGTAAAGTCAGCTCACCATCTTAGAGGAAGGGGTGCTAGCAGCTTTTAGGACTGTATTTTGAAATATAACCAAAAAAATGGTTCTTCCGTTGTTTCACACTACAAACCAAATAGAAATCTATTTTAATATTTGATTGACCCTTTCAGCATTTAATCTTAGATTTAATTCTCAGTCTGATCACACAAGTGAGTATACCACCAAAACCTACATAGAAAACCTCACTATAGAGGGAGAGATGACACACAGGACAATGTACTATGGTTTTTATTTCTGCAGAACAAAAAAATGACAACTGTTATATTTTGGAAATATCAGCCAATATTCCTGTGTGCTATCAATCCACCCTGCTTGACGATCACTCAAGATTTTCTGAATTTAAACAAACTAAACATGTTTTTTTAAAAGCTAAAAGTGTAATGAAATATTTTAAAAGGCCCTTATTAAGCAATCTCAACTACACCAGAAAAATTATTTCTTATCTTTTGTATTTTATTACATATTTTCACAGTATTGAAAGGGTCATTTATACTACTCTGTTTACAATTATAATTCCATTGCAATTAATTCTACTCCTGAATTGGGCTAAATGTGATATTCCCCTCAAAATACAATATTCTTACTCCAATTTTGTTGTTTTCACATGATAAACTGCTTATCCTAAAGATTTAAAATCCATTATTTTACTTGGTATTCAAACAAAAGAAATGGATGATAAAACTCCAAATTCTTTGTACAATGGGGAGCTTAAAAAAAAAAAAAAAGAAACAAGAACCAAAACTGAACAAATGTTATCCAGAGAGGAAAAACACATAATTAAATGATAAGGGATAAAGGAAAGCATTCATGAGACCAAACACACATGAAAGCACCGAAAAAGCAAAAGTGAATTTTAAATTGCTTCCAAACTATAAATCTGTGTGACAAAGGAACTGCCTTTTAAACAACACAGTAAAGCAAAACAGGAGAAGTGCAAAGATTTATTGGTTCCTTCTGAGCACAGATGTATTTCTCACAATGAAACTCACTTGCCAGGGTTCTGCTATATGTGTACAGTTCAGTAATAACAGTAAATGTTTTGAAATAATGCTCCCCTAATATCTTCTTTTTCAGCAAATATTAATTTGGGCTTGTATTTTCAACAGAACTGACAATAATGGGTGATGTCAGATGTAGACGTGTCAAAACATTTGTTCTGACCTGCTGATACTGTGATTTCAGGAAACGGGATACAAAGTAAGTAGGACTATGCACAGAGTTTTCTCGTGATCAGTTTACAACAATAAAAAGTGGAAAATTTGGGAATAAACAACAGAAGCTTTACTAACCGATGTTGATAAAAACATTCTGCAAGTATTAGTCAAATAGCGCAGACAATCTGGAGTAATAAAATAAAGGTTTACTCAAATCAGCTGTAATATAAATCACCACTTTCTGCCCCAAGACATCAAAATTGTATTACGAGATTCCCAAGCAGAGGAATATGGCTTCCGTGCAGCTTTATGCAACTATCCAATCTTGCCTGTTACAGGCAGGTCTGCCATGTGTTATTCTAAACAAGAAATTCCATAAAACATTCAGCAGAAATACCGATTATTTTAGAGCAGAGGCTTTTTACAAATGAGATACACCATCACCTTCCTACATACACAGCTCCTTTGAAACCATTACTTTAACAAGTATGGACTGCTATGAGTTTAAGTCATCAAAAACACTATTTGTTTTGGATTTTTAAAAGGAATGTAATAGTATTTAAATTTAAAAATTACTAATTATGCCCTAGTAGTAACAGAAGCAACCTCTACCTTTGTTATCTTTGGCAGGCTTTTCAAGGCAAAGAAATGAGTCAGCTTTTTCCTGTAGCCTGTGTTATACTTGCTGGCGTTTCCCCAGCTTTGCAAGTCTCAAAGTACTTCCAAGTGCGAGATGCGAAGTTACACCCACAAAGTTTTTACAGAATGCCAACATTTGTCCCCATCGTGGTTAAAATTCAACCAAAAGCTGTAATTGAACTACAATGAAGTGTCTTCTATGCATTCTGCTTTATTTCAGCTTGCTTTCTTTACAACAAATATACTTCATGAAAAGCTGCAAGACAATAGAATTGCTAATAAAGCAAAAAATTAACATTTCATCAAAAAACGCCACATGAATATATTCATACAGATGATTCACTTCATCAGCAAGAGAGCACGCGTTGAAATAGTTTACAATTAGCACTCTAGATGTGGTTTCCCATTTCTCCCTACTTCTTTGGTGGCTTCAGCGAACTTTTTCCTGTAGTTCCTACAACACGCTGAAATGCACTAGGAAGCCTTTCAACAGTTAGATATACTTCTGCCATCCTGGGGAAGCTAACCACATTTTGCACAGTTCTTTAATTTTCTATTGTGATGGCATAATTCCACAAACAAAGTACAATCTCAATAATAAATTCATAACTGGATGTATTTTTCTAGTGCAATGACAATAAATAATATGAACAGTTTTATAAGAAGCTTATGGATCGGCATCTATCCAAGCTGAAACTACTGCAGCAGGAATCAAGGAAAATAATCTCTTCTGAACTATCCACTTGTACAGAAAGGGAGCAGAGTAGACCATGATGTGTCTGCTACCTTCTGACACACATGCGTAGTTATCTTGGCTCTAGTCATTATCGTCACAACTTTTTTCACTAATGTTGCTTCACCTTCTAACTCAACAGAAAGGAATGCTTATGCTTGAGACCAAAACATATTTTGTTACTCCTTAAAACACTAAGCTAGACAGCAGGAGAGTCAGATAAAACAAAGGCTATGCCTGAAAAAAATTACCTATGTACTGAAGTGCCACATTTCTACCCCTCTCCTAATTATTTTATGTAAATTTGAATGACAACACTAAAACATACAGGTTGAGGATAGCTACTCCACAACATACATTTTGTTCAGCCTTAAAAAAAAAAAAAAAAAAAAAAAAAAATCACTCTGCTATAGGATACTAGCTCTTAGCAAGTACTAAAATGATAGAAGAGGGATGAAATCTCAGGACACAAGATAATTCAAAAAGTCCTAGAAGTACTGCCTACAGACTAAGGCCCCTTTACTGACAAGGTGTAATAACATGAAACATCTGAAACGACAGTTTTCATACTAGCCTATTCGTAGTCAGGAGACTGCCTAGTCACTAATCAATAATAAAAGAATAATTATGCAAGATTTCACTTCAGAGTTTGGAAACCAGCAAGTCCATTTCCAAAGCATGTAACCTACAACTTGTCTCGCAGTATTTCTCCTTATACCGCTCGACCGTCTATGCTACACTCCTGGTACTGCAGTGACCCAGGTCTTCCAGCACCAGCTAAGGAGAGTTTATTTAAATAAAACTAGGACAGAACTGTTAAGATATTAAACAGCATTGTATGTAAATCCATTTTTAAAGGACTCTGCTTCGAAAGCCTGAGGGGTCTAGGTGACTCCTGGCTTCTGTGGTAAAATCTTTCACAATTAAAGCTCACTTGCAAAATAGCCACAGCATTGGCACAGATGCTGGTTTTCAAATTATTTTACTTCTTTTTTCTCCTACTCATACATTCCCAGCATGACTCCACGACAGACTAATCACTTGTCAAACACACGTTTATAGAACGTATGCAATTTTCAGTTTGACTAGGCACAGAGTAATATACTCCCAACTACTTTTAGATATCTCATTACAGACACTTCATGATTAATATAGTCTAGAAATTTGCTCTTAAATTTGAACGTCTCGGGATAAATTGATGCTAAGCAACCTTCACAGGAATTGCCAATACAGAGGTACAAGCCTCCGAAAATAAGTATTTCTAAAACGTAAGGCAGGGGGTTAATGCCTGCATACAGCTACAACAATACTGTTGGGCACTCCTGTGATCTTAGGTGCCGCTTTTTGGTTATTACTAGAACACAAAAAAACTCTACTACAAGAAACAAGCACCTTTTTCCATGACCAGGAATCTAAGTTTTAGTCCCATTGTGATAAAAGCTTAAGTAAAGGTGCTCATTTCTTAAGGAACTAAATTCCGTCCATTATTTGGATGAAGAGAGACACACCGTTTACATTGCTTTACAATGCTGACAGCAAAGTTCTACCTAAAAATCCATTCAGCTGTCTTTCTGGCCAGATATTAAAATTCCACATGTACCATCACAGCCCCATGTCTACAAAATACATCCATAAAACACATAACCACAATCCCTTTGTTATCCTCCAGCAAATAAAGCAGGCTTTTTCTATTAGAAAGATTTAAATCAATAGTTATGAAACAAAATAAATTATTTTAAATTAACATAATCCCCTTAGTGTCTAAAAAACTATTGCAAGTTAACCATTACATCTGCTAAAATTGTGAAGGGGTGGAAGATACGGATTTCTTCATGGATATTGAAGAATTATTCCAGTTTAACAGAAACAAGAGGGTGTTCAACTGGAAGATATTTTGCCCAAGCTACACCAGTTTTACCATGTGGGAAAAATATTTACCCCATTACACGCTCCTTCAGTCAGCAATGTAAGAATTAGTCCCTTCTGATGAAGCAACAAAACTGCAACGCATGTATGAAACAGCGCTAAAGAAAACACCTTTGAAGCCACGACACTTAACTGCCTGAAATTAAAAAAAAAAAAAAAAAATCCCTACCTCCTTGAGAGCTGTCAGTTTTTTCATCCTCCCAAAGTTCCAACTGAAGGACAAAATAATTCATGTATTTAACTCTAATTCATGGTTTCCATAAAGTTGTGAACTGCACATCCTTTAGCTTTAGTCTGTTTAAACATGGTAGACCAAAACGAGCCCTAAACACAGTTAGTGACCTACCAAACAAGTAACAATTATATGATGTCAGAATTTTAGCAGTGCCTTGAAAAGACAAGAAAGACACTGCACAGCGCCAGTTTTCCACAACGAAAGCTCAAGTCTTCCCAACCACTGGAGCTTTCAAGCCTTTTCCACAAAGTAAGCACCATGATTCAACAGAGAACCTTTTTAGGGAAAGTAAAACTGTTTTCACCAAATTCCCAAACAATCTCCCTCAGACAAGGCTCTGCCCTGGTAAGCAGACACAGTCATTTACTCAGGGGCAGTGGAAGAAGAATTAGCTTTTATTTTTTTGTCCCCACACATTCACGCACCTTAGGACCAAAACAGAAAAAGACAGAAATAAACTGAGGAAACCAAACATCCATCTGGGTCTAGCACATGATTTAGCTATTATTTGTTGGGGTAAAGTGCATTTTGAAAGGTTTTTTTGTACCCGAATAGTCCTAGGCAAGATCCATGGAAATCTAATAAAGTTTTGGAATAGCAGTATATACAGGAGAAAACCAATTCATTTTGATTTTCAAATCTTCCTGCACATACGAGCCAGAAACTGCCCCCTTCCCAGCCTCTTCCTTTACAGGGAGAACACTGTGAAACTGGAGATTCTTGGATATTTACACAGTATCAGCAGCTACAGCATTGATTACAGCCTTCATGGGTTTCGTTATAAAAATCACAGAATATGGCAATGTTAACATGATCCAAGCAGTGTTTCTCAGCCTCTTTTGAAAGAGCAAAGGGTCATCCAACAAGAAAACAAATCCAAAGACCACCTAAGTTTTCCAAGAAAAAAAATCCCAGGGACCAACCGATGTAATAAGATACTAGCTTTAGTCAAAACAAGCGGAAGTTTAGAACACGAGTCAGACATTTGCTACTTTTATTCTCCCCTTTAGTATGTTTCTTTCCTTGTTTGCATGTGTCAGAACACGTATATGACATTTTTATTGGGTTTGGCTCCATTTCATTTTCATCTGCCGTTGCTCTATTGAGCACTATCTGATGTCTCACAGACCACTCGCAGGCAACGGAGCAAGACTGATGCAGAGACACAACAGGATCAACTGCAACCTGTGCTCTCGAAGTCACGTGAAATGACCGTCACAGCGGCCATACATTGAGCACTTTCCTACATCACCCGAGGTATCAACTACCGCTGTTACTGAAAGTCTCAGAAGAAAGCAGTTGGGATTCGTTCGGTAGGACCATGCAGACTGGGCACCCTCACTGTGAGCAGAGGTAATCTTCCTTCCCTGGAGCACATTACTGAGGCGACAAAGCAGCACTCAATCTGCATTCTGCAAGTAAAGAACTGTAATTTGCTCCACGTGTATTAGTGGTAGTGTTTGAGGTTTTGAGGAGGTGTTATTTTTGTTTTGTTTTTTAAACAGGTGACTGTGTGTATACAGCTACGTGGAAAGTCATACCATGCTTACAACTGGCTACAGATATGCACATTTCACACCGTTGCCAGTGTAGAATGATACACAAAAAGGAAGTATCTGTTTTACACAAGATGAAGGCATTCAAAAAGAAAAACAATTAATTTAATAATCACGGTTTCTTTAAGAGCTAGCTAGTTGTTCATCCTACCACCCAGCTGCACAAAATACACAGCATCCATCTGAGCTTACTCAAAGACACAGAAATGTCACTTTCAGAGCCGCAAAAAAGCTGGAAATACAAAGAATGAGAAATCAAACGATCTCTGCAAGCAGGAATCCCTAATTTAACAGAAAGTACATTCAAGACTTCCAAAAGGGATTTCTGCGGTCCTTTGTAAAACAAAAGTTCACATACAATTTAACGGTGTCCTAGTAGAAAAGATTAACACTGCACTTGGACACACAAGAAACCTGCAACTCCTGTGTTTCCTGGAGAGCAGGCACCATGCCCACTGGATGTCTGCACCAGCAGGATGCTCGTCCACCACCGTTACTTGTTCTCACCTAACTCAGAGCCTTCTGCCTCCTTAGCTCTGCCGGCCGCAGGATTTCAAATGCTGCCCAGGCTACGCAGTGCAGTAACAGCAAGTATAAACTAACTCAGCTGACAATAACACGCTCCACAGGACACCAAGATCCAGAAGAGGACACTTGTCTAAAATAAAACTTTAAAAGCTCCTTAAAAAAGATGGTGATACAAACCTTTGGTTCCCACAGGGAGATGTGACTGTTCATGTGACCAGAGGCAGGATGTTATCAATGCACAGATAAGCCCGTGTTCCCAACAGTGAAAATCTCTCAATCTAGCTCTAATGAGAGGAGCACACCACGAACTTCTCACTGGTTTGACAGCCCTCACTATGGGACATGCGCCACATTCATATGCAACTCTGAAGTAAAGAGAACAGCAGGCCAACAACACAAGATAAAAGGGGCCAATGTGATGAACACGATCACCATAACGCACAGTCCTGGTTCTCCAATCACTGAAATACAGCCCACTTGGAATGAAACAAGAGAGCTGCTAAACATATGACAATCTTGTCCCACATTTAAGGAAAACAAATGGCCCTGTGCCAAACTTAATCACCTAGTTTCTGGAGGCAGACTAATTCAAACTGATCAAAAAAACGTACAAAGAGATACCACATCAAAGCTTTTGCAGAGCAAACCAGTTAGAAACAGAGACAAAAGACATCATTAGTGCACTAGTTTTTACCAACTTGTACTGAAATTTACTACACAATATAACAAAAGAACTAAGTTAATGGTTAGAAAGCAATAAAAGATACAAATAACGGATTGTTGATAACTGTCAAGGGCCAATGGCCCATTTTCTGCCTAGGAACCCCATCTACGCTGGCACCTCCAACAGGAACACAAAAGAAAAACTGTAAAGCCCTAGCTTATTTTTCCCAATTCAATTTTTTGTTTGTGGTTTTTTTTAACTTCTTTCTTTCCAAAAGACAACACTACATAGAAGTAAATACAAATACATAAACAAAATGGGTACTTATATTAAAAAATCCTGTCTTGCAAATACTAATTTTTAAGATGTTTTAAACAGCAAGATGCAAAAAAACCCTCATTTTCTACATTATCCATTCAAAAGAAAAAACTATAGTTGAGAGTTGAAGCTTTATAAAAACAGATATTCAAAATACACAGTTTTCTCCTTCCAAGGTATAGAAACTCTGTCAGCTGACTCTTGGAAGCTGTGTACAACAAGAACTGCAAGTCATCACATTTCCAGCTGCACTAAACTGCTGGTTTTATGAAAGTTATACTGTGCTTTGAGCCTCTATCAAAATGAAGAATAACAAAGCCAAGTATAGCAGAAAGGCACGAAGGTAATTCTAAGAATATATTTTAAAAATAAAAAACAGATTTTTTTTTTTAAATAATCATTATACACACATTTATAGTCAAGTGAATATGGGACAATCTACCCCCTTTATTTTGATGACATCCACTTTCTTAAAGTGATGTTAAGCAGTACCTACATTATAATGTTTACTGGAAAAAACATCAAATAAAAATAATTTTAAATCAGTGAATAGGAGTAACAACAGGAATGGTCATACTGGAAAATGTAAAAAATTAAGCATGGGGAATCCTGCTTTTCATTCAAAAACCCTGCTCTGATTACCAGTACAGAATACAGAGTCACACTTTATATGAAGGATTTGAGTGTTTCACTAAATCTGTGAAAGCTACGGGAGACGAAGTTTGACATGTAGTTACAAGCATTTGATAGCCCTTTGCTCTCCCGATATCACTTATGTAATAACATCCTATGGTTTAGTAGGCAAGGTGGTGTTGGGCTGATGGTTGGACTTCATGATCTTAGAGGTCTTTTCCAACCTTAATGATTCTATGATTCTATATATACGAAGGTCCATACTGCACAGGGCCAAGCAGTACATTATAGATTCTGGCATTAATGGGTCATTTCCTTTAAGCATGTACTGTCATCAGAAACATTTCAAAAGACACACAGTTGTGATTTTTCATATTTTTATTTTATTGTTTTACACAAAGTTTAAGATACATTTATCATGTCACTCTTATCTTCAACTGCCAAAACAGAAGGTCATAGTTTAAATGGGCAAGCTATGAAACCATCAGATTTTACAACAGACAGACATTCCTAACTTTTGCTTCCTCAGATGTTAAAAATGACTGTAAATTAATAGATCTGAAAGAAACAACACTCAGGAAATAACGTCTCAGCAATCCTGGCAGGCTTAAGAGAGTTGCTAGTTTCGTTTACTGCAGAACATTTTCATAAAGATGAAGGCCTGAAGAGATCATTAAGTAATCTAGGTTGGTCTTCTGTATCTCACAGAACATCTGTGACATTTCACCCCTCGCTCTACAATAAGCCTAGTAATTGGGCTACAGTGTCCTAACACAGAAAGAACCCTAAGCTGCTCTACCTGCAGCAGACCACCACAAAGGCCAAATGCAACAGTGGGGAACTAACCATTGGCAAGATTAGACTTTACGAACCCTCCCAACAATTTATATGCTGTTATTGCATATGAATTCCTCTGCAGCCCTCTCCTGATCAATTTGATTTTAAGCACTTAAAGCCTAGCAACCAAACATTTATGAAAGACAGTTTCCTATATCACCTCAAACAGCTACAAACATGACTTGAACACTGTAAAACAGAGAACTCTGAGACATTTAACCCCAATTTATTTAGTTCCAAGTCAAAGATAAATTAATGGCAGTTTCTACGGTCTTAAAGTATCCCATATAGAGGAACAGCCATGAAGACCTCTAATGGGGGTGGGTAATCTTTAAAAGTTCAAAAATAGGAAGCTGATGCTTCAGTTCCAAGCTGAAAAATTAATTCAGATCAATTCTTCATAAAACTCGTAAGTGGCTATTAGAAAAACTAAACCAAGAAAGGAGTTTCTTACACTTTACTCAGGTTTGGCTTTGTTTATAAAGGCAGGGACAAATGTCCAAAAGATACAAAACACAGTAACACTCACTGAAGTAACAGGAAAGACATTGGTGACATTTTAACACTTGATACCAAAATCTAGTAACAAGACCAGAGGGGAAAAAAAAAAAGGAGAAAATAAGCAGCAGGAACATTGCATCCGTGCAAACAAAGAAATCCTCAACAAAGCTTACACAAAAACATGTGCTCGTAGCATGACACTAGAAACTTCTTTTGCAAACTATGCAATCTCTGCTGTCTTTGTGCATTCTGAGGTACCTCTCTGTCAGCCTACACCAGTAAGTACTTCACTGTTTCTAGTCTGGGATCCTCCTGCTTTCCAGCTCACCAGGACTACTCACTGTTGGTTGTTTTGGCTGAAGTTCCAGAGGAATAACAACGCCCTTGAGTAGAGTCTCAGAGAGTTCAAGAAGCAGCAGGTGCTCCAGGGAATCTCCAGCCCGGCTCCCTAGCACAGCCTCTGAAAGCGCACAACTTTCCCCCCCCCCCCCCCCAAACAGGAGAACGGAACTGAGATAAAGCCAGCCTGCATGAAGAGCAAGAAAGCAATCTGTCCTGAGATGAGAATTTCCTTAACTTATGGTTTGGATTTTTACCCCGCCTCACGCTGCAGAAGTGCCCCTGAACTTAGGTTGATCACATCCTAACAGGACTTGCTTAGCTTTCTACTTCATATCACCCTGGCTGCCTGACGGAAGCTTTCCTGATCAAACCCAGAGCTCTGATTTTACTTCCAAAATCATGGCAGTAAAGGAATCCACATTTAGGAAAAAAAAAAACAAACCCACACCCACACATATCCCCCCCCCCCAAAAAAAACCCAAACCCTTAACACTTGTATGACTATATTTTACTACTACTTCTTTACTTTAGAACTGTAAAATCACTTACAGAATGAGTTTAAAATTATTTTTTTTTTAAGCAAAGATATGTTTGTCATTAAAAAATGCTCATTCCCAGTCTATGAATTCAGGTCATGTTTATCAAAAAATTGAACTTGAAATATGCCTCTGAATAAGATGCACAAAACTAAGTGAAATTAGAGAAGACAGTGATGACGTTCTTCCCGTTTACCTAACGGATCGGTGGTTAAAGGACAATAGAGGAACCCTTACCAAAATCATCACTTCACTCCTGTCTTCCTGATTTTTGAACTAAGTCCCACAAGTTCTGTGTTCCTCACAAATCCTCAAAAATGTTTTGTATTGATGAAATATTTAGTGCCAAGCAAAATTATTTTTTAAATTTTTCATCTCAGCTAAAAAAACTTCAAGACCTTTTGCTTCAATCAGAATAAAGCCTTCCCTCCTCCCCAGTTTCTTGGTCCTGAATCTGTACTTCACTACTGAATCAAACATATTTAAAAAAACAGAAAAATAAAAAAACCACCACACGCTTTTAATTTTAAAATTAAAAATTCTATACCTCTCTTAAGTCATAAGCCTTTTCTCATGTGCTGTTTTGACTTTTGAAATGCTAAAATCCCTTGCCTAGCAAAGAGATGTTCAATTCCCTCTCAAGCTAGAAACTCCTTTTCTTCTTACATTCATGTTTCTTTTATCTTCTCTTTCTTCACTCTTCTGTTCCTAACTCCCTGTTAGATTAGCGTGATTCGGTTTTCACTCCCTTTTTTACAAGAAGGCTGCTTTTAATAAAAAGGAGCCAGTGTCCTACTAATGACAGACTCTTAGGGCATCTTCTTCACTTTTACTCTCCCCAATTTATTTTTTTTGTTCCACAACTGACCATTTCCTTCTCATAGGCACTCCTCTCATTCATCTTCCACACAGCTTCAAGAACTAGGTACTTTTGAGAAGTACCTCTTACGTCCCTAATTTTCTTTCCTTTCCTACTTTCCATATGCTTTTTTCTAAGCTTGCATTTTTGGGTCATTACTTCTATTGCCCACTATATTCTACTTCTAGATCATTTAATCATCACTCATAAAATGAAGTGTTTAAAGCTATTCTCGTATCCATTCTTACAGCTTTAAATACTTCACTCTCCCTTTCTGCTTGTTCTGGAGTCTCAAAGAAAAAAAAAAAAATTAAAACCAAACCCCCTTAGTTGTTGTTCCCATTTTTCATAACAATTCTCTCATTTAACCCCACCTGTGAGCATTTATTGTAAAGCATGTACTTTGCAATTTACAAATCCCCCCAAACCACATCCAACTGATTTAATGCATTGTATCGAGAACTTTACAACCTGAACAGAATGCACAGGGCTATTCCTTACCTTCCCATGAATACTTCAATTTTTTAAAACAGCCCATGCTAAGTCACAACAAACTACCACAACAAAAGATGTTTTTAACTATACCACTCTGTCAACACACATTTGGGTTTTTCTGTTCGAAGATACTGATGAGAAGTGCTCCCTCTTATGCTCACTGGTGTCACATTCTTGCTTATACCAAGACGTGTTGCCAAATAAAGACTCCGAACACTTTAGCCATCATTCATTTTAAACATTTCATTTCAAGTGTTTGGAGTGCACAGCATTTGTTTACAGCAGGTTACAATATTACATGTCATTTTAGTCATTATGCCTTAAAAGAAACAGAACATTCAGTCTAACAAACTCAGTTTAAAGTCCCACCCTAACCTCTTTGATACTTTGTTCGTAATTATTAAAACACAGAAAACACTCCAAACAATATGCTGGACAACAGTGTGGCAGACAGTTGAAACTGTATCCATAGTCAATTTTGGAAAATCTAGTTGGGTTGTTTTTTTTTTTAATAATTTTCTGATAATTTGGACTGGTCCGAAGATCACTCATTTGGAAAAGACAAAAGAAAAAAAAGGAAGAAATCAAAGGTATTACCGTTTAAAGGAAGATCACTTGCTTTTTAATTAAGTTTGTTCCATTTTACACTTTTAAACCTTAAGAAAATGGATTAATAGTTTCTTTATTTATCTTGATAATCCTATGCAGAGTCTTAAAATACCTAAGAATGTTTTGCTTATTTTATTAGTTTCCTCCTCCTTGTCTTCACATTGAACCTTGTTACAAACTAGAAGATGGGGTTTTTTTAAGATTAATTTGTTTATTGTTTTTTTCTTTGTGTTTATCTGTGTCTGGATAACACCAAATCTAAATAAAGTATGGCCTTAATCTCTGACTCCATTCTGCATTACAACTAACAACAGAAAAGCAGCTATCTTATTATTAAACTAGAAGCACACAAAAGATTGAAGAACTTGTTTTACCTTCCATTCCTTTCACAGGCATCTAAATCCTAAAAAATCTTTTGCGTATACACAAGATTCCTTCTAAAAATGCTATGCTTAATAATACTACTCACAAAATTATGCATACAATTAACCCAAAAGGAAACTAAACGCAGTATGAAACATCGGTTTAAAGGGAAAGAATCAAAATCCAAAAGGCATGAAGACAATGAGAGTGTACCGGGGTATAAACAACTCGGTATCGTGCTAACTTGGCAACACGGCTTTAACTGACCAGAAACAGTCTGCACATGACTTGCTTGCCCCAGCCATAAACACACCCAAATTTTAAACAAAGATAATAGCTGTCTCAGCAAGATGGCACGTCACTGTCACATGAAGTTGATCTATGAAGTCGTTTTCTTAGAATACTTACCACTAAATCCCAGTTATTTTGTTCAAGCAACGTTATAGCTTCATCGATATTTTCAATACCAGTACATGCCTAGAAAGAAAAAGAAGCAATGAACAGAATCAAAAGCATTGATCAAAATCAGAGTATTAATACTTATAATTCAATTCATTTCAGCAGAATGACAGGAAAGGTATAAGTCTTTCATTTTTGTTAGGAGAGGGTAATCCAGAAATCGGACTTCACATTTTAAACATTGAACAGTTGGATATAATTCCCTGATCCAACACAGGATTCTTGTGTAACCTTGAGCAAGCCACCTAAGGAGGCAAGACAAAGCAGTTACTTGTTAAATTAGGACAACAGTGCGGTCCCAGAAATGTGTTTTGAAAATTCTACGTTCAAAATTATGGAACACTCATACTACCTCAAAAGGGAACACAAAAATACGTAATAGTAAAATGATGTTTGAGATGGCTGAAATATTTTGTCTAAAGCCAGAAACACATATATAATCCCTACTGCCTCCACCCTCATCTTATACCCCTACTCACTCTGGGTATGAATTTTTGATCGTCAAAGTGCCAACTTATTAACTACTGCATGTATAAACGAGCACCTCCTGTGAAACTACTTTAAATGAAGACTATATAATGAAACATTTACAACATTTTCCTTGCAGGCAAAATGCTCACACTTTATTCTAGCCCTATACTCCGGCTTTACCTAGTTCAAGAAATCTAATACAAGGGCATTTTTAAAGTAGTGATAACATCCCACAAAATGGTATTGTAAATTGAGCTTAATTCCAAATACAAGAGAGCACCTCTATTGAGCTAAAACCTTGATCCAGCATCCCGCTTTCTTTTTTTGATAACCATGCCTTTTCAAATATTCAACTTCAGCAGGCAGAGCACTGCTATTCATTCTGCCACATATTTGCTACCACTCACACTGAAGGATCAGATATATTTCACCGGAGGGGAAAAACTGAAACAGTTAAGTTCCTTTCTGGAATTTATCTTTCATCCTAATCAAAGCTATGCTCTGTATTCAAGCACACAGGATGAGTTCAGACTTTTACACGACCTGAAACATGATCATGTTCCTTCTGCTCCACCACACAGTTATATAAAAATTTTATATAAAGTTTATCTAAAACTACATTTTAAAAAATCCAACCTTTTAACAGTAATAACACAGAGTTAGACAGCAGCAGCAAACAGATCAGTTTTCCTGATTCCAAAGACATATAGTCCCATTTTTTCCTTTAAGTGATAAGAGAAAAAGCAGGCTAGGCACAGACACTTTTTTTCCTCCCAGGACATAAAAACCCATCAGGTCATATTTTCCATACTCTGACTTTTCTCCCGATTTACAACAATGCATGTAAGAAATAAAAAGTAGAAAAGAAATCACAGAGACATTCAAGGCCAATTCTCTCTTCCCAAACTTGATGCTGAGGAATTCCACCCTTCCAAAGCATTACATGCAGTACGTCTACACAAAACAGACCCGTCCAGAGGACTACGAGGTTCACAAGAAGACACTTTAGAGATTTTTTTGCCTGCAGAGGGAAGGCAGCAGTTTCTATTGATCCACAATGCTCCCATGGCCAGATTGATTCTCTCTGGAACAAGATAAAATTTCTTGAACTGCTCACAGTATGCTGTGTTAATACTGAATTTCACCCACTTTGCATCTGGAGTGCTAAAAATTTTGTTAAAATACAGTTTTGCTCTTCACAAGCATCATTTTGCCTTCGCTTCCATTACTTCTTGCAGTTACTTCTGACGTTAAAAATGAGACAAGACTTTAACACATTCTGTAGCAAACATGAAGGTTATATACACTTAACGCCAGGGAAGCTTGAGGAGTGCAGGGCTTGAGCTTGTAATTTCTGAAATCACAGGAGTGTTCACACTACCATAAACCTGTCACCAAAATTGATGTTGACAGCTCTGCTGCAAAGTAGTCTTACTTTCGGAAGAAGTTTTGCAGAAGTGACAGTCTGAGGTTCTGTTTACAGTTACGGGAAATTCACTTAAAAATCTGGTCATTACCAAACTAAAGAGTTACTATTTCTCATCTATCAGCCCTGCAAACTCTGTGTGACTTTTGTAGAAACTAAGTTGTGTTCCAGCCTGCCATAGAACCTGAACAATAACCCTGGGCTGTACAGAAGTTGAGTAGACGGTACCCAGAATTCAGAGTTCAAATACTGGTTTTAGCTGCCTCCTCTTCCATATCACCCCTGCAGCTCAGCTGACTTCCACACTCCTAGCCCATACAAACTGCAGATCAATTCAGTTCACTTTGACATACTTTTATTTTGAGATAAACTAAACAAAATTATCTTACCCTTCTGCCAGACACACAATAAAAGGAGTCAACTCACCACAGCGGACAGAGGCAGAGTGAGTAAGAAACTAATTCACTTGTATGTCTACATCCTTCCTAAATCATCTTGCTGGTGATTTACAATCTAAAATTGAACCCTGCTCTTGCTCTTCGAGAAATACAGAGTCATTGGGGTAACAGGAATGGACAGGTGTAAACACTAACTAAAAATCAAAAACATCAGAATTCTTAACACCCAAGAAAAGCAGTTTTGTTGAAAACCTTTGGGCCATTTTTACAATCACTTTTAATATCTGATTTTAAGGAGTTCCAAAACTACCATTTGGAAATGGATTGGTTTTGTTAGTTGTCAGTAAAACAGAAAACAAACATTGCTGAATGACAGCAATGAATGAATACATGCTACTTATCAACGTAACCACGAAAACAGACATTCCAAGATCTTCCTCAACAACCTGTTAATGTCACAGTTGCAGCAAACTAACATCTTTCAGAATAATATTTCTACATTCAAACACTAGACTACCTCATACAAATTCCTGCCTCATTTCATGATCCATCACTAAAACAAAAATACCCACCCCATTAAACATTAAAGTTTGCTTCCTTTTAACTGCATCATGTCATGCAAGACAAATTCAAGAAAATCATCCGGTTTGCGTGCCTTTAATTTTCCCTAAGAAATTAAGCACACAAGACAGGTAGTCCCTCTGTCCCTCACTGGCAGGCGTGACATGACGTCAAGGACTCCTGGAGCGACAGATTACTCCCAGCACAACCTGGCCTGCTTCTGCCTTTGTTTTCTGGAGGAAAACACACCGCAGGAAGCCAGCAGGTTCTGCCAGCAACAAAATTAACCACGGCTGCTTCCTCACGGGTTTGTCTCTCATCCCTAACTGCAAGGGCTGATTGAAGCTTTTCCTATGGCTGGAATATTTATAAGGGCTTCTTTTGATGGACTTCTTTCCATGTTACCTGGCTCTATATTTTCATGAAATTTGCAATAATTTAATTGGTACGAGTCCAGGGGACACCTGTGCACCATCAGGCTATATGCCTTACTTACCTAGGAAGGCAGACTAGAAGTCACAGGGTTTACTTACAATACCTAAAGTTTTTTTTCCCATCTTTACGCCTTTCATTCTACTCAAGCAAGAAACTAATAGGAACAAAAATTGTGTTAAATTGCCACAGAAACAGAAGGAAAAAAAAACCTTCAAAATATAGCAAAGTAGATGAGCTCCAAAGACGCAAAACCACATCTTTGTTACTAAGCAAATAAAGTGACACTATTTGAGGAGAATTCTTTTTTTAATTCACACATTTATTCAGCTTTATTTTCACGAGACCTACTTAATAAAAGCTCTAAATATTTTAGAAGAAAACTCCTACCAAATACTACTAACTCTTGATTCAATCAACAACTAGCACATCCTCTCAGTCATCAAACTGAAAGAAACAAGTCACCACAGTAAAGGTAAAACCTTCAAGGCTCACTAACTTGTAAACCTTTACACAACAAAAAGATAACAAAGAATTGTTTTTGAAGGACAAAGGGAAAGAAAAGGTAGAACAAGTTCCTCCTCCTCTCCACATTTCCTCTAAATCTAGGATAGTATTTTTGCCCTTCACAGCAGCTCGAGCTCCAGAGACTGTGCAGTCTCTGCTGTGTTTTTTTCAGACCACACAAGAGGAAAATGAACGTGAAGATGAAAAAACTATTGTTTCGCACCAAATGCATAAAATCAGATTCTGAAGATACAAGTTATTGAATATTAAAGCATCTTTCTTAGCATCCTGCTCTTCCAGGTCAGGTAAACGTTTCCACCAGGCAGATTTAGATTTGCATATAATAAAATCTCAGAGCGCTTCTCCAAATTTTTTTCAGGTAGCTTTGCGGATTAACCATCACCCTAGTGATGGATAGCTTAACCCTTGGAAAGACTCACAGCTAACCTTTGGTTAGGGGGCCTATTTAACTGGCACGGTCACCTTAATCACTGTTACATAAAAGAAGTCACCACCGAGGAAACAATTCCGTAGAAGAAAAGCCGGAGGGCAGACAGACTTCAAGGCATTCAAGACAAACCTAGGAGGTGCTTCCAGAAAGCCGTAATGCAGGATGACAGACTTGCTCTCCCAAATCCCTTGCCGGGTGGTCCGAGCCCAGCAGCCGCAACAGCTGGATCTGGGTTTTGAGGCCCTCCGTGACCCCCCACCTCAGCAGCGCAGGCTTCAGCCTACCTCCACGCCCCAGGAAAGCAGATGACTTCCCCATCTGGCAGCAGCTGCTGTTCAAAATGTTCCTCTGGCACCTGCCGCAGAGATCCAGGCAGTTGTTAGACGGCGAAGCTGGAAGGGACAACTGCTGCTCCTAACACAGAGAGCCGGGCTGTTACTTCTGCAAAAGCTGGGGAAGCAACAAACAGCTGCTGCTGACTCAGATACAGAGTCGGGCTACTGCCGCCCCGACAGACAGTGGGTGGCAGTTGCTGCACAGAAGCTCGGAGCAACTGGTATTTGGCAGCAAGGCAGAATTTGTCTCACCTGTGGCACCACTCCCCTTCTTGCCAAGGCAAAATGCAACAGTCGAAAGCATCCAGAAGACTACATTCAGCCTAACAGCCAGTGGCTGGATATGGAGGACTTAGAAGTCTGCCCCTCTCAACTTTTTTGTTGAATAATTCCTTACTTCCTTCGACTACCAACAGTAGCCCTATTTTCTCCAAACAGGGACTATCTCTAAGCTAACCCAAACCAAGCTTTAGCCTAGAACATTTTGCACAACAGGTTCACGCGCATTAAAATCAGGCAGACAGATGGTTGTGAACGACACCACACACCACTCACTCCAGTAAAAGTCAGCTGGAATTAAAAAAAAAAAGCAAAAATACTCTCACTTTCTGCCTAACTAATCTCCACATGCTCTCTGTGGGTAACATCCTCAGCTGCAGCCACCTGCAGTAATTTAGAGCAGATGTAAATACAGGTACCATGCTCAGTCCACGTAACCAAAAGGATAAAACTGGAGCCATAGCTCCATAACCCAGCACAGCAACAAACTCCGACAACTGATCTCCAGGGTAAAGTCACACCAGTTGTCAACTACAGACTTCTTACCCTCTCACTAATATGACATCCATCTGTCTCAGAATAAGACTAAGCTACTGTGATTCAATCTAACGCCTAGTCCTCAGACACTGAAACAGCTGATACAGACTCTCCTGCACTGGATGAAAAAGGGGAAAAGAACTTTCTGCCATCAGCGTTTTGTTGCAACTGTAGCTCAGTCCATCTTTTTAATATTTATACAAAGCTACAATGCTTTGTATTGACAGGACAAGGGGCAATGGGCACAAACTGAAGCACAGGAAGTTCCGTCTGAACATGAGGAAGAACTTCTTCCCTCTGAGGGTGACGGAGCACTGGAACAGGCTGCCCAGGGAGGTTGTGGAGTCTCCTTCTCTGGAGATATTCAAGACCCGCCTGGACAAGGTCCTCTACAGTCTACTGTAGGTGACCTTGCTTTGGCAGGAGGGTTGGACTAGATGACCCACAGAGGTCCCTTCCAACCCCTACCATTCTGTGATTCTGTAATGCTCAAAGAAACAACTACACTAAAGCACCGTAAGACTCAACAGGCGAGATTACCTAGGAAGAAAAGCTTTCACGCTTTGAGATCTCCTACAAAACCCCAGGAAGCCAGCACCAATGCATCTTCATCCACTGCAACTGCACAGACAGCACCCTTGAAATGCTTACTTTTGGAAGTACCAAATAAATTTTTATCACTTGATATAGCAATGCAACTAAAGCTAACTCTATTCCATTAAGATATCTGAGGTTTTAAAGAAAAAAAATCAAAAACACTGGCAAAGAACAAATATTGTTAAAATCAATTCACTGCCTCTTCGGTCACTTACTCTTCAAAAGAAGAGAGACCAGCAGCACGGAAAACTCATTTCGAGTACAGGCCACTGGCCTGCTCAGAAGGATGGCTGCATTCTCCAGGTCAGCAGCCTGAAAACAAAAAACACTCAGAGCTGTTCTTAATAGCTTATGAGACACAGCAAAGGATATTACCTATCTCCTTGCATACCTCCCCTCCAATAGAACCAAAATTTAGTTTGCTGTTTTATTCACATCTTCAATTACAACCAGATAGATCAGTTCACAGACACACTTCAGCTTCCCGTCAGGTTTTGCCTGTCTCCAAAGACAGAGAGCCTACAGCCTCTCTGGGCAGCTTGTTCCACTGCTTCACCACCTGCGCTGGAAACCGTTTTTTCCTTCTCTTTAATTATAATTTCCCTTGCTGTAACCTGTACCCACTGCCTCTCATCCTCAGACTGTGCAACTCGAACAGAAATTTGATTCTATGCCATCCGCTATCACCCACTGTATAGCTGAGATGGCAACTAGATACCCCCTTAGCTGTCTCTTCTGGGCTACCCAAACCCAGCTCCCTTAACCTCACCTTTCACAAAACGTGCTCCAGCCTCCTCCCCACCTAGGCAGCCCTCCACCGGGCTTGCTCCGCTTTGTCAGTAGAGGGACTGATACCGGGCACTGCACTCCTGGTACCAGTGCCAAGTACAGGGGAAGAATGGGTTCCCTCAGACTCTCAGCACACTAGTGCAGCCCACTATGTCACTACTACTTCTACTAAAAGAATCCATTATTCCTTTTCTAAGCATTCCTAACAAAAATCAGGTTTCTGGATACAGGCTTTTTAAACAACCCGACCCCAAGTTCCCTGTTTCTAGAGTGAAACATAGTATCTTGCTTCCTTTTCCCATCTCTTATGAGAAGAATGGCTCCATTATCAAAGATAATAATTAAAAGTCTGTAAAGCAGCCAAGGGCAGCTCCAGATTGTATCTGCTAGGAGTTTACTCAAACCCAGAAAGCTTTAGGACACTCATTCACTGTCATGGTTTAACCCGGCAGCCGGCAACTAGGACCAGACAGTCACTCGCCCACTCCTGCCTCCACCCTCAGTGGGACGGGGAGGAGAACGGACAAAAAGTAAAACTCCTGAGTTGAGATAAAGACAGTTTAATAAAAAAAACAAAGGAAGGAATAATAATAACAACAATGAATATGCAACACAAGTGATACACAATACAATTTCTCCCACTGCCTGACGACCGATTGCACAGCCAGCCCCCAAGCAGTGGTCACAGAACTCAGATTTCGCAGAATTCGCCAAACTCACGGCAAAGCTCCCATCCCCCAGCCAACCCCCATCTTTATACCAAGCAGGATGTCTATGGTGTGGAATATCTCCGTTGGCCAGCTCGGGTTAGCTGCCTGGCTGTGCTCCCTCCCAGCTCTCGTACACCTGCCAAACATGGGAAACTGAAAAAAGTCCTGGATTTCTTAGCAACAACTAAGAACAGCAGTGTATTATCAACACTCTTTTCATGCTAAATCCAAAACACAGCAGCTACTGGGAAGAAAATTAACCCTGTCCCAGCTGAAACCATTTAAAGGACATTCACTCATGACATATTAGTGAGAAAATTTTCTCGAAAATTCACACATATGCTGCTACAATAGTAATTACTTCAAAGCAACTGAAACAAAGCATAACACTTGTTCCTCAAAACCAGGTAAAGTTAAACCAACACACTCAGCCAAGCAAGTAAAGGTTTCACTACCACCATATGAGATTTAGGATCCATATGTAACTCCCCTCTGGGCTATCAAGAGTTTGAGCACATTCGGAAACTCACAACTGAGATTTCTTGGTACCTTGACCCTTCTCATCCCAGGGTCCCACCAGCCTCGGACCACCTCCACAGACCGCAACACCAGTTACATTCGCACCCCTCTGGCATCTATCATTCAAACCTTGCAACAACGCTACTAAAGTAAGGAGGGTGCTCATAATGAGTCATCCGTGGTTATTAAATTAACTTTTACTTGTTTCTGTTTCAGACAAACATTAGAAAAAACACATTCAGGCATATCGACTCAGACACAAACTGAAAGGTTGCCTACTGCAAGTATCTAAACGAAGAGATATGTACAAACAGAGAAGCATTCTTAACTCAGAAGACCGTCTGGTAAAAATTCAGCAGATTCACCAGCCGTTTCCTTAACAAAACCAAGATAATAGACTTATGAGTATCAGAAATCAAGAAAGGGTTTAGGCTTAAGTTTTGCCTAATACATTTCAACTCCCACCCCCAACTACTAACAAGCTTCATCATTCTACTATTTGAGCACCACCTCAAGCAAAACTCTAAAGTAAGAAAGCATTAATCCCCCCTTTCTACAGGAGGAATAGGGGGGTAAAAAGAGAAAAAAAATGCTATTTCTGAAGGTCACTGAAGACATTTCGACCTACTAGTTACCGAGCAGACAAGAGTGAACTTTGCCCACGCTCTGAGATGACTGCAAGCCTTCCGAACAAAGCAAGTAGGGTACAAAGTCTAAACTGGTAGCATGAAGCTCTAACCACTTCTTAGCAGAACTAGCTAACTTGGCACCACACAAACCACTTTCAAATGGTTTCCAGCAGACTTTGAACACTTTCAAGACCCTGGAGCAAATTCTGCTTCCAGAATACCACGAAGGCACATCCCTAGGAAGTCCATCAGCTGAGCCAAGACATGAACTCTGGTCTCCCCAGTCCCACGCTAACACTCTAGCGCTTAAGCCACATGCACTACATACAAAGAGCAATGCTCAAACTGAATTAAAAACAAATCAAAAACGTCAGTACCCATTAATTAGTACTCTGGACTACTAAACCCATTTGTCTCCTGAGGACTGAAGACAGCCTTTAGCCAACAATTACAAAATGCTTTAGTTAGGATTACCCCAAAGTTTCTGTGCTTGTTTAATACTTTTATTAAAAGTATCTCAGTAAATGTAAAAACCCCCAGATTCCCTGAACCACAGTCATTTTGCTCCTACAGTATCTTAAATGCTATCACAGAAGAGAAAAAACTGATGGAAAACAGAAAAGAACTGCAGGGGTCAAACACTTTTGCTTACTGGATATTTGCAGTTATCTCCTTTCTCCTCATTGCCTCAAAAGCAGTAGAACATTAAAAACAACTAAAGAATAAACTAAAGAATAAATAAAAAACACTTTCTAGGTAAGCATACAAAGGAAGAATACTAATCCATACAAAAATATTTCACTCAATATTCCGCAACCATTCAAATTTTTTGGTAAAGAATAAGACCACAAGGAACAGGCATATTCTTCAAAACCTGGAAATGGTATCCAAAACAGGGAAACAGAGGAACACTCCAATCCCAGCAAAGCACAGATCATGACTGTAATGCAGGCCAACAAGGACTGCAAAAAAGCATTTCTCTAAAGACATAAAAACTATATAAGCTTTTAAAAGCATCAGGACAAGGAAGCCTGCCAACAAGTCAGTGGGATCAAGGGAAAAAGATACTAAAGAAGTATTCAAAGAACATATGGGCACATTGTAAAAGCTAAATTAATTCTGTGCGCTCGTATTCACTACCAAGGAACTCGGGGATCATGCTATAACAATGCTGCTCTTTACAGACAACTCTCTCATCCTAAAGTGTCAGCAGAGATACACAGAACAAACCACCAGGACCGCATGATAATCCCCAAAATTTTAAAGGAACTTAGATATGAATATTCTTTTTTTTACACAGACTGCTCTTTAAATCAGCCTTAATTAAAGGTTTAATCAACCTTACATTCCCACACTGCTGACATCAGCTTTTTGGTGAATTTCATCGGGGTGCAAACCAGAAGTGGTTAAGATTTCTACAGTGAAGACAAATTTGACTTCTGTACCATAAAAAATAGCAGAAATTCCAATAAAATGTATAGATAGAATTAGTATATACATGAATACATACTGAGGAAAAGTGAACACGGTTTCTGTACAGCAAACTCACTTGTCACAAAACTACTGAGATGCCTCTAAAGAGCTCAGTCAGCTGAAGAATGCAAGACTAACTCAAGCTGACACAGTTTATTTCCAAAGTCTTACAATAAACCCCATCACCAAGCTCTTAAAAGTGCTGACTTCCAGAAACTAGGATGAGGCAAATCCATTCAAATTCTGTTTCTTTCAGCTCTTTCCTAAGGACCAGCCACTGCTGCAGATGAGACATTAGGCCAGCTGGGTCTTTGATCTGAGCTGATACAGTACCTTTGATACTTCCTCACACAAACAACCTGACCTTTAAAAAAAAAAAAAAAAAAAAAAAAACCAAAAAAAAACACCCACACAGAGATGACTCCGTTTTGGAGTTCTTGTCTTTAACAATTGTCTGCTGCAATAGGTAAAAATATGAAACCTATATAAAATAACTCCAGGGCTAACTAACTCTGTTCTAGTTTCAAAACATCTCTTTAAGAACTTCAGCTTTAATGAACTATCGTTTGAAAGCGTAACTACTCCCACAGAACAAAGACCTGCTCAACCAGTTAGACATAGAGGACCAGTAGATGACTACTCTGATAGACCAAACAACATGTAATGCATACATTAGGGCTTTGGTTTCCTCTCCGAGTAGTTTGTCTTTACAATTGCACATTATCTAGTCAACTCTAAAAAATGGGCTTAATTAGCAGGTATCAATCCAGGCAGTAAGCATGTCATTTCCTTTCATCCAAATGATGAGGGACATGTAAAATGTTAGACACCTCCCCAGGCTTTTTATTCTAGTTTTTACAGTAATTAAAAGGAAGGCCTCATCTAATGGCTGCCCCACAAACGTACAAACGTATCCACTGACTAGAAGACAACTAAATCCTACCAAAGACACGCCACGTCATTCCTTTAATAAGCCAGTAACTCTTGCTTCTAGTAGGAAAACGCATGAAAAGCAGGCCTGCAATGGTAACTGAGAACTGCCCAAACAGAGGGGGAATTCCTACCCTTTCAGACTTTCCAGCACCGATGCAATATTCTTAAGATGGGAGATTCTTAGGACCCCTTAAGACATGTAGCAATTCGCTCAAATCCTCATCTTTGCCTTTCTCACACTTCCTTCCACACAAAAATATGAACTTGGTGTGTTTACTGTAAATGATCCTTGCTTACAAGAAATATTATACACATTTTATTTTCAGCATGCCAAATAACTTTCACATTACCTTTCAATTAAAGCACATTCCCACCCTCTAGGAGTATATATAATTAACAATTTCAATATTATAATTAGTACTAGTTGCCATGCCATTTGAAAAAGGATCCTACAGCTACCACCTCAATCTGTTTCACTGACCTGCTAACCCAAATACGTATATGAATGGGCTGATGGAAATGGTGACATGATTACTATGATGTGAAGAGTCCTTTCAAGGTAATCGAATGAAAAGAACAGCATAAAACTCTTTCTGAAGATGAACTGGTGCTCCAATGGTAAATTATTCAGGTTCTTACAGCAGGGCTGTAATGCACACAAATCATAGTATCCTCTTTCTTCTCTATAAATGTCAGATAGCATTTCTAATTAACTATCTGTCCTTATATCCAAGTTATCATGTGTCTGAATGGACATCACTCTTACCCCGATCCCTTATTTGTGACTCTGGAAGCCACTTCACCTTCATTTTAAAGGCCAGAAAGGTGACTAGTAAAATCACACTAGCTTTGTTCTAATGAACGTGAGCTTTGGGATTACACATGAGTCTAAAACTATCTAAAGAAATTAAACTGCTGATTCTTCAGAAACAGACAAAGAACAAATTAATATAAGCAATGGTCTTGGTAGCAGACAATGACAATTAAAACCAAACTAAAACACACTAAGCACGCAGTATGCTTTTATCGTGTCTCTTGACCCTAAAGCCATTTACAGCAAACAAAACCAACTGTGTTGCAAACCAAGAGGTCGAACTACCAGTTCCAATGCTGTTACTAACTGTGTAATGCACAAAATTATAAGATGTGAGAAAAAGCAACAAAGATTAAAAGGAATTCTAATGAACATGTAAATTAAGATGCTTTATAGGTATGAACTTCAAAATCCTACAGTGTCCTAATGTCCTCTTCTTTTACACTGAAAAACAGCCCTGTTAACTATTTCAAAGTTTAGCTATGGATACAGTAACCTGTATCCACAAAAAAAGGTCGAGTGAAGCAGTGCTGAGCATCCTGGCACCTAACTATTAGAAAGCTAGCAGAGTCCACTTTCACCTAAAGATACCCAGCACAAGGGGATGAAGAAACAAACCTGCTTCTCCCAAACCCTGATTTCTAATCTACAGAGTACTGGATTTCCTTCCAACCACTCTGGGAAGAGCTGCAGAGCTCAGTCCAGCTGGTGTGCTCTGGGAGTACCTACCGTGTTACATTCTACAGAGAGGCCATGCAAAATGGGTTTGTATGAGCAAGACTGAGGTTTTAAGCTCAGACAGATCTGAACACATAGAAAATGAGATAGTCAGGTGCCTAAGGAGACTTTCTGATGAAAATGTAGGCCTCTGAGAACGTTAAACATAAGTCGGAGGACACTTTCCAAAGATGTAAACTTTGACTGGAAGTCTCTTCAGCACCTATCTTTTGCTGAGGACCTTGTTCCAAGTGAATAGCCAAACATTTCAGAGAAAGTCTGCAAAGAAATCAACAGTCCTTTCTGCTCCAATGCCTTCATGACAAAACAATACAATTTCTTTCAGAAATCAATGTTAAGGACATCAACATTAAGGACATCAACTCTGCTATTTGTTCAAAACCCCTTAGTGGATGGTTTACCCTTACAGAAAATGGTTGAAACACTCTTTCCAGGTCCCAGCAGAAGTCACGGTGCAGGGCAAGAATCATGGGTTCTGACTCAAAGATATTCCTGTATCTGCCTACCATTTTCACCCATAAAATTTTCACACTGGCAATAACACAAGAGTGACAGAAAACCTGAGCCACCATGCCAACACACACAGAAGAAAGCAAAGCTCCCTTAGCATCCCCCCCAAAAAAATTAATACACATGTAAATTCTGCACATAGACTGTCAGACAGTGAAAACGGTGTGCATAACAGATAATCCTGTACAGGGCTGAAGTAGACACACATTTTCATACTGACAAAAAAAAAAATCTTTAAAAATATATCTTGTCAGTTATTTAACAGCACTGTGTTAACTTCCAGCGAAAAAGATTCTCCAGTTTCTTTCATTTAAGCCATTCCATAAGAAAATGAGTAGTTTGAACTATGATTAAATCTTAAAAAAAAAAAAAAGCTGATGTATTAATGTCACGGTCAATCTTATAAATGAAAACATGATTATCTAGCATGCTTTCTCACCTTTCTGTAACTGACGGCAATGAGGTTCCTTCCTTCCCAATTCCCCCTTGTTCCTCCCACAAACCTCTGTTTTTATGAAAAAGATTCACACAAAGGTGAAGTTCAAAAAAAAAAAAAGGTATTTTCATATACATGCGTGTGAATAATACCAAAGCACTCTATTACTCAGTTTAAAAAAAAAACTGCAAAAAGGAAAAACCTCACATAACTCTGTTTCACAACAAATACAGATGAAAGACAGAAGGAAGAAGAAGAAAACTATTAGATATCCGTTGTTTCGATGAAAGCAAGGCTTTTTGAGTTTTGCCATTCCACTCCAAAGTCTTCCCACCCAGACCAAATCCTGAGCTACTTATTTATTTGGTCAGTGAAAAACGTGAATTCTATGAAAAATTTCCTTCCGAAGCTCCCTGTGCCAGATATATTTGTAACATATGGACACCCAGGAGCTGGCAGCTCCCACAATACTCCAACCCTCAGACCCACTCCACATTTAGAACCATTGTGAGGACAACCACCTAGCACAAATAAAGTGGTCCTATAGGTGGCCATAACATATAATGGCAAAAAGATATTCCTACTAATTTTAGTCTCTGTCTTAAGCGAAGTTGTAAAAACAAAAGTAAAGGTGCTAGTGTACAAAAATGTCAACGTCTGACACTTCTGCCAAAATACTCAAAGATTGTTTTTCATTCCTCAGCAGCTTAACTATGCCAATTTAACTAAGTTCAGTGCAACTAAACTTTACAATTAAAAAAAAGAAGTATCTATTCTCTTTACAATGAAAAGTGGACCAATACACTGTGAGAGCAATTCTCTTCAAACCCCAAACTCCATAGATCATAAATATATTCCTATCATGTAAGCACCTGGGTCTCCCTGGAAATTAAAGAACATTTTGCAGTTAAATACAATGAACAAAAGAAGAACAGAGATGTTAACAAAAACTGGTAGAAATTACATGCCCTTATTTCCTCCAGGATTTGAGATATGTTGCAGCTTCACTCTTTTATCAATTCACATGCCGTTCCCTTTTTAAAGCAGTGACGCTACAAACACAAGTTGTTGTTTTTTTTCCCCATGGAGTTTTTTCTACATGCCAATGACACTTTGTGGAGAAATTCTGAATTGCATTTAGGAAAACAGCTAAAACTTGTTTGTGCACTTAACTCCACTACTTTAGCTACTTCCACTGAAAACAATCAGACTACTCATGTATAAAGCTAAGCTTCTGCATAATCTTTCCTAAGTGAGGACCTAAGTAGGAAAAGTTAGACAGGTTGCTTATACAGCCCACATGCATGAATATGTACTTTGTACTCCCTGGGCAGCATACAGTGGCCTCATTAAAAAAAGGAAAGGGAAAGAAAATAATTATGAACCACACAGAACAGGCTTAAATTGTTTTGAGACATTAAGAAAAAATATTTCAGTAGATCACTTACTGTGTTTTACTCAATGGTTAAAATACTTTATAAAATTATTCAGAGTTTGTATGTATACATATGCGTATACACAAAATATTTTTTTAAAGTATTTTTCTTTAGTACCTCAGAATGCAGAAGTAACCTGTTACAACAATCAGAGCTAAGAGGGAAAACCCAAATCTAATACAAGATCCTGCTCTAGTGGAAATCAATGGCAGAATTCCTACTGGCTTTGAAAGATATAAAATAAGTCCAGGAAAGCTTCACCAAAGCATCAGACATCAATACAATTATTACTTCAGTGAGAATTTTTTTATGGGGAGGGAAAATCCCTTCAGGTTTTAAAAGCTCAAAGACAAATGCTCTATCCCTCTCAAGAGTAAGCTGGGAAAGGTGACCATGAAACAGTGCTGGAACTTTCCCTCACAACTTAATTCAGCAAAGATTAGCTGAACAAAACTACGAAGAATCGCTTTTAAAGTTTCCAGTGTGTGCAACACTCTTCAACAAGGTACCTCACACAAATACCGAAGATGGCAGTAGAACTCTGAGAAACATATTTATTAATTAAAAGGTACAGAAAATATAGAAGGGAAAATCATGCAGAATTTCTTTGCACATAATGTTTTATTTTCCATTTTAAATTCTTAGTGAATGAGTATAAAGTCCATCAAGTATTTCAAATACCCCAAATTCTTTACCATTTTGTAACAGCCTAAAGATACGAGACCTAACAATGATTGATGTTGGCATTTACTAACCCGAAGCTTTAACAGCATGACAATTGACAGTTCTATGTTTCAGAACCAGGCAGATGCTTGTGGTTATTTAAAATAAAACAACAACAACAAAAAAGAGGATGAAACCGAAAAACAAAGTTGTCTGCTGAAATACAAGAGGAAAAGGTTTGGCTTTTTTTAAATAAGCATTGGTACACAACATAATACTTCCTAGGTTCAGACGCGTCATGTCATCCTTGATCTACAACTGGTTTCTGTGACTCCACCGCCCATCTGCAAGTTTGCAATAATACTTACTTGTCTTCATGGTACAAAACACTGCAGTTACTCTTATACCTTCATTAATTGGTTTCAAAACCCAAGCAGGAAAATACTGGAGAATTACAAAATAGCACTGACGTTAAAAACTTGGAAAGTGGATACAGACTGAAAACTCTACTGAAAAAAAAAGAATATTCTTACATTGACCAGCCATTAACTTAATCGTTATCTGGGATTCCTGAAAGTAAACCTGCTTCAGCTAATAACGAGGGATTCCATAAAAGTCTGTCTCCACTAGCACAGAATTGGGGTCCCAGGTTCCTTTTACACAGCGCACTGTTACTGAAAGAACTCCGTTGTGAAACCCCAGCCTTAAAATTGAGACATCACTCCTTACACACACACAAGTATCTCCAAGCACAACAAAATAAAGGATCATTATAGAAACGTTTGCTAAACTTTTTAATAAATATGAGTGTAAGATACCCAGGTACAGAAAGAGAAAACACTTCCCTGGTATTAACTGGGAACTCCGTGCACTACGTCGGTGAGATCTCAGATACCTTTTGCGAAAGAGGAATTACATAATGTACACTACAGCCACCCTACCTGTAATTCCAAACAAACACTCTTGTTAAACACACACACACACACAGAGCGTGACTTTGTTCTTAAAACTAAATAAAATAGTTTCACAGCTGACAGCTGAGAAACAGCCTTTTAAGAAGTTGTACATACAGACAGCAGTTTTACAACTCAATCCAAGAATACCCAGGAGCCTATTCACATAGCAACCACTGCAAACAGACAAAGCTTAAAGAAAAAAAGATCGATTCAAAAGCAAATATTAAGAAGATTTATTCAAATACAATCTGATACCCCTCAAAGCTGCTTTTGGCTCTCCCCAGTAATTCAACTGCAGGTATCTTCCACTTGTTTGTTTACTTGTTCTTAGAAAAACAGTAGGGAAAAACATTGTAAAAACAAGCAATATACTGAGGCTCCCGCACACATCACTCTTATTTAGAGAAAGACTTTATCTGGGAATAAGAGTTAGGAGCTTGAAGTTAAATTATAACCCTTTCGTAGGGAGAAGGGAGGGAAGGTAACAAACAACTTTTAAGGGCATATTCCTCTTTTCCACATAAACATGTCGTTTGGAATGGGGTGGGAAGAGCTTTACCATCATTACAACAGTCATAGCTGAGGCAACCAGGACTTGATGTCATAATGGAAACACCTCTGTCCGGCGTTAATCTGTCGTACCGGTAAGTGATTCACTGCAAGCACCGTGACAACTCACGGGCAGCGATGAGCTTTGTGTCCTGCCTGGCATCTGCCTCTTCCAAGCGAGCCGGCTCACAGCTGTCCCAGGGCCTGGCCGGTTGCAGGGGGTTGGAACAAGCAAAGCAGACGAAAAAAAAAAGCTTTGATTTTTATCAAAAACTGAAACTCTCTAAGTTAAAGAAGACATTTTGTTCACGCACCCTGAGAGAAGAGGGCACACGTTCCCCATTTCTGACAAAAAAAAAAAAAAAAAAAGAGAAAAGAAAGAAAGAGCGAGGGGAGGCTTCGGCGAGCGGGCTTGGCGCCCACCGCCCCGGCCCTTCCCACAAAGACCGGGCAGCCCAGCAACGAGGAGAGAGGGAACAGCGGCGAGAAATTTACCTGGAAATCGGCCAGTATCATTTCTCGGTCCATGTTGGACGCCATTGCAGCCAGCTGCGTCCCCGGCTCCGCTCCGACCCGCGCACCTGGGGCCGCCGCTGCTGCCGGCGAGGACGGGGCAGGGCTGGAGCTAGGAGCTCATGGAGGCGCCGAGCTCCTCTCGGGCTCCCGCGGCGGGCCCGGGCTGCCCCACCGGCGGAGGAGGGCCAGAGGGAGGGAGGGAGGGGAGGGAGAGGCGGGCGAGGGGCCGGGAGCGGGCCGGGGCCGGGAGCGGGCAGCGCTGCCTCAGCCGCTGGCCCGGGGAGGCGGAGGAGGAGGAGGAGGCAGCGCCGCTCCCTCCCTGCCTCCGCGGCGCCTGTCGCACATTTTGCCTGTCATTGAGGTCGCAAAGAGGCGCTTTGCGGCCGGCACGTGACCGCCCGCCTGTCAAGCGCCTGGCGGAGCCGGGGGGGCAGGGGGCGGGGCCTCGCCTTTCCGGCAGCGCCGTGGTCACCGCGCCCCGGCGGGGGGGGGGGGGGCGGAGCTGGCGCGGGGTCACGGGCGTCCGGTGCAGTCAGGCGGCTGCGGCAGCGCGGGGCCCGCGCGCAGGCCTCTCCTGAGGGGACGGCCCGCACCCGCGCCCACCCCCGGGAGCTGCGGCCCCGGCCCGGCCTCACAGCCGGGGAGCGGCTCCGGCCCCCGCCACGGCCCGGCCGGGCGCGGCGCTGACCCCCGCACCCCCCCGGTGCTGGCGGCGGTGACGGCTGCGCGGGCCTACGGGGGCCCTGGCTGCAGCGAGCCCGGGCCGGGGGGGGCGCGAGAAGGAGAAGTCGGCCCTGCCTCCCCGTGCGGGAGCGGGGCCTCCGTCCGCCCCCGGGACGGGGCGCGGTGCCAGCGGCGAGCGCGTCTGCCCCGGCGACCGTGTGTGCCCGCCGGGTGACCCGGAACGGCGACTGCTCTCCCTGTTCCCCGTGCCGGTACGGGGAGGAGCCGCCGGGGAGGAGGAAGAGGAGGAAGAAGAGCGTTTTTCACCGCTTTTCCGAGCCAGCGGTCTCCGGCCGGCGCGGCGGCCCGCACCGGGCGCTGATGGTGCACCGCAGGGAGATGAGGGGGTCGTTAGCTCCTGCCAGTCCGGCTGTAATTAACGCTGAACACCAGCACGCCCTCGGACACCGAGCTGCTCCCGAGCCCGGCCGAGCTCGCTCTGCTCCCTCCCCGCGCCGTCCTGCGCTGGGTTTGGTTCGGTTCCTTTTCTCCTTCTCTCTCCGGGAGGGTTTTACGGGGGTTTCCCGGGGCCGGCATGCCCCCCCGCCCACCGCCGGGTCCCTCGGAGGGCAGAGGGGGGGGCCGGGCGCTGCCAGCCGGCGGGGCCGCACCGAGAGTCCCGCCGCGCCTGCGGGAGAGTCCGCATTCCCCGGAATAAATCGCTCCCGGGAGCCGTTTCCACCCCGCTTGCCAGCGCTGCTGGGGAGCCTGGGCTGCGGGGCGCCGGGAGGGTCGAGGCCACGCAGACGTCGCTCACGGTGCGAAGCCAGGGCGTCATCACGGCCGAACGCTGCGTTTCATCGCGCTCCTGCCCGGGTTGGTGCCGGCAGGGTTTGCCGAAGGGGTTTGTATTGCCCGCTGGCGTGAGCCGAACAGTTCCAGCCCCCCCCGCCGGCCGGAGGGGTGAGCAAGTGATTGCCCTCGCACCTGCCCTGTTTTTCTCTTTATTTTTTATTTTTTTCCTTCCCAGTTTGATGTTACAGACAGTTCTGTGCGAAGTATGAGGTATGGTGCGATGCCAGGGACAGCCTATGCTAAATTACAAACAAATCCACCCACACATTACTAGAGAGTAACCATAATAAAGGCTGAAAAGCGAGTTTTAGCAATTGGATTAAAGCCAATTAGTTCCTGGCACGAACAGAATCTATAGGTATGTTGTCGAGATTAGCTACACGGCGTTCGCGTCTATTATGGTCCTATTTTAAATAATGATATCTGTGTCAGATCAGACCAGGAAGGGCTGGATCCAGAAGGTGGAGGGAAGGCGAGAAGCTGCCCGTGCTCCACGCCGCAGGAGGTTCGCGTCCAAGTCACAGCGAAAGTCTCTGTCCTCTCCTCACAGCCCCTCGCTCCGAGCCACTCGAGGTGGATTTTTTTGTTATTGTTTTCCTCCATCGAGCGTCAGACAAATTCGAGAGCCGGGAGGACACTCGCTTATTTTACTCCTTGCAGTGGCCGGCGGTAGTTTCTCCCTCCAGACGGTGTTTTTTCTGCCGATTTTGGAGTCGATTGGGACAAGTCTTTCTTTTTTAGGAGGAGTATCTTTATCCTTCTTGAGAGGAAATGATCGGGATTAACGAGCTGCTTTCTGCAGAGATTTTTTTGACAGACCCTCACGGCGAAGGAGGTTTGGCGGCATTTTCTGGCCAGGCAGCTTTACTCGCAGGAGGCCTGCAGCACCCCGGCTACGCTTTCCTTCATTATTTTTCTTATGTGGCGTGATTAAGAGAAGACGAGGGCTTTATTCTGAACTGTAAAACAACAACAACAAAAAAACCATCACGGGGGACTGTGGTAAGACTTGTGGGTGTAACTGCGCAGTGAGCCGGCCGCAGGTAGCACCACCGCAGCCCGGGGGCTGCAGGCACCGAGGAGTCCCGCAGGCAGCCGCTCGCCAGCCGTCTGACCAAGTGCTCGCAGTTTTGCGTGTGAATTCCTTCCTTACGCAGAAAAGCGACTATCTTTTAGTACATGAATGTTATATATATATACATACACATTTCTGGAGTTAACTTTGAGGGAAATTATCATCCATATTTTTTGTTTACAAAACTATGAGCACTATTATTACTCCTGGCCGAGAGTTATCATAATTAGGCCCTCCAAAACGGCGCTTTTTCCCCGCTGTGGCGGGGGGTGAGGGAGGCCGCTGCCCCTGCCCCTGCCCGCGGGTGGGTGGGCAGCTGCCCGCTGGTCACCTGCGCGTTCCCGCAAGGTAAACGCAACGGCGAAGCGAGCGGGGGGCGAAAGGAACGCCGGAGGCGGGGGTCGCACCGACTGCCCTCCGCCGCCCGGGCTGCGGGCTCGTCCCGGTAAAACCGGCTCTGTCTCCGTGGGGAGGGGGTTCGCCGGGGCGGAGTGCGGCCTCCCGAAGCCCCGAAACTTCAAGCAAGCCCCGCTACAGCGGGATGAGGGCGCTGAACGGCGCCGGGCCGAGCGGCAGCGGGATCTCCGCGCCGTGCCCCCGTCCCTCCTCCGCCCCGCGGAGGGGCCAGCGGAGCCCGCGCGTCCCCCCTCGAAATGGCACTGCCACATCCATCGCGGGCACCGGGAAGGCGAGGAGCGCTGCCGCGGGCGGCCGCCTTCCCCCGTTAAGACGAGCTGACATTGACCCTTCGTCCTTGACCTTGTCCTGAGGGAGAGGAGACCCCCGGTCGCTGCGCGGGGCGGACCCCGGACCCGCTGCCCCGCGGGGTGACTAGCGAGGGCGGCGGGGCCGGGACGGGGACCGGGGTCGGGACGGGGGCCAGGTCTGCTCCCCCCCCCGCGCCGCGGGCAGGTGGCGACCGCCCGGTGGGAGGCCTCCCTCCGCCCCCCCCTCCCCCCCCCTCGGTCCCCGCTCAGGGGCGCGGCGGCTCCCGCCGCTGAAACCTCCTTTTCCTCCCCCCCCCCCCCCCCCCGCCCCAGCAGCGCTCCTCCTAAAAGCACCCCGACTGTCATGGCTGTGCGGGGCGGCGCCGGCCCGGGCTGCGCGGGGAGCGGAGCAAGGCGCGGTGGCGGAGGGACCGGCGGCGGGGCCGGGGCCGTGGCCAGGGCCAGAGCCAGAGCCAGAGCCGGGGCCTGCGCGGCGGGGCCGGAGCCGGGGCCGGGCGAGGGGCGGGCGGGCGCCGCTGCAGGCCTTCCTGCCCGGCCGCGCCGCAACTCCGCCGCGCCTCCTTAAATCTCTGCCGTTAAAATGTGGGCGGGTGTTTCAACTCAAAAAGCGCTCAAATTTTTTTTCTTTTCAAAAAAAGCTGATGAGGTTAAAAAAAAAAAAAAAGTGGGGGGGGAGGGAAAAAGAGAGAGGAAAAAAAAAAAAAAGAGAGCGAGAAACCGGCTCCGTGTCCGTAGGAAACAGAAGTAGCGATTGTTTGCGCTTAAAAAAGGGGGAGCGCGGAGCCGCGGGCGGAGGCAGCGAGCGCGGACCGGCAAGTGCAGCTCGGCTTGGCGGAGTGGAAGCAGCAGGCGAGCGGCGGCTGTCACCGCGCCCCCGGCCCGCGGCACCGGCCCCCGCCCGCTCCTCGCCCGCCGGGCCCCGCGGCCTGAGGGCGAGCGGCGGGGTGGGGGGGGAGCGGGTGCCGCGTCCCGCAGCCCTCCCGGATGCCCCGGAGCCGCCGCCGGCCGGGATCGCAGGGGCTGCGCGGGAGCGGGGCTGCTGCGCGGGGCCGGAGCGCCGAGGGAGCGAGCCCGGCCCGGTGCGGGGCCGACGGGGGGATCCCGAGCCGGAGCGGCCGCGGACTGCCACGGAAGACCGTTCCCCGGAGCTGCCGCCGCCGCCGCCGAGCCTCCGACCCCGGCCGCGGACAGGGTGGGTTGTCTTCTCCTTCCGAGACCTCGGGTCTGAGTGAGTCCCCGGCGCTCGCGTCTATACCTTCCCGACAGCATAGACAGTGTAGTGCGTAGATGTTAATATACACCCCCCCCCCCCCCCCCGAAAGTGGCCACAGCTTTACTAGGAGTTACTCTATATGTGGAAGCGAAGAAACCTTCTCTCGAGCGGAGCTGCAGTTTTGCCGAATAAATCACGTGTGAGTTAGGGGCGGGCTCTTGGCAAGGAGGTTTTTTACGAGTATTTACTACAAGGTCTACTCCAGAAGATTAACCATCCCAATCCTTCTGTCAGTCTCCGATGCCATGCCTGGTTAAAAAAAAAAAAATCAAACCAAAAAAAAAAAAACAAAACTCATCTTTTTTCCGATCGTCAGTCACCCTAAAGAATGGCCGAGCCTTCTGGGAACGAGCTGGCGTCCGCGGCTGCCAAGGGGGACCTAGTGCAACTTACTAATTTGTTGCAAAAGAATGTAAACGTCAATGCACAAAATGGATTTGGGAGGACTGCGCTGCAGGTTGGTATCCAGAGAGGGAAGGAAATGTTTCATCACTGGTTACCTACGTGACCCGGGGTTTCCAAAAAAAAAAAAAAAAGACAACGTTTGAAACAGGCTGGTGGATGAAATTCGAGTGGTTTTTCAAACTCGTTGGATGCCATATTTTATAACTTTAGTGGCTCCAACTCCCTAAAATGACGTACTTGAAATAAAACTGGTCAAAACCATGATTTCAGTCGGGGCTCACCCTCAATGTCAAACGGGCTGCGAGTTTGCTGCTATTTTGTAACTTCGTGGGGAGGAGGCAAGGAACGCAAGAGCAGAGATGAAAAGAAATCAGCTTAGGTGAGCAGGATTTCGTAGCAGGTCTGTAAACACAAATGTGCTGTTCGCTGAAGCTTAGGATTTATCTATCTTTTTTTTTTGTTCCTTCCTCTTCTGTTTTTTCTTGTTTTTTCCTTTATTTTTTTTCCTCTCCCCCCCACCCCCACCCCCCCCACCCCTTCCCCTGCGATCTGCTTGCAGAGCGTGGCTCGGCTGGGGTCTGGGGGCTGCTGCTGCTTTCTCCTTTCCGCGCTGTGGGTGAGGACCGACCCCTCCGGAGCGGGCAGCGGGCTGCTCGGACCCTCGGGGTACGCGAGGGGCTCGCCCTGCCGGGCAGGGCTCCGGCTGGACCACTCGCTTTTTCATTCAGAATTAAGGCTTCGATTTTTGCTTTTTTTAGCTCGGCGAGCAGGGCACCGGCTCCAGCTATTTCCTTGCTGATCGTATAGGGTGCTGTGTCCGAATTTTTAAGTGTGTGGCTGCGCAGGCAGGGGTTGGAACTCTTCCAGCTGCTAACTGTTGGAGCTGGGGAAAGATTTTGCTTTTAATAATATCAGAGAATGATGGCGAAAAGGGTAGAATACCTACCAGACAGCGAAAGAAGTGATTTATAAATCTGGAGGGAAAAGATGTGTTGTTATTTGTACTTAAGGTGTAAGTAATGAAACGTGGAAGTGCAACTATAGATCTTTTTAATTTCACACATTAGAAAAATCGTTTGTTAACTCTTGTCCCCCCCTCCCCCGAAAGCAAGATAACAATTTCTGAAATTGGGTTTTTTAAACAGCATAGAGCTTGCGAATGTGCTCGAGATATTTACGGCTCTTGTTTTTTTTTGGCTTAACATCAAAATGTTAGGGCTCGAAAATAAGCACCTCTTGCTAAAAAAGCAGGAATGACCCTTTTTTGACAATTTCGCTGAAGCTGGGTATCTGCGAGCTCCTCTCTGTCCCGGTAGCACCTAAATAGGGCATCGCATGGCAGCGCAGGCACTTGCAGCAACTTTTAAGAGAGTGAAAGGGTTCAAATTAAAATCGTACACAAACTGTCTGCTTGAAGAAAGCAGGAAACATTCAGCTAGCTCGTTTATCCTCGGGACAAGGGCTGAAAACCGATTTGTCCTACAGTAATATGTTTTGGTTTTGGTGTGGTTTTTTTTTTTTTTTGCTAAAAGCAGCTAACTGTCCGTATGCTGAAATGAGGAATATTTTACACAATGGCACAGCATCCAGCTATATTTAACACGCATCCGTGTCCTAACAATATATCTTATCGCTGCCTAATCATAACAGAGTTAATGAACCACAACAAAAATCAAAACAGGAGAATCTCTCGACTTATTTTCAGTATGTATCATCCCGAAATGTGCTGTGGGTGCGTGACCACGCTCGAAAGAGCTCCTGTCAGTGCACTCTACACCACCGAGATAATCTCTCCTTAATCTCTCTCTCCATTAGAACGGAGAGAACCCTCCTGTATTAATACCAATGAATTTATGTTTTTCTTCTGCGTTTATGTTTAATTAAACAGCTGCTCGGCTTGCCTTGCTCTGTGCTTTTTATTTCTGATGAAGTGTACCTATGCAGGCCTCGAATGCAAGCCCTGCCTTTCTGCACTTCATCAGGCTTGTTCAATTAATGCTTTCTCCTTCTTTTCTTCCCTCCTCCCAAGTGAAACTTTGCAAAATAAAGGGCATTTGCTGTACAGTTGTAGCCCATGTCCCAACAGCATCACCTTTTATGTGATTTTTCTCTCCCCCCCCCCCCCCCCCCCCCCCCGCATCTTTAACTGGAGCCTGCAGTCCCCTGGGCTGAGCACAGAAAATTCCCTCTGCAACAAAACGCAAGTTTTGAATTCACAAATAATACAGCCCGGGCTCCCAAAAAGAGATCAAAGTGTCCAGATTCGACTAAAGAAAGCGAGATCACAACGCTCTTGTTTTCTTTTCCATTGCTTCCATCTCTGGTCAGAAGTGAAAGAAATGGCACCCAGGGAGCTGGAAGCCGAGGGGCTCGGAGAAATCTCTTTCCCTGAATCCCAGCCTGCCTTATCTGCACTGCTGCCCTCGCCTGCAGATGTGGAACGTACCGGGCTGCTTTACAGCCCAGACGCCGCCGAGCTTGTGTTTGCTGTAGCTTGCTTGTCTTAAAAAGCCTGAGCTGTGTTTGTCACCGGGAGAGTTTTTTCTGCAAATCCCTTGTAGAAACTGTACCTTATGCTAAATCTAATGCTCTGCAATGCTCATTTGTGCAGATAATTTTTTTACCAAGATATTAAAATCAATTTTTTTTCAATTTTACGTTTCTAAGAAAATAGAGACTTTTTTTTTTTTTCGAATTTGACACTTAGTGTGAGACCGGTTACAAGACCAGGGAAACATTGCCTATAGACTGGAGATGGCACATCACCTTGCTCACTTTTTAAAAATCTGTGTGAAAACAAAAAATTAGGAATTTGGGGGAAATCGGTGTGAGCTGTTAAGCCCCAAATTAAGAAAGATTGGCGTTCTAATTATGACAGTATTATGATGCAATCGAGAAAAGTTAAAGAAGCTTTTTTTTTTCCTGAGACAAACAGCCAGATAATGCAATTATTGTTGTTGTTGTTTTTAAAAAAAGGGGTGGTTTTAACACCAGAATATAGCCACAGTTTACTTGTAGTGAAATTATGAAAGTATGATATAACATGCTGGTTTTAGAAGAAAACTGCTGGAACTTTGAAACATTCCTTGTAACTTCTCCTTTTTGGGTGACATTATGAAACAGAAATATTGGGGAGAAAAATTTCTCCTAGCATTTATTTTTCTTAGCGGACAGAGCTATGGTACAGTCCAAATATTTGTTTTATGATAATGCACAGACAATGTAAACACCTGAAAGCTTATAAAAACACATCCTACATTTGCTGTTGCTGAGGTAAAGTAGCTGTTCCTCAGAGACCCTATATTTGATGTTTAACGAGATTAAGCAGTAATGCGAAGGTGTCTCGATACTTAGGCAAATAAAAGCGAACTATTCTTCATTTTCGGCTGTTAAGAAACTGAGATAACCCACGTTAAAAAAAAAAAAAAAAGAAATGTTGTTACATCCCCGTTCTACACTGCCTGTTTCAGACATTAATCTCTCTGAGACAGCAGGCTGCTTAGCACCGAAATGGTGACATCTTTCGCCATTTCATCGAGTTTAGGAAAAAAAAAAAAAAAAAAAAACACGCGAAAAACGAGGTGTTCTGGCCCATCGCTGGTGTTACAGCCGGGCTCCCGCTCGGGCTGAGCCCCGGCCAGCCCCAGCGATGCGCACAGGGCTCGGAGCCCGGGGCTGAAGCAACCCCCCCTTCCCCCTCCCCCCCCCCGGGATTCAACTCTCCCTCCTCCTCCTCCCCAGGTGATGAAGCTGGGGAACCCCGAGATCGCCCGGCGGCTGCTGACCCACGGGGCCGACCCCGACCTGAAGGACAGTACCGGCTTCGCTGTCATTCACGACGTGGCCAGGGAAGGGTTTCTGGACACTCTGCAGACCCTGCTGGAGTTCAAAGCCGACGTGAACGTGGAGGATGAGGAGGGCAACCTGGCTCTGCACTGGGCAGCCCGGGAGGGGCACGCGCGGGTGGTGGAGGTGCTGCTGGGCTGCGCCGACTGCAAGGTGGGCCACCAGAACAAGCGGGGGGCCACCGCCTACGACCTGGCGAAGCTCTACAAGCGAGCCGCCGTGGTGAAGCTCCTGGAGGGCAGCAGTTCCTTCCCCGCCGCCGCGGACTAACCCCGGCTCGGATGCGCTTTCCTCCGGACCTCGGGGCTCTCGGACCCCCCCTCTCCCCCCGCACCCTCTTTTTAGTAACGTTTTGTTGCGACCTTCTGTTTTTCGTTTGTTTGTTTTTTCTTTTTTTCCCCTGAATAATAGAAGTTTCCAGCAACCCCAGAGGTGGGTTTTAGGCGGGGGGAAGGCTTCCAGCCCGCGCTCGCAGGGTGCCTTGCGCCTGTCCTGCACAGGGTCCTCGCACCGCGTCGGCCGCTCGCACCTAGTTTTTCCAGTGTCAAGTTTTACCATTTATTTTAGCTCGTTCCTATTAAGCCGTTCATACAAGAGCTACATATTCACTGCTTAATGTTGCCGGACTTTCAAGAAAAAGTAATGGCTTACTGTGATTTCTCCCACCTCTCGACGCACCCCCCTCCCTTCCCCCCCCTTCCTTCAGCCAGGCTTAAGATTCTGAACTCCCGTTTTGGGTGAAAGCAGCCTTTTACGGGGTACCCTGCAGCCCCCTGCTCAGGCAGAGATCGCAGGCGACGGCTGCTCGTCCTGGGGAGAGGGGACGGCGCTGGGGGGGCTGTGCGAAATAGCTGCGTTTTGACACTAACGAGAGCTTGTAGAAGTAGGTCGCTTACTTTCTAAATGTAGATGACACTTTTCCCCTTTGTGTATTTAAACTTTCACCAAGCTGGTTTTGAATTTAGTTACCAGAAACAGTACAAATGGTGTTTGTTTGGTTTTTTTTCATTGCCAGAGGTTTTAAACAACTCAGTTTGGTAGTTCGTGTTTACTGTGCGCTGAACGAGACGCTTTGCCCAGTTTCAAAACAAGCAGCAGAGAGGCATTGTCAGAGGCAGGAGGACACAGCGCAGCAGCTTGCTCCGCCAGCCGAGCGCAGCGTAGGTGCTCGGGGAGAAAAATGTGCTTTCCACCCACTGTTCTGTTTTGCCTGGAAATGGCCCATTTTAACGACAGCTGCATCTCACCGAGCAGGAACGTTTGAACGCGGTGACATTTGGGAAGCAGCGCGTTTGGTCTTGGGGAAGTTGTGTTGTTGCTTGCGCCTACAACACATTTTAACCATTGAAAATTTTCCCTTGCAATGTCAGAGCATTCACCGGACTCCTTCACCTCGCCAGCTGCGACGGGAGCTGACGGGGCTCAGCACCGCCTCGGGAAGAGTTTAGTGCGGGACCTTTAACGTTTGTACAGCATCTAGTTGCGGGACAGGTGGGCAGTTTAAAGTGCTTTATTTTGAATAGTCTAAATTTTAATTGCGCAAAATAGAAGGTTTAAAATCAATGCCGAATGAATATTACTTAAAATAGCACTTAAAAGAGGAGGGGGTGTATGTTAGTTTAGATTTTAACTCTTAACCACCCCCCCCCAGATTTTAGCCCCACAAAACCAGCTACTACCGTTTTCAAGTAAAACGTTAATTTTCTGAGGCTGCCACGTTTCCTATACCCTCTGTCCCACTGCTGTGTTTGCTGATTAAAGACCTCTGCGAAACACGAAGTCTTGCGCATTTTTGTTACCATTTTTTTGTTCGGGAGGGGTCCAGAGACCACGCAGGCGAGCAGCACGGCGCTCAGGGCGCGTCCTTGGGGAAATACCCCGCAAAACACCCGGTGTACGGAGCACTAAACCCGCCCGAAATACTAAAACCGAGCGAGGTGATCCGCAGGTCCCCGCGGCGGGGCGACCCGCAGCCCTCTCTGCCGCTGCCCCTCTCCCTTCCCCACGTCACGGGGGGATGCGCCCAGCTTTTCCCTTCTCCGCAGCCGGTGCCCCGCGCTTCCCCCGCAAAGCCGAAATCCTCCCCCCCCCCCCCCCCCCCCGGATTTCTCCCCTTGGCTGCCGCAGCAGAGGTGAACGCTTAAAGGTAATCGTCACCTTCCTCACTTATTTTTTCACCTGTGCCGCGGAAAGAGCTCGTCCCAGAGCCATTTTGAGCTCCATCGGCATTTCATTTACCCTAAGCCGAGGCTGAAGTAGTGGCTTGATAACGCGACCGTTTTTCCGAGGAAAATGCCCCGCCTGGGCAGAAATAGCGGCTTTCGCTGCGCGCCGGCGGCTCCCGCCCGAAGGCAGGACCCGCTACACCCCGGCCATGCCCGCAGCGCTGGCGGCTGAGTCACGGGCGATGCTCAGCCCTGTTCCAAGGTACGGTTTATTTGCTTTATTGCTGCCTTTATTTGTTTTATTTTTTTCTCTGTCAGCCGCTCCGTTTATCGGAGACAACATTACAAATTGAAGCTCCTGGTTAGACGCTCCGACAGCGCGGACCGCTCTCCGCCGCCCCGGGAAGCCGACGGTTACCCCGCAGAGCCTCCGGGCGCCCTGCGGGGTCTGCGGGAGCCTTGCGGGGTCTGCGGACGAGCCGAGGCGCAGAGCTGCGGGGGGGTTTGCTGCGGGGCTGCTCCCCGCAGGGGTGTTCACTCTCACTGAGCGGAGAACATCACGCAGAGAGAGTCCGATTAACGGGGAATCTTCACGCCGAGAAGGGGTTCTGGTACCGGGTGCGGTGTCAGAAGTGACTTCTGTGATTTCGCCCATCCAAAAATCCCAAGGCGGGAACCGGCCCGGAGCGACGCGGGGAGGGAGCCCGCGCACCGCGGCCGTGCCGGGAGCCGTGCGGGACGGGGGCTGCGGGGCAGAGCCCCCTCCCCGCCGCAGTCACACGGGCGGGCGAAGCCGCCGCACTCGGCCTTCGCTTCCGAACCGTCCTCGGAGCAGCGGCGGGGGCCGCTGCGTCTCTGCCGGGCAGGGGGGGACCCCGCGGGGACCCCAAGGGACCGAGCCGAGCTGAGCGAGCGGCAGCGGGCCCGGGGGGGGGTGTGCAGGAGCCGGGCCGGGAGTGCGGGGGGCAATGGGGGGTGGTGCAAGGCCGAGGGGGAGCAGGGTCGGTTCTGGGGTCTCCGCGGGCGAGTCCGGCTCCGCCGCAGCGCAGCGAATGACCGCGCGTTTCAGCGCATGAGGGGACTTCTCTCTGCGGTTTTCGGTGAGGGGAGAGGGGAGAAATCGACGATTTATCTCGTGGTAGGATGAGAAACGAGCTTCGCAGGAAACGCCGTTGCATTGCCCACGCGGAGAAAGAGTTAAAAACGGTAGAAACCCACTGCTTTTTAGCTTTTAAAAGAAAGAAGAGGGTCTCTTCCAGCGAGGCACCTGGCAGTCCACCGGGCAGCCAGCGGCAGCCGCACGGCGTTATCCGCGTACCAAGGCGCTGAAATTCCCTCGGAAAACAGCGCGGGGAGAAAAGCCGCTGCCTTTATTTGCCAGGACCGTTCTGCCGTGCTGGGGGAGGGGGGGAGGAAAGGAGAAGGGAGGAAAGAGAGAAAGAAAGATTTCTCACCCAGCCTCAGACCAGCCTGCCCCACCACACAGGCCCGCATTCAAAATGTCGGTGCTCCCGGAGGGCTCCGCCGGGATCCCCGGGGAGGAGGGAGGGTCGCGGCCGGCGGCGGGGCCGGGCAGGTCGGGCGGGGAGCGGGGCGGGGGGGGGGGGGAGCAGCGCCCGGCTCCGAAACCGTTAGGTCGCCTTCTGCCGTTCCTCTCCCCGTGCTCTTCCTGTCCAAATATTTTTAAATTTACGCGCCTTAAATAACAGTCTGCTTTTATTTATTTGGTTTCCTCCGCGGGCTCGGCAGCCGCGCCGGGACCCGGGGGGGGGGGGGGGGGAGCCGCGCTCAGCAGGCGCCTCGGCCATCCCCGCCGCGCGCGCTGCTCCCCTTTTTCTCGGTGTTTTTGGCGCTTTTTTAAATTTTTTTTTTATTTTTGTCTTTTTCTTCCCCTCCCTTTCCTCCCGCCCTCTCCCCGCGGCCGCGACCGGAGCGTCCCCACGCAGCCCCTCCGCCGCAGTGAGTACCGCGACCGGCCCCGTCTGCCCGCTGCCCTCCGCACGCTGCCCTCCCTCGGCTGCTCCCGCCGCGGCCCGGGGCTCCCCCCGCCAACACCCCGCTTGCAGCATCTTCTCCCAGCGCAGGAGGCTGAGAGAAGCAGATTTATCTCCAGGTTTTCCTTAAAAAAAAAAAAAAAAAGCCGGGAAGCAAGGCGCTCTCTCCCCGGCAGAGCTCCCGGTGACCTTTCGTTAGGTTTGGAAATTGCGGGCGGGCGAAAGGATGGGGGGGTGGGGGTGGGGAAGAATTCCGCGCTGCTGCTGGGTCTCTGTGTCTCGGCGGCGAGGGGGGGATCTCGGGGTGCGCAGCGCGTTGCTGAGGGGCGGACCGCGCCCCGCCGACCCGAACTGCGGAGCCCCGCTCCAGGGGGGGAAAATATAAAACCCCAAAATTCCCCAAAAATCTGTGCCGCGGCGCTGAGGGGTGAGGTGGCTTCTCGCGTTTTGAAGCAGCACCGAGTGCCGGGGACGTTTCGTCTGTCTGTGCCTTCCCCCGGAGCGTGCGAGTGACCTCTCGGGCAGGGGACTGCTGAGGACTGTGCACAGCTCTGCTTAAGGAGCTGCGGGGAAGAGCAGTCTCCTGTCTTGGATGCCTCAGCATAACCTTGCCCTCTCGTTAGTGCTTATCGTATAAGATAAGCCGTGGAAAGGAAAGCAGGGAATTGGGCAAGGCACCTGCAAAAGCAGAAATGAAATATTCTCAAACTGGTGTCAAAATGGCTTCTGAATGCTGCGAAGCGAGGGAGACCGAGGGGCTGAAGGACAAAATCTAGAGCTCGCTGGCAAAATTCAGTTTGACGCACGCAGGACCCTGAGCTGGTTTCCTCAGCCCGAGACGCATTTTCTGCCGTTAGCCCAATCAGCGCTGCTGAAGCTCCAACTGCCAAAAAGGGTAAATTCCCTCTGAAAGCAACTGAATCAGCCAGAAGCATAATCAGCTTTTCAGGGAAGTGCAAGACCACTGAACCATGTTTCCAGTTGCATTTCTTTGTTCCTCTGTAACTGCTTTCTGATATTTGTAGCAGTGTTTACGAGAATTTTAAATAAAAAAAGCTTCCTTCTGTGTGGGAAGCATGAAAGCTTTTGCTCCACAGTGCAGCCACTAAAAGGTTAAAGTCAAATCCCAGCTCCTGGTGAAAGTTTTCCTGCAGCAGACAGTGCCTATCAAGATGGGCTTTCTCCCGTTACACCCCGAGAGCAGGAAGTGGGGCAGCGTTTATATGGCAACACAGCCCTCTTCACTCCTCAATATTAAGATTATTATCACCACAACGAGATTTTAATGAGTGCTTTCCTACGTGGAGCTAATGAGCATTTCAGGGAAAAGACACTCGCACAGCACAAACCACAATAAAATGCGATGCGCTGTGGGAACACCCGGAATTCGAAAGCTTTCCAGGGTTTGACCCTAACGAAACACAAGCCCGGCCCTGGGTGCATGTCGCGCTTACACGCAGAGCACACTGCGGGCCGGAGCGAGGGCTGCTGTTAGAGAGAACTGTCATTTTCTGGAGAGGGAGGATCGCAGGTTTAGGCCTTAAGTTATTAACGTCTGTCCTGATGGAAATAGGGGCATTTGGATACGCTCTGTCAAATCAAAAAGGAAGCTTTCTGCTTCGGATATGTGGCCGCCGTGGCGATGCACCACCGTGTGAATATCTGCACCTCGGCACCGGGCACGCCAGGGTGGGAGGGTACTGATCGGTCATGATCTGTTGCTTGTATTTCGTCACGCTGGGGAACAGGCAGAGGAGATTTTTCAGTCCACATTTGCTAGAATCCCAGTAGGCCTGGAAACCGAGCTGTTAATTGTAAATGCTTCCTATAGAACGGATTTTTCAAAATTTTCCGAAAGGAGAAGTACGCTCTGCCACAAAAAGCAGCTTTATATCTGGACATACCATAGTCTGCCAGGGTGTGACTGCAGGTACGCAAACAAAGCTGTGTTTAATCTCACTGAGGGATTTTTTTTCAGAGAACATCCGTGACAGAGAAAAGTGTATCTGTTTCACGAGCACTGTGACTTTTAATAATACCACCTCCTTGCCCCAACATATATGCTCTGAACGGTGTGGTGTCTGTGGATTTCTCGGATGTAATTGGTTTTAGCTCCTGTAAAAGAAGGGCTGCAGACAAAAAGCTGTGCTATACTACATTACATTCCCAGCACTCACAATCCAGCACTGCATGAATATATTGGAGTGAACAACAATTTCCTTCCTGTACGAGCATTTTAATTTATAGAAACATATTGTTTTGTGTAAAGAAGATAGTAGATAATTAACTGTATTCATTTAATCTAATTATAGGCCTCTGAGGCAAAAAGCTGACACTTTTCATTGTGGTATATTCAGAGAAGTTAATTGAAAAAACATTGCAGCCACAAGGCATAACATGCCCATCGTATATTTGATACGAATTCTTTTCTGAAAAACGGGATGAATCTGATGCTGGCTCGAGATAAGGATTACTGCTACTCACTCGAGTAAGGCAAGGTCCGGGGCAGCTCGTTATGCAATGCCACAGTGCGCTGCAATCTCTCTGCAATTCTAGAGCTAACCACAGACAACTTAATTTGCCAAATTGCGAGATGGTTTTGTAATGTACACACGTATCTATCACAAATTAAGAAAAGATCGAATGCGTTTTCAGCTGGGACGTAGGTCAGAATTTGAACAGAGATCTGCTTCAAGAAGCAGTAGGTCAATGCATCAGCTCCGAGCTCTGTTTAATCCTTAGGAGGAACCAGGCAGTAACAGCAGCCTTACCCCTAGGAGCTGTTATTAGGAGTGTAATTTGTGTTTTTTAAGATATCAGTATGACAAACATAAATAGACAGCAAATTAACACTCCTAGCTCCCAAGTATATAGAAATAAATGTATGTAGGACCATTTGCAGTTTCAGGGTAGTTTTTCCTATCACCTGATACATGGCAACAACTTCATCTTCTGACAGCAGTGCTACTTTCATTCTCAAAAGGAAAGTAAAGCAGCTCAGCTCTGCAGAGCTTTCCTTCCAGCTGACAGAGAACCTGACAGACCCAACGTGCCGCTTCTGGGGAAGCATTTGCCATTTATGTTAGAGAAAGTCCAGCTTGCAAGCTGCATCACCGTGCTAGAGGCAAACAGCACCGTTCCCCCCTGCTTTATCACTGGGAGAGGGTCACGCTGGTGTGTCCGCAGCTGGAGCAGGACCATGGGGCACGACACCTCTCACCCCACCTCCAGACGCTGCACTCCCTGGCTCCTGCCCGAGCGACCTCTGTTTCTGCTCTGCCCGTGGGCACGCAGGGGTCACCCAGCCCTCTCGGCCCCCCTCTTCCCTCGTCTCCGGGTGGTGGTGGTTCTAGCTGCTGGGAGAAAAAAATGGCAAAGGCAGTGCTGCTGGTGCCTGCGATGAAGTGTGCCGGGTGGCTGTGGGGACGGTGCAAGCCCTCTGAGATGACAGACACCCCCCAGCGAAAGGCCGTCGGGCTGAGCGCGGGGCCTTGCTGCGCTCTGCCAGTGAGAGGCATTGCTGGCAGCCCCACCTATAATTTTAAAATTACTTAAAATATTTCAAATGCGTATTGCAGAAGTCTTTTTTTTTTTTTTTTTTTTTTCCCCTGTGGTTAAAAAAGCAGCATTTTGCACTTCAGGCACTTCAAGTATTTGTTAATAAAGTTGGAGGAAGCCTGAAAAGTAAACAGATAGTGACATGTGGTCACCTTAACTCTGGAGTTCTGGCTCAAGAGATCCAGAATATTTGATAAAACAGCTCTCTAACAAGAAAAAAAGTGTGGCTATAGATGCTAGCCATACCTGATTCCTGTTCCTACACCATTACAGATAAATGACAATTTGCACTGATGTCCGACTCGAAAAAATCAGCCCATTCTGAGTCTGCACTCACACTCGTTCTCTCCCTTGATGCTCTTAACTAATTTTCCTTTTGCCTGGCTCTTGCCTTCTCTCCTTCTCTCTCTCCTCTGTGCTATTTTCATGTAACTCCCAGATCTTGCTCTTCCACAGTTTGCTCATCCACCCCTCCATTCCTTGGCTCCTGCCTTCTTGCACTCTTCAGGCTCTGTTTTCATCTCCTAATTTCCTCTCCTTCATCTGCACATCCACCCTCTTGTTTTTCCTTAACTATTATTTCCCCTGGAATTCCACCTTTATCTCCGTTACGCTTATTAACCTCCTTACCTACTCTATCATACCCTTTCCCCATTGCCTAGCAGTATCTCATTCTGTACATATGTGTAACCTGGTTTTATTTTCCTAGTCATGAAGAACTGCTTCCACAACTGATTTCTCTCCATGATGTCCCAGTTGTCCTAGGAGAAGTCCTAGCACTGGTCAGTAATAGTTGTCTCCCTGGTACCCACCGCTCTCATCTCCTTCTGCTTCTCGCTTTCTACTCCCTCCCATGCTCTGTCGGCTACGGGCCTCCTCCCAAGCTCCTTCACCTTCGTGAGCCATCCTCCTTTTCTCGCTGCCTCAGCATGAGCAGAGGAAAGGGCGACGATGCCCAGAGGAGGGGCACCCAGCCTCACCTGCAGACAGCGATCCCTCGGGAAGCGGGAGGAGAGGTTGCAGAGGAACAGTCGGGTGCTCTGCACGGGGCTGCACGTGGTGCCGGCCCCCATGCAGCCGCCCAACGCCGCAGCACAGGCTGATCGGAGGAAAGCTCAGCTCCCAAAAGCTAGCAGTTCTTAACCGATCACGTGCAGACCGAGATTTTCATGGAGTCTTATAACTTTGTTACATTTGGATGCGCATCTGTGAAACCAGAGCAACCGTGCTGCCAAATTTCAAGTCGCTGCTCAGCAGGTACATGGACGGAAGTAGACCAGTGATGGTGCTGCGTTTCAGGTTCCTCCTGCAGAGAAACGGGGATACTGACACTTCTGAATGAAGCCACCAGATTATTATTTTTTAACATGGGCAAAATATTTTTTTAACCTTGTTCTTGAAAATTACTACAGTGGTTTAGCTGGAAACCGCCAAAAATTAAACCTGGGGCAGATGCTTGGCTTGGAAAATACCAGCCCAAATAGCTACAAGTAACTGAAAACAAGATGTTATTGTGAGACACTGGACAAAATTAAGCAGAGCAGTTCCACGACTTTGGCCTAAATGTGGAAGATTTTTAAGTGACCCATAATGAATTTTTTCATAACAACTTTGTTGAAACAAGCAGAATTCAGTCAGATTTCCCATTTTTGGGTTGGAGACATTTCCTCCGAAAATGAAGGTTAGGATCCAAAGCACTCTGATGCAAAGAGGGAGAGGGAGGAGTGCGCTGAGGTTGAGACTGGGAGCACTGGGACTGAGGGCTGGAGCAGTTTCTTTGGCAAAAAAAAACAACTTCAAAGGTCTACAGAAGTGCAGAAATAATCAAAAAGTATTCTATGGACATGAAACTTTGTGGAGACAGCAGAGGGGAGGAAAGGAATTGCTTCTGGTGGGAGAGCATCAAAGCAACAGTAAGGGAAGTCCAAATACTTTGTTAGCTCTGGGGTTCTTAGGCAGCCCGGCCCTGCCGATGGATTAAACCCACGGAGTGAGGCAGGTACCCTGCTCCTCACACCCTCACCGGTGCAGCTTACCACTACAGCCCCCCGCGTCTGCGTAACCCAACAGCCCCTAAAGGTGCTCCGTACCCCCCGTAACCGACTGCTCGCCTCCCGACACCCAGCCGAAAGCCGGGGCCCTTCAGGAGCCGCTCTGTGTCGAAACCTCCCTTCGACGGCAGCGGCGACGTCTGTCACGGCCGGAGGTCGGGCAGCTGAGGGTATTACCTGTTTCAGTCATCTGACCGCAACGCTCCGCTGCCTCCCTGCTGGAGATTTCAAGCGTAGGTGAACGGCAACGGTGCCAGCAATTGCCACTGAATGCTATTCTGCACTTAAAAATTGTCATTCCATTTCTCTGCTGTGGATGAAAGTAAGAGAGTCACAGAAGTCCTTTCTAATACACAATGAACTGCCTGTTAGTTTGCAAGTACCCTCATTATTTTTTTATCTGTAAGATTAACACTTTTAAATTCTTTTAGCAGCTCTGATGGATTGGCTGTCACTTGACTGTACCTTTGCCTAAAAGATTCGCTCTAGCTTGAAAACGCATTCATTCAGGAAGTCCCGTGGCCTTTGTTTCGCAGGAAGTCAGACGAGGTGAAAATGGTGGTCCCTCTGGCCATTTCGCTTCCAGCAGCCTCTGTTCCTCCAAGATTTTAGCAGCAAAATCACACCGATGCTGTAAACTTTCTGTGCAGTTCAATATTCTGAAATCTCTTGCACAGCCTGTGCTTGAAGAAGTTTGGTTGCTTTTAAGCAAAATGCCTTATGTTAATGATTATATAAATTGTGATCAAAATGGTGACCTGTGCTAACACTGCATGGAGAACAGTATGAAATCAAAACTACTCTAACTAAAAAAAATAAGAAATCTGCCTTCATAAACACAACGTTAAAAATTCTTGCTGGGTGCTGTTGCTTGGCATGCAAGTTCTCTTGCTTTTCTTACAAGTGCAGGTGTTCAACATGTTTAGATTTCTTTTCAGGTTTAATATTAAGCCTGAGTTGGCAGTGCTTAGCTCTGGGACCACTGCAACATTTACATAACGTACCTTACTCTTCATGGTATTTTATGCTCAGCACCTTCTTCCATTTGATGCAGTTTCACCGTTTTTTTTAGCAGGAAAAATGAGGTTTAAGGATAGCAGAAAAATTGGCCTGAGCAAATGATCTTGTGAACCACAAAGCAGCCTTCAAAGAGAAAAAGTAGCAGGAAGTTCTTTCATACCAGGTATTAAAAATAGACTGCACCGAGTCCTGGAATGCACACAGCAGTTATGTAACGATTTTTCAGTGACATGCATTAGGAAATATTCTCAGTCAGTGTTTTTCCTTCCTAACACCCAGTTTACTTCTCTGAAGTTTGGAAATTCTTCATACGGATGCTTCTAAGAAGTCTAAAATTATAATGTTCATTTGAATAACCTATCAATTAGCAAGCCACATAATGACACCATCTAAGGGCACAATTGAAGTATTTGAATTTATATACCATTTTCATAATCGTACTGTATGAAACATGATGGAATCAAATCTTTTTTTCCCCTACAAGTTACACTTGATTTATTTCTGACTATGTAATAATTTTGCACTGGAGGCACCAGAGAGAAATCAGTTTGGGTTCATATCTTAAATAATGAGAATGCCAGCTATCTTGGAGCACTGAGAAGCCTTGCAAACATTTCAAAAAGGTTTATTTGTTATTAGGTGCCTTTTATAAATGGGAGGCATCTGTGGAGGACTGAGAGGAGCCAGAAGAGCTGTCTCTAGCTTCTACCATATTGAGGAAACCAAACGGTAGATGATTTTGAAGAACACCTTCCTCAGACTTTCCCCCAGCAACTGAAGAGCTTTTGCAGAGGTCTAGACTCTGGATCTTTGCAGTATAGTTTGAGAAGGTAATAAAGGAGGTGAAAGATAATAAAAGTCCATACTTTTAGATTTTCACAGTCCTGTTGTTTTCTTGGATTACTTTATGTTTGGATCAAATCCGCAACACCCTCTGCCTTCAGTAAGAGTATCCCACAAGAAGGGCAACATTATTTCTTGTCTGCCTTTTCTAACTTGTGTATTAAAGGACACAAGCCCTACCACAACATTTAGACTTCCGTGGCCACCATGAGCTTATCACTAACATTATTAATGTCAATTTATACTTCAAAGACAGCAAAATTCCCTAATGTGAAGGCTCACACACCTCCCACCATGGTTAGCACCTAACAAACGCGCAGTGTCAGTATTTCCTAGGTTGCTGTGTACCCAGAAGCACAATTGTGGACAGTTTTCATCACTCACTCATGTCAGTGATGGACAGCAATAGCAAGTGTGGCGGGTGAAATTCTGCCCATATTTTGGCTCCTAGCAATAAGTTTTTCCCAATTCACATAATGGAGATTAAATACCAGGAGATCCTAAGCAGTCAGATATGACCACGGTAAAGCAGTATCAGTCTTTTTTTTTAAGATGAGCAGAACTCCACTCTTAGCGTTGGGTCTGGCTTTCATAAGATGTCTTTAAAATACTTTCATAGCTAAAAATGCTTTTTTGTGGAGCAAGTGAAGCTCCACACTGCTCTTTTTGAGACCACAGAAAAACCTGATCAAGGTACAGTCAGATAAAACATCTGATTTATTTTCTCTCCTGACTGTTCTGCAGAATGACAGAATTAAAAAAAATCCATATTTGATGTGTGAAAAAACTGTAGCACATTCAAACTATTTCATTTTGGAAAGATACCTAAATATTAGAGGCAGGACAACAAGTTAGCCTCTTGTAGGGAACCTGTTTGTTTGACAAAATATTAAGAAACATCTTAATTAGCAGCCTGAAAGAAAATGAAAGACGGCATACTGAATCCATGTCAAAAATCTGTATTGGAAGAAGAAGTAACAAAGTGAGCATCAGAGTTGAGATTAAAAGTTCTGCTTTTCAAAATGCTGAACATAATTTTTTAAGCTCAAAGTGTCTTTAAGGACACAAAATGGAAGAAAACCTGACTAAATTATCACAGATTCATTTGCTTCTAGATGCTGCTCTACAGATAAATTTCTGGGAATCCAGTGCCTAAAAAGTAATTTGTGAATAAGTCAATACTTCTTTTTCTACACTGATACATACGCAAAGCTCGAGCTGTTTATGAGAGGAGGAACACTGCTCATGCATAGGATTCAGCAGGGCTCCGAATTACAGGAAGGCTCTCCCATTGTCCAGCCAGATCAGTTTACATGAACTGAAGCAAGTAACATTCTGTATTTTCTTCCATATTTTATGACTAGTTTCATCTAAGCAAAAAATGCTTTAAATTAGACTTGGTTCATTTTGAGGAAAGGACATTTTAGAGCAAATGGAGAATGACAGACTCTTGTCACATCTAACTTTTCTGTAAGCTATGCTTCACTCAGCCATTTGTGAATATTTCTGAGCTCTAATGGGCATATTCGCTTACTTTTTAAATGAGATTTGCTGTCATGGAGTTTGATATTCAAGGTCAACATTTCAAATGTAGTTGTAAATGAAAGCTGCTATTTTGGTTGAATTTAAAACCTCAAGACTTTTCTGTTCCTAAACAAACATGGGAAACCTTATTTGCATATTAAGAGAAAAAAGATTTCCTTCTTTTCCCCAAATTTGCTGTTATTTTGCTTGCAATTTTCCTTTTGTTCATATACCTTTATTCTCTTCCTTAAAGTCGCTGATGTGTATAAATTCACAAGTCCTATTATTGTATTCATAAATGGGGCAAGTTTGATCTCACCTGTGAAAACCAAAGCAAAGCTCCACCACATTTTCACCCACTTTTCAGAGATTATCCCGTAGCATTTATACATACCATACTTCCACGGTGTGCAGAAATTCTGAGTTTTACACCGTTTTCTGATTGTGTACCACAGAAGAATAGCCAATACCATCCGAGCCTGGGACAATTAACAGGATGTCTTTAGAATATTTTTATTACGTTAATCTTTTCTTTTGCTTGAGCCAGCATTCCCCTTGAGAGGAAGAGAAATGATGCTGAGACAACTTACTACTGCAAATTAATTGTATGGTGTATTTCCCAAGCATTTAATTTGGCCACGGCAACCTGTTTAACTCAGAAGAGTTGTCAGAAAGTGACACAAAAGAGAGACCAAGTTCTTGAGAGGTGGCCAGTAATTTTAAAGGGATGGAGGGAAATGGCTGGCATTATTGCTTTTGTCCAAGTCAAGCCTCTTCTAAACAGGGTAAGGGAAAATCAAGTGATTTAACCAGACCAAAATTCACGCCACTTGAGATCTTTTGGAAATGTTGACTGAAGAGGAACTGTGGACTGGAACAGAAGACTGAGAAAAGTAGTCCAGCTTTCTATTGCAAAAGCATAGGAAACATAAAGAAAAAAGCATAAACATTTTGTACTTTTTGTAACAGATAAGTCTGACATTCGGAATAAAAGTTTAGGATAGGAACTGGGATAGGTGCACCCGCTTAACCCTGAGCCGTCCACTTGCAAGGCAGCTGTCTGAACCTGCACGAGTTTAGATACGCCCGCTGCCAAGAGGCCAAGACATGAGGTCCCTACTGCTGCCAAGTCAGTGGGTCTGAAATTAGTCTTTTACAGTGTGGTTTGTTTTTTCTTTTTTAGCTCTGGCATTCTAGGAAGTATTTCCATGTGCGTACCCCTTGTCTGAGTCCACTCTTGGTATGTGGGCCTCTGTGATTAAGCAATCCTGGATCCTTAACCCATTGCCTTCAACTTTCCCAGCCTGCTGCCTCAGTTCTTCTCTCACAGCTCTATGGATTTCAGCTTTTCAAAGTCCAGTTTGTCAACACAGGAACTTATATACAGCAGAAGATCTTTTTGGGACCACAAAGGTATAATTTTATGGTTAAATACATCGCATTTTTCTGGGAAGACTTAAAGGCAATGGAGAATGGAGACAGATTAGGATTTGGCATTTTATCAGACTCTCTCCCTGAGTAAACTCTGTTTTACTGGGAATATTTATTTTTCAGGAAGCAACACTTAAAATTTCCCTTGCCATGGAAGACTTCTGCAGAATGATATAGAAGGAGGTGGCGTATCACCCCAGAGAAGACTTCCACTAGCCTGATTACTACCACTGTCCTTCTTCCACGGAGCAGGCAAGGCATGAGCAAATCTTTCCATTGGGGAATTACTCTTTGAGAATAGGGCAGAGATATTTTAGCTATAGGGAGTAGCAGGCTAACAGACATGAATACCAACCTGGAATGGATCAAATACTTACCCTGGTGTATTTTGAAGATAATCAGATCCAATTTTGTCAGCATGTCCTAGAGATGACTTATTTTCAGAGAATCACCTTTCACAATTTTAGATTCCAGAGAAATACAATTCCCAGAAGTTCAGGGATTTCTTTACTAACCGACCTTGAAGAAAATATCTGTTTCATTCTGTGCCTCATCTCTTCCTTTCCTGTGTCCCTTATTGCTTTCGAGAAGCCAGCACCCCCAGCCACACTGGCTCGGCAGGCTCTGTGTTCCTGCCAGCTCGCCTGCCCTGTGGACGGTGGGCAGGAGCAAAGCCCCTTCCAGCGACTGGGCACAAACTTGTTCTGAACGTTCCTCTCAGAAATTCCAATCTGAATCTCGGTACCAGATACCCATTCATTTGTTACGAGCAGATACAGCAGACAACTAATGCTGCACTTTTTCTATTATTCAGACCTGCTGCTAACAATGAAGAAGATGATGTCATTCCCTGGATGTGACAAAGGACTAATATTATATGCAGTGAAAACAATGAGTCAACAGTTTCTACGCCCTTGAGGTCACAGCATTCAACAGTTTTGAAAGCAGACTGTTCTTTTTGTGCACAGAGCTTGTAGTTGTATATTAATGCAAAATGTATAAACCCAAGGGATAATTAAAAAAAATTATATATTTTTAAAGTTACAAACAGAATGTTTCAAACTAAAAGTCCAACTGAAATATAACAAAAACTCACTGACAAAAATTTCACCCAGATATGTTAATATTACAAAACACTTTTTTCTTTTTGGTCAAAAATACATTATCTGTGTTAAGTTATGATTTGTACAATCTTGAGAGGCACTTTACAATTCCCAGTAACATTAGCAAAAGATGTGAGTATTAATGCAGCAGCTAAATAATATGAAATGTCCTGGAGATATTTTGTAATGGTCTGAAGGAAAGACCTTTAACATGGAAATGTGTTTTGACAACTGAAAGCAAAGAGTCTAACAACCAAAGTTCCCCAGATTTTCTGGAATGCACAAGGTGTCAGCCAAATCCTGGCCACCTTTAACCACAGCTTCACCTAGCTCAGGCTAGTGCAAGAAGTGCCTAGTGTTGATACAGACCCTTTCTTCAGTAAATCTAAAATCATTATGGAGGGTTATTATCCTCCTCATAAAGACAGTGAAATTGAAGCGCGGAGAAGTGACAGCTCAAGGTCATTTAAAAGTCAGGAGAGTTTGCAAAAGAACCCAGATTTCTCAATCCATGTCCAGCACTCTGCCCACTGTCTGCTTGATACAGCTCCTTTTCGAAACTCAATATAATTGAACAACTTTGGTAGGTTTTCAGTTCATCATATTGTTGTCTATAATAATCTTATTTTGTGGAAAAATAGACTTTCCTAATTGGACCATGCTGCTGACACACGAGCAAGTGCAAGGGAATCCCAGGCCAGCTGCAGTCTCTGTTCCTGCTGCCCTTGCAGACGAAATTCAGAGACAGGAGAACAAACTGGATTATATCTAGATGGGCTTCTCTGCAGGAAGAAATACCATTTCGCCTGCATTGATGCTAGCTGACAGTGTTGTGGGTTAAAACGAGCCCTAGCATGGAATAAATAGTATTCAGCATCCTGACAATTAATTGAAATGAAAACTTAGACTCTGAATCCCAAGGAATTTCTGCTGGCACGCTGACAGCTAGACAAAGTTTTCTCAGTTTATGCTGACCACTTTATTGTGTCGCCCAAAATAACTGCAGATGGGTTCAGACATAACACGTACAGCAGATCCCAGGCGCAAGTGACTACTTAACCAAAATATGGAAAAGGGCATCTGGCAGGCTAGCTGGTCAGCATCCTGACCGCTTTATTAAAGAAGAGGCATGGCTCAATCTGATCTTTAACCTCCATGTCTTCTAATGCTTAAGAAACTCATATCTTCTAGATATTTAAACCAAATATTTAAGACCTAAAGATATCTCAGTTGTTTTAGAGTTATGTCATACCGCTCAAGCACGATGAGGAAGCTTCCAAGTTATCCAGCAGTCCCAAGGGCTCCGGGCCTCCACATGGATCCTTGCAAGCAACAGAACTCAAAGGATTTTAACGATGAGGACTCATTGGACCACTTTAATTGAAAGATATACATTTCCACTAAAAATTCACTGACAAGTTGCTTTTAAAAACTCAAACAAAGTAGACAGATTTGAGACAAGGCAAAATGAAGAGACTAAAGTAACTTACAGAGCTTCCTCTGGGTATCTCGAGCTAATCACAAATCATACGGCATGTAGAGTCTGGTATTTTGTAATTGATCCTCTGTAGTCACAATGAAGGAAGGACACGATGATTTTGATGTCATGTAAGAGTGTGATGAAATATATTTCCCATGTGAAACAGACATCAGAATCTCTTTTAGAAGAAGTCATAAAATATTTTTGGAGGCAACATCTCTTACTGCTTAATGAAAGCCAACATCTGAATGTACTGCAGGCAGACTCACACACGCTGCAGCCGTGGCAGGTGTGCTGTTCAACAGAATACATCTATCTGTTCCTTTCCTGTGACTCACACAAATACAAATTAATTATATTAAAGTTATTAATTATTGGTCTATTTAATAAGTTCATGAATTAAAAAATAACCATAGGGGTTCATAGCCTAGTGTGTTCCAAGAAGGGATCTTTACCTGACCTTTGCTTTTAAAGCCCTAATCCCAGCAACAAACTTTGAGTACCTGCATAACATTAAGTACTCGAAGTACCATTGAAGCTGCTCCTTTGTTAAACAGGATATTACAAGTTTAAACTAGGGACAGAGATACCTAACCAGGAAAATACTGAAGATCATATATCTTCACATTACCTTGTAAAGCAAAGCTTACCTAAGCAGGTGACACTCCAAAAGAATATTATAATGAGCCCCTCCCCCAAAGCAAAGGCATATCGACATTCATTTAGAGGCCTCAGCCACCATATTATTTCAAAATTTTGCTAATATGAGATCTGACAAAACTAAAGGTCTGTTTAGTGTTAGTTTGACTGTCAGCACAAAAAATTCCAGACCAGTAGCAACTATAAATTCATTAAAAAATGTATTCTTAATGTTAAACAACATAGATAGAAAACAATAAAAAGCTTCTCATGAAATTGTGAAGCAAATCATTAGGCTTCGGGCTATTTTGTATATGTGTTTATCACATCACCATTAGATCCATTGGTAGGTCAATCCTTTACTGTATGTTGCAGTGTCTGTTTAGAACCTCTCTTATAACTATCGTTTCAACAAATCAATTTACACAGTACTGCATGATATTATTGATCTGCAACAGTTCTACAAGCTACAGGATTATGGACAGTATAAGTAGCTATAAAGTAGCACCAACTCTAATTCTGATTTTACCCTGCAATACAATTGACATCATGGTGCAGTACGGATACAGATTTAGCTATGGCCCAGGAGTCTGTATTCTTTTAATTTATTAACTTGTTTCACAGTTCTGCTGTTACTTTTCTCATGTATTAATACAGGGAAGAATTTTTAATAATATTAAAAAAACCCTGTTTAGCTGGAAGGCCTTTTGAGAGAACATCATATGCTCTCTCCTACTTCTTTCACAAAATTAAATCTCTAGGCTTTCTCTGAGCTGAAGAAATAGGGCAAGATTTTACACAGGATAGTTTTCTTGCAGAATATATAATCTGCCCTATCAGTTAGATGGAATTATTACCCACTCACAGCATTCTAGATTGCTAGAATGGTATTACTCATTCTTCTTAACAGAAACCTGACACTGTGGTTTTGGTGACACACTGAGAATTTATTTTGATCTTTCTTGTGTTTTCAGATGGAAATGCACTGTCTCTTTCCTGATCTTGGATTAGCGTCCACACTGAAAAAAAAACATTTTAAAAGTGATTAAGAATAAAAGTTTACGTGGATTTATTTGTAAATGCTGGTTATGAGTCTTCCATAATGAAACAGTTTTTTTCCTAAATGTCTTTCTAAGTACTAATTGGGCAATTGTCTATTTTCTCTTGCAAATGCCGTATTATGTATGAGTTTTTCAACTAGAATAAAACGTTGCTTTTTAAACAGGAGTGGATGTTATCACTTCAAAGCGCTTATATGTACTTCCTGTGCTTAGATATAGCCCAGCAATAACAATACCACAATTACCAGAATGTATAATCTATAATGTAGTCCTGCATAAATCAACACATAGCTGAATGAGTTGCACACATCCTGCAGGATACCACTGCCATTCTAAATTGTTTCCGGTTAACACTGTGCATCTGCAGGATGATTTCTGGGCCGTGCTCAGACTGACTCCTAACTTAGAATACTGGAAGTTCTATCTTTCTAGCATTTAATGGTATCTAAGTATCAATTTAGGTATAGAGCTAAAGCATGTTTTATTCATGATTGCCTAAATGGGAAACCACAAAACCAGACTTAGAGGAAAAACAGTTCTGATGTTTTAAAAATACTTATGGGATTTCCAACAAGAATGCAAAATCATTGCAAACATTGCAAGGGTAAACGTTCAGCATTTCAATTTGGTTGTTAAATTACTAAAATAATGCATACCTGAGTTTTACATACAGTGGAGACTTAAATGTATGATCTCAGATGCTCTGCCACTACCTTTAGAATAAAGCATCCTTTCTTCTCTATGTAAAATATCTGAAACATATACATTAAGTCAGAGAAAAAGCCAATCCAAACTAGAAATATGTAATTTTAATTGCAACACACATTGCTGTCATACACTCAGAACAATCTTGCAGAATACTCTGACCAAATGTCACTGTCATGGTTCAGTTAGTCCAAAACAACTGCGCTGCCTGACGCAGAAATGAAATCCAGTCGACCTGTTCAGTGACTTTGTACTTTTAGCCAGTTCCCCAATTCTGACTTTTCCAAACTGATGTTAAAACCAATACAGAGTTTTAAAATAATGAAAACCACTTTAAAATACAATTTAAAAAATATGATCTTAAAAAAAAAAAGAGGTGGCTGTTGTGTCATTTGACAACTTTTAGAACTGGGCTTACTAAACCTGTAACTCTCATTCTGGTTGATAGCTGGGAGACAGACCGTCATTCATGGGTGCATATAATGTCCACCGAGTCTTACAAGCCATCAGAATTCTAGTATATTTAAAAATCATAATAATATAGCAATTAAATATATTATGCCAAACCTGTTATCTTTCTCTTTCTGATACAGGTCTACCATACCAAAAAGAGATTCTGTCAGGAAGTGGCAATCAATGCAGTGCTTGTTTGAAAGGTATTTTAAAATTACCCTTTTTTCTTGCTGCCTTTGATATAAAATAATATGATGAATAAATGACTCAGACTTAAGCCATCCATTGCAGAAGCTCATAGAGAATATTTATCATGTTAGCGTGCATACCTGCACTGCAATGGTCATTGAGGGGAGCCAGGCAGGGGTGCAAGAAGCAACCATGGCCACATGGCCAAGGGTAGCTGAATAGCCGAACACATAAACTGACCCACATAAAGAACTCATTAAACTTTGTCTTTTCTGTACTGGGTGGTTAGTTCACGTAGTCATTTCACATTCCCTGTTACTGCCTTTTATTTTCCCTAGTCTGATCTTGTGTAGAAAGATGCTCAGAAATTTGATCACCTGTACTAAACACAGTTTGGGGTGGCTGCCTTTTTAACCATGATTGAAGAAAAAAACTACTAAATTCTACCTGTATATACCAATCCAGCTGCTCTCATACCAGGTCCCTCTGTAAGCACTTCACACCCCCTTGGAATTAGCTGTACATTATCATATGTCAGGGTAATGGGGAGCCTGGCTACCCCCGTCTGTAAAAAAAACTCTGAAAATCAGGCTACGACGTGCTGTAGCCACACTAGGGTGACTGCGTGGAAGCTGACTTAGCTGAAGCTGAGGATGAACTGCTCTGCTTGTCCGGATCCAGGCTGACTCTTGCAGTACTCCTGAAGCAACCTAGACACACATCTCCCCAATGTCTCCATGAGAGGACACATCCATGGGGCACGGCGTTCACACAGGTAACCTGGCTAGGACATACACAGCTCTCCTGGTGTTAGTCTCTGCGGATCCAATTCTTCATTCCTCGTCAGTCTGTCTACTTAACCCTGAGCTGTCTCTTCATTTCTGGACACGATTTTGGACTGTCACAGCCCTGTGGGCGTAGCTCCCGCTCAGACGGCAGACAGACCCAGCTCTGCTTACACGAGTAATTAAAAAAAAGGCTTGCAAACCTGTGATTTCATTAGAAATGCAGATGATATTATGTTTATAAAATAATTATTAATTCTTTAACGATGCAGATACTTTAGCCAGTTCTAAAAAGCTGGTAGAATTATCAAATTACATTTATTTATTGCTAACTTTTTAGCTGTGGCACCACCTTGTGGACATTACTACATGGAACGAAAAGTTGACTAGTGGCAACAAAAGCAACTAAAACAGATCAGGCATTTGGGAAAAACAACTGTGTTCACACACGATTTGCTAAAGCAGAGTAATATAAGTAAATTAAAAAATTGATTCCTAAAAATCCACTTATGAAATAAAATGTATAATAAATACTGCCATCAGTGTCCTCAGTTGTCTTTGCAGTTTTTACCAACTCTTCTGAGCGTCAGCCAAGAAGAGTGGTAGCCTTCAAAACTATTTTTGTTCCTCCTTGACTGATTAACTAGCAGCATCTGAACCCCAGTTCTGTTGCTGCTGTGCAAACAGGCACGACTTGTGCAAGTATCCCAAGCAACAAGACTTGCAAAATCAGAACCATAATACTGAACACACGGAGAAAACCTTAGGTCCTGCTCCATAAATGTAGAGTCAACGGTGAGATTAGTGTCCAAGCTAAGCCACAAGAAAAATAATCTCTGAAAGAGATGAACTGGTGGATCTTTTAAATGCTTGCTGAAAACCAAACCAAAACAAAAAATAAATTTTAATTCCACTCTGTTGGCCATTAGATTATCAGAACAACCTTTCACAGCTGAGAGAACAGGGTGTTACTGTTATGAGTACTCTATCTGCTATATGGGCAAACCAGTAAAGCACAGAGGAGCCAGAATTTTAAACAGAAGGAGACCTCCAAGTTGCGTGCAGCGTATGTCTATCCCACGTGTGCCTATCTGAGTAAGCCTGGGAAACGTAATATTAAACATTGAATTGTATTTTCTATTTCTATCTCTTCAAAAAGTAACGGCATACAACTTGTTATTTACACTAGCATAAAGTGAAGGTGGAGGAGAAGACAAAGACTTGCACCAAGTTCCTCCCCTCTTGAACTGTCAACGGACTGTGCTGAACTCTGCCTGGGGATGTTGCATGCCTAAACCCTGCTGGGGATGAACAGCTTGCGTGTCTCTCCCACAGTACTGGGGCACAGACCCCTCATGTCATGTCTCTTCTTCAAATATGGACCTCTGCAGCCCAAACACTGCAGGCTCTTCGACTAATACTGACCATACCACAGTCCCTCCCCAAACTCTCCGTAGTAGTATATGAAAGTTCACCCACTGGAGCATTTCCATTTCTAGTTTAACTCTTTGAAAAATATCTAACTATTCAAGCAAGCCACGGAAACTCTGCTGCATTCAGCTGAGAAAACTTCAGTAGCTGTCTCAGTTGATTTTTTTTTTCTTGGTTAGACAGTATCTCTTTTCAAATGAAGTTTGCACAAGTTTCTTTCTTCTCACCTCTTCCGGATTTTTGCACATTCACAAACTCTTCCCAATTAACCATCAAATAACCAGTAAAACAAGTTTTTGGCTGGCAGCCTCAGAAGCTGCTCCACAACTGCCCACTGCCCTCATGATGTTTCTAACTGAAATGGAATGTTACAGCAAACATCAGAGTTCACTAAATGGAACAAAATTACTAAATACACGTAGCTAACAAACTTCTACGGGGATGCTTGCTTAGCATCTAAGGTTAACTCTTAGCAGAAGTGCTCTAGCACTTGAGAAACCTGAACCACTCTGGGGAGAAGCCACGCACGAAATCTCAGACTAGCTCAAATGATATACACCATCAGCCAGGGCAGCAAACTCATCTGCCGTGGAGTTTGCGGGTCTCATCCAGGAGCTGTGGCTTACTAGGTTTTGGTGACATGTTACTCACATGGATTCTACAACCCACATCCTTCTCTATTCTTACAGTTATGTATCCTTAGCAAAGGAGGTAGACAATCATTGCTGCCACCCATTGCTGCAGTGTCTTGGAAGAAGAGTGATGACGAGTACAGCTAAGGCATTGGCACGGCCTCTGAAGGATCCGTTAGCTTAAAACGATCCGATTTACAGGTATTGCATCAAGAAAGAAACCTAGATAACAATGAAATTCAGAGTAAAATTTACTCTTTGTTAAATAACCACTTTTTATAATAATGTTCACTGTTGGAGAAGTTCCCAGTTGAAAAATGAAGACTGGAGTGGATTACAGGAATGGACTTGAAATAGCTAAAGCAACCTCCGAGGTAGTCCATTCCACAATAATGTCACCCTGAAACAGATTATCAGGAAAGATCAGAATATACATCAATACAGATTTTTAGAAAGTGAGTTTATTAAAATGTGATGTAATGCAATTAAATATATTGTTCGGTATAAAGTCTGTATTAGAGAATACTGGAAAACCACCTTTAGCTAACATAGCTAAACACGGACAGAGATGGCTGGGCCAAAAGAACTTAGGAATTAATCAAAGAAAGTTTGAGCAGAAAATAACAATGTACTTTTCAAAGGAAACACTTCCATTAATGACATAGAATCATATGCTGTCATACCTGTTTGTGCTCCTAGGCCATCTGAAACAGAACAGTCTGAAAACAGTGGATGTTGTTACAATACAATAACGTTATTTTCACACTAAGCTTTTTGACTTTCTTGTTTATGTAGATATTTTGAACCATTTATCCTTCATTCTAGAACAGACACTACTCTTGTTGGAACTGGTGTCTTTCCTTTGGGAATAGCAGCATTGCACCTGTTTTATGAAAGAACATAGAGTAAAATGTAATCTTTTTCCTTTAATATCTCATAAAATTGAAGTATCCTTTAAAATATGACAATGACAATACAATTTTTACAAGACAGATCTTTTGAGAATTGTTTCTTAGAAACTCAAGTTTATTTTGTTTATTCTTCAATAAACAAAATTTTGTTTATTCTTCTTCATCTCAAGAAGATGAAGCAGTTTATGGTGGTAAAATTGTTTTCCTTTAATATCTTCATACAGTAAATATTACAGTTATTTTACTTTCTGTGCTCAGTAAGTCCCTAATATAAGTGCACTGTCTGGAAAAAATACAAGGCTTCTAAATTCTTAGTGATTATTCTTAGAGATTGACTATCAAAATTACTTTCAATTTAACTTAATTATTTCTGAAAAAAACAAGGCATTTGCTACCCCTCATTCATACTGAGTGCAGAGATTCTCCTTCTCCTTAGGCACCATCAATGTAATTCTGTTCCCCACGGCAAACAGCTGCAGTAGTGCAGGCTTATTAATGGCCCTGGATGTATCTGCATGCAGGTTTTCATCCAGAAAATTGCAGCAGCCAGTTACTGTAAACCTGGGGTGAGTGACACAGAAGAGACTGTGCCAAGTCTATTTTTATATTGAATCCAGTTTATAAAAATATCTTACTTCTCATCTTCTTGAGCGGCTGAAAATGTTATTTTGTGTCCATCACATTCAGTTGCTTTGCCTTCAGAGAGGAAGCTAATAAGCTGTGTGGTAAAAATAATCTTGTATTTCCATAATGCTATTTTCTCCAGAGACGTGGAACTCCCTTGAATGTTTTAATTCTCTTTCCTGAAAGGCAATGGAGTAGCATGGCACTATATTAAAATAATTTTCTTTGCGTTTCTGCAAGAACTGATTTCTTGCTCAATTAGCATATCAACTGCAAAACCAATTTCCACAGCATCCGTGACCTGTCACTTTACGCATTACTGAAGCTAGACAGAAACAGCTTCAGAGGGATATAACAGTTTAAAATTATTCAGTATAAATTCACTTCTTAAACTGATACATGCAGGATACAAAGCCCTGAAATTATGGTGCTAATCTGTATGGCTTAAAGTCAGATTTCTGCATTTTTAAATGCTGTACCCACCAACACAGAACCGCAGTGGGCATTAATAGAAATAGGAAGGAACAGGCAGAAATCTCGTCAGGCTGGAGAAAATCCCGGGAGGGAGAGAATGAGTGAGAAAGCAGCCAGCACCCCCGGGGTAAGACTACAGGGTACACAGCCCTTGCCTCAGGGAACAAAGGGGATTCCTACCACAGGGAGAAGTGGAGAAGGCCACCAAGCCTTAGACATGAAAACTTCAGGGCATCCTTCAACAAGAGAAGAATATTGAGGTGACATTCAGAAAGTCTGCAGAAAGGGAGGGATAAACCCCGTTTCCTCTAGTCCAAATGCAGAACCTGTTTGGTCTACAGAAAAACAAGTGTACAACTCTCCAGCTATCAAAAGACAAGGTAATATTATTAAGTTATTTAATACTTTTTTTCAGTGAACGAAGGTTGCATAAGCCTCTATGCTTATTAGATATTAGATTTAATTTCCTGCATTACTGAGAAATGGGTGACTTGGAGCTATGCCAGGCTTGGATAGATATAATAGGCTACAAATTTATAAAAGGAAAACAGTAGACGTAGGAACTGCTGCTAGAGGTGTCCATTTAAAGCAATACTCACCCCAGCAAAAAACCCATCCCACGCAGAGACTACTGCAATTACAGGAGATACGCTTGCAAAAGCATTAAGTCAGGGAAAAGTGGCGGCAGAAGATGGAAACTTATGACTAAGTGTATTTGACCTTCATATGTTATTTATGTCTGAAGACTCAATTTTGTGGTTTCAGGATGGGTTCATCCATAGCAAAATCTGACGTGTTCTAATAATTATCACAGCTGTTATTTATACATTTATGTCTTGGTCTGCCAGACTCAATGTGACTTGATATATTGATAACAAAGAAACAGGTTATTTACTTACTGTTTCATTTGCTGAAGTGCAAAAAAATCAAATCAAATGCTTTATATTTATTTCCTAATTCCTTGTGCCACATTCCTCAATTTCTTGTTTTCTAGAGTGCTTTCCTTTTTTCTTAGAGGTAATATGAAAAACAGAGTTTTCAAAAGAAGGAGGATCTGGGAATTCTCAACACTGCAAGCTAATTCCTTGGCATTTTCATGATGAAAAATCACAGGTAAATCTTCCTATCACTATTCATCTATCTAAAAAAACACATTATCTTTGCCTTTCTGTATAAATCTTGTGTCTATTAAAATATGAAAGCCATTTTTGAACTTCATCATTGTTCTTATTCTGAAGGTGCTGTAAGAATAGTTACAAACTAAGCGTGATAGAATATGCAATGTAATTACATATTTTGATTTTACCTTGCTCAAATTATGGTATTCTTAACTCCTTCAGACATAGCATCTGCCTGTTACTGAAGTAATATGTCAAAATACACTGCAATTTGTTAGTATCAGTACTACTAAGGAAAAAAAGCATGTAACAAACCAACAAATAAATTCTGCATCATAAAGCACCAAATATTCGTCTCTAGAGTAAAGTGTATGGTAAGAATTTCCAGAGCAAGATTAAACTAAAACAGGTGTTCAGATAGGGAGAGGTTGTTACCATCTGCAGTCCAGCTAAAGTGAGAGATCATTATGGGTATTCAGCGTCACTGATAGCAAGACCCAAGTCACTTCTATATTTGTATTTTTAAGTCAAATATCACTCTGATGAGACATTCAAAATACTTTTCAGCTACCATTATGTCTTTTCTGGGCCCCAGCCATCTGGACATATTTCTAGGGTCACAGCCTTTGCTTTCTTTAGGATTCCTATACAGCCAAGTTCCAGCTAAAACGCTGACGAGACATAAGCAAGCTGCTTCAAATCTTCACAGCGTCACTGAGGTTGGAAGCATCTCTGGAGTTTATCCACTCCAACCCCCAGCTCCAAGCAGAATCACCCAGAGCAGGCTACTCAGGAGCTTGGCCAGTTAGGTTCTGAGTATCTTCAGTGATGTGAACTCCACAACCTCTTTGGGCAACCATATGACAGATGCTCCAGTCTCTTCATCATCTTCATGGCCTTTCCCTGCATTCACTCCGGTATGTCCATGTCCTTCTTGTTGCGTGGAGCCCAGAACTGGGCACAGTACTCCCACTGTAGTCTCACCAGTGCTGAGTAAAGGAGAATAATCACCTCCTTTGACCTCCTGGCAAAGCTTTTCCTAAGGCAGCCCAGGATGCTGCTGGCCCTCTTTTCCAATATGTATGTTTACAGATACAACAGATTTTTATGGTCATGAATAGTTTTGTATTTCCAGGGCCTGCCACATATCAGGGAAATACAAACTATATTATTCTGCTAATACATGTTGTATGTATCAGGGATTGTATTTATGCTCTTGTTACATATTTTTCCTAAATAACTGGCCCATTGAAAACAGTTGTTTGGGAGGACTATATACAGCCTTGTAAAAACATCTGTGCACACATTTCTAAAGGTAACACTGAAAACGCCTAACAGTGCAAATCTGGGTACCTTTGTAGGAATGAAGGCATCTTGGAAAACTGCGATTCTAAAGAACAGGAATTCTCAATGTCATCATGCTGTTAGTGTTGAGATCTAAAGATAGCAGATTAATTACCATTATGCTTAACTCACAGATAACCTTTTGTAACAGTAACAGCCAGCTCATAAACTTCCAAAGATTTCAAAAGCGCTCCATACTGTTTCAGGAGCCAAAAATCCAGTTCTCCCTCATGTATGCCTGAGAACCTTTCACTTCCTCTGCAGCTGCTGCTGTGGACAATACACTACTTTATTGACAATACACAAATTTTCTGCGGAGAAAGATCCATAGACTTTTCAGTGGGTCCTCAGGCAACCTAAAGCAGTGAGATGTTCTACCAGATTTGTTTGTCTTGGCAAGGAAGAGAGTAACCTTGTTCTTGAAAAATCTACACTTAGTTCCTCATTTATAAACAATTTTCATCAGTTCCTCCATCTGCAGTATATGTCTGTGTTTGGCAAACAATTTGCAGTGTTTCTTGTTATACATGTCAAATTGTTTCTGTTCTGCATGAGCTATGATGACTTAAAGGACCAAAGTTTCATGTGGTGGAAGGAGTTTTTTCCCTCTGAATCCATCGGCACCCTTACTGCCCAGGTTGGTCCATCATTTCTTTGCATTTCTCATAGTCTGTGACTGCAGAAAACAGAAATAATTAGGTAAATCAAAACTCCTTGCCATTAGTGACGTACGAGTACACAAGCCTAGCTAATTGCCTTTTACCTTCTGGAATAGTTTAAAGCAGGATGCAAAACACTCTTCCAAAAATACACAAAGTCCTTTCCATCCTTTTTCCTATAAAGCTATGCCAAATGTCCTGGGAAAGCCTTTCGACTCTTCAGCTAACATGCTCAAATTGGGAGACTGGCAAAAACCCACAATATAATCAGGACAATGCTGGGATTCAGATTAACATTATGAAAAGCAAACACCTTTCATACCACTCCCAGCTCTCACATCTCCAAGCTGAAGAGAGATTAAAATTCAGACGCTAGGAAGCAGAGTAGCTCTTCCCAAAACAACACTAGATTGGCCCAGGTGGCCACAACCTGCACGATTTTTCACAGGCTGACTTTTAAAGTGCCTCGTAGCTGGCTCTCAGTCTCAGAGATGTTGAGTATCTGTCTCAGCTTTTTCCAATGCAGACCAGATGTTGTATTGTGATAATACTCTCATGGGCCTTTTCCATTTTGACTCTCCATCAGCCAGGGATCCAAAGAGACATTACTTGAAAAACAGGAACCATAAAAGAGCCAGGAACTTATAAATTAAAACATAAACATTAATTTGTTTTCCAAGATACAGATGTCTTTTGTCAATTCAAGCCTTGATCTCTCCACCAGTTAAAGGCAACAGTTGTTCTGTGGAGGCATGCACTGGAAATTAGCCAACGGGCATTAACTTTTGGTTCTGATTGAACTGGGGAAAATTTGAAACAGAAATACAGAATTAAAAGTTGTGACCGTAATTAACGGCTGATGCCATTTTAAAATATTCATGACAACAGTACCAGAAAAAAAGTGTCTTACCATAAGGAACTGTAGAATTATTGAACCTTTTGGCCAAGGCTTGGAAGAGTTTCAAGTTGTCTTTGGTGATGGCAGGGGCCTTTCCTGCTCCTTACCTTGCTGATCTGGTTAGGTGCAGGGACCAGGATCTGTCTCTGGGGAAGTGGATCCTATGGCGGTGACTAATGCAAGCGGCAGTGGGGCTACAGCGACGTGGCACCACCACAGCTCCGGAGGAAGGGACAGGGCTGCAAGAGGAAGGGACACAAGGCAGAGACAGTGCAGGTGCAGAGCAGTGGAACAGGCTGACACCACAGACATGAAAATGTAAGTAACCAACTGTACACTTTAAATAACTATTCTGGTAAAATACTACAGTAACATCAATATCGTTCTTTAATAGTTTCTACAGCACTGTATCCTTGTAGAAGTTAATTGCAAAGACAAAACACTGTCTGGTCAATAAAACATGAACTTTGGTATGAAGGATTGGCTTTGGTGAGTTTATACAGAGGTAAAGCAAAAGCGTTTTTAATTAAAAGAAGAATCCGCTCAAAGCCTAAGCCACCTAGCTGCAAAAACATACACTGATGAAAATGAAACATAAAGTACGATGCTAAAATTACGCACCAAAGTTGGAATTCAAATGTCATTATGGAGACACAGATTGAAGAAACCACTTTCATATATTACAGACACAAGTGGTCAGAGTTCAGCTGCATATATTTAATTTTGTAGTAACATAACACATCAAGCCTTGTTTTCAAATGGCCACTGAAAATATTTCTGTCTTTTTAAATGTTATATCACTTGATATATCAGTATTATTACATCTCTTAACATTTTGGTATCAATAAAAATTTAATATACAAAGATTTAAAATAGTAGAAAGGCTAGAGGCAACCAAAGAAAACATTTAAAAAAATGTGCCTAATAAAAAGATAAGGATGAAGACTTACTTTCTTCTCCAACATGACCTACATGTTCTCTATTTTATCATCGTTAAAAAGTACCAATTCAGAAGTCAAACCTCTTCATTCCCTTTCAAATCAATTTTATCCACCTACACAACTCCTCTGCCAGCGGATGACTGCAAGTTCACACTTAAAACTCTCCAGTGCTGCTGTGCTTTCTTGATAAAATCTATTAGTACAAGAGATTTGTATTACTCTGCAACTTTCAGCAAGTAACCCTCTGTTTACGATACCCTGCAACAGAACATTTCATCGTACATATTAGCAGGGGAACGTATAACAGATCTCTCTTCAGTGTCCTGATGTCATCAGTTTCCTTCCGTCTCACATGCGCATATACAAGCAATTATAATTTCTAATACAATCTAATATTAAAAGTATAACTGAATGCTTGCCCTTGTCTTACACTCCTCCAGAGACTTTTGCTTTTACCAGCACCAGCTTTTTCTAGAACCTTCTGCTCAGAACAAGGAAATAGCCTGTCCTTTATACAATGAATTCACCTGGTGGAGCAGGGATTCTGAGCGATCATTATTCCCTCCTGGACACCTCTGGAATAAATTCTTGCTTTCCAGCACCCTTTTAGTACAAGCTTTACATATTCATTTTCTTTTCCTAGGCTACAGCTTCTTCTCTAGATTTCACACCATACTAATATCTGTCTGCACTTGTCTTGCTGAATTGTTCACGCTTCATTATTTAAGTGCAGGGAATTATAAGTAGCTGTTCCCACTTGACGTGTTCTTCCCTTGAGGGGGGAACTAGCATCTGCTGTTCCGTCTCTTGAGGAAGCAACAGCTTCCACAGAAAGGAACCACCAAGCTCCTTTTGTGGCTTCAGTTCACACTAAGAAAGATTTTTGTCGTGCATGCTGGTTCCAGCAGAAATTGCTTTCAGGTAAAAATTTTAGTCTTGTACTTTGCTAAAGTCTTAATATTCTCTCTCTTTAGGAACAGACTGAGGTAAACATTGAGAATATGCATTTTTCTCAAAGGTTTTGCCCTAGCTCAGACAATTCCTCAAAGATTCCCTTCACCAAAAACGTAGAATTCTAATTCAAAAGAGGCTTTGGGTTGCTATGAGAAACAAAAGGAGTCAGTCAGGAACTCCTAAGAGTCCACAGTCATTTCTGTGAATTTTTTAGTAATGTGCTGGTAATAGTTTTATCTGTTAGTTTATTAAGAATGCGGACTTTTTTAGATGTATTTATGTTACATAATTCCCAGACTACTGAAGGATGAAAATCTAAGTCTTCAGATTCAATATGAACTAAACAGTTACTTTAAACCAAACTGTAAAACAGCAGATGTACAATCACTTTTATGGGTAATTTTAAGTATTAAAATGTATTGTACATGATGTGCCTTTAAAGTGAAGACTTCATCCAGACTCCTCTTGATACAAACTAGGAAATGCTTTCCTGGCTTTATAATGTCCAGAACATGAACTTTTGTCTCTTTTTTAATCACTGTGCTTAGTCAGACATCCACCTGTAGGAACAGCAAGCTCTGTCTTCCTCCCAGCAAAGGGGCTGGTATGGTATCTTATTCCCCTGCCACATTCCTCTTTACTCTTCTCATCCCTTCCAAGCAAGCCACTCTGACCCAGCTTTCCTGGAGTGCACTACCTTCACAGAAAAAAAGTGGCTACATTTTCAGATAGAGATGTAGGATGTCTTTTGAAGAGTAGATTGGATTTAAGCACTTACCTGTCTCCTGCTTAAAATTCACACAGATCTAACTTGCAAATTCCGTGAAGAGCAGCCCTTTCCTACCATTGTCACTCAAAACTCCCACGGTGATCATTCTAAAACCTTAAAATAAAGATGATATTCTCAAATTCACTAAGTTTGTTTCGCAAGAGGTTACGTTCCTCACGACATTATTCTTTTTGCATGGAGCAGAACTGTCAAATATCAGCTGAAGAAGGAAAAAATGGAGCTACAGATGTTTCAGCACGGAGGCACCTCTGCCAAACTCTCTCTAGATGTCGCTACACTTTCTGGCTACTTCATTCTAGCCTTCATCATTAAATGGAGAACTATCATATAGTTTCCTAATTTATTCATATATAAGAAATAGAAAACTATCATATAGTAACCAAATTTCTTCAGAGCGACAAAAAGATATTCTACCTATATGTATATACTAGTCTATATAATAGAATATATATAATATATTCAACTAATGTCATACTTAAATTTGAAAATAGCTTTTATCACAGGCTTGTTTTCATGCTCTTTTTACCTTCGTAATATTCTTCCTACCAAGCACGCTGGCTCGTTGAGTCTGGAGTTGCTTGCCCTCTTCCATTACTTTGTGCTGAAACCAAGTATCTCTGTAAGGATATTCCCAAAGTTTCCAGACTCAGTATTCATGCATACTTTGCTATTCTTTCTGTCTTACCATGTTATTTTTTCAAAGAGCATCCCTCTGCCCTTATATGACTTTGCCACCCAAAGACTCATTCCTACTATACAAATGCTGCTGGAAACTATTCTGGGAATTCAAGGCAGGAATCCGGGCTGTGTTTTAGCTGATTCAGACCTCAAACAGTTCTGGGGACAACATCCTTGTTTCCATAGCTGTTTATCACCTCTCTGTAATTCACTGTTTCTTAGGGACAACATCCTTGTTTCCATATCTGTTTATCACCTCCCCGTAATTCACTATTTCTTACCTGTGAAAATAGTCTCCAAAAAGCAAATGCCAATTTCTACACATGAATGAAATGTCCATATTGACCAGAAATATGAAGACTCTCCAGTTTATTGCAATGATACCAAAATATCTTCAGATTTTCTAAGTATTTCAAATCTCAGTTGTGCTGAAGTAGTCATCGATTCGTTGTCCACAAGATGGGGCTTCTACAACAGAGATCTTCGGATACCAACTTAGGATTCTGATGCAAAAGCTATGGATGGCATCGCAGTTGACAGGAACACTTTTGACCCATGCTTGCAATTTCTGGCACAGGAAGAGTCCTCACAAAAGGAACTCCACTCCGTAATTTCTCCATAATCTGGCATGTAAAACCAGTAATCCCTCAGGCAATCAAAAACAGCAGAATGGGATTTTACCTTGTCCTTAGCCCTTGCACTGCGCTGCTGCACAGCTTATGACTCAGAGGCAACACGCACCATTACAACAACTCCACATCTTGCAGGGATTCTGTAAGTTCATCTACTTCTGCATGAGCTTTTGTAGAAAAGTATGCAGTCCAAAACACCAAGCAAAGTGTATGTTCGTTTGAGACAATTCCTAGGTCAAGATGTAGCCCAATACATGAATTTCTAAAGCTGTATCCAAGTCCACTGTTGGGATGTTCCTGTTAAGGTGATAACACCGCCAAAAAAAAGTTAAGAGACAGTAGCTCCACAGAGTCTGTAATTTCTGTAAACTTAACTAAAAGAGGAAGAAGTTTGCTGTTACAAAAACTAACTGTAGGCATGCAATGCAAAATAAATGAAAGGAAAATAATTTATTCTTAAACTCAAGAATTTTGGAATATTTTTTCAAAAAAAACAGGAATAGACTTACAGTACCTTTAGCTGTCTTGTTTCAATGTGTGGGAAGTGTTTGTTTAAAACAGTATGTGATTTGCTCTGCTAAAAAAAAAAAGGCCTCCCTCCTTTTTTGTCAGCCAAGTAAGCTTAAACAATTGAGATTTTCATGTCTTATAGGAATCTCCACACAACCAAAACCAGGACAAACTAACTGGGACTGTAAAACTACCTTCTGGTACCCCTTCTCGTAGCACTAGAGAAATCAGCAAGACTTAATTTATGTGCATTCCTGTTTTCCAGAAATTTTTGCAGGAAGCACAGTATTCTCTCAGACAACAGAAGTGTTCGTGCATGCAAAATCAAATCCTGGTACAAGTTTCCAGCCTGCTCTCCCTCCAAGAGGAGGGTGCCCATACATGGACTATTCAAAAAGTAAATCTGAATCTTAAGAAGAGGAGACACTTCTGGCCAGATGATAAAGTTAATTTCCCAAAGACTAACTCCTCCCCAGTGCCAGAGGCAGTCATTCACAATCACCTAACACTTCCCACACAAAATCTTCAGTGCCTCCTCCTCACGTTCCTTCTGCTCAGTCTCCAGTAACTTCTCTTCTGCAATTCAGCTAGCTAAGCTGTCACAGACCAGAGTTTCAACAGGAAATACAAATAGTACCCTTCAGAATAATCATCTGGAGAAGGATAAAGTAAGAAAATCTGAGCAGGCACGAATTAGCTGGAGGACAGGGAGTGACAGTGCACTAGAAACTGAAGTCAGTGATGATGTATTCTGAAAAAGGAAGCACACTAAGTTTTCTAAATGGCATTTTTGCAACACTGTGGTTTTACCTGGAGTACTCTGTCCAGCTTTGGATGCCACACTTACTGAAGATGGGGACAAAAGAAAGAGTCTGCAGGACAGTGAATCGATGGGGAGATTTACAAATCGTGATCCATAAGGAAAACTGAAACAAAGGAGCATGGTAACAGTCTTCAGATATCCAAATCACTGCAACAATGCAGACAGGACGTGTAGCAAAGAGTTTGACTTGTAGAAATCTTAGGTATTAGGTATGCAGAAACAGTTTCAACAGTTTTTGGTGAAAGAATGACAAAGTCATAGGTGATCTTGGATGGGAACAGAGCTGTATGTCAGAGGGTCACATTTCACAGGTTCTCATATCTTTCCATGCGTCATTTTATCACTCTGTTATTGCAGAAGACCTATAGTTACCTACAGGAAGAAAACAAAGATTTTAGACTACAGGAAAACTGCTGAAACATGAAGACTTCTGAGAAGGTGAACGAGAGATGTTTTATGTTGTGCAGCAGAAAGCGAATCCAACTTGGACAAACGATAAACACCCCAACTCTGCTTCAAGTAGGAACAAGCATTTTGGATATTACCTTACTGTTGCAGTGAACTGAAGGCTTTGTGAGAAACCCAAAATCTTCAAGATAAAAAAGTCAAATTCAGATGAAACAACATCATGTATGGCTTCATACTCCTCATCGCTTGAAGTAATTTTGGCTTCTGGACTTGCTACTCCAAATATCTATCTTCTCCCCACATCTCGGGCAGAATATCCCTGAACCTGCAGTGATGGTACCCGACTACGAACACACTGGCCACTGGCGAACTCTGGATAAAGGTCATTCCTTGCAAATTCAGCAAGTATTTACACACAGCAAAAAGTGAAGAAAGACCAACACTTCAATTAAAACTTAAAAATAAATTAAGATTTATTAAAATTAATTTAAAATTTAAAAGATTAGTAAAAACAGATTTCTGTGTATTGAATATCCACTACCTGTTGAACGCCAGCCCAGTACTCAAGTGTCCCAAAGCCTGCCAGGGGGATGTGTCCGCAAGTCATATGCCCGATCAAACACAACAGTTATCCCACAGTAACTGTGATTCCTTAATATTCTGCTGTTGGGAACTTCACCACCCATTCTCCTTACCCAATTCTTTACCTACTGCCATGTTTTCTTACTGGCATTTTCTAAGCATGTAAGGAAGAGTGAGAATTAAAATAACACAGCAGTAATGCATCTGTTGTAAATCACCTGAGAGAAATGAGAAACAATACAAACCAGCCTGGAACCTTTTTGGGTTATCTGTATACAACCTACTGCAACTAAAATAATTCCTGAGACACTTGACCTAATCTGCCTTTCAAAGCCTTCAGTAAGCGAGATACCCAGGTACTCATTTCCAGTGCTAAACTACTTTTGCAGTTTGAAATAATTTCCTAAAGTCTACCTTAAATCTCCTAGGCCATCACCTCTTGCCCTAGGTCCACTGAACATGAAGAAAAATGTATTCCTTCTCTCTGCTGGGAAACTTTTTACATTTTTGAGGATCATTAACACTTTTCCCAACACCTTCCTTTTCGTTAGACTAAACAACCCCAATTCTTTCAGTCTTTCCTCTTAGATCATATTTTCTAGGTCTCTGATCGTTCTTGAAGTTGAGATTGTGGTAAAACGTGGTGCACTGAGAAAAAGGAAAATTGACTCCTACACAAAATTCACCATGATGCTGGGTGACAGAAGGTTTATTTGAAGAAGTTACTTTCATATGATGATTGTCTGCTTTGTTGTTTGGGTTTTTTAATGCCAAAACACCTGTCCTTTTTATTCTTCGTGACATACAGCATAGGTGTGCCAGTGCATAGAGTAAGTAGGCATTACACTCCTTGGTGAGAAAATGTTTTGGATCTGGGAAAAACAGTTATTATGGAAGGCAACTCATTTACGCTAATAATGGAAAACATATCCTTACCAAGCTGGTATCTTTCGGATAAATTGATGGCAGTGGTATTTGTGATACCAGGATAATTTAAGCAGAAGTTTAAGTAATTTTTAGAAACATGAGCAAAATGCTGCATCTCAAAGTGCCTTTCAGGGAAATATATTAGTTCCATAATTGCTTTCTAGTGCTGCATTCACTCTCTCTCGGAAAACAATATACAATTGTAATATATACTGAGAAACGTCTACGGTTCAGCTAAAATGACCAAAACTAAAAATAATCACATTTTAGAAGATGCTATGTTCTTTATAACCAGATAAATTAACTCAGTCATTCCCATAATCAGATTCACATATATAATAGAAGAATGTAATTTACTTTGATTCTCCAGAGGTACGCAATGTCTTTTTTCCCCCAGAAAAAGGTTTTAAAATTGTAATGCGTCTTATTCACTGACGTTACCTGAGCAAACAGCGCTATCTCCGAACCTATGGGTACCACGGCATGGAAAGATTGCAGTCAGAAGCTAACTGGGATTCTGTATAGGAATTGAGAAAACAGTCTTATCCAGAAGAAAGATAAGACATAATAAGAGATGATAAGTTCTAGGAAAATAAACCTGCTGGAAGAAAAGGAAGTGAAAAAACTTCTCCATGCTGAGGACAGAAAAGGTCTTTCAAAAACTTTTGTTCAGCATGACACATTAAACATACCCAAAATGTTCTCCAACAATAACAGGACCACGAATCATATAAAACGAAGTCATCAAAGGGTCTTTTATCTATAAATTAGACAATTTATTATGTCAATTTTTCAGAGAAACTATTAACAAGAAAGACTTTCCACATCCTCAGTGGTTTTTAGATTTTTAACTCAAAAAGAAAGGGATTTTTCAGTGAGATAGCTCATCATCTCTGGCTAGCTCGTATGAGCCTTAAGAATACATCATTATGTAACTTGCTTCCCATTATATAAAAAACCCTCCAAAATAAAACATAAACATTCAATTGTTTGCATCCTTTAAAATGGAAATTAATGAAAAATATTTTTCTTTTTAAAAATACATTTCACTTAGAAGAAACTACCTGCCAAAAAATGGTCAGAACAGACCTGTATATGACATTGTATCAAGACCTACCAGAATATTAATCCTGCACACTGGCAAATTTCAGACTACCCCATTTCCATTCTAACAACAGATCATAGCCAAATGTTTAAATGTTTACAGGTAAGAAAAAATTTCATTGGCTTAAGTTGCCGGTTCTGTATTGATCCGTATTCGTCTGTATTAGTATTAGTCTGTATTAGTCTATATTAGTCTGATACAAGTTTTTGTATTTGCATTTGTCTTTTCTACCAGTAGTATCTATGCAGCCCTAAACCACTACATGGCTCTTTCTTCCATCTGTGGGATCATTTTAAGGCTCTAGTTGTTCCCCAGACCAAGCGGGAGAAGTAAAAAACAGACAGAACTGAAGCCATTCATTAAACTGCCCTATAGTTCTGCTAGAACAGGAAAATCACATTGTCTTAGAAAAAAAGGACCATAAAAAAACCCTATTTGTGAGCCTCCAAATCTGTATGGAACAAGGATCTCCTACAGCATGAACAGCTCATGAACGGGGGCCTGGTTTGGTCTGTGCTCTATTTGGTCTGCTGTCACCTCTACCACTCTGCATGTCCAAGATCACCTCTGGGTGCATTTCCACAAAAGCAGATCCTTCTAAGCAGCCTCTGTATTTACAAATACTATCTACAGAAAGCAGGTAACATGAAGCCTGCCAGGTCTGTTCAATTTTCTGTAGCTTTATACCAAGAAACTGTGAAAACAGCTCACGTGCTCTCTAGAAAACTAGACTCCCATCAAATGGTTATTGAGCAATAAGGACAATCAACCTCTAACTTCAAAAGCTCTTCAGCAGCCCCCAAGCTGCAAGAAATGTGGTAGCAAAAGAAGTAGCCTCACAGTCACACAACAGCACACATGGGGATATTAAAAGACAACATTTGTGCATTCACGAACACAAGAATTTTTCCATTCTGCATCTCCTGGACCGCTATACGACTTTTGAGCTGGTGGTGCAAAGCCATTATTATCTACCTACTTGACATAACAGGAGCGAATGGCCTAGAAAAACAAGTGGCTTAAACCATCCCTACTTCAAAGAACCCAGTAATGACTGGTAACAGCTCTTTCTCTTTCAGAGCTCTCATGGGAGCAGAGTCTGTCAGGCTGCAAAGCCAAATGTGAACTGCTGCCTCCTCTTTGGTCTCTGAGTTCCATCACGAAAGGTTGATCTCTTCCAGCACTTGGTACATCTCTAGCTTTCAAAGGGAGCCCAGGTTTGGAACATCCTGTACCTACAAATGGGAAAGTTTTAACTGGGCTTAGCAGTTATTCCTCTTGGAGATACGACTCGGTAAATACAGGCAACATCTACACTGTGGGACCCCAGAGTATGTCCCAGCTGTGTCCTGACTGCATATCAGGATGAGACCAGAGACCCACGTTTGCACGCTGGTTTCCAAAGCAAGGAAATCTTGGCATGCCAGCCAGCGGGGAGGCACCACGTGCTCCCACGGGACCTCCACGCTGTACAAGGATCAGGACTGCCAGGCACAGTGTGGCACATGCCTGCGGTCTACGCAGAGCTACACTGATGACACAGGATGAACCTCCACACAGAAAATAAACCATGAAATGACAGCTAAATAAGGAAGTCTTTCTACTCACCAGTAATCTTGCTACCGATGTTGCCACTGCACAACTGAAAATACCAGTAACAGAGCTGGAGTCTCACCACCAGGTTCTCACAGCAGGCAGCTCTGACATCGCCTTAACCTTGAACTAGGGCTGGGTGAGGCAGTGGTTTGCTGGATCCTCTCCAACGACTGCTTGCCTAATTCTCCTACTAAACCAAGTCAACATAGTCACAGGATAAACGCCCAGATGACCAAGTCGTGTACAGCAGTCATCATTATTTACAGCGGCTCATTGCAAAGCCTCTCTATCGCGAGCAATGCTCACAATCCATGCACCACTTTTATTCTCAGTTTCCTAGAGAAGCTTAAAACTGTGTTTGAACCCCATAAATGCCAGTAAGAACTTTTCTGTTGCTACAGATTTTACACTGGGGCTGTTTAGGTTATCCATTGATAGGCAGCAAAACAAAATACCTGTAATAAAATGAAAATTTCAAGAAAGAATGCACATAGATAATCAGCAAAAAGTCTGTTCTCAGGCTGAGAGGTCCACCACAGGACCTCTGAAATGCTTAAGCAAAGGCTGTAGAGCCAAATATGTCACTGCGGACAACTGCTTTGTAGCTACTTTCACCTAAGATGGAAGCTCTACTGCAAACCAGGACTGACATGGATTAGCAGAGAAGCCTGTGATAAACACTGGCCGTGCTGTACTGCGCTACAAACTGTACTTTCTAGCTGTTCTCATCTGTACCAAATTTGCTTCACTTTAAAAAATACCGTAACAAAAGCAGATTTTAAAATACTTTCCATGGTCTGAATACACGGTCTGAAGCCAGGGAGGGATTTTGAGGAACCATTCCAGATGACAAAGCTGGAAAAAACATAGAATCATAAAGGTTGGAAAAGACTTCTAAAATCATGGAGTCCAACCATCCACCCAACAACACCATGTCTTCTAAACCACATCCCGAAGTGTCCTATCTACACATTTTTTGAACACCTCCAGGGACGGGCACTCCACCGTTGCCCTGGGTAGCCTGTTCCAATGTCTGACCACTCTTTCAGTAAAAAAGTTTTTCCTAATATCCAGTCTAAACCTCCCCTGACACAACTTGAGGCCATTGCCTCTCGTCCTATTGCTAGTTACTTGGGAGAAAAGACCAAGACCTGCCTCACTACAACCTCCCGTCAGGGAGCTGTAGAGAGCGATAAGGTCCTCCCTCAGCCTCCTCCAGACTGAACAGCCCCAGCTCCCTCAGCCGCTCCTCACCAGACTTGTTCTCCAGACCCCTCCCCAGCCTCGCTGCCCTTCTCTGGACACGCTGCAGCACCTCCACATGTAAAGGCGCACCCTGTAAAGCAAAAGGTCTCCTTCCCCTCTGCGTGGGCCTGTGCTAGCGAATGGAGGGCACTCACTCTCTTGAAATTTGCATTTATCTATACTTATTTATACTTACATCCAAGCGTGAATAAATTGTTCATAATGAAAAAAACCTGAGCTAAATACATGTTTTGTCTTACTACCTGCTGATCATATCAAAAGGCCTGGACGGCTGCCTGCAGACGCGAACCAGTGACACGCAGCGCCTGCTGCTCTTCCTGCTCCACGCTCGGGGTCCGAACCGCGCCCGCTCCAGCAGTGCCCCGGCGGAACCCCCTTTCCTCCCCGGGGTGAACCACACGCCGGGGAAGGGTCCCCTGCCTGAGGCGAACCACCGCCGGCCGGGGTCGGACGGTGCGGGGGCCTCCTACCGCCGCTGTCGCCGGCCAGAGGGGCCCTTCCCGCCCCACCACGCCGCCATGCCCGGAAAACAAACACAAACACGGCGCTCCCGGGGGCGGAGCAACGCGGCACCCACCATTTTGGGGACCGGGGGGGGGGGACGGCGCACAGCCCCGCGGACGGCGGTGGCCGGGCCGGCCCCGCTTCGCCTGGTCCCACGGGGGCGGGCAGGGCTGCCCCCCCCCGCCGCGGGGTCGGGGCCGGGCGCGGGGGAGCGGAGCGGGGCCTGGCGGCTGCTACCCTGGCCCGGCGGGGAGGAGTGAGAGGAGGAGCCAGGGCGGCCTGTGCGACAAAGCCCAGTGCGCAGGGAGCTGGTGACCGGGAAGCAGAACGGCGCCCGGCTGCCGCGGGGCGGGCGGACCCCACCGGACCCCGCTGCCCCACGCCGCCGCCCCCCGGGGGGTGGGAGGCCAGTCCTGCCCCCCCCCCGGGCTCGGGAGGCGGCCGGGGTGCCGCTAAGCCGCTTAGGGCCGGGGCTGGCATGAGCCTCCCCGGCGGGGCGGCTGCGGGCTGCGCGCTGCGGCGGGGAGGCTGAGGGCGCGGAGCCGCCGCCGGCCCGTCCCTGAGGGAGGAGGCGGAGGGGGAGCCCCACTCCCCGGGGCGGTGGTGGGGGGAAGATGGGGAACTGCCTCAAGTCCCCCACGTCGGATGACATCTCGCTGCTCCACGAGTCCCAGTCGGACAGAGCCAGCTACGGGGACGGGGCTGAGCCGGATCAGGAGCCGCCGCCGCCATATCAGGTAGGGGAGCGGGCCGGCGGGCGGCGGGGAAGGGGGTGAGGAGGGGGGCGCGGCGGCGCGGGGCAGCGCCAGGCCGCTGGCCCTGAGGGCCGGGCCGGGGGCCGCCACTGCCTCCCCCCGCCCCAACGCTGCGCTGGGCGGCCGCCCGAACCCCTTCCTCTCCGGGAGGGGGGGGAAGCCGCTTTGTCTTCTCTCGGCGGGCGGGAGGGTCGGTGTCGGCGGCGTGCGGGGGTCGGCGGCGGGGTCCCGGGGGAGGAGGAGGAGGAGGTGCCGCGTCCTTTGTTGCCTGCGTGCGGTGACATCACCGCCGGGCGTTGCGCCGCTCGGGTGACGCTGCGGGACGGGCAGCGCGGGCCCTGCCCGGGCTTTGTCCGGGCGCGTTCGCCAGCGCCGCGGCTCCGGTTCGCGGCGGCGCCCGGGCCCCGGTGAGCCGCTCCCCCGCCAGCGCCTGGGCCCCGGTGGGCCGCTCTCCCGACGGGGCTGGGCCCGTCTGCCCCGGTCGTGCGGGGCGCCGGCGGGGAAGCGTCCCCCGTCGATGGGTTTTATGATTTCTGAGGGAATCTGCGGGTTCGCACCGTGATGACGGGTCGGGCGGGGGGGGAGGGAGGGGGAGGCTGAGCCTGGGGGTTCGCTGCTCTGCTCCTCGCCACCCCCAAAGATAGAAACGTCTAACCGCGAGCAATCCTTCGTCAGCAAGCGGTTGTACAGCGCCTCAAAGTGAAAAAAATTTAAAAAAAAAAATTCCAGTGGTATAACTGCACATTTTATTCACGTTTTCCAAGGATTTTCCTATGGGAGATGGCAGGGTGCGTTCCAGAGAAATCCATAGAAGCGGTGGCTGAGAGGCAGATTCTGAGGGCGACCGGAGAGCTCGCCGTGCTCCGGGCCGGGAGCCGCGCGGTAGCCGCAGACCTTGGCGTACCGTTAGCAGAAATCACAGGAGGTGTTTCAGGGGCAGACGCCTCGTCTGCGAACGCTTTGGCAAGTTCAGGAGTTACCCTGGCCCTGGCGGGAAGGCCGATGAGGGGCGAAGAGAAGCCCGGCGCGTGGCGGCCCTCGCTGCTGCAGGGCGGCCGCGCTGGGGTTGCTCGGCAGCGCGCGCCTCTTTGGTTTGTTTGGGGGCAAAAGCTTAACGTCAGAATAAATCTACTGATGTGGGGATTTTTCTTTTTTTCCTGACTTCTAAACTGCGTCTGCTGAAGTCCAGTAAATACAAAGTGCTCGGTGGCAGATTAAGTTTTTGAAAGGTCGTGTTGTTCTAAATTAAGCCCGAATTGTCCGTGCAGTTTAGGAATGCGTCGTATTTTTGTCAAATCGACATACAGAGTTTGTTTGTGCTCTTTGTTGCATTTACATCTGCGATTCTAGGAGGACCTGTGAAAGGTGTTTTTTTTTTTTTCCCCTGTGAAAACAACCTGTTAGCTCTTGCAAGAGCCATGAGTCAAGTCATTGCGCAGGCCTTTTCGTGTGGATTTCAGTGTACTGTTTCTCTGTCACTGCTTTTTTTTATTGTTATTATTTTTTTCTTGATGAAGAATTTCCTGCTTGTAAGTGTGGATGGTTGACTGGGAAGACAGCAGACAGTGAAATAAATGAACTGACAGATGTCTGTTACTGAGTAAATGTGTTCATAGCAAAACTTCCCTCGCTTGACTGAAGCTGGGTAGCGTGGGGTGATGTGCCCACAGGCACTTGGCTGTCTCAAACGTCTTTGGCTGTCCTGAAGGCCCCTTCGCTGATCCTAGCAATTCCGAAAGCTTCACACCTCAGGTAGCATTTTGTGTCTTTCATAGTCAAAATTCAAAGCTACCGCTTCCACTGATTTTGAACCACAATGGTTTGTGACTTTTTTTTTTTTTTTAAAAAAAAGGCCTTGCCTACAATATTGTGCAGCATTTCATGCACTTTGAGGTTGAGGGGATTTATAATTTTGAATCATTTTGGATTGAGAAGACGTACAGGACAGGCTCTAAAGGTGAATAATTTTTTATGCTCCGTTATTGGTGTTGTGCTAGCTATAGGCCACTCTCTCATTTTAACTTCAAAGTGGCAGCTTGGATTCAGTGTTACAAATGGGAACTGAGGAGTTTTGTCCTTGTGTGTGATAATTACTTCTTTCACAGTATCTTAACCAGAGTTAGAGTGTCTGTGAGAATATATGGATCTGAGGAAGGAAAGCCAGGAAGAGGATAAAGCGAGTTTGAAAACCAGCATGTGGCAACCAGTGGTATGTGCAAGAAACTAGGGGATGAACAATGTAGAATCTTAACTACTGAAATTTCAGCTGTAAAATGGACAGATTTTAGAAGAGAATCAAATCTGGTATGTTTGCTTCTCTTGGGTTTGCCGCAATGATGTGTCAGCTTCCTGAATAGGTCTTGCAAGGTATGCAAACCAGGAGAAGGAAGCTTGTTGGGTGAAGATGCGCAGTTGTAGAAATGACTTCTCTCTTGTAACTAACTTCTGTATTATTTTGACATTTAAAACACTTTTTTGTGTTCTGACAGGATTGTGCCATGGACATCCACATGGGAATCTTGTTAAGCCAGAATTTTTGTTTAGCCATTTCTGACTGCAGAATGCGCCCCCAATAATCACTTCAGTAGTGCGTGTCACATTTCTTTTATCAGTGAGAGCTGCTGAACTGGCTGTGTGAAATTCCTGCTTCCAGAAGTGGGATTGGAAATTGGATTGGCAGTGTGGACCCAGGGAGTAAAGGGGAACATAACTTCCATTCAGAGGCTCTGCGTATACCTGTCTTTGCTTTCAGTTCCTGTGGCAATACATGTTATAAGCTACAGCAGAAAGGCTTCAGAGAGGAACCATCTTTTTAAACAGGTATCCGAGTTAATGAGAAAGCAGTCCATTAAAGCATCAGACATTTTCCAGTGCATCAAGCTTAATGGCTAATGTGGGAAATAATTAAAACACACCAAAACAATAGTGTGTGTGGCGAGGGGAAAGGAAGTGATTTCAAGAGTGGACCAACATTTTCACAGACAGACGCTAACTTTGGATGCCTCCATTTTAGAACCCAGAAATTACAACTGTTTTTCTAAGTGCTAAGCACATGCAATTCCATTTTTAACCAGTCAATCTGTGATTAGAAAAGAGTTAGCTTTTGTTTTGTTTTTTCTCAAGTCCTCAAAATTGAGTATGCTTTCAAGTTTGTTTTCCTTTTCTGTGTATGACTTCTTCGCCCTCTGTTGGCAGTATGCCTTCTGCTGTTTTTCCATACAAGTTCACTGTTTTTTCCAGTTTCTCTTACTTCTAGTAGTTCTTCTCAAAGACTTTATTTTGCAGAAGAGGTGTGTCCCTTTTCTTAATCCTTGTCTCCTATTTCTGTTCTTAAATAGTTCTTTAGTAGTTGCAGGAAATAATTTACTGGTTTAGTAAACTTTGGAATTTCACATGATAAGTACAGAATACTTCTTCTCTCCGTAAGTTTCTAAAAAGTACTGCTGTGGACAAAATACGCTGTGATCTTCTAGAAAAGATGTATACCGCTTGCTAAATTAATAAGCTAAAAGCATGAGAAATACGCGCAAGTTCTCGGTATTGGTACTGAACTCATAAAATCATGTTTGATATGTTGATGTGTCAGACTAATAAAATGTTTTACCCCTTTATCTGAGGAGATCCAAAGTGCACTCTAGTACTCAGTACCACCCTGTGTTGTCTTACAGGCCCAGGTAAAATGTTTTGGTGGATCTAGTGGATTTTTTTTTTTTTTTTTTGAGGGGTTAATTTTAAACCTTTTGATCTGGATACTCCTTTGATTAGGCCTTGGACACAAAATGAGATGAGAGATCACAACCGTGAGCTCAACCCAGTGTAGTGTTCCCATAATCTTCCAAAAGCTGTTGGGGATAGCAGGTTTTGAAAGTGCAATTTGGGATGTCTCGTAGCTTCTCTTTAAACTGAGGTTGCTGCAATAGCCTCCTTGGGCCACCTCTGTTAACTGAGCGTCAGTTGTTCGTGTCGTACCCTCGTCCCTGTCTGTCTGTCTTCTCGTGCTTCGTGCCAGCCGTCCCGAGTTCAGGGAGGTGGCACAGCAGCCTGTGGTGACGGTGCCCGAGGTCGCTCGGAAGCCACTCTCCAGGATCCCCCCCGCCTGTGCGCAGCACAGGGGATGCAGCCCTGGAGTGTTGCTTATCCAAGATGCTGCAGAAGTCCCCAGTTGAGCAGTCAGAAAATTTTCTTGAAATATTCTGCTGCATTTCTGTGTGAAACTTGGCCCCCATGGATGCATGCGTTGGATGTATTTTGCTCAACAGAGAAACAAAGCTTGTATTATGCTCTCATCATGACTTCAATAGTATATTACATTGGTGTTCTGATGCTGTCTTTTCAAAGGCATGGTGATTAATATCACTAAAAATTGCAAACCGAATTAATTCTGATACAGGAGTTGCTCCCATTATAGAAGCATGCATGCAGAATTCTCTCGGGCTGCGAATGAGATGATTTATTACCTGCGATTGCACGTATTGTACAACACAGAAGACTACCGTAGTGTAATTGTATGATTTAACATTGAGTCGTTGTGCAAAGCTGGAACTGTTGGTAAATGTTGGAACAGCAGAAGAGGAGGAAAGATGCAACGGGAAAAACATTACATACAGAAAGCTATCCATGGGAAAAAAAAGCGAACTAACTGGCAGGGTTGCTTTCATAGAAGAGAAACGGAGTATATTTAAAAATTGCCTCTGCAGGTTGACCTTTTCTCTGCTTGTTCTCCGTGCCTTGATGATGATGTGTATGAATTACAGTTGCATTTGTGGATGTGAGCTGAAATACCACCCCGCTCCACGATTCCTTGGTCTGGTGGAAGCTTCAAAGGGCTTCAAACAAGAGCGTCTCTTTGTTGGTGTGCTGCTGGCTCGTGCCCTCTGGCAGCAGTGCCCTGGGTGGAGATCAGCTTCAGGATCGAAAGTCGCGGAGGAGCTGAGGTGGGGAGTTTGCTGCATGGATGAGAAATGGAAGAGTTAAGGCAGTGATGTTTTGTGTTTACTTCTTTTCAAGAATATGATTGCTTAAGCTACCTTGAATAACTCATAAGTGAACAAATGCTATAGTAGTATTCTGGAATAATACCTCTAATTGTGAAAGACCAAGCACTGAGTGGTAAAGTCACTCCTGGTGAGTAGTTATGATGCAATTTAGACGGCTGCATTCACAAAATCTATAAGCCCTCTATGTCTTAAGGTTCTGTTAATTTCTGTTAAGTTCTGTTACATTGTTTGTATGGTCTCTGGTAAATTGTTTTGGTGTGTTTTTTTTTTTTTTAACATCTGTATAGGGATATACAGTTTCTTTATCCGGACAATAATGAAATACTTGTATTATGAACTTCATTGTAATAGAATTCAAGATTATTTGGTTAGTGAACAATATGCCATGATCCTTCTTACTCTTGCCACATCCGAAGAAGTTAGCAAGTTGTCTAGAGAAATGTATTGCTGGCATGGTATGAAAAGTTTCCTGAGGATGTGAAGTCTAACTTCCTTTCTAGATAAGAGTTAGCAAAAACTGTGCACCTGTATTTGCTGTCTTAATGCATACTGGTTTCAGTGGAGCCTCCCAGGCTGGCTGATGGGTGCTGCCTTCCATTTTGCCAGTGAAAGGAGCAGGGGGAGAAGAGAGAAAGCAAGGCAGACCTGGAAATAAAGGATACCAGATGATATCACAGAGTTAGATAACTTTAATCTTGAAAACACCCATTCATAAACTGTTTTTAATTAATATTGTAATGAACATTGAGTGACTATTGTAATTATGTGCCTTCTTAAAATAGATTTTTAACTCCAGTTGGTTACAAATATGTGTTGGACATGGCTAGGAGAAATAGGAAGTGTAAGCTGAAGTTCAAATTCTCTGTCTATCATCTTTCTATTGTGAAAATTAGAGGTGGTTTCCAGACTCACTGTTGTTGAGTTGGCAGTCAGTAAAGACATATTCCTAATCATTTGTCCCGTGGCCTGGGGCTGTACACCATTCTGGCCAGAAGATTTTTCAAGAGGAATTTTGAAAAGAAGAGAGTATGTTTGCAATCACGTTTGGTGGAGTACTGCTGGCTGTTTTACATGGATTTCTGCAAGAAATGTCCTAAGTTGGATCAAGATGCTATGCAAGGTCTGTGGATGTCATCCCGTGTTCCTGTTCATCACTTCAACAAAGGAAAGAAGCTTGGTTTAATGAACACTTCTGCAGACCCTGGTAATGGTTTGTAGTCAAACTGGTTGCAGAATCTAAGGTCAAGAAACTAAAAATAACACCACTTGCTTGTCACAGACTTGTGTCATCCAGTCTTTATGCTTGTCCTCGTTATTGCCTCCACATAGACACATACAGAGAAACGTATCTATATTTTGAAGAGGTAGTGGTCTGTGGAATACACTAAAGCAAATCAGCTGTGACTTTTCTATGAGCTAATGAAACGATTCCTAGGAGATGAAAGAACTACAAAATGAGCAGGTTTTTAGGGATGTCTTCAGGGGATAAAGCTGAAGAGTCACCATTCTTTGACTCTAAAAGGCAAAGCAAGCTTCAGTGTTGATTTAGACCGCAAGAAAAATTCACCCTGACATTGTGAAGGTCTCGGAAGTGGAGATGTCTTGCTTCCTGAAGGTAGAACGTGTTTTTGTAGAAGATGCTATCTCTCTTGTCGTACTGCCAGCCTCTTGGGGAGCAGCTGCAGCAGCGACCTGTCTCAGCAGAGCTACCCTCGTGTAGCTTCTTGCTGGGTAAAACTGCACTGTGGACTTCAACAAAAAAAACCCTGACCCGAAAAACTAAACAAACCCAAATCCACCAAAAAAAAATCACTCTAGCATAAGCCATCCTCATTCTTCATTCCATCTTCTGTTTAGTTTGTAACTTTTTTAGCAAATCTCTTAACTGGTCTGTGCTTTAGTTTCCTCACTGTAAAGTAAGGAGTAAAGGGCTAATAAAGTTTATCTTTCATGCAGGCGTGTTTAGTAATTTAATTCATCTTTGTAAAGTGTTCTGTAATCATTTGATTTTAATAAACTAATATTCCTGCATTATAAAGCAAACCTCTGCAGGAATTTACGACAGACCTGCTGCTGTAGGGAGGGAGGCTTATCAGAAGATCTGTTTAAGGCAGTAGATAAGTCTTCTAAAATCTGTGTTGGAATCTGATAGTTCAGCGTTTATTTGGCAGCCCGTGTTCCAGATGCTCGATTAGTAGGAATGAAGAGGCAGTGGAGACAGTAATAAGAAATCTTGCCTAATCAGGACGATGAATCTTCCTTATGCTGGGAGGTTGTGCATTCTTCCAGGCGAGCCAACCCAAACAAGCAGTACCGCCCTCCCCAAACTCTGGGACCACCGTGCGTTTAGGAAGCTCTTCTGTTTCCCGGCTGTACCACTGGTTCGTTTCTGTGATCAGCAGCTGTTGCTGGCTGTACATCTGGGCTTGGGTTTCTGAACTACGGAAAACAAAATAGTTTTGTGTTTTGAAGAGATAATGATCTGTGGAAGGGACTAAAGCAAATCAACCGTGACTTTTCAGTGAACTAATGAAACAATTTCCAGGAGACCAAACAGTTACAAGAGAGTGGTGGTTTTATTTACCAGTCCTCCATAGGAATCTGCCAGCCGCTCTGTTTCTCATCAGTGAAGAAGAAAGTCAGAATGCTGGTGGCATAAAAGCTGCTGGGCCACGATCCGCGCACGGTGACACGGACAAACAGCAGCTGTGTGTGGCAACTGGAGGGGGAGATAAAAGAACCGTCCTTTCAGCCACGGTTGCGTCAGCCAAATCACAACCAGCTGGTTTACTACATCAGGCATTTCTGCTGATCCGCCGGAATGCTTACACACGCACTCTGCTTCGCACACGTGCGTGCACGCATACCCTCGTATCAAAGGCTGGGCTGGTGTTGGAGCATTCGCATTCTGCCTCTGTTTTTAGCCACTGGTTTAGTGTAGGGATGGTGTAGACCTGTGGTGCCTGGGGGAGGACTGAAACTGTGGGAGGAATGAGAGAAACTGTGACTCAGGAAATTCAGTTCTTCCCTTAGCCCCAGCATGCAGCGATGAATGTGCAGACTATTATCCCTCCACTACTAAACCTGTTTCCCTTGATCATATGTTTTGGACACCGGAGAGGCCTCTGCATCCTCTCGTCTGCTTTTTCCCCATTCAGAGCCATTTGTGTTTCTGGAGGCACAGTTCAGAAGCAGTGCTTGTGTGTAGTTCATTGAACTCCCAAGGCCAAATGCCTGTGCAGGGACAACCTCATCCTCAGATCTCAGCTGGCTGACAACCCGGAGTTTTCCAGAGCTTGGGATTGTAGCTAGCCCACATGCCATTTGAGTTTGGACTACTAAGAGAGGTCCTAGAAGCATCAAGGAAATGCCTGGTTTATGACTAATAAAATCTGATGAAGCCGCGTGAATATCTAGTCGTAAGCAAAAAAATCATTCAGTCAGTGGCTGGTTTGGACAAAAGCAAGGAATCTGCTGTTCTGCAGCCACAATTAAAACCATTACACTTACCAGATACTGCCACTTTATAATCTTTGTCATGGCAAAACTACTTAAAAAAAAAAAGTCAGACTAGAATATAACCCAGAAATATATCTATAACATAGCTATGTGTATTTGGGCAGTAGTTCTGTAGAGACTAAGGTTTCCCCATTGTCCTCACCACTATCACTCTGTGGCTCTCACAATGATGTGTATACAAGCTCTGGCCAGAAGGAAGTGGAGCAATATTTATCTGCCTTTATTTCTGTAAGATGCATCTTGATAGTGTGGGATACAGATCTCTTATGACTCAGTGTGCAAGCGTTGCAGAACTGGAGGAGGCTGGGTGCTCTTGCCCTTTCTGTTTCAGAGCTGCGGGAGACTTATCTAAGAGATCAAAGTGCATCAGATTCCATTATTTCAGTATCTCTGGGACAGTATAATGCATGACTGCTCCAGGACGATGTCTGTGTCTGACTTTTATCACTGTAATTAAACCCAGATACAGAGTTCGTGCTGTGCACTGAACGTTCATCACAGCATTTTCTTAACACGGTTGTCGAAATCTAGAATTCAGACATAGTATAATTTTGCAGTGTAGATTAAGACCAGTATTTATTTTGCCTGAATAAATTTATTTTATTTGAAGTTCAGAAAGAGAAGTGATGGCTTTTGGGTTTTGAGCAGACAGGTGCAAGCATTGCTCGACTGCAGATGTACCAAACTGCTGAACTGGTTTGGTCTGTACTGTTGCTTAACATAAAGCAGGTAACTGCTGTATTCCGTGGAGACTATATGAAAGGCTCAGATCAGCAAACTAATGCTCTAAATTCAGATTTAGTTAAGGCACTGAAGTGAATGTTGTAACACCTGCAGACTTTATTTTATGCTCTATAAGAGTACTTGCTTAATTACTGTTGCCAGTTGCTGATGTTTTGGGATTTCTCTTGGTTGTTTTCTGCTTAGGCATTACGATTTGTATTGCAGTTGCATCCATATATCTTCAATTTAGCTTATGAAATATGACTTCTAAGTCATTTGTTTAGTGTCCACAGAGTTCTGTAATGTTATATCTGTATATTTGGAGAAGTTTGCAGATTGTCGGATGGAGAGTGGCATCCTTCAAAGTATATTGCCCTTCTTGGGAGGAAACAATATCACTTTTTAAAGTCAAGCAAAAATACTTAAGTTAACTGTCAGTTCTTTTAGGTTAGTGCTTTTTTGCCTGTTGGTTCCTGGGTCTCTCAGGCTCTATGGGTTGTTTTTACAATGCTCACAAGAGCTAGTAAAATCCCGTCTCTCATCACTGTGCTGAGAATACAGGTCCACTCCTCTCTGTGACAATTTTTGGGGTTCTGCAAATCGGAAGCGAGTAAGAAGCACTGCATAGGTTGTGTTACTCTAAGGTCTGTCCTGAGCCAGGAAAACTCCTCTGCTTGCCGTGGTAGTGGCATATCTTATCAGCTAAAAGCATCCGCGTGATGCCGCCGTGACTGTGATGGCCAGGTGCTGTCCGGCAGCTGGGCTGCGTTACGTGACGGCCTTGGCCCAAACCTGAGAGAGATGCTCGGTTGCTCTCCCAGCCCACCCTTGGCTGGAAGTGGTAGTGTGGTGCTTAATTCATCGGCGTGGGTTCGTATGGTAACTTGCCTGGAACTCTGAGGCTTTGTGTATAATCCTTCCAGCCAGTCATCTACACAAACCAAAAAAGGGGTGCAAGGAGGAGGGGTTTTACATTGTGTCTGAATTTAGACAAACTCACTGGAATTTATAAGAATTTAGGTTGTATTTGTTTGACTGTGTGGCTAAACTACTGAAAGTAAGTTTGTCAAAGAATGCCCATTCCTTTTGTAAATGTGGTGAGTTTCTTGATTTACAGTAGATGGAGTCATGTATTCAGAGACACAATGTTTAACAATTGGTTGTATTTTCTGAATATTCTTTAGGAAAGAAAAAATACTATTCACACAAAAATTCATGCTCCAAATAATCTTTGTTTTCCTCTATAAATCGTAGTCTTGTTCAATGAGTAACCAGTTTTTTCCTACCTCCCAAAAGAAGCAAGATGACCTAGATCTAGAGCTTCGTTGGGAAAAGTTTGCTTCACCCTATATATAGCTTCTCCTGAAGCGTCTTCATGTAGCTGTCATGTACTCTGAGGTGATAAACTGAGGATAAAAGAGCTGTCATTTTAGGCTGAGGTAGGAGAGTGTTTTATCCTTCCTCTTTTTTTGGGGTCTGCTGAATACATCTCACGCACGTGCCACTGTCTGGATTGCAGTGTGGTGGCAGCCAGGCTTTGAGCTCCCAGCTGCAACATATAGAACTTCATGTCTCTGTGTCTCCTCAATGTGCTGCAGCTGAATAATGGCCAATTACCTCTTGGTTAACGAGTGCATTGGATCATGCTGTCGTGCTGGCAGGAGTTTCTGCAGCGGACTCTGAACGTGGTATCCTGAGGTCAGTGTGTTCTTCGCTCTGGTCGGATCACGCAGATGGAGATTCCTCCAACCAGCACCGGCGCAATGGTATTTTTATTGGAAAGCAAAAGCTGGGAAAATGGTAGTAACAACTACGTAACAGATGCCACCAAACAGGCTGTTGGTGTTGAGGGATCAGAGAAGTGTTTCCGCCTCAGAGTGACGAGTCAAACAGTGGAGTGCTGTAGGCTGAGGGAAATTTGTCCATTGCTTTGTCAGCAGAAGGCATTTTTTAAATATAGGGGAGTTTATCTGAGTTAGTGCATCAGCAAGTTGAGCTGTTTGGGCTTCTGCAGCCTGTCTGAGGAGAGAAGGGTAGTTTCCGTGTCGCTGTGGAAAGTGCCACTGCCTGGGGATGCCACATGGTTCTCTCCTGGGGCCTCCACCGCACCAGGGATCGGTGCGATGGAACCTGTTCGTGCTCCTGTGTTGGGGCACGTACACCTCCGGCACATGGGGAAACGAGCATCTGCGTTCGTTGAACTCGATTTGAAGCAGGGTTCTGCTCCAGCACTTGCAAATAATGGCTCTAACAGACATTGCTCGGGAGCGAATGCGGCCAAGGCCAAAGGAGAGGCGTGGGGGCTATCTCTGTGTTCAGCAGACCACAAGCTGAAACCAGGCGAAAATTTGGCGTGCCTCATGCTTGGTGTTGTGTCCATGTTCCTGGTGCAAGGAGGTCTGATTGAACCATCCGCTGCTGGCAGAAGGGATTGCTTCACTTTCCCCTCCTGTTTCCCCCTTGCAGCCATGGGCTCCGCAGTCGCTTTGTGGTGGCTTGGGTGCTTATCTGATCCTTCAGCGAGTCAGCTAGTACCCTGCAAGTGTCTGAAATGGGTTCTTTCGCTCTTAGTTTGCTCCTGTCACATCAGTGAGCCGAACTGACTTCCTGGTGGGGACTGGATTTATCTGTGGTCTTTGCAGTCTGTGTATTGCATTTTACTTTGTGACATCTCTGGAAAGGGCTAGAGGAGTCAGATATTACTAGATGTGTGCTATTACCACCAAGACAGGAGTTTTGGCTTTTCCATGTTGCAATTAAGGATATGCTTGGGCTTAACTGCATACCAGAGCATGCACAGAATGGATACCTGATACTGGTTTGGGCAGTGAGCGCGTTTGGGAATGGTCTGTGCATGACATGCAGTCTAAAGGTGCCATTTATAACTTCATTGTGGTGGTGATCTCAGTTGGAGGGATTTTGTTGCTTCAGGACAAATCTCTGATGTAGACAAGGCCATAATTCTGTTTTTCTTAGGTATGATCTTTCTCATTTAAAGAAACTCAAACAAACAACAAAACACAATAAAAGAATATAAATCTGTCTACCACAATCACTGTTAAAAGACGCTTGGGTGCTTTTCTTCACTATTTTCTTTTTCAGAGAAGCTTCATTAACGTTCGTGCATATATTTGGTAAGCACAGGAATGGGTGAATGCTTTCACAGCCTGTCCGTGCCGCGTGGCAGACTGTGATACCCCTTGGGACACAGCTGACTACAGTAAGGTCATTCATCTGCATGGTGGGGTGCTGCTGTGCCTCCTTCCTCACACAGGCCTTCCAGTTATGACTCCGTGGATGGTTTCCAAAGTCTGAACATAACTTGGCAAGCGTTGTCACTGCTGTTAGGAGTTTGATTACCTTTGTGCATATGTCTGTGAGGACTGCCAGTGTACGTGGCTTTTAATGAGACAACCTCCCTGTTGTCTAAAACGCTCAGAATTAAGAAATTATATAAGTATGCAAGAGCAGAAGCTAAGCTGGCCACCTCAGTTTGCCTGTCCTGTTTTATATGTTGTGTCTCGTTATTCTGGTTTGGTGTCCCTCAGGGAGAGGCCACTAGTTTCCTGCTGAAGCCAGTCTTAGTTAAAGCAAACTGAGGGACAAAACCCTGTTTCAAGAAATAAACTTGAGAAGTAAATCTTGCCGCTTCTTCATGTGTCTGCTTACGCAGCGTTACCAGCTCTTGTCATTTCTGTGGTAATGCCATGTTCTCGCATAGCTCGAACCCTCTTCCTCGGTCTCTTTCTGTTTTCTGAATTCAGAACCAATAAGGCTGAACACGATAAGTAAATACCATCTTTACAGCTTTTTTTGATCTGATGAACTAAGTCGAGGCAGGTTTAATTGTTGGCTTGGAGACCTACACAAAAAGCCCAGAAGCCACAGGAGATGGGGCTGCTGGGGCGGAGGGACACCCTGACTTGTTGGTCACCGGTGAGCGAGTGGCCCAGCACGTTGTCAGGGCTGTGGGGTGCTGCAAAGCTGTGGAAATCATTTTCTGAGGAAGACTGCTTGCTGCTGCTAGTGTTGCCTCGGTTTATTTCACACAATATGCTGACCAGGTTTCAGATTGAATATGGTAACGCATTTCAACTGGGCAGAATATAACTTTAAATTAGACCAATAGCTATTGCCCTTTCTCCCTTAAAAAGACTTAAGTAACGCATCAAACTAAAGTAAGATACGCATTTATTTTAAATCCTAGATGCAGAATGGTTACCGTGTTCCAGCAATGAAGTGCCTGTATATCAACATAGAGTGCAATAATCCCACTGTGCTTGTTTACTGATGACCTGACGTTTTGCCTGCCACAGGCCAAATCCTCGCCAGTGCTGCAGCTGCCCGGTGCTACTCAAGCGGCGCAAGTGGGTTTGTGAAGCTGGAGATTTCAGAATGTGCTAAATCTTCCAGCTAGCATACGGTCAGCAGAATTAAGCTTAATGAAAGTCTTTTTTTCAGCCCTGCCTTCACTCCTGCTTCTACCTGTAGATTGTGCTGCAAGAAATGGGGTTTGGCAAGAACCTTTGTTCTTTCGCCATAGGTGTGTTGCACCAGTGGGGTATTGAAAACCCAGCAGACATCAAACCAGAATTGCTAATGGAAAATCATTTTTTCCAAAAATTTCTTTTCTCACTTTTAAAGCTTTTGTTTTGTTAGTGTCTTAAACTTCCAAGTGGACAAGATAGTGTCTGCAGAGATTCAACAAAACAAGGCTCAGATTTAATGAGCATTATCTTGAGTATTTTATTTAAATTAGCTTTGAGTTAAGTATGACCAGCATTACTGGTGGTTGTTACACTGCATCATAGATTATATTAATTTGGATAACAGCCCTGTTCGGTACAGTGTTGGAAGTAGCATATTAACAAGTGTGTGAATTGGACTGTTTTCTGGTGGCTGTGAACAAGGGGATATATGGGTAGCTATGCATATGCTTAGTGGAGTTCTTTTCTGCATATAATTATGATTTTTGCAAGATGCTAGTCAAGCTTTGCGCTTAGTACTGCTGCAGGGAGCCTCTTTTGATCAACCGAGAACTCAGGCTCAAGAAGCTATTTCACAATTCTAGATTATTTATGGCAAACTTGTATTTGTTATTCTTGTACTGAACAGATCTTTCGTTGTTTTTCTGATGTTTACTCTCCTGATTTATTTAGAGATCAGTCCTATATCTCTTTTCAGCCTTTGTTTTTCTGGGCTAACGCTTCTATTTTTATTTTGTTTGTTAGTGGATATGATATTCAAGCAACTTGGTTTTCCTGAAAACAAAATCTGTCTCATCCATAGTCAGTGAAACTAAAACAAAACAGCAACAAAAAAGATTAAAGCTGGGCATATTTTCAGTGATTGAGGGATCACTGACTGACTGCTCAGCATCTCGCAGTGAATTTTGTGGTGATGATGGAAGTCATAGACAATATGTACTTTAATCTGCAGAACATGCGGCTCAGAATTCCCAGGGGCACGCACCTTTTCACATGCTGCTAGGCATTATCCTCTCTCGTTGGGGTCAGCCATTCCATAGCAGGCTGAGGACCTCACCAGGAACGCAGCGTTACATGAAGCGATACAAAAAAATCAGGGCGAGGCCTGTAAGTTATTGCAAGGCCAATTTCTGTACAAAGTGTCAGCGGAGCAAAGAAATTTTCTTCAGCTGAATCTGCTAGTCTGAAATTGCTCTGTAGGGTGTTTGCTGTACAGCTTTCAGCAGATTTCATTTGACAAACATCGGACTCGTTTTTGCCAAAGTTCATGGAGAAAGTCATGCCCAGCCTTTTTCTGCCCTCGGGGTAGCATTGAGAGCTGCCCATGTCCCGAAACGATCGGTTTATTTCTGCTTCTGCTGTCTTGATTCAAAACAACAAATGAAAGAACAAAAAATTGTTTGCTGCAGTAATTTCTATTTGTCTCTCTACTGCAGTGGAGAACTGTCTATAGGAAAGGAGGTATCCCGAATAAAGACAGGGGTTCAGACTCACCTTGTTACCTTGCTTATTTGGTTCAGAGATTACTCAGCAAATCTCCTCCTGTCTCCAGGGAAGCACCTTCCCTGACTTCACATAACTGGGGTGGTGTGTAAGGAGACGGGGTGAGTTTGGTGCTGCAGGTCCTGGGCTGGGAGGAGCGGCACCAAGTGCCCTCTGCTTCCCAGGCGCTCAGCTGCACCCGCTGCCTCTCGGAGAGGGTCCTGTTGGGGACCGCACGGGGAGCTCAAAAGCCTAGAGAGATAACTAAAATATTTCTGTAGGAATTGAGCGATGAAATTTCTGCTCATGGGGTTAAAATCCGAGCAAGCAGCTGCTTTTTCTCTTCTCTTTGAGCCTATCTAGCTATTACAGCTACCTCCGTGGTTGCATCCTAATGACTCCCAAGGTAACAGGGCAAATTCTAGACTAAATGTCATGAATTAAACCTAAAAAACTCCCAGAGTTGTCTTGATAACTTTTGCTGTAGCTGTGTGTATTTTTTTGACATGGTAGCGTACTGAATGCCTCCAGATTTACTGCCTCGAAGCTCCGTGTTACTCCATTCCGGTGCTTTATTGTGACTGCAGTTTGTCTGTCTGTGTATAAACTGGCAAAACCTAAGTGACCATGTGGGTTGTAGCAGGGCATGGTCATTCCACCCTAAACATTAATGCAGGACAATATGATAAGCAGAAGTATTTCTTTATGTCTTCATAAAGCCTGACAGAGTGTCGCTAGCATAGCGTTAGTGACATTAGGATTTTGTTTCTGACTCTGGAGGGGCATTGAAAGTGGCACATGCCTCACCTACAGTAGAGCCACGCTTTGGTGCGGGGCCCGAGTGATTTCCTTGTACCCGTGTGTCTAAATCGGAGTATTTGAAAGTCACAGGTAATGTTCTTGGGAAATTAGTGCTTTTAAATTTGTGCAGATAACCTTTGCATTTCCATGTGATCTTCTCAACTCCAGCCCTGAAACTGCACCCTGTCTGTCACTGCGTGGGGCGCTGAGGGTTCCTGGCGTACTTCACACGAGATGAAGGATCCCTCGCCGCGTGCGGCTGAGCTAAGGCTGGAGATCTCCAGGCTTCGCAGCTGCTGTCGTGCGGGTGTGCCGGGGTGAAATGGGGCTTTGTCTTCCCACCAGCCAGTCCATATTCGGAAGAATGACCGCTCTGTTTTCATGTCCCTCCTCTCGAACAGTTTTCTGTTCTTCCGAGATTTTGTAGCAGCCTGAGCCTTAACTCAGGCAAGTACTTAAGTAGGTGCCCAAGTGCCGTGTCCCTGGTAGTGTTTGAAGTCCTTCTAGGTGTGCTGCTGCGGGGTTGGTTTGCAGATCTTGCTGTCTGATACTTGGAGTCAGCAGGATGAATCCATCGTGGAAACCTCAAGTTTTCCTTCAGAAAGCCGATTCCAGTGTAAACAAAGCTCTTGCCACCTTCCATGAGAGTGGGTGTAAGCAGGGGAACGGCCTGACAAAACAGAGGTTTTCCTTCATCCCCTTGGGGCTGAACAAGGTGAGATGGGAGCCGCAGTGGCTGCAGAGACTGGGCCGGGGTCTTGGGCCGGGGTCTGTGCTCCCCATCTGCCCTGTCACTGTCGATGAGCCTTGGACCTGCTTCGGTTCGCCCCTCAAACCACCTGTGCTGAAACCAACACAAGTATTTTTGGTGTAAAACTAACACAGGCAAGATCCAAAGAAGAGTCTTTTAAAAAAAACCAAACAAAACAATGTAGACTGAAAACGCTGAGTAGACGAGTGGTTGCTTACACAGTCAGTGATGGACGTTGTACCTTGTTCATCTGTGAAGCCGAACGTTTGTGGCTTGTCCTGGTTGCACCAGCAACTGGCTGTGTGTTTCATACCTACCAGTAAAATGAATGCGTGTGACAGGTTAAAGAAGTGACCAGATGCTCATTGAGCTGTCTCTGTGCATTTAAAACTTCAAAATAAATAGGAGAAACGTGTTCTGGAAATATTTTGCTTGTATAACCAACTCCTGAGAGAGCTATTTACGATTTTTCTACCTGTTCTTGGCACAGGCCTTTTTTTCTGTTAGAAGAGGTTTGACAGTTGCATGAGATCACACTTGGATTTGTGCCCTGCGAGCTAAAAACGCAGAGTCACTGCTTGCGAGGACAAGACTTCGCTGGAAAAAATAGAAACATTGCCCTTGTGTTCACTGGTAATAGTGCATCGAGAAGTGGACCTTCGTCAAGCTTTAGTGTGCCTTAATATTCATACAGTCGTTCCTTTTAGGTAGAGCACTGCTTTTGAAAAAAAACCAACAAAACAACAGATTTAGTAATAATTGTTTAGTGCCTGAGACATTCCTTTAAGACTCGTAAGTGACCAGCTGAGTTGAGCCGATAGCCTGAGTCTGTGCCTCTGGCTGTTTACAGCTGCTGCTCATCAACTTGAAGTAATTAATGTTATTGTCAAATGATGCTAAACAAATAGCCGAATCGCGTATTTTGTGCGTGCTCGTTCTCACCGGTGTGGGAGATGGCAGCGAGCGTGCGCCTGGGAGAGGTGACCATGTCCCCATGATGCAGCACCCTGGACCCCGCAGCTCAGGGTGCTGTCAGTACCCCCGGATTCAAACACTGCTTCCAGCTTCCGAATGTGGAAGAAATCCCAGAAATCCCCGGATCGGTTGCCCCTTCCCCTGGCTGGGTGGTCGGTGGGGACGTCCTCGCCAAGCCAGCACGCCGACGGCAGCCGGGAGAGCTGCCCGCAGAGACTGGCGCTGCGTTGGAGGTGCCCTGAAGCATGGCCGCTGTACTGCGTGTCCCTGGCGTGCGTGGGGCTTCATCTGCCCGTGGCTTGCTAGCAGGCTAATGCAGGAACGTGCTTAAAAAAAGCTGTGGTTAAGCTGTTGCAAGACAGAGTGTTGATGATACCCTTTAACTGGCCTCAGAAAGCCTCCTGGCTGTCTGCACAGCCCAGTCCCCTGCTGCACCGCCTAGGCTGAGGCTTCAAGTCACGTACCTGGATCTTGGAGACATCCACTTTGTGTTAGAAATTCGGATGCCGTTAAGAAAATAAAAAGGCCTGTGGATCTGAGCACACCATCCAGCTGCCGAGATGTGGCAGCTTCCTGCTTGAGCAAGCATTCGTAATTGAGGGTGGTTTTGTTAAAAAGGCAATTAAAATCTTTCAAATTGAGTACAAAGTTATGATCAAGTGAAGCATAACATAGATTCCTGAGGTTTGAAACAAACCCCGCTGTCTTGGGGTGCTGCGCTGACGCGATCTCAAGGCAGGTACCCCCCGCCAGCAGTCCCTGCCTCAGTTTTTTTCGCTTTCTGGTTGTGCAGACCCAGCTCAACACCAGCCCCATCTGCTCTTTGAAGCTGCTCTGCTTCAGAACTTGCTTCTGCTACAGGCTGTGGACTGGTACCGCTTTTCCCCCCAAGTCAGTGGTCCTTAGTAGAGCAGTCTGTTTTCTCTCCTTTCTCTGTGGTTTGGCAGAGGTTTGTACTGTGTGAGAGTCGCGTTCTGCTGAGTCCCTGTGTGCTGTGAGGTCTGATGGAGAAATCCACGTTTCTGCTTGGCTGACCTTGCTGGGGGAGCCCATTGCTAGCCCCTGGTCCTGGGCTAGCGCAGCCCGGCCGCACCAGCCCTTCCCGGCCTGCTCCCTGGCCAGGTTTGCAGAAGCCCTCTCCTGTGTTGCCTCTTCTGTGTATTTTGGTCTCATAACAGACTGCATATAAAAAGCACTACTATGTCCCTTTTCACACCTCTTTTTTGGTGCTTGCTTACAGCTGGGTGGCTACAGAAAAGTGTTTTGTGCGGGTAGGATGATACATCACGGGGTGGATGCTCTGAGATAGCTGCTGTTGATCTGCCCCTTTGTTTTCCTTATCCGTGTTACCTCTTACCAGAGGCTAAATTGACACCTCCTAGAAGACCATACAGGGGGGTGATGTTCTCCTTCCAGCTGCAGCTGTTGTGTCTATTTAAGTCCTGTTGTAGGAGCTTGGTGTGTGAGGACTTGCATTCCATACGATGGTTTTGGATGTGTATTGGAACTTGCCTTAGGCAAGGCTGTTAAATTGCTTTTCTGGGTAGCCCTCTGCCCAAGGAGGCTGCCTGCCGTGTAACAGTAACGCCCAGATAGCAGCATGCCCTGAGTCTAGAGATGAGATCATTTGTCACTTGGTTTCACTGATCCTTTGATATCCTGCTCACTATTTTTCTAAAATACATTCCTAGTTATGCATAATGTTTCTCTGCTATGTGTTATTATGTTCTTATTAGTTCAGACTAGCACAGTTAAATAGACATACACACATCCTCTGTTTACACACGGAAATACAGCCTGTATTTATGCTTCAGCAGTCATCCCCTGATGGGTCGCTTGTGTCTTTAGTTTATGTGCATTTGCTGTGTATTCCCTGTTTTAGCTTGTTGTCCCCAGCCTTTCCTCTTGGCTAATTAGGGCCAATTTCTGTAATTTTGCTACCTAGTTCCTGAAGTACTCAGAAGGGCTGTTTTGTTCTTAGAATTGCCTTGAAGCTGACTTAATTCTTGCCAAAAGATAAATTTTAACACTCTTGCTAGTTTTCAAGTGATTGCAGTCAGAATTTCACAAGTGGCTGAAGTCCCTGACAGGGGCACTCTGCCATTTTCCTCCTGGCTGCCTGTTCCCAGCTCTGCAGCGGCTGTAGCGGGCGCACCGTCGATGGTGACAGCTTGTTGGCGTTTCCTGAGGTGAGCAGTCAGTCAGACCCGTGTCCTCGGAGTCAGTCGGACCCGTGTCCTCGGAGCCAGGGCTGTGGCAGGACCGTGGTCCAGCGGCAGCGCTGCTTTAGACCCGCCGGTGTCCGCAGCACCCTGAACCCCAAATTCCCCGGGCCGGCACCCGGAGGTGAGTGGGGGCTGCGTGTGCATAGCTCGGCTGTGCTGAGCCGGGGGCTCACGAGGCAGTTCGGGGCAGGACATGTGCCGTTGCTCACTCCCAGTGTGTTGTGTTGCCCACCTGAAGTCACCTCTGAGCCTGTAGCCTTCATCAGGTGCCCACCTGCCCGGTAATCCATGGCAAGCCCTTCGTGTAAGGGACTTGCACGGGCTTGTCCGAGCGATGCAGTGGGGGTTGTGGGATGGCAGGTTTGGGCCAAGCTTGTGTCTCGGGAGGCAGAAGCGCACGTGAGCTTGAGCTGTTTTTGTCTGCTGTACCCTGAGGTGAGCCAGAGCCTCCAAGCGAGAGATTTGGGTGGGTGTGCGTGGGGGATGGTGCTCGTCTGAGACCCCGGGACGAGCGGGGCAGGCTGTGAGCGAGCCTGCTTCTTGCACTGCCTGCGGGACCTGGTGTGGCGAGGGTCCAGGCTGCCTGCAGGCTTTACGTGTTCCCCGGGGTGATCAATACTAGCATTTTTTGCTGTTATGCCTTTGATTTATACTATAAGCAAGTTGCACTGATCAGTGTTTACGCTTTCCAGAAAGTCAGTGTGTGTCTGAAGGAAGTGTGAATGAGTTCTCCTGTTTCTGCCTGGACCATTAGCATTCTGTCAGCTTTTCCATCGTAGCTCCAGAGTGCTTCCCCCATCTCTCATGCTTGAATGCAGCCCCTCAAAAACATATTAACTGGATTCATTCGTTTGGGGTGTTCCTTTTTATTTTTCCTTCCTGCTAGCCAGCTGTTCCGCAGCAGTGAGTGGGACACAGCAGGTTCCCTCTGCACCTTTCAGCGGAGGAGACAGCCTGAGAGATTTATTTGTTTTCAGCCTCTTCCACTTACAGGACCATTTTCTTCTTCTCAAAACTTCCAAGTTTTTGTTTGTTGTTAAATCTGCTTCTCATTTCTCCAGCAACTGTCTTGCTTGAACCACAAATGCTGTGTTTGACACAGCCGTAGCGCTGTAATAACTGCTTGCGCTTGCCAGGCGTAAGAGGGGGTTTCTGCAAAGATCACTGCTTGGCCTGGGTAGGAGAGAACATGCACCGATACTGCAGACATTGTGGTTTGCTTGTGGGGTAGGACGAGCCGCACGCGTGTGCTGTTCCTCTGTCACCAGCTGCAGAAATGGCTGCTAGATGTTCTGCTTACCCCGCTGCTTTGCTTTGTAGTCCTTGGGGTGTACAAGTCTCGTGAGGCCGCCTTTTGTGCCTGAGCGTCCTTAGGTTGATGTTCAGGGGCATCTGTTCTTTCCTGGCTTTACTCACTGCAGCAGTTTGACAGAAAAGCATGAATTTTTGTAAACTGTTTATGGATCTTTTCCTTCCCTATAGAAAAACCCTCCACAACCTATTAAAATAAACATGCTAGGAGCTGTAATAAGAGGCCTTTCTTATCTCTCAGAAGTTGTGGCCTGATGCTGTCAGTGGGGCTGTCTGGGGAGATGGAGTCAGCTCTCTGGGGAGCAGTTTGATGGTCTGGGCTGTGTTGGTGTACGTGTTACCCACTTGCCTGAAGACATTAACACCCTGGTGTTTGATGGGATCACTGGAGAAGGGACCGAGGACAGCTAAAACCGACACGAAGCTGGTGAACAAGAGCCCAGTGAGTGGCCCAAGGATGTGGCCCGTGAGCCAGAGAAACCTGCTGTGCATCCTGGAAATGTGGAGACTGTCTGGTTGTGTCAGGAGATTGTACTTCTAGGGATTAATTACTGCTTTTTAATTACTGCTTTTCCCCTACAACTCCTTGTTGCTAATCTTTTGTGTTTAGGTTTGCATTGCTGGTTAATCAAATTTCCGGGCAGGTGACTCTGCAGAGCAGCAGGTGCTTTGCGTCTGCCTGGCGAGGCCAGGTTTGCACCGGCCAAGCTGAAAAGGGCACCGTCAGCTATTTATCGTGGCAGTAGGTAGCCTTTTGGTTTTGGGTGACAGCACAGGTAAGAAGCTTGAAAACAAAGTCCCTTTCTCTAATAGCACTTGTTGCTGTCTAGGAAAGAGCAGGCAGGGTACGTCTAATTTGTGCCTCCTCTCTCTCTGCCCCGGCCCTATTTTTGGTAGCAAAGCTGAGCTCGGGGGACAGGTGATATTTTAAGAGTCGCAGCCAGGACTTGCTTTCTTTCATGGTCGCTTATCTTTTCCAACTCGTCAGATACATTTATTTTTCAGTAATTTCAATGGAATAATTGTGAAAAATGCAAAGGGCAATTGTAGGGTTTTAGTAATAGCTTAAATGAGGCTTTGCCATCACTGCAGAACCATCGTGGCTTTCACCAAAACACTCCTCCCTCTGAAACGATACGTGGCTCAGACTGGGTGTTGCTTCTTAACTGGCGTTAGCAGCTGGGGAGACAGCGTGCGGATTCTGCAGGTTCCTCTCCTCTGTTGCAGGCTGTTGCCTTTAGAAGGCAGCTCATCTAGAACAAATCTGGGATTCTGTGAAATACAGTTCAGAGTAGTCAGGAAATTAGTCGGACTTACAGAACCACTGGTATTTTGTCTTTTGAATCTTCTTGTAATTCCTCCGAGTTTCCTTAGTCTGTTGTTACATTGGTGACTGACCGTATCTACAATGCCGAATTCCTACAAGGCCAGAATTCGTATGAGTGGTCCCTTGAGAGTGCCCGGTGGGAAGCGCGCACGAACCCAGGCACGTCCCAGGTGCAGGGGGGCCCTTGCTGGATTTCGGAGCGTTGCTCTCTTACTCGCTGTGGCCCAGTAAGATGCTAGTGCACACGATTATTTAAATGATAATTGTGATACTAATAAAACTTTAAAGGAAAAACTGAGATGTGAATTTTTTTCTGTTGTGGGTCTGTTTTTTTTGTCCTTCAGTGCTGTCAGACTTATCAAGGAATATATCAAATGAAAGAAAGTAAAAGGGTTTTGTTTAAAATGGTCACAAACAGTTAAAGTAAGCTCTCTCCAGCAAGCAGTGGTAGCAGAACGATCCCTTAATAAATATTAAAAAGGAAGGATACATTTATTGACCATAAAGCTCCAGGTGAATCAAATATACCTTCAAAATTTAAATTGTGTGATTAGTCTCCTTAGGGAGGAGTGTGGAAATCCTGAGAAATGCAAGTACTGGAACCGTATTTTAGAGGTCAGCATGTATTTGGTGGAGTGGTGCCATGGATCTGTTCTGAAACGTATTATTACGTGTTGGATCTTCACATTTCTCACATAAACAAAGGGAATCAGTCTTTGGCATGTTTGAAAATTTGGTAAAGGATCAGTTACAGTTTTGCTTAATAGGGTGTTAATTTAATGTTTAATCTCTTTTCTGACTATCTTACTGTGAAGTGAATGGGGTCTGCTAGACAAACCCGGGCTTCAGACTCCAGATTGTGCCAGAGCGGCTCCTCTTGAGCATGCTGGGTGTCTGGTCTGGTTGTCTGTCCCGGGGGTCTCCTCCAAGGGGGGCAGATGAGAGGAGGGCATTTTTCTTTCAAAAGAACTTTTTGGCATAAGTGTTCAGCTGTTGCAGTTATTTATACTGACTGGCTACCTGGAAGCAGGAATATGAAGGACTGGGTAACCATTTAATTACATGGCATTTTATGGCAACTGGTATTCAGCTTTATAAACGAACTGTTCTCTTCTGTATGGCAGAAAAAGGTTTTTATAGCTGGCAAGCTGCTTGTAATATTCTGAGCATTATTGAAGTAAGCTGCAGTTGTCGTATACTGCACATTATAATGGTGAGTGGGTTTCCAGTAGTATGTCTTGGGGGAGGATATTATTTCAAAATGTCTGTTCACGTACGGATGAAGTGTGAGTCTTTTCACCCAGATCAGAATGGCATTCACAGAAAAAGCCCCTGCACCATCATCCCAGCAAGTTCCTTATGAGTAATAACGTATTGAGAAATTTCATAAAATTCAGCGGGGATTTAGCAAAAAATCAAAAAAGCATGAATTGCTGTTTGTCACCTCCTGACTTTACATTTATAAACTGAAGTTGTTCTTGTCTTGATCAGTTTTTTAGGCTTCCCGTTAAGCATCTCGCTTTACAGGTCAGAAAGCTGTGAAGCAGCAAGGCTGAAAGGATGTCGTGACGATGAGCGTTGCGACAGGCAGCGGTGTTGCGAGGCTGTTAGGGGTGCCAAAAGGCCTGGCCGCTTCTCGGTGCGGTGCCGGAGCAGCGTGGTGTGCATGGCCCCGGGGCAGCTGCATGGGAACCAGCGCAGCTGCCTGCAGACAGACGTTTGCGTAGTGAAGGGATTTCAGAAAAGAGCTGTGGGAATGGCTGGGGAAATGCAAATTGAACTGTTATATTTGCATTAAATAATTAGGCAGCAACTGCAAGGAGCGTAAGCGCTGTACCTGCTGGTATTTAAAAAAAATGTAAAAAAGACCTAGGATAAACATAGCTGGGAAGACGTTTGTCTCCTTTGTTGGGCTGAATTAATAGATATGCTGTTGGTCTGGTGTTAAAATGCAAATAAATATCCCAGGGTGAAACACACTAAGAGCATTGGATTAGATGAGAAAGAAAATTAAGAGATGGAAACAGAACAAAGCAGTCAGTAGTGGAAAGCAGGTGGCTGCAGACAGGATCTCGGGGACAGCAGTGAAGCTGTAGCCTCTGGAACTATTGGATATTATGAATTATTCCTCTCACCTTTGACCTTCCTGAAAGGATGACTTGAAGTCTGCAGAGAGGATGACCTTCCCTTGGTCGAGGAGGACTGCGTGAGGGATTGCTTAAGCGATCTGGACACCCACAAATCCATGGGCCCCGATGGAATGCACCCACGAGTGCTGAGGGAGCTGGCGGATGTCATTGCTGAGCCACTCTCCATCATCTTTGAGAGGTCCTGGAGGACAGGAGAGGTGCCCGAGGACTGGAGAAAGGCCAGTGTCACTCCAATCTTCAAAAAGGGCAAGCAGGATCCAGGGAACTACAGGCCGGTCAGCCTCACCTCCATCCCGGGAAAGGTGATGGAGCAGCTCATTCTAGAGGTCATCATCAGGCAAGTGGAGGACAAGAAGGTTATCGGGAGTAGTCAACATGGATTCACCAAATGGAAATCATGCCTGACCAATCTGATGGCTTTCTACGAAGGCATGACTGGCTGGGTAGATGAAGGGAGAGCAGTGGATGTTGTCTACCTCGACTTCAGCAAGGCTTTCGACACGGTCTCCCATAACATCCTGCTAGGGAAGCTAAGGAAGTGTGGGCTGGATGAGTGGTCGGTGAGGTGGATTGAGAACTGGCTGAATGGCAGAACTCAGAGGGTTGTCATCAGCGGCGCTGAGTCTAGTTGGAGGCCTGTAACTAGTGGTGTCCCTCAGAGGTCAGTACTGGGCCCAGCCTTGTTTAACTTCTTCATCAATCACCTGGATGAAGAGTTAGAATGTACCCTCAGCAAGTTTGCTGATGACACAAAACTGGGAGGAGTGGTGGATACACCGGAAGGCTGTGCTGCCATTCAGTGTGACCTGGACAGGCTGGAGAGTTGGGCAGAGAGGAACCTGATGAGGTTCAATAATGGCAAATGCAGGTTCCTGCACCTGGAGAGGAACAACCCCTTGCATCAGTACAGGCTTGGGGTGGACCTGCTGCAGAGCAGCTCTGCGGAGAGGGACCTGGGTGTCCTAGTGGACGACAGGTTGACCATGAGCCAGCACTGTGCCCTGGCTGCCAAGAAGGCCAATGGGATCCTGGGATACATTAGGAGGAGTGTGGCCAGCAGGTCGAGAGTGGTTCTCCTCCCCCTCTACTCTGCCCTAGTGAGGCCCCATCTGGAGCACTGTGTCCAGTTCTGGGCTCCCCAGTGCAAGAAAGATGAGGAGCTACTGGAGAGAGTCCAGCGGAGGGCTATGAGGATGGTGAGGGGACTGGAGCATCTCTCCTATGAGGAAAGGCTGAGGGAGCTGGGCTTGTTCAGCCTGAAGAAGAGAAGGCTGCGAGGGGACCTTATAAATGCCTACAAATATCTTAAGGGTGGGTGTCAGGAGCATAGGGCCAGACTCTTTTCATTAGTGCCCAGCAACAGGACAAGGGGCAACGGGCACAAACTGAAGCACAGGAAGTTCCATCTGAACATGAGGAAGAACTTCTTCCCTCTGAGGGTGACGGAGCACTGGAACAGGCTGCCCAGGGAGGTTGTGGAGTCTCCTCTGGAGATATTCAAGACCCGCCTGGACAAGGTCCTGTGCAGCCTACTGTAGGTGACCCTGCTTCGGCAGGGGGGTTGGACTAGATGACCCACAGAGGTCCCTTCCAACCCCTACCATGCTGATGACTTGTGCATGTTGATGCAATTACTAAAAACAGCAAACAAACAACAGCCCTGATAACATACTGCTGGTACGTGGCGTAGAGGCATCTTAAAATAATCTTTATCCGGGGATTAAGAGTTTCTGATCTACCACTGACCTGTTTTCGGAGTATTACGAATTCATTGCACTTGGAAAACAAGATGAAAATGCTGTAAAACAAGAGAAAAGCAGATTTACAGCAGCATGAGTAACCAAGGTAAGTTGCATTGATGAGAATACTTCAAACTAAAAATCGTGCCTGGTGAAACCTCCTTTTTTCTAGGCGAGAACCCAGAGTGTGCTTGGGAATCCGGATGGAGAAAGACTGTGTCTGGGCCTTCGAAGCTGTGTGTGAAAATGCTTATTTTCACAGAATCACAGAATCACAGAATGGTAGGGGTTGGAAGGGACCTCTGTGGGTCATCTAGTCCAACCGTCCAAAGGGTTTTCCTTAGGAGTGAAAAACGCAGATCTCCAGATGCCCTCTATGATTTTTTTCCCCCCTCCAGAGGAGGAGGAGGCAGGGTGAGATGGATTCACAAACCCTGCTGTAGTCCTCGAGTCTAAATTAATGTGGTTATTTAAGGGCTGAATAAACATTAGGAACCAATGATTTCTGTTCACAGAAAGCCAGGAAAACGGGTGCTGACACTACCCACTTTGTGAACGAGAAGAAAGTTGTGTGTCTCCAGAACTGCAGCCATCGGAGATGTTTCATCATTACTAAATTCATGTGGGAAAAAAAGAATTGATTAAAGCAAATTAAGTGCCAGAAAGTGATTTTTATTTCATTGCCTGACACTAATATGTGGTTTTGATTATTTGTTCTTGGCCTTTTTTAGTTTTTTTGCATGGAGGAACAGAGTTAACATGAAATTTCATCTCAGTTCGAAGTGCCTGACATCTTTATCAAATGATAAATAACATGGACTTTGGCTAGAAGTTCAGTATTTCGTAATTTTGTCTGCAAAAACATTTTTCCATGGTAGATAAGGGAAAAGTGAGACACCAGAGCAATAAATTCATGCTAGTCTTTGGAGTAAAATAATAATTACTTGGGTAATACAATCTTTTATATATATATACATGTCAGGGGGCCTCTAGCTACAAATGTAAGTTGACTGAAGTCTCGAATCCTCACGCCGTTACCCCTGAATATCCGCGCTGGAGCGAGTGGGACCTTGCCTTAGCGTGGGTTGATAAAAGTGGCCATTATAAAGGCTGAAAGGTTTGCAAAGGGGTGATAAACCGGCACAGGCGGGGCTGCCCTCTGTCCCTACAGGCGGCTGGAAATTACTGTCGGGTGAGCTTAATCTCCAGCAACGCCTCGGAGATTTGGTAGCGGAGGAACCCGAGGGCGTAGCTGGTTGGGGTCTGGCCGAGGGAGCGCTTCACGCAGTCACCGTCTCCGAATGTCACCTCATCAGACAGACAGAGAAATCCGGGCTCTCATATTCTCATTAATAAATAGTTTCAAATGTTTTTAGAATCATACAGGCGTAATGCACCTTTTCTCTATCTTTTGGAGGGGAGAAGACTGGTTTGAAAAGGCCACTGTTGGTGTATCCCATAATCTGACTCTGCGATGTGTGCGGCTGCGTTCTTCCATGTTACGGGTGTGTTTGTGTCCAGGGGACTGCTCGCTCTCTTTGGGCAGGCTTTTAATAGTAATCGGGAGGCGAGATTAAAGTGCCACCAGACAGCCTGCTTGGGAAGCGCCTGGATCATGGGTATTGAGCGGTCACTCTTTTTTATTTACCGTAGCGTAGTATTTTTCACAACAGCTTGCCAGCCACACCAACCCCAATATTTTTTTTTTATATTCACAAGTATGAAGATGTTATGGTGAAAGACAGCGCCATTTTCACCCAGAGTCGCTCATCTGCCAAGAGATTCTTGTCCAGTAGGTGAAACTGTAGAAGCCCACAGCTGGTGACTATAAATTCCTGCCGTAATCGGTTCTGCCAGAGATGCAGCTCCGGGAGGTGGCTCTGCGGGGAGGGACCTGGGACGGGACGCCGGAAGGGGGAGCGATTTGGGATGCCAAAAGGAGGAGGCATCCCAGGCAGCGCTGGCTGTCGGGAAAGCATCTGTGTGTTTGGTGTGGGAAGGGGCTGGGGTCTGTCCAGCCCTGGTTCTTCAGTCTCCGCGGGGGAGATGACACCCCCGGGAGAGGAGCACCGCGATGGTGCAGCGATGGGTTCCCTGTCGTCGTCGTCTCTCGGTGGTGGCTCATGGCAAGTGCCTGTAAAAGACTGGAACAAGGGGGAGAAGGTTTGGTCTTGTTTGGCCTATTACAGGCTTAAATGTTATGTTAAATTACTGTCCAAAACTTCACCGAAGCAGTCATCGGTTGGATAGCGTGACCGATTTCTCATTTCGGAGTTGTCCACATGTGACAGTTCCAACTCACAACAGATTCTTACTCGACTGTGGTTTCCTTTTGCTGTAGAATTTTTGCTGAGATGATCGGTTTGCTGCTCTTCTGCTATGAACATTCGCTGTCAGTCGTCACTGCTGTGTTCAGACGCTGTGAGGGTTGTTTCTTGGATCTGTTTTCCTCCTCCTGTTTTTGCCTTTCTTTGTATTTCTGTGTTGTCACTTGCAGTCATGGTTTTGCCAAGGGGAGCTGTGTTAAACTCAGTCGCCTCCCCTCCGGCCCGGCCGTGCGGGTGGGTTCTGCTGCTCCTCTCCTTGCCTGGGACGGAGGGAGGGTGCGTCTCTCTCCAGGTGCTTTGAGTTCTGCTGTGCCTTTGTGGCAAATGAAGGAGCTAGCAGTAAGGTCTGCTGCTGGTGATGCAGTAACCTCTCCAAAGAAGTATAGCAAAGCCTTGGACAAAAAAAAGTTACTGGTAGTTTTCGTTGTTAAAATTTTGAAACATAAAACCAGGACCGGGCTCTGCCTTGAGCTGATGTGTCAACACGGAGAGCGTCTGGGAGAGGAAGAAACGCTTTATTTTGCCGGCACCACAGGCTGCAGAGCCACTTCGTGAATGCGGTTACATCTGTCTGACAGGTCAGCCCTAACTTCAGCTGGTGCTTTTCCCTGCCCAAACAGTGATTAGAGAACAGAAAATTTAAAGCATTAAAAGGCAGCTCATCTAGAAGAAATCCGTGATTCTGTGAAACACAGTTTGGAGTAGTCAGGAAATTAATGAAACTTCCAGAGCCACTGGCGCTTTGTCTTTTGAACCTTCTCGTAATTCGTCTGAGTTCTGCTAGGAAGTCAGAGGGGGAAATCCTAGGGTAGCTAAATGAAGACAAGACTCTGAATTTTACCCCACAGCCGAATTGCAAGTGGTAGCCACTGTGTTAAAAGAAGAATTGCCAGGCACGCTTGTATTTGTTTTATTTGCATTTCTCGTAAGCGAGGACTTCTGCGGCTGGTGGCACTGGCCGGTGAGAGGCCGCGCGCCCCTCGGGCTGCTTTCCCTGGCCGTCCAGGAGCTCCGTCTGTCCTTCTGCTTGCCGTGCTTCCTAGCAGCGAAAGAAGCATCGCTTTACTGGGGTTTCCAAGCGCAGCGTTACAGGCGTTGAACCCCACAGCTGGACTTTGCCAGGTGCTGGTGGCAGTTCAGCGCTGAACGCGGCACCGGGCCGTTGCCGGAGCGGGGCAAGGGGCGAGCGGGCGAGGGGAACACAGCCGGGTTCCTGCTGCTGGGAAGGCCTGGAGCGAGATGCCGGCAGCGCTCCGTGCTCTGTCGGGACAGGCGCCTGTCGGCAGCGGTTGCTCCGTCACAGGCGGTGAAGGCCCACGTCGTCCCCGTCCCGGTGACGGGCGAGCGGGAATCTGGCGATGGGCGCGTTGCCGGGGCCACGCGTGCTGCCTCAGTGCTGCCTGCGGCGCAGCTGCACGCGCGCCCTCAGCAAGCTTGTTCTGCAGCAACGGCCTCCGAAACAGCACCTTCTGCATTTTTCAGACGGATGAATCGGTGCTGTTGTGTCCTTGATGCACCAGGTTCAGGCTCAGAACACATCCATAAGTTGAATGTTTTTCTGCTGTTTAAGGAGCACCATGAAAATGGCCCATTGCAAGAAATCCTCTCCCTCCTAACAGCAGATTTGTGGCTGCTGGCCAGTACTGCCCCACCAGTATCTCCTGTTCCAAACTGGTATTTACATCCGAAGTGCTTTAAAAGCAAGTAAAATAAGGACCACGTTAATACAAATGTTAGTGAAAATATCTGATCTAACGTTTGCTAGTACTTAAAAGCAGCTTCTGAGAACGTGGCAGAGGAGGGACTGCGCAGTACCTACACGTTGCCTGTTTTTTGTTTGGGAAATAGGTACTTTAAACATCCAGCACTTGAAGTCCAGCTTGGGAGAACCTGTAAAATCATATTAATGTACGAGAACAAATGTGAAACTTGGATTACTTAAGTGATGCTTTTTGTTGTCCAGGTGGCATTTTTTAAATGCACAAGAATGAAATGTGCAGTTCTGGATTGGAGCTTGTGTGGCCCAGAACAGTTTACATAAATTTTAGTTACTACAGAACCAATAAAACCTTCCTCTCTAAAACTCTTAAGAATAGGGACTGTCCTCATCTTTGCAAATAATTCTTCCTAAATCTAAAATAAATCTACTGCATGTTGCAAGTGCTGGGGGCTCTTCCTCAGCCATTGCGTTGTTCAGTCTGCGATCGTAGCAGCTCACCAGGGGCCTGTGCAGTTTATTTCCCTGCTGTCACGTGGAGTTCGTCACATCTGTTCCATGTACGGACGATTCCTGGAGATAAAACGCTTTTGCAGAGAACAACCACGAGCAGCTCCTTGCTCAAGACTGGCCTCAATTTGTTATCCCATTCTCAGTGTGATTATGGCCCCAAAACTGCAAAGCAGGAGTGGGAGATCATACAAACGTTTGTAGGACCAAGGGAGGAAAAGTTCAAGGCATTGCCTGCACTGTGCTACGAAATGCTAGGAAAGCCTCTGTGGTGTTGTAACCGAAATATTTTAATTTTAGGAGCAGGTCCCTGTTCCTGTTTACCACCCGACTCCTAGCCAGACTCGGCTGGCCACGCAGCTGACGGAGGAGGAGCAGATCAGAATAGCGCAGAGGATAGGCCTTATTCAGCATCTACCTAAGGGCGTCTACGATCCGGGAAGAGACGGCTCCGAGAAGAAGATCAGAGAGTAAGTAACAGAGACCAAACTGCGCTGACGTGGCCGTTGCATTGGCTTGTGATACCGCCCTGGGAAACCTGACCTTGTCCTCCTGGTTTGGCCTCAGTTTCAGGGACTGTAATTTAATGTCGCGTTCAGAAAAATGACCATGCTGAGGGCTCTTTCCTTTATCCTCGCTTGTTTTCCTGCTATGGATGAAACTTACTTCCCAGCCCATGTAGTTCATGTCCTTGCAAGTTTGTTTTTTTTTCCTCTTTATCCTCTCTTCATGAGGAAATAATTTCATGTTACTTCCCCACCTTTATGGCTCCCTTTTACTGTTTCTAATCCTCTGCGCTCTGTCAGGCTGCCCCCCGCCGTGCCCGCAGAAGGCTCCCTGCCCTCGCTGGTGCTGTAACCAGCGCATTTACACTGCAAAGGAAACACCAAAAAAAAAAATCTAGTGCTTGGTGGAGCCAGCACTGACAGAGCTAATAACTCCTCGCAGTACCTCCAAGTACTAACCGTCTGTTCGACTCAAACATACCCAGGAGTAGATGCAACACTATTTTTTATTTCCAGTGTGGTAACAGCAGCTTAAATATTGTTATGATCTTTTTCCCCCTCCAGATGTGTCATTTGTATGATGGACTTTGTTTATGGGGACCCTATCCGATTTCTGCCGTGCATGCACATTTACCACCTGGACTGTATAGATGACTGGTTGATGAGATCCTTTACCTGTCCCTCCTGCATGGAGCCAGTGGATGCAGCACTGCTGTCGTCATATGAGACTAACTGAGCCAGGGTTTCTCCACTCGACCTTCGAGGAGACCATCCACTTTAATGGGTTTGATCCTTTTGTCATTCAGCCCAAAGAGCCAGGAATTAGGAATTAAGATCATGCACAAAGTATACATTTCCTAATAAATGAATAAAAAATATTCCTGAATGGCTGCAAATATTGGAAAAAAACATAGTATTTTAGAGACTATAGAAAAAGTAGGTTGTTATTTTTAATGTAAAGCCTTGACCCACCATTGTCTTTTAATGTTTGTTCTTACACCCATATATAGGAATCGTGTAAAGTGTTACAGCAACTGTAAATGTTTAAACTGCGTGTATCCAATTTTATTAGCAGCAAGGTAGGAGTATTTTTTTCCTAAATAAAGTAACCAGTTTTGTTCTGATTCTTTTCACAAGTCCTGGCATTTGGGTCAAGGCTTTATTGAAATCGACATTTTATAACACTGGCACAAAGAAATAGTTTTAAGCTTGTTTGCACAGTTCTTTTTCCTTTTTTTTTTTTTTTTCCATTGGAGATGGAATTCATTGCCTTAGGTCTTTTTAATAGTGTATTGTTATTGTTGGGCTGGCTCTATGCTTGAAAACCAGTTTATTTATAACCTGTTAAAAGTGCTATATTTTGTTTGCAGTTAGGAATATGCAGACTTCAAAGTGATCTCCTAGCTTGTAAGCAACTGAGATGCATTATCCCTTTTCTACAAGTGATGCGGAATAGGAAGATACGAAACAAGTCCTACAGTGAAATTATGGTTTCATGGTTTTTATAACTTGCTTCGGTTTTGATGAAACAACAGTCCTTAAACTTTGTCACCTTTAACTTGATTGGGTTAAAAGTGGGCCAGACGGACAACAAATAGTTAAGCTACCATGACTGGAAAAAAATATTTGGAACTAAGGTAGTGTTAGCGTTGATCACTTACTCTACTTTTTTCTCCCTAAAAATGGTTGTCTCTGATCTTAGCAAATGGATACTGCATCTCTCGTTCTTGTAGTTCTTAGGTTATCAGAAGCTAAGAATAAACATACTGTATCTCAGTCTCCTGTATGAAATGTATCTGTTAAGCCCTGCTGGCTGACACGTCAGGCCACCAAGCAGATATGAAACCAGATAGGAGAAAAACCTATTTTGTTCTGCACATAAATGCAAACTCTGTAGAAACGCAGACTGTCAAGCTAGCAGTTGAGGGGAGACCAGCACTGCTATAGCCAGAATGACGCAACTGGCTGATCTCTGTAGCCAACAGCGTGGGCTTGTGAAGAGATGCTCTAGCAAAGACTGTAGCGGTAAAGACCTTTTATCCACTTTGCATGTTTTTGCTTGGGTTTTTTACTTTTTTTTTTCTTTCCTCCTTAATGTACCCTACTGTGACTTTTACACATTCAGTGCAACACTGATACGTTGAGTAGTCCTGGTGTTGCAAAATGAGATGCAATCTCAAGTTAACCACAACAAATCAGGGAATGTTCGTGATCGTTTTTCCTATATAGTTTGAGTACTTGATAGAACAAGTTGTTCTTAAAGACCCAAGTACCTTGAAGACTTTAGTGTACTTACAGGATAGAAGAATTGTGCGTGTTCTGGCAAATTTTTGAAGGGTTGGTCAGCAAAATGTAGAATCAATATGTTGATTTATTTATTGCTCCTGCAGCCGGCAGCAACCTGCTCTCGTAGAGAAGAACTCCAAGTAGCAGTCAGAGGGAACTGAAAGCAGTCTGCAGCTCTAGAGGTTCACTCAGATTGCTGCACATCTATCTGGATGCAATTTTTGATGAATTCTTACAGACCTAATGACATGGATCAAAATCTGGGAAGAGAGACCCGAAGTTGTGCAATATCACTGTTCCTTTTCACCATTCCATGTGTGTTCCTTTGTGTCCTCCTTTTTGTCTGTCTGTTTTGGAGGTTTGTTTTTTTTTTTTTTGGTAAAACAATGTCCACATTAAGTATTCATTTCTTTTCTTTATCTTGTTAAAATTGGCAAATGAACAATTTGAAAAAATAGCATTGTCATGTTGGTTTTAGTCTTTATTTATTACAAGACTTGATTAAGAAAGATTTGAAAGAAATATGAAGTGACCGATTACTGAGCTGAATGCTTTTCTAGGCACTTTGTATAGTTGAACTTTTAACACTGATATACTTACCGGGCTAAGGGAAAAAATGACTTTTATTAAAATGCTTGTTAAATAGCAAAAAGGTGTGAAGGGCTAAAACTAGAGTTGATTACACAAAAACATTCCAGAAAGCTCAAATTTTAGCTTAAAAACAAATGTGTAAATATAACAAATAAATCAAATGATTTTTCAAGTTTTTAGGTGCAATGCTGTTCTGGATGATTTCTAATTCAAAGTAATTGATCTGAATTTAACGCAAAATAATGTGTAAGCTGAGTTTTAGCTACAGTTGTGAAACCAGATCTGTGTCTTAATTCCGCCAGCTGTAAGCTGAAGATCATATTTGCCTCCTGTCTTAGAGGTGCCTAATAAATTACTGATGCTTCAGACCTATGAGCCAGCCCACTTACAGCACCGCTGTTCCCTGACCAGAGCCTGCAGCAGCTCAGCGAGGGCAGAGGGCTCGCTCGCTCTCGGGACCGGTTCAGCCACAGCCCTTCTTCTGCCAGGGCTGTACGGGTCAGGGCGGACAGGCCCGTAGTAAAATGTCTCCAAAGCAATCTGAAGAAAAAAAAAAAAAGACTCTCACAGCTACTGTCTGTAGGTACCCAAGTTTGTAGGTGCATCGACAGTTATCAAAAAATGTTGCTTTAGAGCCTTTCACAGGGGCCGTGCCGTCTGATGAAAGCGTTCAGTGCAGCAACGCTGTCTGTGCTTTAGAACCGTAAAACCTGGACCCAGAAATAGCTGAGCGGATCATCGGGCTCAACCCTCTGCAATCTCAGGCAACAACGCAAGAGACAGCGAGTTTGCAAGTCCACCCACCCCTGGTCGCTGCCGGACGCCACGGCCTCTCGCAGCACCCTCCTGTCCCATTTGAAGAGCAAGGGGCTGCCAGAGCAGCACTGCAGAAAGGGAGCAGGCAGGGACCAAGGGCACTGCCAGCGTCCCAGGCGTTTGCGCAGCAGGGAAACGGGTAGGTTATGTTTGCACACTAGAGCAGGAAAGGGCTTTTTTTTGTCTCGTACAACAGAAAAAAATCCCAAATTCCCACAAATCTCAGGAAAAAGAGATGCAATAACAAGTAATGAATGCTCAGTTAAGACCTTTATGCTTAAAAATTCTTGCATGCTGCTGGAATTACCACTTTAATTGTTTTACATCTAAGGATGCTAATCCTTGTTACTGGTTGCCAGTTCATTGTGTAAATCTGGGAGAGAATCGTCCAATTTGTGCATAAACAAAAAAAGCCCAGAGACTTCCTTTGTGACGAGCTGGTGGTGTAGAAGGGCTTGAACCACGCCAGGTTTTAAAAGTTCCCACTGCCTTGCAGCTCCCTGGGGCTGAAAGCAGTTCGGTGTTTGGCAGGCTGACAGTCCTCTCCCTGCAGCCGCAGGAGCGTACGTTTCTAGGCTAAGGGGTTACGAAACACCTGAATTTCTTTCAGTTGCCACAGCTTCAAGACTTCGACATTTCCTGTCCTTGTGCAATCGTGGTAAAGATGAGAATTCTTCCGAGTCAGACTGTCAGTTAAATAAGTAACAAGATGGCCGACACCAAACATGCGAGGCCTCTCACCAGTTAAATCCTGGATTAAAATGGACTTAGAAACAAAGTGGATGCTAGCTGACTACAAATAGTTTATTACAGACAGCACATTTTTATTAAAAACAGACATACTAGTTGGTAACCTATAAAAAAACTTGAATAAAATCTGTGCAGAAGAACCCTTCTTGACTTAATACCCAGAATAAAAAATTAGCGTCAAGAATTAACTTTTATACAGCATTTGACTTTGAAGAATATAATTTATGCTAGCCATCCTTTGCAGATTATCTTGCATTTAAATCTGTTCCGGGATAAGAGTTAGGGGCTTTGGCGTTCCTGGTATGAAACATGAAGGTTATGCTTTTTGATAAAAAGAACAGTCCAGACTTACTCTGCAAAAGCACCTTTTTTGATTTAAGCAGAAGAAATCACTGTGTGTGCATGCTAGCAGCTGATTTATTACAGCGGCCACTCTGCAGACACACAGCCTTAGCGGCAGAGAGGACTCTACACTGAAAAAAAAGATTTGTGAAAGTGCCTGCGCGTGTTTCCGGCAGCGCGAAGGTTTGTCCCTGCTCAGCAAGAGGGGAGCAACTGCACGGCAAGCAAGCAAAAAGCCCCCAAACCTCCTCTGGCCTCTCAGCTGGAAAACAAGTCGCAATACCTTCATAATCATAAACCTAATCTTTGCAGCACCGACCCCTAGAAAATACTTGTCTTTATTTTAAATCAGTCATTTCGACAACAGCTCCGCACCCGGCGGTAAACGTGCAGCGCCCTGCACGTGTTCCATGCACCCTGGCTGGCCACAGCCCCGTTTCTCCTGGACACAGCGGGCCCTGCTCTTGCTTCCTGGAGGCACATTTGCCAGGGTTCTTGCTGCAGACAGACAGACAGACTTCCACCTCTTCAGCATCTTTTTCCTGCCCTTCCACCCTATTGGCGGCAGCTGCCTGTCTAATAAAGGCTCCACGCTGGGCAAGCAAGTCGAGGGAGGCAGACAAGGCAGAAATTCAAGGGGGAAAAGATGTATCACACCAAGACTGGTTTCTGAGCGGGACGGGGCCGTGCTGGGTGCTGCCCCGCTGAGGCAGGGCTCTGCTCGTCCAGAGCAAAAACTGCATGAGGCCCTTGAACCCTAAAACTGCTTTTTGGTGAGGTTACCACCGAAGAGCTCGTGTTAGACTGCCTGTTTTTTGGGGGGGATTTCTCCTTGTAGAAGGCTGTATGCACACGCTCTGTTTCCTTTATGATCCCACAGCAACCCATGAGTAAAAGCCTTTAACCTCCCCGCATTTTCCTCAGCCGTCATCTGAAAAGGTGTCAAAGCTTTTGCTTCATACATCTCACTTTTTTAAGTGCTGAATTTAATAGAACAGTTCTCAAAAAGCTTTGGCTACAGAGCCTGCTACTGGTGCGTGTGAGTATACATACATACATACACACACTTTTTGTGTATATCTATAATCACTTTTTTATATATATATGTGTGTGTGAGAGACAGATCCTATACTTTCAGTAGACACGTAGCAAAGGCCGTACACGTGCGCTTCCTGCTGTTCCTCAGGAACACCAAGAACTCTGCAGCAGCGATGAGCCCGGCCACGGAACGGAGACCTGCCCCAGGGTCCAGGCATCCACCAACCGTAACTACGAAGGCCAAAGCGAATACCAAACCCACAGCTGGCCCTGCTGATTGCTTCTAAAGAAGCTTTGCAGCTGCCCAGCAGAGGCTGCGTAACCTTGGCGGTGACGACAGCAGTACTGGGTGCTGTACCCAGGTGGAGATGACATTGAACACGATGCACGTGTTGTACTTCCAGAGTTCAACAACATTGCTTCACCTCCCTGGAGTGATGTACTGAGCTCTGCTGACTTTTAGAGAGACTGTTCCTATTTTGCATCTCCAGCTAGCATCAGCAGAGGCAATCGTTGGGCATCTCGCACCCAAACGCCGGGAAAAGCACCGCATCCACAAACACCACCAGCTCATCCTGGAACTGCACCTGTGATGCCGGCAGCCCCTGTGGCTCCAGCACTGCAAAGATCCCACACGGCTGCGGCGCGAAGGAAGCGGTTCCTCACCTCCGCACCCTGCGTGCTGCAGGAGAAATGGAACAGGGAGAGATGGAAACTGTCTGGAATGTTGCAGCTTCTACTTATCTGCTCTTTCTCACCACGTTGCTACATGGCTTTTCAGCCACAGACCTGAAATTGTTAAAGTTCTTGACTAATGTGAGATAAACATAGGTTTTTTCCTCTGTTTTCTCTTTTCTGAATTGAAGCAGCCCATAAAGAAAGCGTGCAGGAGGGGTTGTGACTGCTGTTTTGTATTCTTTCTGTAAAACAGTCAAGGAGAGACAGAGAGACAAAGCAGGTCGAATTGAACACAATACGTAATTCTAAATAAACATTTTGCCTATGTTCAGCCAGAAAAGAAAGTGATTAGGTCCAGCGATTCAGAATACCCAGAACATAATGGAACACAGCCCAGTCCTACAAAAACATTGTTGAATTTGGAGCAAACACCATGCAGAATTTTACCACAGTGCAATGCCGATATTTATTAGCTCTGTTGCTGTTCATAAATCTTGGAGACAGGGATTAACTGGGCAGGTTTTTAAAAGACAGTATTTGTATTTATCTTTTTTTTTTAAAAACACCTGAAGCAAACCTAGATAGCATCTTTAAAAAATATTTTATGATGACAAATCATTCAATTAAAATACTTGCCAATACACGCTTTGCTTACAATCTATCACCAAAAGGTATTTGCAGAACATAATGAGAAAAGAAGCCAGTTCATCTCCAGTCTGCTCAGGTTTTCCGATCTGGCTCATCGGTGACGTTGCCAACCATTACCCATTTTCCTGTACAGCAGTAAACAACATGACTCACCCCTTTATCTTCTCCTCTTCCTCCCAGAGGGGGAACTGCGTGGAACGCATTGTTTTGGTCATTTCATATCCATTTGCTTTGCTGCTGTGTTTTTATGCTTGGGAAGGCAAAGAAATGCATCTCGCAGATGGAACCGGAGGCCGCGAGTGTTGTATTTAAACTCTTGGGAGCGCCTTTTCCATTCTGGGACTGACCTCTAGGAAAGCCTCACACAGAGGAGCATTGCTTGGTGCTTCTCTTGGGCCAGAGGCATGCAAGCTGTCAAGGCTATCACCCCATGATCTTTTAGTAGTCTTGGACCCAGACCAACCAAGAATACTACAGCACTCAACCTAATATAGAGTGTAACGCCAGAAACAGTGAAATGGGAGGAAATGTTTGATATGGTCCTGTTCTATGCTGCTCTGTTTTAGAAAAGGCAAAGTTTCCTAAGGAAAGTTTTGAATGCTGTTATCACCACAGTGTAAACAACCCGAGGCTAGGCACTGTCAGAACAGGACAGTCTTTAAACTAACCATCTGTGACAGAATGTGTTCATTGTAGATGGTAACAGAACTGCCTATCAGTAATAAATCAAAGCATGTTTCTGTGGTGCTGGTTTAGCTGAGCAAGCGTAAGTGGGCGTTTCCAAACAGGAGTAGTTGCATCGTGTTTGTGACTTCACCAAAATATCTTCTGATCATCAAGAAAACCTGTGACCAGGTTCAGCTTCAGCCCACCGTTCTTCATCCAACAGGTTACCCCGTCCAGTGTTACCTCTAGGAGCTAGGTGTTGACGTCGGTACACCTCGTTAGAACTCAGAATAAGCTGGTGGCTTTTCAGCCCGTATCCGCCCTTCAGTTTAAGGAGAGACCATAGGTACATGGGTGCCACATACAGATCTAGTGATAAAAGTGATGCTCATTTTACTGCTTTTACCTTCCCGACCACTACCACTTTCAGATGGCACAGCGGTATCACATGGGGCACCATGGCAATTGCTGCAGCCAGCCAGGAAACCAAGTATGAATTTCTGCCCCTCCTCAGCTCCTAGCAGGAAACCACTTATCAGTCATACTAAAAAAATACACAGAAAAATAAATAGTTTTCAAGTTTTATGATAAAGGTCCTACCAAGTGCAGAAAACTATTTTCTGCTATACGAGCTGTTAGTTTGCCTTTGGTTAACTTCTCTGGCTTTGCCAAGGACTGAGAAGAGTTGATACCACCAGTTGTCAGCTAAAGCCTGGTACTAAGAGTGGGCTTCTCGAGCGTTGGTCAGACAATGCAAGGTCTGAAAGCAGAAGGAAGCGCTCCTTCTGCAAATGAGGTGTTGACTACGCCCATCTGAAGCTGTACTCAGTGTTCCCTGAATCTTAGGCCATGCTGAAAATCCTTGATTTGCGATTCCACCAGAGTATCTGCTGTTTTCTGGTAGGTGAACGTACTGAATGCTGAGGCTGTTGGAGAACTCACACCAGTTGCGCTTTCCCCAATTCCTGGTACTTGGGACTCCAGACTGGCGAAGCGATTTACCATTCTGGAGAGCTGCTGCAGGCAGAATGCAGCAGCTTCAGAAGCAGCAACGGAAAAACAATCCCAACTGAGTTTTTGATCCCTAGTCCAAAAATGAAGCACCTTGATGAACAAAGAGTAACGGTGGGCAATTCAAAATGTAACACAGTGAGAAACACGGACAGTAACAACGCCCCAGACCTTCCATTCATCCTCTAGCAAACAAGGTGTTACTTCCCTTCATCGAGTTCAGAATATTGCAGCCTGTAAATCTTTGTTGTCACATCAGGAAGGTGTTTGCTATTGGTTGGGAGCTCAAAAGTCAGAGTGAAAGCATGGACTGCTTGATCATGGCTAACTACAAAGTCCTCAGCCAAAGCTGGAGATCAGGTCCATGATACGACTGGTGCTTGTGCTCGACCAAAGACCACTACAAAAATCTTAGGGTTTTCATCGCTGCAAAGAATCAGGGAAGCTGACTGCGTATTGCACAGCATGTCCTTTGTGCAAAGGTTCCGAGACCAGGCGGAACTCGCTTGTGGGTGAAATTTCAAAGAGCATTTCAGTGGCTTTGAGAGATGAATCTACAGTCGGAAGGATTGTTCACTTTCTGCAAAGCACAATTTATGCTAATTTTCACAGCATTGCTTGCTTAAAAGATGCTAAGACTGCCAAAATATTTGAAAAGGACACAACTGGAATAAGAGGCATTATATACATGAAATAGAACAAGAATCTTTTTTATTCTATACAAAGAATGGCTGAACTCTTACACTTAGGTTTTGATGTGCAATATGTAAATAGCAGAACTGTTTATACTAAATTTTATCTGAACTGAGAAATTTATCTGAACTGAATTTATCTGAGAAAGTCGCTTTAAAAAATGCATTTTTCATCTATGATTTTAACTTGGGAAGACTTCTCTAAAGGCTGTCTATTTTTAAGACAATGCATGTTCTCTGTGTTGAGGAACAGGTGGTTCTGTCTCCTTGCATATTAATTTGCAATTATAAAACAATGTCATTTGCTCAGAGGAGGTGAAGGCAGAGCTATAATCTGTCAATTCTCTTCTGCTGGGAACAATCACTTTAGAAAGAATATGCGCTGTGAGGTACAAAGATACGAATCTTCCTGGCAAACATCTCCATCGGAGAAAAAGGGCTGTCAGAAGACCTCCCATCTCCACATGTCAGAAGGGGTCATGGGGAAGAAGCTCTTTCAAAAGGGAGGTAGAAGTGTGCCCCAAAAAACCACAGGCATACAAACATGGAGCCAGCCTGGAGAACAGTAAATACCAGTCAAATATGTGTTACGTCTGACTTCACCAGATTTGCAGAAAAGCAGCAATTCTATGGCAGACAGTGCCGGAAAGCAGAGCTAGCTCTCTGCTCTGTTCTCAAAGCCCCTTACACCGAAATTCCCCCAAAAGATCAATACAGAGCAAAAAGGTAAAGGGCTCTCCTTGGTGAAAAGCAGAGCGCTGTGCCAAGACAGCCTGCTCCAGTCCCAGCTTCACACAGCGACCATGGCCACGCGATCTCTTTAAACGTGGACATCTCATGCTAGGCAAACCTAAGAAATTGTTTTAAGAAGGAACTGACTGTCACAGTAACTCCATATTGCTGCGCAGCCAGAGCAACACAGCTGGTTCTTAAGTGACCTCCAAGGACTTGTGCTTTAAATACAATATAAACTTCAAACCGTGTTCATTCTGATGAAAAAACTGTTTCCTAAGGACCTCCCATTTTTCAATTTGTCAAAGAAGGAGGGATGCAGTTCTATACTGCCATCACCCTGCCCCCGCCAAATCCTTGGTAAATCATTCAGCCGCTGCGAGCAGCACACTTGACATGAAACCCAAATTAAAGAAAAAATCAAGATACTTGCATAAGGGAGACCATTTTTTTTTCACCAGCAAGTTTCTTATAGAAGCAAAAATGTGACCAGTCAAAGCCGGTAAAGAGAAGCTTTCTACACACAACTGGAAGTGCCCAGGAGTCAGAGCTCCTCCCTGCTGCTTCTTGTGCACTGCGATTTTCTCAAACCATTGCAGCTAAGTAGGTACTTGGAAAAAGCGATGCTTCCGTCTCAACTGCTCCAACATGAAGTCAAACAAACATTTATAGCTAACGGAGATCAACTCCATGAATCTTTAAAGTTTTCTTGTTTTTTTTCAATTGTTCCCTTTTATGTTGTAGCTTGCTTAGAAAATATTGCGAACACAAGAAAAAAAAAAAGGCACATGATTGAAAAATGAATTACACAGATGTAAGTATTCAAAAAGTCACTGTTGGAAAACCAATATTTTTCAGGGCTATGGTTGTTTTGAGAGGTTTTTTGCCATGTTATTACACTAGATTAATGTTTTATGCATCACCTTTAAAATATTAAATGATTTGGTTTCTCACTGACTTGAAAGAGAAGGAAAAATAATTCTAAAGTGTCAGTAATTTTCTGCACCGAAGTTCGCAACAAACAGGACATCAAAGAAGAAAAAGTTACGACACTGCCGAGGCTCCGGAGTGCATTCCATTTTCTGGGGCGGATTTGGCTTGGTGCAGGGCAGCTTGAATTCTGAAATGCGTTCTTGTTTCCATGGAGTAATTCTTGTAGTTTTGTCTAAAACAAAAGCAGATCCACTCTGATGAATATATATTTTTTAAACATCTTCGAGTTATCTTTATATTACTGTTCTAAGCAAAACAACTGTGGACAGCAAAAAAGCCTTTCTTCACAAGCTCCTTTGTTGCCTACTCTAAAATATAAGGCATGTGTTCCTAGCCAAACAATGCAGCTCTTTGTTCCTTCTTTGTAGTTCCACTGTCTGGCAATTACCAGAAAAATATAGCTTAATAAGTAATTGAATCTGTTCCACTCAATCAAAATATGGAGTTCACATTAAATATCTATCACATCCACTTAGTTTACATTGAGAAAGTAGATTTTTTTTTTCCCCTTCTTAAAGTATAACTGACAAATCTGAATACAAACAATTTCAGGATTTTTTTTTCCTCATTTTAATAGATGGACTCATCTTAGTTCAGCAGACACATTCCAAGGAAGTAGAAAACAGACCAAAAAAAAAAAAAAAAAAGAAAAAGAGAGAGAAGCTGTCCTAAAGCAGAAGAGGGAAACACCCTGTGGTTGTCAACGATGTGTGCTGTGCGTAGGGAATCAGGGCAGACAATCTGCTGCCCTAGAAGCTCGCACAGAGAAAGTGGGCACACACGAGACTCCGGACCAGCTTTCCAGGAGCAATTCACCAGCCCGAGGAACGATGGGCAGGACTTCCCCCGCACACATCTAGTGGCTGACTCAGCAGTGTCAGCTGCCTACAGTCTCCAGTAGCTATATCATGGTCTATAGAGTTACAGAAACATTAAAACAATCTGTATTTTCATGGAAAAGCTTATATAAAAAAAGAAATTTTGCCCCTAGGACCATGCAGAAAGGGCAGATCCTACTTAATAGGTATTAAAATGTCAGCTCTTGCAGGATGGATACAGAATCCAGATACTAAAGAAGATTAGACCATGCTAAGTTTCTTTTAGAAGATATTTGTCACTTTACAGAAGCATAGCATTAAGTATTAAACAGTCTGTATACCTTAAAAGCATTTCAGTTCAAAACTTGTAATTCAAATCAAGCATGGCAGCATGGTATCTGTCACTATGGCAGTGGCAGTCTCTTTGTGAGAACAAGGAATTCCACACCCGTCCTACACCAGCTTATCATTTATATATGCAACATCCAGGAGGCTGAACGAGAAAAGGTGGTGTCCAGGTTCTGCTGTATGCTGACCTGAAACTCTTTGGAGATTTTTCTTTAAATTAAGCAGATTTTGTCATGCAGATACTGTATTTCTCATCAGTGGGCTGATAATTCTTGCTTGTAGCTTACAGTAATACAAATAGAAATATCTCCATGCATGACCAAGCCAAAACTGTTTATCATCTAATTCCACTCTTCCTCCCAGAGTTGAAACATCAAGCCAGCAGCAGTATGTGGATTTAGGTCAAGCAAATCAAGCGTCATGCACAAGCCGAGCGCTCGGCTGCACTCCTGCCAACTGCAAAGCTAATTCTGCAGCCCTGAACCCCCCCGACAGGGCCCTCTCCCTCCAGTGGCTGCAAAGACTTTCAGCATTTTTAGCTTATAAACCCTGAGCATTTCAATGCAGCATAACAGCTACAGGTGGAAATGTTAAGGACTGCTCTTTTTTTTAAGACTGACTGAAACAAGGTGGGGGGGGTTGTGGTTTGGGTGGGTTTTTTTGCATATCATTAGTTTCCATGAGTTCTTTCAGCATAGCAAGTCTGAATATTAGCTTTCCACACACTGGGTAACAACAAATTTTTAAGGGCTGCTGTCTGCTGGTGCTCTTCTTTAAGCCAAAGGCCTTCCTTCGAGGGGGCCTGCGACCTGAGCCCCACAGAGCCATCAGGGGAAAGGTGCAACGGCTGGGCAGCAAGCGACAGAAGGACCAGATGGAACAAGAAGCGCTGAATCATTAATTTCTAGAGCTCTTCTTAAGAGAGATTTGAACAAAGGAAATGAGGACAGGAGGAGACACATGCTTTCAGGAATGTGAAACCAATTGAAACACTTTCCATTGCACTTTGCTAATGCAATTTTTGCTGCTCTTAAGATCTTCCATGAGTCTACAGAGAACCAGGCTCACAAACACAGGAGGTTAAGAACTGCAATATTTTAATTTTTGCGTTGGCAGGCTTTTGGCACAATCTTCAGTAGGCTGATTCACCGCTCTGTCTTGCACAGGGGACTGACTTGGACAAAAGCTCAATATGAAAACTCTATCTGATCTCTTCGACACTCGGGGCCAGACATCAGTTTTGTAGCTGCTCACACCTGCGGCAGTGACTGCGCGACTCCCTGCCCTTGGGAAGATGCAGACATCTGCACTCATTCAGGAGCCAAGCAGAGAGGTGAACCACCCTGCTGCAGGATGCTTGAAGAGGGCAAGGGTTTGGTTTGGAGGCCCTCTCCTCCCTGCCCCCAAGAAACTTTGGCTCAGCAGAGAAGTAAAGGCTCAGACAGAGGCAAAACCTGTATTTTGTTGATTTTATAATAAAGAACATACATGATCAAGTCCAACTATTCACAGAATCACAGAATGGTAGGGGTTGGAAGGGACCTCTGTGGGTCATCTAGTCCAACCCCCCTGACAAAGCAGGCTCACCCACAGCAGGCTGCACAGGACCTTGTCCAGGCGGGTCTTGAATATCTCCAGAGAAGGAGACTCCACAACCTCCCTGGGCAGCCTATGCCAGGGCTCCGTCACCCTCAGAGGGAAGAAGTTCTTCCTCATGTTCAGATGGAACTTCCTGTGCTTCAGTTTGTGCCCATTGCCCCTTGTCCTGTCACTGGGCACCACTGAAAAGAGTCTGGCCCCATCCTCCTGACACCCACCCTTCAGATATTTGTAAGCATTTATAAGGTCCCCTCTCAGCCTTCTCTTCTTCAGGCTGAACAAGCTCAGCCTCTCCTCGTAGGAGAGATGCTCCAGTCCCCTCACCATCCTCGTAGCCCTTATTCCTGATAAACCTACTTTGCTAGAAAAATCAGTCACACAAAATAGAAAAGTAGGTGTTTCAGTTGCCTTTCAGATGCAGATGAAACAATACAAAGATACTAAATGCAACCTGAAGCATTACCTTAAATGTATTTCACCAAGGAAGGAAAAAAGCACTGCTAGCCATCAATTTGAGTAATACTATTCTAGCCATAACACAGAGCTTTGATTTAATTTAATACACCTTTTATGAATAAGTAAATAGACTACAAAGATTATTATATTTTATTACACATATATTATTTCTTATGGAAGCCTCTGATGTTCATATAACATGTTTAAATTTTTCTTTTGCTCTTACCAGAATGGATGGGTAAGTCATAGACTGAATGAACGATCAGATAGTGTCTACCATTAGAAAGGTCCAAACCAAAACTAGTCCATGCGTGCTTCCATTGGAAAAATGAAACAATGAGTTCCCATTATATCAATGAAATGTTTCTGCTTCCTGCTAACCAGTAAAATACCATACTGACCCATCATCAGACATCAGCACAGGTTTTTCCCTTGCTTACTTTGCTCTTTCCAGTAGTTTTATTGCTTCTTCTCTTCTATCCTGGTCTAGATACAGTATTGCCAGCTCCAGCAAGGCATTTGGAATTAGATAATGGTCATATTTTATCTTCTTCTCACTGCATTGGAAAAGAAATAGTCTCAAGATCTTGAAATCATACATTGTTTCCTTCATTTAACAGTTCCAAACACAAATAAATAGGAGATTAGCTAAGATCAGAAGGAGCAATCAATCTGTATTACAACACTTGTCATATTTACTATCCAAAGCTACCTATCAGGTTATTAAATGTGTATTCTGCATAACCACCCTGCACAGTATGTTATTTCTCAGTATATTGCCTTTATTATCAGGAAAGTATCAGAAAAGATGGTAATATTATGAGCTCTATCCATGTGAACTGACAAAAAGCGATGCCATTCACTGCATGATGTACAGAAGTTCCAAGTGTAATCGTGCTGCCATCTGTCTCTGCAGACTGCATTTGGCTTTTTGGGTACAGCTTCTTCACGACTGCTAAGAGGAAGGGGAGGGGAAAGGGAAGTGGTATCTCAAAAATTTTATGCACGTATAATCCCCAAGAAAGGAGAAAATATCTCAGTAAAATGTGCAGATTTGCAATTCTTCTTCCATACATGGCTAACAATACTGGTAATTAAAATTGCAATTTCTTGATATCAAAGCAACTGAAATAAATACTAAAGATACCGCAGTCCTCTCCCTTCTATTCATATCACAGTTGCATCTCCTCTTACTGGAAATGAATAGTTACTGAGAAATTCAAGAGCTCTCCTACCTGCCAGGTACGAAAACTTACTTTACACAGATGTAATTAAAATGGTCTTCTGCTTCTGAGATCTTGCCCAAATGCTTGAGGCATAAACCCTTTAACAGTTTTATCACGCACTGGTCATCTGCTAGTAATTCTGTAGCTGAAAGATGAAGAAAACAGCACATTTTAGAAAACGCTAGAGCAGCAGAACCTTCTACATAGGTAGGTGTGAGCACAATCCGTTTACTGGAACACAGGACAGAAGAACTAACTGGTCAATTTAGTTCATTTAATGCAGAGACAAACACGCATCAAGCTTTTAATAAATTAATCAAACTTTGTCTAAAAATTATTGGGCTGTTCTTTCCCTCCCTACTCCCACTGAAAGGCTATTCCACATTCTTCTTGTTCTGACACCTAAAACCTAATTTAAAGTGTCCACTTTGGAAATACTGAGGTCCAGTTTATAATCTCTTAACCTTATGTGTTCATTACTCTTTAGCATGTAAAGCTCTTCTCCTTCCTTGACTTCTAGTCACATCATCTATGTGTAGGCAAGTGTTCTATCAATTCTCCATCTTTGTTTGGCTAAACAAAAATGTGCCGAACTTTGCTATCTACACCTCGCATCCCCTCGTCTTCTTACCATATCTTCTGTTCACCTCTTTTGAGTTTATACTTCTGAGTGCCCAGAGTCTTATCAGCCTTACCAGTGCCCAGTTCAAAGTCATTACTAACAACACCCTTTCTCCATCAAAAAATTTTTTCATGATACATTTCAAAGAAAACATCTGGCTTTTTCATAGCCGTTCCACACAGGCAGCTTCAGTCTTAAAGTTTAGAAGCAAAATCTTCAGTTTGCTTGCTCATTTCCAATTCACAAAATAATAACTCAAAAGAATTTCTGCAAAATGTGCGATACTGCATCTTGTGCTGTTGAATGCAGAAAGTAGTGTTTTCACTACTCCAAAGCTTACCTGGCTCTTCCTCTCTCACTCCAGCTGATGAAATGCTGACACATACTGCATGAAACAGCTGCCTCCCTTTGGACTACGCAGTTGGAGGCCTTGATCCCACAACTGGAGTCACTTCTATTGCTAAGTCCCACAGAGGCCCCTACATATATATGTCACCAAAGCAAATCCCAGGGAAGATGCCCAAAGACTATGCAGCAAACTAACTTCGAAGGAACAGGGAAGAGGGCAAAGGTAGACACGCTAAGTATGTACACAATGAGATGACTCAGGGTCACAGAAGAGGTATTTCATAAGAATAATAAAAAAAGTTCACATGGGTGTACTTCCTCTACTTATAACATCTCCTACAAACTGCCTTGGACTGTATAAGCAAACATTTAGGTACCTATCCTAGGCATAATTATGCATATCAGATTTGCATTTCTAGACATTACTTCTACTAGCAGTTTTCCTTTCACATCTCATATGGTATAACACTGCTAGGAGCACATCCCCAGATTCATAATTTTATAGTGTTAGAGTCTCGCACTATGAATCTAAGAGTAATATAGAGAAAATACTTGAAAATACAATTGTTTAGCCCCAAACAGGTGATTCTTCCCCTCTGTTCCACTCTGGTGAGACCCCCCGGGAGTCCTGCATCCAGCTCTGGAGCCCTCAGCACACGACAGAACTGGAGCTGTTGGAGCAGGGCCAGAGGAGGCCACAGCAATGATCCGAGGGCTGGAACCCCTCTGCTGGGAGGAAAGGCTGGGACAACTGGGGCTGTTCAGCCTGGAGAAGAGAAGGCTCTGGGGAGACCTTTAGAGCAGCCTGCCAGTACCTGAAGGGGCCTGCAAGAGAGCTACAGAGGACTTTGTACAAGGGCATGGAGTGATAGGACAAGGGGTAATGGCTTTAAACTGAAAGAGGGGAGATTTAGATTAGATACAAGAAAAAAATTCTTCACTGTGAGGATGGTGAGGCCCTGGCACAGGTTGCCCAGAGACGCTGTGGGTGCCCCCTCCCTGGCAGTGTGCAAGGCCAGGATGGATGGAGCTTTGAGCACCCTGGTCTGGTGGAAGGGGTCCCTGCCCTTGGCAGGGGGGTGGAACTAGATGATCTATAAGGTCCCTTCCAACCCAAACCATTCTGTGATTATATGAAACACTGTCAGGAAAGCTCAAGGAAAACATGATGCCTGGAAACAGCAACTCACTGTTTGGAGCAGGTGATACTTTAAATTGTTGGTGTGTTTAAAATATATCCCACTTTTTGATTACATGTCCTCATAGTGTTCTATAAACATGAATCAGCTTTTAGAAATCCCTGCAACAAGCCAGCCTTATCCACTATTTACCAACTAAGAAAAAAAGGGAACAGAGAAATAATTCACTTATGCAAAATAACGTAACAAAATGGGTGACAGAGAAGGTGAAAGGGTCAAAAGCCTGCTTCTAAGATGTCACCTTCACTGAAAATATTCTTCCGTTCTGCTTTTCAATTAATGAAAAAGCAGAGAGCTTTAGCTAGTCTTTCAAGCAACTCTTACAACTCCTGTGTAACACAATGTGCACAGGAAGACCAAGGTCCTAGAAAAGACTGCAATGCAGTGATTTAGCCCATATTCCTTTGTCCAAAGGGGCTTGATCCTTTTGCAGGAAGGCAGCATATGACAATGAGATCAAATATTTAGTATGGGAAAACTTTGCAAGAAAAGCTGTGCAGACTGGTTGCACCCCCATAGGAGTTGGGAAAGACTGGCAAGAAATAAACATCAATTCAGTTTTCTCACGGATGGCTAATTAACCGACAGATGATGTGGTAGCAGAGCCTGTTCCTGTTCGGTACTATCCCCTGTCTTATGCTCATTCATAGTGCAAAGGAAGCCCATTCCTGATGTCCCAGCTTTCTACAGCATACTGTTGACACACAAATACCATTCAGCCCAAGGTCACATCATAAGCTGACAGCACTTTTAAAACAGAAGATGGACCTGTCTCCTTCTATTTATCCTTCAAACTGAAATCCAGTAGCTGAGGATAACAAAGCGTCACGATTGAAGTAATCAAGTCAACGCATATGCTGATTTTGATCTAGCAAAATAAACAGTTGTGTAATACATGTCATAAACTATTCCTAATACACATCTGTGGATAGAAAATCACTTGCTACTATTGTAAGTTATTGCTATATTAAAAAGGAAAATCATTCCTGTCTGCATTAACAGTTTATGATTTCATTATCTACGTTCCTCCTATGATCAGATTAACTTTACTAATGGGTGTCTCTTTATTCACAGATGATATCTTTAGCTATTGCACTGTAAAATAACTGCTTAAATGATATCACTGATTACCTGAACTTCTTGCCAATGCTTCTTCTGCTTCAATTAAAGTCTCTAACATGCCTTCTGTTAAGTTGGGACATTTTCCAATCACAGCATAGCCATTCCAGATATACATCATTTCCTAGGTCAGGGAGAAATGACAGCATCGTTAATTACAGTACAGGATAAATGCAGTTATCAAATACTTTTGTTTATTTCTGTATGATGAAAAAGTTACTGATTCCTTAAATAAACAGTCAGTTTGTCAAAACATATTTTAATTGCAACTGAAAACTTGTTACATTGGTTTTCAGTACAAATTAGCCCTGGAAGACAACTAAAGAGCCATTTACTACACACAACGCGAGGAGGCTTGCTTGAACGGAATGCAAACACAATCTCACTTAGAGGTGCAGGCAAGCACCAACAAAACAGACCTAAAACATTCATGGCACATGGCTAACTGTCCCTTGACTAAGGTCTCCTCTTGTTTTTCAGTTCTATCCTAGCCACGGCAGTAATAACTATAAATAACTACAATTTTATTGCTTCCATACAAAAATACGAAATCTCAGGACAGCAAAACAAAAAAGAACCAAAACCCCTAACCTTTAAGCCAACCTTCAAACAGACCAACAAAATTTTAGAGCCGAACTGTAAACCCCTTAAGTTCCTCAGGTTTGTTTGATGTTCCCACAGAAAGTAACTTCTTTCTTATTCAACTGTTCTTAGAATAAATTTTATTAAAAGCTATTGGTTTAATTCCTATTTGCTATTGGGGTTCTCTCTTAGAGTATATCACCAGACCGAATGTGCCCATTGCCACCAGCAACCACGAGTTAAAGACGGAAACACTATATAGAGTTATGACCAGTCCTCATGATAAATTATTTATTCTATTTATTTATACGACCTAGTCTGTATTTGATAATTTAAAGCGCTTTGGTAAAATTTCTGTATAGAATAACTGAGTTCTGGAACCATGTACAAAAAGCTGTCAGGCTAGAATAGATGAGACGCCAGTATGTTAACCTCAGTCACTGTTGCTTTCACCATCTGGTCTCTATTGGCTGGAAAACCCGTGCTGAACCGACTGTATCTAGCGCAGATTTGTTAACATGGTTTTCACACAGAAGTACTGAAACTACATTTATTCTAGGCTAAACCTCTGAGCTAAGGCTTGCTTGAGGACTTGCTCCTCCCAACAAGTCTCTTCACAGTGAAAAGAAAAATCCTGGAGACCAATTCCACCCCCTCTGAGTGCTTTTCCCTGTTCGGCTGCGGCATCTGCTGCCTCGGAATTGCAAGTGCAGCAGAACCACAGGGCGCAGTGCCTGGCCCCAAGGAGAGCCCTTCCCACAGAAACCTGCTCTGCCAAAATCCCAGCAGAACAGCCCGGCCAAACCCCAGGTGCGTATGTTTCTTACTCTCTCCAGTCTCTGCAACCTGAAATGCAAATCAATGTAATCTAGTTATTTCTCTCGTTTCAGCCGTATGACTCGGCGGGAAGTGGCTGCTTGTGAATACTCACGCCGTGCTGTAACAACTACATCACTTCAAGGAGCACCGTGTCACACACCCAGCTGGTGGGCTGAGAAACGACTACCCACTGGTGTCTCCAAGAGGCTCTCCTTGTTCAGGCATTTTCTTACGGAATATTTAGTAACTAGCCATCTGTTTCTCACACACAACAGCCCAAAGCACCGCACATGTTAACACCACTGCACTTGACAAAGCTGCGGAGTCAAAATACTTTTATGTTCCTTCACGCTTCCTTTGCAGACAGATTTTGATGAGTGCACCATGAGTGCAGCAGTGGGTGCCCTATGCAGCTGTTCTCATCTGGCCATGGGGAACTGGCCAGCACGTTAGGCAGAAAAATTAAAAATTAATAATAATTTAAAAAATCAACAGCATTCAGTGGTTTTGTGGAGTGGCTAAAGGATTTGGCTGTTTCATTCCAGCACCCGTGAGTTGCTCTTCAGAACACCAAATTGCAAACATTCAGGGGCACATCAAATAGATGCTTACATACAGTCCCCAGTTCTTGCATTGTTTCCTTGATTTTTTTTTTCCTCTCCTTAACTTGTACCTTAAAGTCCTCTTTTAGTAGTCTCAGTAAATGACACATGACAGCAGAGACCTAGGGCAAAGTTCCTCAAAAGGGAATCAAAAGAAAGCTGTTAGGGGCATGGTAGTCTGTAGCTGGAATAATGAGTTACACATGCAACACGTTTACGTGTCACAAACAGCTGGCTTAGTTCCCTGTGGCTGGTGCATGCCCCAGTTTTACAGCATTCCTCGCATTCATTTGGCTTTGCTTTGGGAACATTCCAGTCTCCTGCAGAGGTTTTACCTTAGAAACATGGAAAGATACTATTCTAATTATCTCAGGTTTATTTCCATAAATTAAAAAAAATGGTAAAAAGCAGGGGGAGGGGTACTTCTAACTCACCAAAGGCGGAACAGGCAAAGGAATGGGGTTTGAAGAAAGATAACGTCGAGCTTTCCGAATTGCAAACTTTTCTGTAGGCAGTGATTTCCCTGCAATTTTCAGTTTCAAACTGGGAACAATCCTGAAAGTTTAAAGGAAAATGTAAGGAATTTTTCCTCTGTGAACCTTTGGGAGAAAAACAGTCAAACTTAAAAAAACCCCAACCAAACAAAAAACCCCACCAAATCAAAGAGAGCTTAAAAAAGCTGTCACACACGGACTACTGCTACCTCTGAGGAAGCTGAGCAATACATATTCATAAAAGCTGTCTTTATGCAGGGCACGTATATCTCTAGGCTTCCTCTTTAATCAAGCAGGAGGAAGAGGGACTCTTCCCCACCCAAACAATAAATTAGATGATGCACCTAACTTTTAAAAGGCCCATCTCTTCACAGACTAAGGAAGAGGCAAGCTATCTTTTGTCAGTGTTCCTCCCATTCTCCCAGAGACCAAACTGATTCACTTCGTAATGGATCCCAAATCCAGTGAAATCTACTTGTAATGATTATATAACATATGGAAAACCTGAAAAGTATCAGTATACTGTAAGCACATAAAAAAGTGGTATTTAGATTTTATAGAAAATTTGTAAAAATCAAAGTAATTAATTTTCTTTGGCCCAGTAAGGTTTAAGCATTTTTGAGCTTAAACATTACAATCAGGCTAATTCACTGTATTAATAATGCATATATTCACTTGCACATTTAACTATTTCTTATTCCTTTTAGACTCAAAACCCAAGAATCAAGTTGTACTGATGTCTCCACTACGGAGGCACACATCCTGTAGCATAATCCATTAAAGGCTTTCCTATCTTACATGCCATTTTGATTAAAGGAAACAACTGAAAAAGAATGTGAATATTACATGCAACCGCAGCAGCCACTGTATGGCTGACAGACCTAATATCTTGTCTCTGAAGTATTTCCAGGCCAGTAGAAATCTGCTGGCTGAACTCAGGGTCCACTTTAGTCTAAGAGTATGTTTCATTCTGCTATTTCTTACCAATCCAATGCTATTTGCACAGATCTTCCCAACTGCACAATGAATAATTTTTCCTCTCTTCCCCCAATATTGTGATATGAAAAGACAGGAAACTGTTGTGACTGAGAGCTAGCAAGTTTTACCTAAATAATTCAACTTCGCTGTCTCCAAAAGGACTGCAGTCATCTGGTCCAAACATACTGAGATAAGCAGCTTTCATGTAAATATAAGTAGCCTGCAAATGCAATCAAGAATATCTGTACAGAAAAATGAATTTATAGCATCACCATTATTGATATAAAGCACAAAACAGCAACAGAGGAAGAAGGTGCTGCTTTTGCTCACAGACAGACATTAGCTTATGAAATTTTAAGCAGGAGAGAAGTATTTTAGAAAGTGGAATACAGAAATTGTTTTTAACACTTATGTCTTTGTTTACTTTGTATCAGCTTATAGTTTATGCCCACATTCCAAGAACAAATGTCATGTTTGCGTAAAGTGAATTTTTATTACTCTCAGGAATACACGCTATGAAACTTGTGAAAAGGTCACGCTCAGAGAAAAAAAATACTACTATACAGCCTGTGTCCAATCGCAACTTGGTAGCATATCCCAAATATTAGGTTCTAGAGAACATGAAACAGTTTTTGAAGGGTTTCATGATTTCAGATTACGAAAAGTACTGATTTCATAGGGATTCCTGAGCAATCATACATTCAGCAACCAAGGAAAGGAAAGCAGCAGACGACATTACAACTCTCGCAACAGGAGAGAATAACAATTGGTGAGTTCTTGAGCACTGCTTTAAGAACTCTACGGTAACCATAAGTTTCAGCAGTTTCCTGGAATATTTTAAGCTGTGCTTATTTATTTACACAGGAATCTAACAGTGCATATACGTGACCATCTTTCACTTAGCTCATGCAGTTACTAGTTTGCTGCTATCACGTTGCACTGTAGAGTACATATTAATAGGAAGCATCTTCTCTGTTTCTCTTAGGCCCCTGCAACATAGTATAAAACTGTACACACAGTTTAAAAAGATGCATGTTAATATTAATCCTACAGCATTTCAGGATATTAAAGTTTTTAGCCAGGCAGCCCCTGGCTGCGGGAGTCCCTTGGGAGCTCCTCAGACAAATGCGCCTGGCTGAACGTGTTGCTGGGATCCCAGGGGTACAGGGGGTCCGTCCTGCAGCTTTCACCCGAGTGCGAGCACCGAGAGAGTTGCTCTCCCTTGGCTGCTTGGACCTTACGTTGGTTTTATTTCCATTTGGCCAGTACATACAAGGTGTAGTAGAGAAAACAGATACCCCCCCACCCTCATAGTCTGATCACATTAAGAAGAAACAAGCCAATCAAGCTCCAATCAACCACACCCCTCCCCAGTGAGACTTAATCCCTTCTGACAGATTTCCCTGGGGCTCGGGGGAAGACAGAGGGAAGACAGCTACCAGGGTTCTGGATGGAAGAGCTCCTCCCTTTCAGACACACAGGGCAAGGCGCCTCTTCTAATTATATTTATTATCCTGGAGGCACCATCACGGCTAGCCTCACTCATCACCAAAAGAGCTTATATCCATAATGGCAACTGACGCCATTAATTGCAATGTGTTGATGACACAACCAGTCAATACACAGCAGAACATCTTTAACAAGCTGTTCTTCACCTACAAGTCAGGCCCAAAAGATTTCTGTCTGCCCACAATCTGTTCAGATTTGAATGTTTGCAATTCACATTGTTCCGTAACAGCCACAGCAGACTAGGTTTCGTTTTACCATCTTCATCTTCAAAGCCACAAAAGCTTCAAAGCTACAAAAACTCAACCCAGTCTGACTGAAAGTTAACAGACACTCCTGTTCCACTTGACTTACCTTTGACCAAGTGTTTTCTTTGCTTAGCAGGTCTGCATAGAAGAAAGCCATCTTCCACTGGCGCTTGTAGGTGAAGCACCACATGAGCTCCCAGTAACACATGTGATGAAATTGCTTCCAGTACTGCTGAGCCTCGCAACATTCTTCATACCTATTAACTGCCTGAACACAGAGATTTCCAAACACTGCCTTAATTATGTGTAAATGCACATACACCAGTGCTGTAACAGACACTGGGGCTCCATGATCTGCCAGCATGGCTCCTGCAACTTCCAAATTATTAACAGCCAAATATTCCCCAAAGTCACGTCTGTTGACTTCACACAAGAGATCCTTGGCTCCACAGTCATCCTGGTGTTAGCAAGTTTACCCCTGCCACAGAGCTCCCCATTCTTGGAAGTTCTATTAAGCCCTAAGCATAGGCAAAATGAATGTTTGTGTCTAGAGAAATTAGGAAGCTAAAGTCAGAGGACAGATGCTCAGCTGACATTTACTGTTGCAGCTCCAAAGATTTCAAGGGAGGTACTGCACTGCACACCAGCTGATGCTCTCTCTCAGAGTATTCTGGACACGCATTCTTCACCTCCCTAAGTCTTTCAAGTCTGGTATGACCCTCCACTCAGACTGAAGGCAAAGGATTACCACTGGATGTTATTCAAGATACAGCTCGCTTCAGGATAGGAAAGACAATGAGAAAACTGTGTCATTAATACTGGCAGACTAGACTATCACCAGAAATTGAGCAGGGTAGCAAAAAAAGCGGGTCAAACAGGCTAGTCAAAATAGTGTTCAAAATTCCTATTTGTAATTCATAAACTGTAAGTGACATATAGGCCAAAGCCACAGGAAGCACTGGCCGAAAAGGAAACATTGTTCCTAGAGGAGTTTTTCTAAAGCTTTTGAGACTTACTTTCCCACGAGCAAAAGGATTACTTACCGCATCAATATTACCCTTTAGTGTTTCTATCCTGCCTGCAAAAAACAGGAATATGGCTCCCTGTAATAAATAATAATAAAAATACAAGTATTCTATAACAGTTTTCAAGCTGACCATACAGTCTAGATTTGGCAAGAAAACATTAAACGACCATACCAAACTAAATTATGATTCATTTTACCTTTGGATAGCGAGCCAAGTAAGGCTTAAGTAGTCTTTCTGCCTCCTCAACATTTCCTTTTCCTGTCCCTAGAATGCATAAAAATGCAAGTGATAAAAATAGTAAGAAAAGAAAAAAGAAAAAAAAAAAGGGAAATGCAAAGTATTGATTAGTCATCCTCATCTGGCCAATATTTAAGTTCCTCTCCCTGATAAGTAAGGTGTAGTACAGGCTGGTCTTGCACTAAGCCAGCCAGCAGGAAGACCTGACCAACATTGTGCTTACTGAATTGAAAACTCACTTATGCACAGCCCAACATCTTTTGTAGAATGCTTTAGCAAAAGATAACAGGGAAGTGTATCTCAGTAGGAAGCTATCACCTCCCAAAAAAGTCAGAGATGACGTATAAACACGAACAAAATATTCAGGAAGTCATCACTTACAGCCATTATTTTAACCTCCCAAATAATGCACCTGGCTACTGAAGACAGATTTAGTTCTCACAGCTTCCTTTGCTATCCCAATCTTCTCCCTTCTTATGTGTCAAACAAACCTCCATCCTGAAGATTAAGATGCTCTCTTCAGTTATGATGTGTATTGTAAAATCACCCACAAATGAGTTATCTTTAATCTGGTCATGAACAAACAATTCACCAACAAACAGGTGATGGAATCATCTTTTCCCCCTCTGCGTCCCACAAGAACTAATCAAATCCAAGAGTTATTATAAACAATCTTACCTAACACAAAGGTCATGAAAGTATGATAGCAAAGCAACAGCATGGTACACAGCACCGACCTAAAGCTGTATGACGATGCTCCTTCTTGAAGCTGCAGCAGACCATGCTCCTGTGCAAAGAGAGGCGAGTAGGACAAAGTATTGGAAAGGAATCCAAGCTGTGTTCTGCTAGTCTGTGAACTTCTGCAGTGTCATCTGCAGATTGCTGGCTCACCAAATTCACAAAATGCACTGACAGACATTGCTGACATAGCAACCAAAGATAAAAACACACATCTGAAGTTATCTAACAGTATTTCATGGAGGTACGCCTGATGACAGAGCAGCAATTTGGGATTTATTACACGGTTAATGCAAGAGAATGCGAGACAACTTATCACCATCAGCCAAGTGCTGCTAAACAGCATTCCAGAAACAAAAAACACAGGGTTTTGAAGTGCAAGGCAAATAACACATACTGCCATTGTGCAGTGTATCCATGTTTCTTGTTATTCACTGCACAAGCAAGTTAAAGATATAAAGAAAAAAAGAAATCTGGAACTAGCAGGGCAAAGGGCAAAAGGATGTTTTTAAGTATCCTAAGTACAAAAGGAGCTTTGCAATGATGCTGGCCCACTACCATCAGTGGAAAAACATGGTGAAAGGAAAAATATTTCTGTTCTCTTTGGGAAGAACTAGAACAATCAAGTGTAATGCTGCATTCATATTAAATGAGAGCATGACGGATAATCGATTTTAAGGATTTAAGCTCCTGAGGCAACAGCAATTAGCAGCCCATTCTAGGACTGGCTCCATGATATCAACAGCAAGAATATAAATATGCAAACATACTAACATGAGATCTGCCTGCTAGTTAATATGCATGGTAAGACACCCACTGTGTGCTGGGGAAAATTCTGCTTAAAAGTTACACTGTGACTGCAACGGAAAGTTACTGGAACACGATGTAGGTGACTATAAGGACATCCTTTCAAACCAGCTACGCTATAATTAGGGACCCCGAGGGATGTCTATCGGAGCCACTGCAGAAGGTATCAGAGAGAGCACTCACAGCATGATCTCAACACAGATTTTCATTTTATGTATGTCCTTGCCCACAGATGGGTGTTATGCTACCTCACCTTTACCGCTTACTTTGTGACCCGAAGCCTGTAAGCATGTTCTAGTTTTCATCACACGTGTACTTTTTCATTCAACTAGTGTGGTTAATTGTTTTCACATAAATACAGTTATTTTACATTTAAAAAAAACCCTAATTTATTACATTAATTACTGTTATAGGGAAATGTACCATTAACACATATTTGCGGGTCAATTAGTATGACACCTAGCCTGGACAAAATAATCAAAATACTGACTTGCATGTCACTTCAGAAGAAATCAAAAGATAGTAGAATCATTACTGAAAAGTAGTAACTTAACGGAAATTAAGCACTCGGCAAATAAAGCCAGCTTCATTTTCTGCTGAGAACTAAAGTTTGATTAATACAGATAATGAACAAAATATGATATGTTCTGCTCCTTTAAACTGCCCAGATGAAAACCACAAATATTTGAAATTAACAAAAAAGTAGCTCTGTAGTACTGCAAAGTAAATGTAAGACAAAACATCCTGTAGAATTAATTTGGGCAGAAAAAAATTCCAAAGTAGATTTCTTACGTACATTTTTTTTCAAGTGAAAAGTCTTCAGGCTGAATATTTCACTGAGCCTTTACTGACACCAGTACTAGGCCTCACAATGTTTGACGTCTTCCATATATTATAAAAATACATATAAAATGGGTGCTGATCACATTTGTGAATAGCACTGAGAAGGATAGAGAAACCAATTATATTATCCATATGGAATAATTCAATTATTTGTCAAGTTGATCTCACGTATTTTAGTCCCAAAAATGTATTTTAATACAACCAAACACAAAGTTATCATCTGTATGAACAAGGAACGCAGCCCACACCCAACCTGTGCGGGACTGCTTCCTCGAAAGCAGTAACTGTGAAGTAACCACGTTAAGAACACTGTCCATGCATCAGAAGAGGGCTGCAGATCTGGCATACTTGAGACTAAATTCTTAAACCAAGTAGTCACACGGCTATGGGAAGCTCACCAAGCAAGTTAGTTCACTCTGTGGTATGTCCATAATCCTATTTTGTCCAGTACAGGTATTAAAGAATGCTTACTTTTCACTCTGCCACTTGAATACCCCAAACATTCTATACTGAAGTAACAATATAACCGTAGACACAGTCTGAAAAAAGAAGTCTAGAAGCAGTTGTTACTCTTATTGCAACACTTGCTTTCAGAAAAGGCAGCAACAAAGCTGCTTCTCCTCAAAAAACCTCTTGCAAAGTGCTTCTGTTGTGACGAGATCCCCAGGAAAGTGGGATAATGAAGGGTGTCACTGGGAAACCAGCCTCGGATACCGTGCTCAGCCAGCCAGCCTCCCTAGGCTCCCTCTGCGGCTGGCAGAGACAGAGGCTCTCCTCCAAGCAACAACTCAGCACAGCAGCCTAGGCCAGACACTGTGAATCACCTTTTCAAGCACCTACTCTTTCTCCACAGGGAGCCTTCGGAGATTAGCCAGCAAACCTAATCAGCTATGTGAGGTGTCATGAGTTGGGCAATGCTATTACACCCACCTAATCCCCACTGGGGATCAAACTGAGCATCTCGGCACTAAACCACAAGCAGCTACTACTTGAGCCTAAGAAGTAGTTACACTACCAAACTACACTCGCTGCTGCCAGTCACTAAGCGAGTATATTATATTTAATCATCAGTACACACCTTCTAACCATAAATAACCCGTAAATACCTCCCACACCTATGCCACAGGTGATATGAGCAACCCCAGAACACCACGAACGAGCTTCCGAACAAAGTCTATTACAGGTCACATTGCTACAATATAAAACAGATGCCAAGGCAACAAGAGCTCGTAATTTCTCAAAAATACTTAAATGATCTTAACACATTTAGTTTTTGTTTTCACATAAAATGTAAGTTACTCTGAAGGGCATCAGGTATAACGCAAAGCAGGGAGCAATGACACTTTTTAGACAACTGCGATCCAATACAACAACCCTCACCTTTCTGTGCAAGTTGCTCATACCATCCCACTATCTCCTAATTCCCAAGACTATCACTACATTACGTTACATCAGTATCTCATGGATGTGATCTTTGTTCCAAGCCACCCAATGCTCTGCCATTCAGGAGTCCCGACATCAGCAGTGGGGATCCCCACAATGAGTGCAGGATGAACAAGGACAATGCTCAAAACCATTATCAGACAAAGTTAAGAATGGTTCATATTTATTTCAGCTGTCACTGACTAAAATCCATCTACTTCCCTGAAGCAACAGCTCTTGAATGATATTTTTAAATCATTCCTTTTTAATTAGGGATCTTGACAACGAAAGCAAAGCAATGTCATCATTCATGTCCGCTGACCTGCTCGTATTACCTCAGGCTTAGCAAGGAGGATGGATAATATTAACAGCTTTTATGAAGAACAGACTAAATAAACTGGTACATGGGGCATTTGAATGTATCCCATGAAATAATTTTAGATTTAACCTTAACTTAAAATTTGCAGAAAAGACCAAAATGCAGATCAAAAAGATGCTTAGTGGGAAACTGGAATTCAATTTATTACAAACTGAGACATCAAAAATACTCTTCAGTTCAGCTGCTTTGGGAAAAACGTCCTCCCACATCAAAAAGTATAATTTGAAATAAATTGGTTCTATCTGAAAGTTTTCCTGCCTTCCCCTGAAATCATGCTGTCATCTGACCCTCTGACAAATTGCACTTAACATGTGGTGAGCTCCTGTCAAACCTTTCTACAGTTTAGCAGCACAGTATTTGTAATCATGTAGAAAGTAGGAACAAGGGTAAATATTAGCCTGAGACCTGGCAGAGAGGTCAGTAAGAAGGTTCAACGTTATACGGGAGACAGGGCAAGGACTCTTCCGATCTCACACCAGAAGTTAGTTATCATTAAACACAAAAAATCCAGATGGGACACATACTCCACCTACTGCCCAGGGAGCGAGGAAGACACGCCTCCCCAGCACAGCATACCTGAGGGTGTGGAATAGATACCTTTGCCCACAAAAAATTTCTCACCGAATTGGTCAAAAACACATTGAACCTCAAACACAGGGCCTATGCCATTAAACACCAATACGCCCGTATTTTGACTAAGGACACAGGGAAAAGGAGCCTGAACAGGGAGAATGGCACATCTCAGAGTGGAAGGGAACAAATGTGGCCTCAGGCTACTTTTATACTTTATTTATCTTATCCTACCTACTGTTTTGAGACTCCAGACTGCTCTTAAGTTGATCATGTTGTCCGCAGTACCCACAAATGGTTTAAGAAGTAATTGAGCATTGGTCATGTCCTCATTTACTATCAGACATGACACGTCCCTAGGGGCAAATCTGCTGACTTCAAGGCAGATTAGTATTGTGGAAGATATTGCAATGCAATCTGATATCCAGTTTTAATAAACACATGACCCACACCAAAAGCAAGCTGTCCCTCCAGTGCACTGTAGCGCTCTCAGGCAAACTGTAAACAGCTCAAGGCACTAACCACGGCTCTCTTGTCTTTCGCACAGTCTGACGCTCACCACGAGCACTGAATTGAAGAGACTGCAACATCAAACACAGATGTATTCAAAACTCCTTTCTTCTGGATGGGGTACAGCACACGACACACAAACTTTCCCTCTCCCCCTCTGTCACTGTTCCACCTTCAAGACTCTTGTCTGTACTGCCGGGGACAGCTTCCTCCTGCAGGCTTTGGAAAACCACCACTGGAAAGGATTCCAAATGCAACTGCAATTTTGCTTTTGGCTATGGGCATCTGACTCAAAAATGCTAAATGCAGAAAGACTTTTTTTACTATGTTAAAATAAATGACCATCAATGAACTCGGATCAAAATGTTGAAAATACTCCTTTTTTATGGTGTGCAGACAGCAGGTTTTTGCTTAAACTTATGGTAATCTAGGTCACGCTTCAGCGAGTTATTAAAAAATTGGAACAGGAGCTGACTCATCAACACAAATATCAGCCCACTCATAGCCATACAAGAAATCTCAGGGCCAAAAGAAAACAACGGAAGTTCAATTAGAGGGACAATTTTCATCTGCAGTAATAAGACAAGGATTCAGCAAAGTATTCTCAGAACTCTGCTGGTGCGTGAATTGTCCTTACATTTGTAGCAGAACATTTTGCTTTAGATGTTATTTGTTTTTGTAACTGACAGGTAGAACTATTTGATTCTTTGTCTCTAATGGTTGTGAAACAGGTCCTGGTCAGCTCCTGGAAATTTCCAAGTTCTAATTCACGCTCTGGCAAAAGCTCCTTGCTTTTAAACAAGGTATTTTATTTTCAGATCAAAGATCCTTCCTGTAAACTAATAAAACAGTGACAACATTCATCCACCTGTCACACAAGGTTGCAGCTCTGATTCAGAAAAAATTTTTCTCCTTGAAACTTGTTTTGTAAATAGAAAGCATTACAAAACAGTTAAGTTTTAACTTGTTTATACAGCTTTTGTTGTGTTTGCAGGACATCATACATTTACCCTACCCAGCATTTGTGAAATTAATGTGACTAGTGGTTTAGGTTAAACTGACCGTGTTTTCTTAACCCAACTTTGAGTGAATCTCATGTTCTGGTGGTATGAGAGGCAAAGGCAGGTGCAAGGTATGAAGGCCAAGATATTCCCATCAATTTAGTACCCTATTTTGAAACAACAAATCCGCAAAAAAATAACAAAGCACTTTCTGTGCATCTGCCCTGCAGAATAACTCAGGCTCATGCAAGTTTATTGGTGCTTTGTTACTAAACTTCTGTCCTTAAACTGCATGCACAAACAACATAGGTCAGACTGGTTACTCTCTAGGCAAAAAAGCACTTACTCTTTAAGGCAAAGAAAATTTAGGTGCCACACTCAAGTTATTAGTTGCTATTAAAGACATGGAGAAAAAAAAAAGAAATTAAATTGCATTTTTTTTTCCCAACTGGATGTCATGCAGGAACCTCTCAGGGACATTCAGATGCTGTAACAACAGTAACTATCAGGTACGATAATATATTAAAAGGCTAAGAATACACTTTTGGCTATGGATTTCTAAGCACAAATATACACCAAAAGACCAGTAACTAAAAACCTAAATACGTCAACACCACTGTATTAGCCATTGCCTTTATCATGTTTCAAAACTGTATCCTCATTGAACAATGGTATCACAATCTTTGAAGTGTAACAGTTCAAACAAAAATATAAAGGAAAACTGAGCTGCACGAAAGCATCAGTGCCAATAGTGCACATGTGATACCAATCAGAGTGTTTCAGAGGGTTACAGCTAACGAGGGGAAGAAGAGAGAAACTCCTGTCTCCATTTTTTAATTTAAGAGTGAGGGGAATGTACCAATAATATGTATTTCACATTTACCTTGTTTCCAGAAAATCCAACAAACTCCAGTAATCTCAGAATCCGTGCGGGAAACATGGACAATGTCTACATAAAGAAATGCAACAGTTATGCAGTAACAGACTTTCTGCCTCTCAGCTACCAGCTGCCTCCTACAACTTTTCCAAACACATGAAATAATCACTAAAATTACTGAAAACATCTTTCTATGTCTGAAAATTTCCTGGGTAAATGTATATACCTGCTATACTTTACAAATTATTTAAACAGAAATACCTGTTGAAGATACGGATCCTGTGGCTCCAGGATTCTCTGCACAGAAATATGTTTACATAGCACATGCTTAGTAACTCTAGTACTTCTCGGATGTTTGAGAAGCACTGGGCGCACACCACACAGAACGTATTTGTTCTTTGTGCAGTAAATCTAACATCTGGGTATGCGCCAGACTCACACAAGGTAATGCAAGCAAGGGGAAGCTCCAGGCACTTTCTGCAGGCCATCACCTGAACAATCACGTCACCCCTCATCATCTCTGGATCAACACCTGACATACCAGGAACCATCCTGCACTACCTGACCACCCGCTTCCTGAGTGGAACACAAGCAACAACAGTCAACAGCGGCCTGAACAGGACCCAAGGCCCCATTCACTGCCCCACCAACCGCCCTGCTAACAGCCAAGTCCCTGGTTGCTTCCCAAGCACCATTTAAACAGTAAATGGAAGTCAACAAACACAGGAAACTGCTGCTTTTGTGCAAGGCTTCTCCTGGCCCCCATCCAGTGGGTCCTTTCTCATGAGACTGCAACACCTTCCCCTCCAAATGTCCCCCAAGCATCGGTCACTCGGCTAATGAACACCCTTACTGGAAGCAGGGCGCAGGCACTCGGCTGTATTCTCAAAGAATGTGCACTTAGCCCATGCCAGATGAGCTAATTTCTTAATAATTTCCCCATAAAGATGAGCAAGTGGGTCTGCACACGCTGAGCAGTACTGGTCCATGTTGCAGGTAAGGGCCTCTTTGTTTCTGAAATGTATTACTATCCGATGTTCTTAAGACCACAGAGTGGGATCCTGCAAGCGTCAGTGCACGTACCTAACTTTAACCGTATGATTAGTAACACTGATGTCAGTGGAACTTCTCAGGTATTTAAGTCAACATTTTTGGGATGTTGTGCGACTTCAGCACAAGAGAAGAACTGTTGGTACGTACCAGATTAAATGCTCCAACTCCAAGTTTTACACCTCCCTCAAAATGCAGATGGTTCTCTCCTTTGACATAGTGTGGAGACTGTATAAGGCTGTCCAGCTCCCTGAAAATGCACAAGATTTTGTTATATTGTCATCAAATACAAAGATTAACCACCATTCTGTAAGAAAGTAATCGAAATGCCTTGAACTACACAGTAGTTCAAAAAAGGTCAATTTGTCACCTCCCCCAGGTGAACATCATCTACAACATTTTGTTGGATTTATCAACAAACCACTTCTGTCACATTACTGTCAATTCAAAAAGATGAAGTCCTGGAGATGAATTCCTGCCAAACAGACAGAGTCATCTTGTAACCACATTTCGGCCTGAAAATGTTTGAAGCATGGCTGTTGGGAGCAACACCAACCTTTACTACTGCAAAAAGAGATGATGAGGCAGTGCAGGAGAGTTAAATTTAAATTAACAAATTTGATTTGCGTTTCACCAATCCTTGGATTAGGCATCCCCTTTTTGTGCATGTTCATTCAAAAGAACATTTTGTTATATATGGGAGAAGACAATAGTAAGAAATAGTCTAAAATGGGTAAGTATATCAGAAATTACTTTTCACTTATTTTTCTAACGTTCATAGACCTCAACTCAGTAGTGTCCCTTTATTTCCCTGTGTAATCCAGATGGATTTGAAACTGCTTTGTCTCCAAGCTTTCCATACCTATGTGTTCTTCATGCTGTTGTTTTAGTTTCATTTGTTAATTACCAGGAGAAGAAAAGCACTGTTTTAATGGCAGCCACGTATTTGTGTTCAGGCTGCCATGTTTTTGTCTGCTGGCTGCTGCCAACAGATACAGGACTACTCATTGTAATTGCAGTCTTTACAATGGACCTGCATTTAGAGTTGCCTTCAACCCACACAAATGTGGACACTATCATCGCTGCCTTTCAGTATACTTCTGCAGAACCTGGACTGGGTGCTGGTTTGTGTCTGCTAGACACGTGACTTTTTGTGGCTGTTCTGAGTCCAAATTTAAAGTTCTAAAATAAAATATGATGCACATTTAGCTTTCACTTTTTTAAATTATTCATATAAGTCTGCACTATGGTGAAAGTTTCCTGATATATTTTATTCGCTGACAATAAGCAAATGTTTCATTCTGAATTATTCTTTCATTTAATTCCATCTTTTCTACAGTGTATGTTAACCTTTCCTCCCTGAGAGTTTTAAAAACTGCACCTTTGCAATATTTACTCCTTCTGTCTTTTCAGGGTTGCTGTTGTGTGGATTATCAAGCAGCTGATAGCAGGGAAAGGAAAGATGGCTTTTTGTATCAGAAACTATGTTGTAGGAAATACTGATCAATCAAAGCAAATAAAGTCTCATTTCCATATTTCATTGTTTTCTCTGCAACCTGTTGCACCACGGTCTCACCAAAACTACAAAAAATCACTTCTTCCTACAAAGGTACAGTACAAAAATCCTAACTGCCAATCTCACATACAGACTTTCCCTTTGTTAAAATAAATGGTTTGGCAATAAACAAGCTGTTACTAGCATTCTTCTGAAGAAGACCACCTAAGAGCTACTAGATTCATAACACTTTGTTTTTACATATACTAGAGCGGATCTTAATTTATTGAGGCACAACTGAGTATGCTTCCCATGCTGTACATTTTAACATAATTTTTAGTATTTACTACTATGCTTCAAAACCTTTTGCATGTGTTGAAAGTAGCTCTCCGTAATTTCCTGGATGAACAGAAATCTGCTTGAGCAGATGTTTTTGGCTTATAGACACTAAATAATGGACATACTGTGAGTTCAGATAAGCAACCTTGCTTACCATTTTCAATAGCATGCACTTTCTCTTTAGAGCAGAACAACTGCCATCTTTAACAAGATTAAAAGCCCAGCTAACCAAATATTCCACAAAGACTGTGGCATATGCTTGGAAAAGCATCCTCTAGGAACTGACTGTTCAGGGACTTCATGACATGGAGAGACTGCACCTGTTCTACTATGCTAACTAGCCCCTATAAACCTATTTCCTGGAAATACGCGTAATGTTTCTTTGAAGCCATTTATACTTTCCATTGCACGCTCTTCAGTTTATCGTCTCTTAATTTTGTTTCAGTTTCATGCATTAGTTACGGAATTGTGCTTCAGGTACCGGTTTTGAATGTTCCAAAAAGCTGCAGCTAGAACCATAAAGAAATGCCATTTCATACGCCTAAAGACTGCGAGACCTCCCAATTGTGCTATGCAGACACAATGAGTACTACATCATTTAGAACAGTTATATTTTGACATAATTTCAAAAGACAGCATTTGAAGTGTGCAAACCTTGGGAGTTAACAGGGTTAGGGTCCACTACGTTCATATCAGCGTCCTTCTTTATGCGAAGGAGGAACTTGTGTTGGCTAAGAAAGGCTATAGACATGAGGCCCATAATCAAGGTTGCAATAAATACAACAGTAATTAATTTGTGAACTGGACAATCCAACCAGCAGCACTTTTTACTGGAAGGGTACACCAAATCACATCATCACCCTGACTCACCTGTATGTTTGGTAACTGTTGCGGACTTTAATGCCTCCTTTTATGAAGCTAACCATATTCTCATCCTGTTGGAAAGGGAACACATTAGCAGTATGAATTTACAAGCATTATAAAGAGCTTTTGTCTTCTTGAGATGAACACATGCCTTGAACATAACGATCATGACATAGACAATAGAAGTCTCTGAGAAACAATACATGGATTTAGGATTTCCTTTTTATATTAAAGTATTTTTACTGTGTTCAGACATATACACTTTATTTTGATGCCTTCTGTGATTAGTTTAGCCTCTCTGACCTTTGGACCATCTGAATTTGCATCAGTGACCACAAGGACTAAGCTAACGAATGGCAACTAAGGCACATGCATTTGTCCCTCTTTCAGAATATAGCTTTCTCTCATTTGTCCTTCAGCACAGTTAAGATCTGAACACTTCCTGGCTCAGAACCAGGCACAAATAACTGCCTGTCCTCAGGAGTCTACAGAATACAGTTTCACATCCTAAAATGGAAGCAGGGTAAATAAAGTTATGCAGGATATTCTCTTTCTCATCTGAATATTCAAGTATCTATGAGATCCATCCTACATTACAAGCTACAACGAACTGAGAACTTACAGCAAAGTGTATCTGGGGGACCATTAGTTTACAGTTGTAGCCCAAAGAGAGAACTCTCTCATAACTTCCCGGTGGCAGTTCCTTACCTCACTCATCATATATAATCTGTCATTCTAGTTTGTTCTGATATCTGCTATTACTTTGAGATAGGAAGACTACATGTGTTTTAGCCAATCATTTTTCTGTGATGGCATTTTAAGCGGCTGTATGAAGCACTGTGGCGAAAAGAGCATAGATTAGATGAAAATTTGGTTGTTTTACTGTGTTGTTAAGGAAATAGGGCCCAAATGTGCTCATCAATATGTAAACAAAGAGACAGAACCTGCCTCAAAGAGCCTCCCATCCTCCTGTAAGTCAGAAAGATAATTCAAAGTTACAATTCAACTTCTTCCAGACTCTGCTTTCTATGAGCTAGTATAGGAAGCCCAGTGGCCTGAACTGAATGGCAGGGGCTTACTCCTGCAGCCTCCAACATCACCACTATCCTGTGTCCTTGACGGTCATTCTTAAGCAATATTATCAAGAGTGGTGCATAGTTTCTGTCCTCAATTATCATAAATGAACATGTAATTCCTGATGATATATCCACAGAGACTTGAATCCTAATCATGTGCCAACAAAATAACCACAGAGAAATGCAACCCTGTTTTTATTTGTAGAAAAAGTTAGGTTTTGATTGACAACAGAAGGGCGTGGGGTACAGCGTACCTAACCATATGTAAAGATTCAGTTGTATTTTCCTTTGAATGGAAAATGGCAAGAAGAAAGAAGATGGTTTTAAAATGTTTAAATCCAGAATACTCGTGATACCAACAACAGAGGTAACCAACGTGAGAATAGCCCAGCCCCTGAAAAATCCTGAGACTAATTTTTATGTGTTTACAACCGCGTTTGGCCATTTACATTAAGCATTAAAACCAACCCACTTCAATAGTTGTTGGAACCAAGTGCCTTTGTTTAATTTTTAAAACCAGTTCATGTGTTCATGAAATATCAAACACAGAAGAGGAAGCAAATGAACATGCATTCTTTGTGCAGAGAAGGACAAGAAACTGTTTTCTTACTCTTATACTCCTCATGTATATATAAACATTTTTAAAAACAGATACCTGCAAAAATAGTGCTTAAAACCAAGAGACACTGCATAAACACTCCTTTCTTACAGGCATGATGGAGATGTTCTGAAAAGCCTCGCTTCCATAGCTTCAGATACCACCCAAACTGTCTCCAGTGCCAGAGACTACTCATCCTAAAGCAGCAGGCATATGGAAATAGGTAGCTACACCTCAGCCATTCAAAAATCCAGCATCTTGCCATAAAGTGATCATCATCAGCACTCTAAAAACCTTCAGCAGAAGCTACTCTGACTACTAGTTTTGCTATGCAGCAGTAGTTTCTAGCAGAGGGGCATGGCAGATCACTGAAAAAGGCTACACGGTTCATAAACTATCATCAGCAACATAAATCAGAGCCCATCTGGCAACTCCCAAACACTATAAAATCACCACCTGCATTTCATTCTCCATCAGCACCTTTGAGCCAAGAAGCAGAAGCCCTTTGTGAATGTGACTTTTATTATCCCCTCTGCATAGATGAAGAGGCCCACTGTCATATAGCAACTACAGTCAAATCAAGAAGAAAAAATCAGCTATTCCAACTATGATTAACAATTTAAATTGCAAGCTGGAGCCCTGGTAAGTATTACTAATGTGGATCCATCAAACAAATCAATCTTTATTAGTACAGACAGTTAAAATTCACTGAAGAGGGACAGCTCCCCTTCTTTTAAAGACAGGCAGCACTGTTCAGCAAATGGCACATGTGAAGCCTAAAAGCAATGCAGACCATAATAGCTGTTCAAGAACAAACAAGTGAGGAAGCAGCCTTGGGAAAGCAAATACCAGCCTGACAAACAAAAATCTCACTTGCACTTCAGCATAGCACAGGTTCAATGACCATCTCTTCTCTTTTTTTTTTCCAAATCTGATATCCAACACACAGCATTTGAAAATTGGTGCTTGCTGCGGTTTCATTTCACACATGCAAAAGGGACTGGAGAAGGGCGTCACAGGGGATTCGGTGCTACGCGCATTGAGATAAGCACTTTTAGATAATCATGAGGGATAACAAAACAGTCTACTATCTCATCAGCAGATAGTGCAGATAAAATCCACATTTAATCCAGATGAAAGAGTCTTACATCGTTAGGTCAATTAGGGCCTTCTACCTTTTCATTACTTTTAAGAAAATAAACCTGTATGGTTTGTGCTTTTTTTCCCCTAAAGAGTCACACAGGAATCCATACCTGGAGGAATGTGAGTGCTGCTCTCTGAAGTAAACATTCAGCATAGCAAATTTCTGCATGGATTTCCTCTATTGTCACATGGAGAGGGGAAGAAAACGAATCAATCAGACAAAAAGCAACTAAAAAACACTCAGACAATTAATATAGGAATAAGATCACAAAGCTCAAACTGAGAAAAATACTTTCCAGATTTGCCGCAGTGTTTCAGTCCCAGACTACTGAAGTAACTCCTGACAGAAATGACACACAGTTACAGAAATTTTCCAGGAATTTCTCTGGTGCTTTCCAGAAATTCCTCAATCTAGAACCTTTCTAGGCATTTTAATACTTCTTCCTAGGCATTTCTTTACCCAGTAATTTTTTTTAAAATGCTGAGTCAGCACTCAACAAAAACAGGTAGATGGATGTGGCAAGACAGCAATTGCCAAAACACTGATCCAGCAAACGCCAAATCAGTGATTTTGTCAGTGAACTCACAATCTGCAAAAACATGCTGGGTGAATAATTCCACATAATTCAAACTGCAGAAAAAAAAAAAAAAGACGAAAACATTATGCATATTAGAGATAATGTTACCTTCAGTAAAGTGTTCAAGGCTTTGTCTGTGGACAAGGTTGTTGATAGAATCAGCTACCGTAGATTTCTTCCTAAATCTGCAGAGAAGTCAGTTTGGTCACTTTGAACACGGAGCATCAACAACAGAGAACGCTACCTTTCAGCTGGGCACCTCTACAGTCACTCACGCACTTCCAGCGCTCACCAACCCTCTGTCCTCTTACCACATACACAGACTTCAGCGTATTCCATACAGAACTTTGTCAGCACGGTCCTCCTGGGATCCGTCTTTTACCCTTCATGTGTGGAAATCGGTCTTGATGAAGGCAGGGGATAATAGCGCTTTTTAATTTATTTTGAGTGTGTGCATGCATGTGTGTACAGAAGCCGGAGCATAGCTGACTCAAAGACAGCCATCAACAAACAGGAAGATTCTGCAGTGTCTGTAAATGGCAAACAACTTCCAGACACTACAGAAGCGGGGCTACAGATTGGACAAGAATCAAACTGACACGAAAAATCAGATCTTGCAGTCAACTGATGCTGTGAGGACCAGACTGCTGAAAACGCTATGTTGTGTGGTCTGACCTCCTTGTAACTGACCCTCCCTTTAAGCAGGAGGCTGGAGTAGATGACCTCCCGATGTCCCTTCCAACCTCAGTATTTGTACAAATTCTATGAAATCACATATCCTTTTTTAACCTGTGTGGCTTCCAAAACTTTCCCATGAACAGACTATTTATTGGCTGAGTTGCTCCACACTTACTTTTGGCAGGTGGCTTGAGCTTCCTTCATTGTGTTTCCTGCATTCAGTATGTCCTGAGGATCAAATGTCATCATAGCTTGCATTTCCAATATGGTGGCGTAAGTCAGTGCATGATACATACTGTCTTTAGTTCTGCAAGAAAACACCAGATGCAAAGCACAGCTGATTTATTATTAATTTTAAAAAATAAATACAAAACCAGTTCCAGAAACTCACTAGTCTGATGAGAACTAGGTCTAAATAAACTAAAAATCAAACATAAAGGATATGTGAAATAATCAAGAAATGCTAATACACTGAGATTTTTAAAGGAAATCACATCTACAGCTCCAGTTTCAGTAACTGTGCTAAACGTTCCAATTGTGAGCCAAAGGTAGGTGTTTAACACACTTAACGAAGCGCAGGAATTAACCACATTGCTAACCATTCAGGGACCATAGAATCATGGGGTTTTTTCTAATGGAGTATCTCATGAATACTACAACACACAACATAAATCCAGATATTCTTCTGGTTTGGGACAGTTACTCAGGACAGACTCACGGAGATAAGTAACACAATACTACAACTATGGCCGAAGTAGAATCTTCTTCAAACAGATCTTCCCTCCAGAAGCATTCCAGTCTACACCAACCATTACAGCTTCTTCCTCCTCTGTTTCTGCCAACCTTCCGCCACAATTTGTTCAACTTAAATATTCTTCTGTGGGATTTCAGATGGTGCCTCTTTTACAGTAAGCCAAAAATTTTGGCATTAGCACAAGGAAAACAATTAACTCCTACCTGTAACCATTGCCAGCATCTTTCCTCTGGCAGGAAGAAGGGTTTGAATTTACAGCATTCAGCCAGTACCTATGTACGGTACAATCCTCTGCAAATGAATCAAAATATCTTCAGGCCTAGAGGTCCAGTAAAGATGACTTGGGAAATACGTTAAAGGGCAAGCTCAGATGAATTCCTGCCACAGAAACTCTCTGTTGACCTTGCTAATCCACAGCATGACTTAGGCAAATACTGCTAAAGAGCATCAATTGCTATTTCAATTGTTTACACTTTTAGAATGGATCAGGTAGTTCTATATGGCAGGGAATATTCAAAAATACTTGCAGTCAAACAAGGACATCCTTTCAACAAAATCTCCACCCTCAGTACACCTTTTCTTAATACATGTACTTCAGGTGTTTGTTTCTCAAAATGAGTCACTTAGTTTTCTTCTTCTGCTAAGGAGCAAGTGGTGTGCCAGCAACGTGCCCTTGCTGCAAATCAGGCTAATGGTACCCCGGGCTGCGTTAGGAGTGTTGCTGCCGGCAGGTCGAGGGAGGTGATCCTTCCCCTCTGCTCAGCACTGTTGAGGACCCCCTGGAGCTCTGCGTCCAGTTCTGGGCTCCTCAGTACCTGGACGCCCTTGAGAAAGTCCAGTGAAGGGCAAGGAGGATGATTAAGGGGCTGGAACATCTCTGCTATGAGGAAAGGCTGAGAGAGCTGGGACTGTTCTGCCTGGAGCAGAGAAAGCTCAGGGGCTCCTATAATGTACCGAAATACCTGAAGGGAGGATAAGGGAGGATGCAAACAGGATGGAGCGAGGTACCTACTGACAGGACCAGAGGCAATGGGCACAAACTGAATGTCAGGAAAGACTTTTTTACTATCCGGATGACCAAGCACTGGCACAGGTTGTCCAGAGAGCATGTGAAGTCTGTATCCTTGGAGATGTTCAAAAGACATGGGACACAGTCCTAGGAAAGTGTGTCTAGGTGGCCCTGCTTGAGCAGGTGACCTCCAGAGGTCCCTTCCAACCTCAGCCACTCTGATTCAGCGGTTTTAAGGGGAAAAGCCAAACTTTAAAGACACCTCAATCCATTTAATTTCTCCCCTGGAAATTTTCTTGCTTCCCCAGGTTTTGATACCTGGATTGAATGGAAAGATAATTTTAAGGATAACTTTAGACAATCCTACATTAATCAATGATCTAATAACTCATTGTGGTGACCTGGATCCCTTTAAGTTTTCTAACAATTCATACATTATTATGCATTAATTCTTTTGCTCAATGGAGTAAAACATCCTTAAGTATCCTGAGGAGTCCCCAATCTTTGGTTAGTGTTTCACAGAGCCAGAAAATAACCTTGTCTACATCTAAAGTAATCCCCTCTCAATGACATTACGCATTAAAACCACCAAAGAAAAATACAAGCGATGATACGATCCTAACTTTCTTTGTATATGTATTTTTTGAGATCTAGGGATTAAAACAATACCTAGCACTGGCACAGCCAGCATCACCCAGTATCTGGTGCTTCCCCTGCCAACCTTCATAAAGACAACGGAGGGCTACCTTTTCCAATACACACGGCACAGAGCAGGGGGGCTGTACTGAAGAAATCTGCAGTGTACATCTTTCAGCCTCACTGCAGTCTGTGCTTTGTGGCTGTCCTTAATTCCTAGTTGCCATCACCATGTCCACAGGTTAGCTAACAAGCTGCTCTAAAGCAACCTAGCATAAAAGCCATTTGGGGAAATCACCTACAACCATAAGTACTATGAGCCCCAGACTATGCTAACATCCATCTCATCTCCAGCACGAATAAGAACAGACAGATAGTGGAGAAATTTGTTTAAAATCCAGTGAAATCAGGACAGCTCTGTCTTGGCCTCCTGTATCACGATTTTTTCAGTAGACTCATCATGCAAAGTAGCAAGAAAATGAGCATACTATAAAATGCCAGCCTGATGAAGTGTTCCTGTTCATTTGATTACTCATCAGCATCAGTGGGCGCAGAGAAACACACTTCATCTCATATTTACTACAACAAAACCCTTCAAAAGGTTCAAATTCAAAGCACAGGGAAGGCACTAACATAGTCCCCTTCCAAAATTTTAGAAATTTGCTTTCAAAATCAAAGCAGATAAAGACTAAATTCACTGCACTAGAAGGAAAATTGATACTTTTCACACATACGTGGTAAAGAGGGATTTCCCTCTCCAGTAATTTGCTTCTGATACCGTATCACTCCTGCCCTCATCAATGGTCTCATCTATTTTGCTTCTAATATTTTAAAGGAGGTAATAATTAATGTTTATCGTTAGTCAACTGGTATTTATCAACACTAACATTTACTCTGTTTTTTTCAGGGGCTGGGAGGCGGGTAGAAATGCAACCAAATGTAATGCTTCTCTCTGTCATTTATACTAACCGTACAATTAAAGTTGCCAGTTACATCCTGGCAGATTGCCAGAAGTTTTCAGGCCAGCATTTTATATGGATGGATATAGAATGAATCTTGATAGCTTTTTTTCTTCTTCTTCTGATTCTTCAGCAGCACTTTCTCCAGGACATTGTTGGAGTTAACAAGCCTTTATGACATAAATACAACTAACATTATGATTAATGACTTATCCCAGTAGTTGGTATCACATGGCTGAATAAGAGGATTATAAGTAATATCTTTAGGCACTTATGGAGTTCTGCCACATGCCTGTTCTCCAGCTACGGCGCAATCATGATCATCTTGTAGCACTGCCCTTTCTTGCAAGATGATGGAGAACACTTTTATTTCTGCTTGAAACCAAGTACCTAAGTGAGGACTGCAACAGCTTTCCCCTCCAGCTGAAGTATAAAAATCAAAAAGCTTGCCTTGTTTTGACCTCAGAATTTACCCAGGCGCTCATATTTTTTGCAAAAAACACAGTGCCCAAAATCTTTTTGTGGATCCCTTTACAGTAATCCAGCAGGCAGGACATGCATCACCAGGTTACAGAAACCCCAGGCTCAAGTTTGTGCCCTGATTTGGTAGCAAGATGCTTGTAATGAGCGAAACAAATCCAGCAGCACAGAGTGAGAAAGTCCCTCCGCAGACCAGCCAACAGTCCATTCACCCAGGGGCACCCAAGAGCGAGAGGGACCCAAACCAAAACTGCATCAGGACAATGGGGTCACACAGGGCCTCAAGGCTTTCCTCATCTTTGATCAGAAGTTCCACCCAATGTCCAAAGAATCCACTAGCCCTTTTGCATGGGCTTCCATAGAAAGGCTCTGTTTTGATGAACTGACATTTTCCAATAAAAACCTGTTTCCTATGAAAACTCCCCTCCTAACATTAAGTATACAACTAGAAAAGACCATTCTAATCAACCACCCAGCCTGGTTCCTCGGTTACCACAAGCTGCTAGAATAGTCTAAGTCTGGTCTAAGCGAAAAAATGTGCAGTTCAACAAGAGTACCCCTGAGCCTTTTGATCTAAGCCATTCTCCAAAATTCATAATCTATTAAGTTCTTCCAGCTAGGAGGTGAAACCAACAGTTAAATCAGGTTTTGGCAGCAACGTATTTATTTACAAAGACTATAAAAGTTGTGTTCCTCCAGACTCCAGGCATAAAAAGATAAAAAAACCCTAGAAATAATTATCTTCTTCACTTTCTTGACATTCTTTACAATAATAGCTAACTCAAGCTTTCTGCAGAGCTGTACATCACCTTTATCCAACCGCTGTCTAGAGCTTCACTCTACCTCCAGGTGCTTCCCCTCACCCCTTCACCACTCTCAGTCTGAGGATCACACCATCTTTGTTAGATCAGTTCCCAGAGAAAGCCCCTCCACCCCACTGAACAACCTCATGTTTGCTTTTGTTCTACAAGGGCAAGAACATTTCACCACACCATGAAGACAGCCATTACAAAAGGCTTCCATTCCCTAGTAACCTCTTTAAACTTTCTAAAGATCAGCATACAGAAGATAACATTTAATAGTGTAAATTGGGTTTCTATTAAAAATTCCAGCAATAGTAAATATGTACCACAGAACTACACTATTAGAATCAGTTTCACAAGTAACTAGCGAAGCAGTAACACCATCTAGTCATACCTACCCGAGACGCTCCCAACATCAAAGGATTGAACTTACCTTTCAAACAGTCATTCTAGAACTAACATTCCACAACCACCACCAAGTGCTTTTTGGAGACTATTTTCAGAATAAAGTCAATTGCCCGGAATGAATTGTTCTCATACTGTTCTTGTGATACTGCAAGCAGCAACACAGATGTGTCGCAGCTCATTCAATGATCCAGATTACTCTGTGTCATCAATTCATTTCTATTATTTACCATTTTCCCAAGTGATTTGACATCAGCAAACTTATCAGGTGACTATATCATGCTTTCCTTCAGGATAATTATTAAAATACTAAACATTTGTCTTGGGGAAGGGGACACCTCATCAGAATCAACTCTTTCATTTATGAGTATCTGTATACAATTACATGAGGGCTGAAATCTAGTCAGCTTTTAATCAATTTCCTGTATGTATCTTGAGGTTGAGGAGGAAGATGAGATTTTTTTCCCCACTCCAGTGACCAGACAGTTTCAGTGTCACTGATTGTCACAGTTAAAATGTTACATATTGGAAACCACTGCTGCATTTGGTGACTGAATTTAAGGAATTTCTTAAAGAATTCTAAGAGAACACTCCATATAAAAGATTAATCTAATTAAACTTACTGCAGAAACCACAAGATAACTAGAGTCCACTATTTTACAATGATTGTTAATGATAATAAAGAAAACTGACTCTAAAACCTAAGAGGTAGCTGAAGAAACAAGTTTGGTAACAAAGCAAAAATGCCAGATGATTTTTTTTACGAAATGAGGTCTCTTTATGATGGATTTGCTTTTCTAACAGGAAAAAAAGAGCTTTATCTCAACACAAGTCTAGACATCATGCTCAGATATTTATTTTTAAGCTGCTAGGAAAGATCTTCCGATTTTAACTCTCACACATTGCCAAATCTGCTCTCAGTTACACATGGTACAAATCAGCTGAAAATACACTTCTTGTGGAAGCCAAATGTGAGTAATTTAGTGAATCTGCAATTAAGTAATACAGAGCAGACTACGTCCTACAACATAAGTGGTAAAGCTGCAAAATCTATAATATGAAATTCTTTACCATCATGTAACAACTGAAAAGTATTTCTTTAAACAAAGATAGTATGTTTATGGACTGTGAAAATCAATTTCAAATCTTAGCACGCTAAAAGGCAACAGTGAGGAACTGATGACTCCTAAAGAAAATACTCAGTATTACCATATGTGCCCACTCTACAACTCTTGTCATTCCCTAAAGAGATGGAGTGTGCCATAACAGAAATCTGTGGGGAAATTTAGCATCCTGGTTCTGTGCAACACTCGCAAAGACTGTAAGTCTGTATTTCCCTCATTGCCAAAGGACAATAGGAATAAGGGCCTCCTCATAACAACAGGCTAACAAGAAAAATCAGTTTCAAAATGGTTTTGCAATGTGGAATACAGTCAGGTACAAATCCAGAGTATCAGCTCATGAAAGACGTTCTGCAGGGCCCAACAATAACTGAATGAAAACCATATGCAATAGAACAAAAATGGATTTATAGAAAAAAACACCCCCACATCCTCACTAGCTTTTGCAGTGTTTTGGAAACCCCCTTCAATAAAGCATCTCCCTACTTTATACTAAGCACTGAGTAAGCATTTCCAGATGGGCACAGGGGCTTTACTGTCAGTATTTAACGAAAACACAGTTACTCTTCTTACCATTTTTACGATATCTTCTGCTGATATATAAACACTAAAGAACACTTCTGTGAATAAAGCCAGTATTATAAATACATCTGAGCCTACAATTTATCATGAATGTATTTCACAGAGTGTACTTACATGGCTAAGCTACAGAATCTGGCATCAAAGACTGAGGCTGATACCTCAGCAAAGCAGATACATAGTATTCATTATAGTTACTCTGATGCATATCAAACACACACTACTGCCTTACCCACGAATTTTACTTGTTTCATATTCCAGGGGCCTGAAAGAAGGCACAATGCTCAAAGGCTGATTGCTCAGAAATAAATGGAGCAAATATGGAGGAAAAAAAAAAAGCAAATTTACTACAGCCTTCAACAAGCCAAGCACAGGTAACTTCAGGACCGGGTATGAAAAAATCACGGACACTGTAAAGACACAACAATTTTTAGAAGCTATTTTATGACCTCACTGCTTGCAGCTGGGCCATTCATTACATGCTGGGCCACAATGTATTTAGGAAACACAGTGCATGACCACAACACTGAATTGCAAAATCAGCTGTGAGAAAGTTTCTGCAAGTTGTTAACTAAAAAAAACCCAAACAAACAACAGAAATCAAACCTGAAGTAATGTGTTCCAAACATGGCAATTCATGGTCATTTGCTCATTTAGACACAAAACTATAAATTCTCAAATTCCCACCTTATGCAGAAAAATATGGGAAAGGAGTGGGAGAGGGAGGGAAGTGCCAGAGGATGGTTTTTATTCTTCCAGGAGCACGAATCTCACATACTGTACTACATCTGAGGGGTTATTTCTTTGGACAACAATTCAGTACTTTTTGTAGTTACTTTTGATCCACCTCGTTATTTACTCACCCCAGTGTAAAGCACTTACTCTGTCTTCCCCAAAACTTAACACATTAACTTACCAACCCCTTCTGAACAAAAACCACGCAGTCTTACCAACTGTTCAGAGAAGTAGCTGGCTAGTCAAATCTCCTGAGAGACGATGAAGCAAAGACAAATAAACAGAGGAAAACTAGTAAGAGTAACCAACTTACTTTGCTTGTAAAGAAGCCAAAGCATCCGAGAACTTGTTGTTAAGAAATAAATCCAGAGCTGCCATACACTCACGCAATGACATGTTGAGGTCTGACGCAGGTGACCTGCCAGAAGAAAGAATAAAGTCAGCACGTCTGTTACCCTTCTACCGGGGCATTACTGCTATGTTTCAACTCCTCATCTTCAGTTCTAGCCTTATTCCCGTGTATAAGCTGCTCTTCCATTTCTAGTGGTTGTGAAAAATGAAAGTGTCTTCCATGATGTCTGTGCTGTTTTGTTTGGTTTTGTTTTTTTTAACTATGCTCTTACTCTGTGACATGTGGACAGCAATTCAAGTTTTGTACTTTCTGAAAATAAGATAAACAGCACGTGCTGTAAATGAGAGCCTGGAGATGCAGAAGTTACCATGTGGGAGTGTGGCAATTTGATGAGCTCCAGTATCAGGAACACAGAAGCACTGGGTGACAACGCACACCTGTGTATAAGGCTGACAGAGACTACAGGCTAGTGACATTACGATCATGTTGTCACTTTAAGGATGAGACACTGCCAAACTGCATCAGATTATTATATTGACTGCTGCTGGAACATCTGCTTTTGTTCAGCTCACGTTCAGCATGGGTCCTGACCGGTAGACCACTACAGCCTTGCAGGTGGGTTAAAATTCCACATTGTGCATGCTCCTGGGAATATCACTGTCCCTAAGAAGTGCAACTGTACTCAAACAAAAAAAATGCTGCTGCATCCTAAAGTCAGAAGATTATCTCAGCAGCTTACTCTGGCTGTACTTTTCTCCTTTACAACATTCAGATGTCAGCCTGACCTGTGACAGGGGTTCTCAGCTGGTCTTTGGGTTACTGGCAACAGGATAATACAGACCAGCTGAATAAGTTTGGCCCAAGTTCATCACTACCAGAGCTGCAGGACAAAAAAAGAAACAATAAGGCCTTGCACTAACAAAGTTAAGGTAATCTGGCCGCAGGACGGTTGAAACATCTGCATCTAATGATCAAAGAGCCACACTACATTGCTGTGTCACATGCAAGTCTGTAAGAAAAAGCTCCCCCAGCAAAATACAGAGAAATCCTCACTGTATTCCTGACTCCAATAGCTCTAAAAGATGTGAACTGTCTTGTGACTTAGAAACTACATTTCTTCCTTAAAAAATGGCACAACACATTGCCTGCTGAAAGGAGCAGCAGAAAGCAAAGTCCTGGTACCGTCTTAAGGAAAAGACAGGGGAGCACAGAACAAACAGATAGCATCAGTAATAACCACTGACTGCACCAGTCCTTTGGTTTTGTTTTTAAGAACCATGACTGCAAAGAAAAAAAGAGCATAATTATATACATGTATGATAAACAGGATTATAAATCTGAGAGAAACATTATACGACACTGTTTATAGTGGCTGTTGTCACCACATTTCACATACACTGCAAATCCTTCTGCACCCAAGAGACCCTCCAAGTGCTTTGCAAACATTGATTAATCAAGTCTTGGCGTCCGTCTCATACAATATGCAATATCATGTCTGCCTAATTATTCTGAGCCTTACTTACTCTAATAATTAAAACTTTGCCAATTATTGTTTACATGTATTAAAAATCTTACCTGCTTTTTTTAAACCTGTGTCCCTGAATCAAACAGCATATTTAACACAACATAAAACATATCCTCATCTGTTTTAAAATATCTGGACTAATAACATTTCACCTGGATTTTCTGCTTGATTGTTTCTTGTGATGGAGGAGAATTACCCCATTTGATACAAATAAACCTTTTCAAAATATTCCTTTGAAACAGAAAGATGACAAAAAAAAACCCACTGTTGAAGCTCGAAGCACAAATAAGATGTATTAATTATTTGGCATCTTTTCTGGAATAAGAATCATTAACACAGTGCCACCCCTAGCAGCACCAAAAATACAAGTTGCATACTTCCTCATGCTCCAAGGAAACCTGACATTTGATGTAGCTCCCAAGTAACAGACCTAAGACCCAAACACACTACACACCATACATAAATGCTACAAATTGTCCTCTGTTGCTGTTAAGAATAGGGAAGAAATACTCTAAAGTGCTAAGCATCTTCGCAAACTGATTAGTCATGCTTCAGCGGGCTGCGGGTTCTCTCATGCTTTCAACAGCAAGCTCAGAACCGCCTGTAAGCCAAACGGAAAACGCTGTGCCCTGCCACTTACCTTTCTGCTAAATCTCTTGTGTTTTCTGACATCATCATTTGCGTGCACGCTCCGCGCGGAGGCACGAACACCTGCCCGCAGCGCCCAGTGCCACCTCAGCAGCTCGCAGCGACAGTCCCACTGCCCGCGCCGGGCAGCGCCTGCCTGCCCGCGATACGGCACCCTCGACTGGTCATCGCGGATGATACGACGGGATTTACGAGCAGCGCTAGTTCACCCACAACATCCTGCAAGTGTGTGATGGCGAAGCTGGTCCATGACACACAAAGTTCATCTGTCACTGGATACTTACTACTAAGGTGGAAGGTGCCGTATCTCTGATCTACAGACCTGCCTGAAATTAGCAGCAGCATCAGCTGTCCTTCATTCAGTACAAACTAGTCAGAAGTCAAATATCCCTGCAATTACAGATCTGAAACAAGAAAAATTACTGCACAGCAGTGGACCACATCAGAAACCTGTGAGCTGGGACGGAGAGTCAAATGAGGCCAGCTGACACGCAGGAGAACTGAGGCATTAATCGCTGCAAATGTGAGAAGCAGACAGGCAAAAGAGACAAGAAAGTACTTCTCCCCAGCAAGGCTTCTCTGCAAAGCAGGCTTCAATCCACCAGCCAAACTGCTGCTTATCATCAGTTACTATAAATTTGGGGACATAGCAAGCCTTCACATGTTCTTTGTAAAAATCTCTCTTTAACGCCATGCAAAATGACACGGGTTGGCATAAACAATTTATTCAATGGAGTGAGCTCATCCGGCTGATTTTGCCCAAAATAAAACAGTGTATGCTCCCAAACTGCTTTGCTGGCACATCAGCAGTACTGGTCCTGTATGTAAGCAGGGCAGCCACCAGCAGCAAGAACAGTCACCCCTCTCACTCTGACAGCTGGACAGTAGAAGTTGATCAGCTATGATTTAATTGTCCAAGTCAGTTTCTCCAAAAGCATCTAATGTTAAAAATAATAAATTTATTTTCTCCTGTATCTGGTCTTATTTTTTAGATTACACAAAGCAGTACCAATACTGAAGACATCGACTGCTGAAGGAAGACCCAAAAATAATAAATAAGCGAAGGATAATTTCAGGAAGATAACTCTGAAGGCATTAACATACCTGATTAAATCTCTTGCTGTTTTTACGACATCCTGTACAGGAAAAACCTGTCCTGCATTTGGTATAAAAATTATTGTAATAAATCCACAGGCTGCCCCGTTAAAGACTCCATTAGATGTTTGTAACAGCACTCTGTACCTGCGCCACAGCAGGAGACAAAAGACATTACCGGGTTTTTTTTTCCCCAGTTGGGAGTAACTACTGCTTACAACTTAAAATTAACTGGGGTGCTTCCGTGGCAGGATCATGAGCTACTCTGAAAAGATTCTTCACCAGTTTCACTAGATGTTCATACAGGTTCTAATTGATACTGTATTTCTCCAAACGGACTTTATAGCTCCGCATGGTGAAGGCTCTGGCTGATTTTGCCACATTCTTCAAGACTTGAGTTGGTAAGGTTTTATCTGAATATCACTTCTCTACTAATAATTACACACTCAGGTAACTTTCAGTATGCAACCTCTCTTCCCTCACATATATCAATGTTTTCTTTTAACTAAAGAAAATAAATCTAAAAAATTAAGACCTGAAATATTTCCAAACATAGGCCATTTCCCCCTTGGTTCTAGAAGCTCCTTTCCTTTTTTGCTTTTTGGTGGCAGGACTTGCAAGGACAGTCATATGGTCCTCACTATGGTTTTATTATTTATGAAATCATTGTTCTCTGCCCCGGGGACCATGACTGGAGGTGCTTCACAAATCATAATTACAGGGTATCCTCTGACTTAAAGTAAGACCTGCTCTCCTTACTCTACTGGATCCTCATCGTCTCTAGTCAGAAGTGCAATTCTAATCTAAATCCTAGGCAATGCCCTTTTTAGTTAAACATCAAAACCTTTTTACAACAGAATATTGAAAAAAAATCCACAGAACTAAGCAAAATTAAATTTCTTAGTATTAATGAAAAGTAAAGCACTTTCAAAAGTAAAAAATCATGATGTTTTCCGTGGGCAAAAGCAGGGTCGGGGGAAGGCTTTTTTGAGCATGGGAGTTACCACATTTCTGCACAAATTTTATTTCACTGTGTGCATGATATTGACTGATTTCTTACTATAAGTTTGCAGCAGATATGCTTTATGATTTGTCATTGAGTTTTACGGATTTCCTTCAAAAAAATGGTCTTGAATCTTGTATTCTGCAAAATGCTGAACTACCAATTCATTTCACCTCAGTAATTATCAAAAAAGAACTCTGCAAAAAAAGGTAAGTCTGAAGCTTGTGCCTTTATAGTAACGCTTTTAATAGTAATCTAAGAGCTCCTTCAGCACTGTGAAACACTGAAAGGAAGTTAAATCAGTCACAGCCTAAAATATGGATGCATTTCTCTGCCAAATCTACATTATCTGCATAAGTCAGCTGAGGTAGTGTGCATGGGTAACTTAATTTGGAGGAAGAGAGTAAAATGCTAGGAGTCAAGCACAGCTGAGCTAAACCATTACTTGACGAGAAACCACCACAGAGCAGACCCAGTGCTGGTGACTCAGTAGTTGACTTTCTTCTCTGTTGTCAGGAGATTCGTGGAGCAGGGAGAAGTGGAAGCCCACCGTGCTTTCTCAAATATAGACTAGTCGCAAACACGTAAAACAAGTGAGATGCAAGATCAAAGAAAAGCATCTAATGGAAAGATTATATTCCCATTCCAAAGAAGTTTCACAGCAGAATCTTCGTAATCATGGTAGGGACCTTCTGTCTCAGGGGCTCCGTAATGACTGACGCTGCTTTCATCTTCCTCAGAAGCATCAACAAAACTGCTCTAGCGAGTAGTAGGGTTCTGGCTGGATCACAGCAACATCACTACCTCTACAGCACAGCTGGCTTCTGGTCCTGCTCTCCCACTGAAACCCTCCTGCTACAACGCCACAGAAAACGGTTTGGGACCCAGCCTTACTACATTTAAGGCAAGGAAAACAAATTCAGCTTAAAAGTTTCCTGCTAAGTAATTTTTAAGTATTTGCTCTTGATTTTATTTTATATTTAACAATTTGGACAATACATTGTTTTGGCCTCCTTTACTCCCTTTATATCAAGGGCTCTCTGTGTAGCAACAGTTTTAATTTTTGCGTGATAATGCCAATCTTCTGCTATTAAAAGGCAGCCCAAACGCTCACAGCGCTGGTAGAAAGGACTAGGTTGTGCCAACACATGTTTTTGCGGCTGTTTTAAGCTACCTGCATCAACAGCGCATACTCTTGGCAGCACACCTTACTGCTACGATGGTGGAAAGCTCACTACGTACACAGGAAAAACAACCAGCATCACATTCTCTTCCTGTTTACAAAGAGATTTAGAGAGGGTTGCTTCTAGCCACACAGTCAGGCAAAAAAAAGTAATAAATTCTTAAACAACCTCTATATGAAATTAAACTGAAAAAGAGATTGGTCTCACATGCCCAAAGCAGCTTCATTTTTTCCAGAGAGGAAGGAGTAGTAAAATCATACTGCTCCCTGCTAACACTGTGCCACTTGGGCTACCAAAGCGTCACCAGCGCTGACACTTCAAACCACCCACAGATGTGAGGCGTGCCCCAAATCATATTTCAGGGCTGCATTCCAGTTCATAACAAAAAACCATCCAAGACACCTCCACCGTACGAACGCAACCTGGCTTGCTGATACGCAGGCCACCATGCACGGTAGGTGCTGTCACTGACACCCGGGTGTCCTTCCCATTGCATGTTTTCAAAAATATCACCACTAAATACAGAAATTCTTGCCATGACACCACTTTCTGTTTGCTTGATAATCACAGAGACATTACGAGATACCAGGACCTGGGGTTACTTCCTTCAGCCTTTTCAAGTTTGCCAGGTCATTTGCAAATTGATGACTACTACTTTTGTAAATAGATGGCTGCTTTGAGCAACACTGCGTTACAAATGTTCTGGCCTGAGACCGAAAAAATCTCTACATTCAAAGAAAACAAAAAGCACATCACTTGGGAAGAGTTCTGTTCCTCTTTTGCAAACAATTCCAGAACCACATGAGATCAGAAATAATCTCAGATGAACGGCGCTCTCATTACCATGAAAAGGACAGCCAGTAAGCAGTTCTCACAATAATTTGTTACAATTCAGTTTTCAGACAATGCTGAAACTTCATAATTCGAAAGTAAATAAGTTACTGCAAGAAAATGAATTCTACCATATCCTTTCCTGTTATATGTGCCAAGCTAGTAACACCTCAGCACTTAGCTTTTGCGTTCTTGAACACGTTTCTGGCCCGTGACTACGTCTCCTGGGTGCTGCAGAAATGCCAGTACTTCTAACAGCAACAAAGCAATTGGAACGGTTTCAATAGTCACGTTCTCCAAATACTCTGTATAGAGACACAACAGTGATGCAATTCTGGAATTCAGGAGATCTTAGTCAGTACTTCAAGTTGTATATATAAGGAGTAGGACACTGTTTATTTCTGAAGCTAACCTGGCTCTCAAACCACGAAGCTATTGATGCCTCGGCAGTATCACAGGTCTTCTGTCTAAGCGGATACTCAAGCTTTCGGCCCTTCTGTTTCAGGGAAAGCTCAAAAAACCAAGCGATGTGGCAAAGCAGTCAAGCGAGCAGAACAAAGTCCAGGGAATCAGTAGACTTGCGCTCTGCCCTTGGATCCACCACTGTTTAACTTGCACCAAGCAGGATCTTGGTTGCGCTACATTCACCGTTTCCATCCTGTATTTGAACAGGCAAACAATGCAATAAATTCATTACGATAGGTTTGTTCAGACAAATAAAAAATACTGGGTGTCAATTTTGCGGTTCCCTTTCCATGCTGTACTGCCATGACTGCTCACGGAGGGCTAAATGCACCATTGTGGGTGATTACTCCCAGTTAGCAGAACTGCCTGCACCAGAAAGAATGAAAAAAAAACCAACCCAACCCCAAACAATACAGTCTGGCAAATTACAAATTATCAACCCAAGCACCCTGGAACTGCAATAACCTATTGGAATATACACAGAAAAAATTAGCTCACACAGGGTCAAAATTAAAAGAAAACAAATATATCCAGCATTAAAGAAATTTACAGGAACATGGCAATTAAGAGTAAATTTTCAGCATAAATTAGTTCGTATTGATGCTCAGCAAATTTTAACGGCTCTTCTATTTCAGTTTTAATGCTCTACAGTCTTTGTCACATTAAAGGATAGATGTGATTCATATCATGACATTTTGATGGTTTTTAAGAGTCTTCAGATCTTTTGACAACCTTACAATACCCATTTGCTCTTTTCTCAAAATTCTCTAACTTCTCACAGTTTTACTGCCTCTGGTCAACCATAGTTGATGTAGTCACTCTCAACTTTTAAAGGTCTAATCCTGCTCATATTAAAACTAATGAAAGATGGACAAGAGCTGCACTAGACCACTATCTTGCAATGGTGTTGAGCACATACAGGTACCCAGCAAACCACCAAAAAAAGCACCAAACAAAATGCAAACTCATGTCTGGCACATTCATGGTAAGAAGCCAGCCAAAATCTGTGAGATTTGTTTTTGTAAGGACTGCAAGATCAGGGTAGAGGTCTGTATTATTCCTGAAATAAGATTCAGTGAGAATTCAGGGAGGGATGTTACGCAATTTTCCCTTTTGGTTGGATTCTGCATTATTTAGCAATAATAAAGACTGGTCACAAAATAGTTACCTATGCATCTTACTTCAGCATTTTGTAAAATCTGGTTTATACTTTTTTACGCTGACTTATACTTCACTTCTTGCAGACTTCAGTGTAGTGACAAAGATGGAAGGGATGAAATACACATTTCAGCCCAAAAGGCATTCTCTTGCAGTGCTTAATCTGAGCTGAAATGTTTCTTGCTTTGGTTTTGGGTTTTGTTTGGTTTGGGTTTTTTTTTTCCATTGAAGCTAACCTAAGCATTTTCAAAAGAAATTACTCTGCAATGTGTTTTACTGCAACTTTAAAAAAAAAATAAATCATGCTTTTGTTTCAGTTCCATTGCTGAACAGCACTTTAGGCTCTCATAAAAAAAAAAAAGACACACAAAATACTTTAACAAGTAGGGGATTGTTGCTTTGTCTTTAATCATTGCTTTACATGAAATTTCAGATTATGTTTCCCTGAAAGCTTCCGACAAACTGACTTCATATTTGAGAAGTCATCTGCAACGCATACTTCATGGTACCTTGACCAATAACAATGTCACTTCTCTCCAATGAAATAAAAATTCAAGCATACCACTTCAATAGTCTTTATAACTCTCTTGAACCTGCCGATTGAATCAATACTTGAGAACAGAAAAGAAGTGCTAGTAGCAAGTCTTCTTGGCACTCAGTATTTCTAAAGCCATTTTGAAGAGTTATTCTTGGGTACAATGGCTTCAAGAAGCAGTCATTATTCTCTCCATTTCAGAGTGCAAAAACAAGTAAGCTACCCGAGGATAAAAGACACAAAAAAAGCAGGGCTGATTTAGAACTCAGAGTCAGAGCAGTCTGAGATCTTATTGGCATTTTTTTCCCTTTCTGAAAGGAAACATGGTTTGATTCAAATCAAAAACTTTGATACAGACATAGTGAGAAAATTTCATCAGCTCAGGATGATAATTTTAGTTAGAGCCAAAGAGAAAGAAAGATAAAATTACATGCAAGTTCAGTACTGCATTCTATCTGATTTTCATTCAAGGTTCAAGCCCTTAAGTATATCTGAATGATCATGCTAACATTCAGACTCTTCTGATAGCTGTTTTTTCCACAAAAGATGACCTAAAGTTTTATTATCAAAGTGAAGACAAAAGCTGAAAATCTGCAAAACAAGGAGTCATTTTCTGTCCCCTCTACTCAAAGAACCTAGCATTTAGTTTTCAGCTCCAAGCAGTCCTCTAGACCATCGTGTCCTCCAATTATGAGCTAACAGTTTCAGTCTACACCCAAAACCTACCTGAAACCTAAGAAACCACAAGCTCAACCCTGTGAAAACACTGTCTAGGAGCTTCATCAGGGTTTTAAAGAAGCATATGAAGTAAAATTTGAATTACAATAAGAAAATAATAATATTTTAAAAAAAATATCCCAGAAATCCTGATATATGTGTTTTCAAAATTTTGTAGCACAGTAACAGGAATACCTGAAGCCCTTTACGCCCCGGTGCAATGCTGCACTAGAACACGGCTGCTGGTTCCAGTAGATGGAGCTGCAGAAAGGCGATGAGGACCCAGCACCAAGTTCTGCAGCACCTTCAGTAACACAGTCTGACTTTTGCGACAACCTGCCCAATCTATCTCAAAATTCAGCAAACTCCTTCCTGCTTCTGAACATTTTTGCAAATATCCTTCCGTACATTCAGAACTTTCTGCAGCACAATGCAGTCACAATTGCAACCTCTCAGCCTTTGCTGCTGCTACTGTCAATGAAACACAAGACCTGGAGGTCATTTACAGACGTCATTCAGATTCATTATTGTAAACAAATGGCCCACCTTCCCATTCTGGAGAGTAAAAAAAACCCAAAATAAATTATAAAAAAATATTGTTGGTCCATTAAAGAGTTATCGAGAGAACATGGCAACAAAATTGTATAAGGCTATCACAAATACTAATACGTGTGTCATTTTGGATTATTAGCAGGTCTAATAGACTCTGTGGTTTTTAATCCTACAGGACTTTGCTGCTTTGAGTGCCACTAGACCACCTACCTCTACTCTATATAATAACTCTAACGTTAATATAGATGCCATCAAGAAACTGTGCAGCTCACATAATAATAAAATCATAGAATCATTGAGATTTGGAAAAGATCTCTAAGATCCTCAAGTCCAACCATCACCCCAACACCACCATGCCTGCTAAACCATGTCCTGAAGTGCCACATCTACACGTTTTCTGAACCCTTCCAGGGAAGCTAAAAATCCAGGCAACGTTTTCCATCATGGTTTCTGCAGACAGATTAAAGTCTCAGGCTGATGTTTGCTGTTTTCAACTTGAAGAGATACGGAAAACATACAGGCAAAGACAGAGCAAAACACCACTTCCAACAGTTCACAAGAAGCCCATGAAGGGACTCTTTACCACTCTTCTAAGCAGAGAAATGGTTTGCTGATCTCTCTAACGACAGCGATCTTAGGAGTTTCTACTCCTGCACAGATTATGAAGCAGATTATTTCAAAATTCTGATGTCAAACAGGGAACCCACCAACAGGCCTTTAACGCAGCCACGTCTAAGATTTAACCCGCTGTCACCACCGGGGGAGAATGTTATTTGCACACTGATTCAGCTTTTGAAGAAACAACTCGCTCGCACGCACGCACTGGGAGTTTCTGTGCTTCAGGGGCAGCGGGAGCGCGCAGGCGGAACGGAGAGCGGAAAGTTGCCCACCCGCGGCTCTTCGCCCGGGCGAGCGGGCGCGGACTTACGAGGGCAACTGACGCCAGCCCTCCCCTGCCCAGGTGCGAGCTGCGCCAACAGGGGCTGCGGGAGCAGGGCTCGGTCTGAGACCCCGCACCGCGCTGAGGGAGCGCCCGGAGCCCGGCGCTCACACAGCTACCGACGGACCGCAGCGCAGGTACGCGAGCAGCTGAAGCGAATGCTTTTGTCCGAGCGCAAACAAGGAAATGAAAAAAAAAAAAAAAAAGCGCCCGAAAGTGCGAAAACAAGCCGTTTCTGCGCCGTTCTGGCCGGCGAGCGGAGGCGCGGGCGGACGGAGGCGTTTGCTCGGCCCCGGGAGCGCAGCGCGGAGACGGGGCGGGCAGAAGCCAGGCAGGCACCGGCTCCCCGCAGCCGGCCGGAGCCACTGAGGCAGGTCCCAAACTCGATTTACAGGCTTCAGCCCGCGGCGAGCCGCCCTCCCCCCACGCTGAGGCACCGGCGCCTCCTCCGACCAGACCCGCGGCTTCGGCCGGCACCGGGACGGGCGTTCCCGCCGCCGCCGCCCCCTCTTCCCCGCCGGGAGGTTCCGGGACGGTTCGCCAAGCCTCGGGGGAGGCAGCGCGGCTTCCCGGGGCCACCCCAGCCGGGGGCTGCAGGCGCTGGCTGTGGCGGGAGAGACCCCGCTGCCCCTCGCGGCCTGAGGCAGCGGCAGCGGCCCCCCCCCCCCCGGCCCGCCTCAGCCCCGTACCGGGCATCGCCGCTGCCGGCCGCGCGGGAGTCCATGGAGGCGTCGCGAAGGGCGTCCCCCGCTCCAGAAGCCGCGGGAAGGGAGGCCGGAGCCGAGGGCTGGTGCTGCTGCTGCTTCTCCCCGGCGCGGGCGGCAGCCGCAGCCACCTCGCATGGTGTGAAGCGGCGCCGAGCCTCGGCGCATGTTCGGGCAGGGCCGGGCCCGGGCGGAGGGGCCACCCCCGCAGGTGAGCGGCTGCGGCAGCGCCCGCCCCTCCGCCAGCGCCGGGCCGCGGCTGAGGCGATGGGCGGGCAGCGATGGCGGGGCGGAGGGCTGCGGCTGTTAAACTGAGGGAAGGGAGGCCGGCCTGCGGGGAGCTGAGGGGAAAGCGCGCCGTATCGGAGCCGTTGTTATTATCAGAGTCGTTAATTCCTCTTGAGAAGAAAGCGGAGGAAAATAAAATTCACGGTTAGCCGAGTTTTACATTAGTCCGTTTCTAAGAGAGTGTTTTGCCTGGGTGGAGCCCTCTACCCCCAAACACAACGGTCAGTTAATCGTGCAAAAGGAGTAACCAGTTTAAAATAATTTGTTGATAAAAATTTACAGAGTGAACAGAAAGCTAAACCTACTGAAATTCTAATAGACACGCAATACTGAAAAAATTGTCTCAATTTGGCCATTTATATATTCTAATCATATCAATCAGGCAGCTTCAGGGCTACGGGGCCAGCAGTTCAGGAGAGGATAACAACAGCAAGGTGTTCGTGGGAGGAAATGAACAGCGAGAGAAAGCAAAGGTCTACGCCGGCCAGGGAGTGGCCGGGCAAACAGGAGGACTTGGTTGACATAAAGAAACAATGGGCACATTAATGGGAACAGGGGCGTGTAAGGTTAAAAAAAGAAAGAATTTATTAGCTGAACACTGCCGGTGCGGTTCGTGATGTGCAGAAGGGGAGGTAGGCGGCAGGGCTGCCTCGCGCTCCGGCAGCTGAAGCGAGCACATCTGATCCAGCAGAAGAGGGTTCTCTAGTCTGACAACAGGCAAAAATTTGTGATTCTCTCAGCTAAACCAAACATTTCAGACTAATGAGGGATGTTGTAAGGAGTGGCGATAAGCACCTTCACAGAGCTGTTTTGGCAGAGATGCAAAAATCACATTTTTCAGCATAAAATACCTGTTTACATACATTTCATTTTTTGAATTGTGAAGCTCGTACTTTCCAGCTCACGGCTTTGATAATGGGGAGCATGCCCATGTAGTTCTGCACTTTAGCCACAGCCCATTTTCAGCAGCCAGTCACATTTAACCTAAAGAACGTTTTTATTAACAACCACCCCAGAATATACTCTAAATTGCTTTTTACATCTTTCAGGAATTCTATGTTGTAAAGTTGAAAAAGCTATAGCAGAAGGACAAAGTTGCACCATCAACTTCACTGCAGTTCAAATCAGTGATTCTTCTGAGCACATTATTGTATGTTCATGAACAGAACAGTAATTGCTTTTAATATCTGACTGTAAAATAAATACTTTTAAGACAAATTGATCACACAGAAAGGAACATTAGAGAATTTAAATCTACAACCAAAATTCAGCTGGTACTTTTACACACAGTTTTCAGGATTATGGGTCACCGGTTTGAACCTCAACCGAGTTAGTTGTTCAGTAAAAGTTATTACTGGATGTGGGCCCAAAATGGAATTCCTGCTCCAAACTCCTCAGTACTGTTTGGAACTCAAAGACCCTAGTCTGTATTACGTAAGAGCGTTTAAGAATAAGGAGATATTAACAGAGATTCAGGTAAGTATTTAAAAAGAAAAATTCTACACGAAGGATTTTACCTAAAAAACCTTCTCAAAATTAGTTGTTTCGGTGTAAGGGACCACACTTGTTCATATAACACCTAAGAGAGACTGCATTCTGTGGAAAGCAATCCCAAAGACCTTTCAGCTTTGAATAGTCTCAACAGAATAAACATTGAATCTGTCCACACAGGAAAATCAGTCTAAGCGGATCAGGATGAATCCGTTTATTGACATGGGCACTGTCAGATACAAAACCGAGAAAGCTGGCAGTTAGCAGACACGTCACAAGGATCTCTTGCTTGCCAACGCCAGCTGGGACAGACCTCTGAAGTCAAACGTAAGAATTTCACCCAGTATTATCAGCAAATGAAATCCTCAAGCAAGTATCTTGTTCAAAGCAGCCCTTCTGTTAAATTCATCTATTTCCAGTTCTTTGTATGGTCCTGGAATGCAACTGGCTGCTCATACTAACAGAGAAGAGAAAACACCTTATAACATCTCCCCTACCTGTAGGATACACACAACATGGGATAAAATTCTTTCTACTCTGCACAAGATTGTCTTTCTGAATGACAGCAGTTACATAATATGCTATCAGACCCACAGTCATTTAGAGAATAGGAAACAGATTCACATTAAGAAATAGTTTGTCCAAAATCATGCAATAAATCAGCAACAGATAAGTAGAAACAACATCCCCACCCCCCCACCTCTTGAATACACATCCAGACAATGCAGCATTTTCCCCCTTTATCAGCTAGCTACCTGATGACTTGCTTTAAAAACTAATACTTTTTGTTTTCAGTTTAAAAATCTAAGGTCCTAGCAGCTCTACATCTCCCAGTTTTAGCACAACAGGAATTCTTAAATATTCTGAGCAAGGTATGGCAATGCAGCTGGTATTATTTATGTATTTTTTGTTATCTGTGTTTCTTTAAACAGATTGTAGATGAAAATAACTTACATTTCAGGATGTTACTGACCTAGACTTGACGGCTTGTCACCTGACAAATTAAAAGATCCTTCCCATCTTTTCTAGGATAACAGACACAGGCCAAAATTTACCATGAAGCCTCCCACAAAAACCCGCAACAAGGGATTCTCATACTCATCCAGCAGTCTATAAGCATAAGGGGAAAATATTTTTACTTGGCTTTACCCCTCCCTAACTCTTCTCCAGACAAGAAATTCCTTAACATTACTGACTTATAGTTCTGCAACAAGTACAGACAGCAGCTTGCTGCATTTTAGCCTCAGAGCTCCCTGGAAACCCACGCTTTCCAGCTGTTTTGGTAGCAGGAGTTTGACCAGTACTACGAACAGCAGAGATACCGTTAGGGCAGAAAGATGTGAAGACTGACTGGCTGTTGCACTAAGGCTTAGGTGCTACAAGCTTGGAAAGCCTGCCTCTCCCCAGCTGGTTGTTGTACCCTTAGCCACCACTTCAGAGGTTTTTGCTTCCCCCTCCTCTCCCACCTTTAAATGTTAATACCTACACCTTGCTGCCAACACGGAAGAGAACACACAAGTTATTCTCCAGAGAGTTCAAGAGTTCAGTAGCACTCACATAAGTAACTAAAGCTCCACTCTACCTACCAAAAGGTTATGTTTCAAACTTGCACAAAGATCTTCAATTTGGGAAAATTACTGCCTACTTCCAGTACAAACTGTTAACTATCTGCTTTTAATTTAACATCTTCTTGTGTTTTATAATTGCACAAGGCAAACAAATCCTCTTCCCTCTTATGATAAAAATGGATACATCTGACACCCAACCTTCATGTTCACTCTAACAACGGAATTGAATTCAAGAGTATTCATTGACATGTTACGGAATTCCATAAAGAGAAGACATATGACTTTAGCTGCCGATGTTTTGAACAGATACATAACTTCTCCAGTTTTACCCTTTTATGAATTAAACCTGTACACTCTATGTTATCTAAAAACATTGCAATCAAAAAAGAGTGTTCTGTCAGTACTGCAAAAATATGAGGCTGCACATCCATGCACACCAATCACTTCGAAGATTCAAGCTAAAGCATGACTAAAACATTCCAACATGAAAGTTATCATTTTGCTAAATATTCAAATTCTGAAACAGTCAATTTAAATTTAAGCAGCTAAATGAAACTGTTGAGAAGTTAGTGGGGAAACAACATGTGGTAGGCAACATGATTCTGACAGCTGGATGCTATTTTCATGAAGAGGTGACATACAGCAGATGCTTCAGGTGGCAAGGAAGTCTGCGTGACCAAAAGGAACCACTAAGTCCAATACTGAGGGCTAACACAACAGCTTAAGTATCAAGGAGCAGGGTCAGTATTCCCTGTCACACAAAGTCTCCTGGCTTAAAGCCCACTGTCCCGAAGCAGACAGCCTTCTAGAGAACTCCAGTTAAAGTCAAGCCAGTATGTCAGTTCCTTCATTAAGTGCCTTTATTGCCATTTTATTCCTTGTCAATACTTCACAGGGATAGAACAGACTTAGCATTAATCCCCAGTACATTCTTCCAACAGTTTCTAGCCGATTCAGATACCTTGCATTGGAAATGTAACTGTCAAGTGGCCCTTTCATCTGCTAGACATCAGATAATCAATCTTTTGAGCGCAATGGTATTCTATGAATGCAATAGAAACTTTTACATGACAGTTAAAACTTCATAGTATAGGAATTAAGAGAAAGACAGCTAAAAGAAGGTATCAAATTATTCAAAATTATTAGCAACCATCTTCAGTTTCATGAGAACAAGTAAAATGGACTGTACACAATTTGGAGGGGGGAACAGAGTTGAAAGCAGCACAATCAGGAGCAAAGCGCGGCCAAGTTGGAAACCTGACAGGGGACTTAAAAGAAGAAAAAAAAAAAAAAGGGACAGCCTGGAGAAGATTTCAAACAGCCTCAAAAATGCGTGTGAACCCATTACCTAATCCAACTGATGTCTCATTAAAAGAAAATAGGCAAAGAAATTTGGGTCCACTCAGATAAGTATATTCAAACCCAGCACTATCGTAACAAAAGAATCAGACATATGTAAATGGTTGCTGGAACTCCTAAACCTCTGACCGAGCACTCTACGCCTTGACATAAAGGAGACATTATGCTGACAGACATATTTAGAAGAATCGTATATGCTGGGTCAAACTAGAGATCTCTTAAGCCCTGTATGTTGACAGCAGCCAGTAGAGGATGCTTACATATCTTCACAGATAAATCTTAAGTATCTAAACATTTTGGCTCTGCAACCCTTGTGCAGGCAAAAATCCTTGGACAAGAGTAGCCCAAGTTGTCTTTGAAGCTGCCACAACTCCTAATGAAGCAAGTGACATCTGGGATTAGCGTGCACTTCAGCTAACCTCAAGACTCAGGCAACTTTTTTCTCTGAAAATTAACCTGCTCCCATCAGACTACAATTGGAACACTTCATATTTTTTGCATTACATTTACATGTTGCTTTACAGCTCACAGCACCCTTTTGAAAAAACAGGCAAACAGTTCACACTTATGTACTTAAACTTTATTTCTTCATAATTACAGGCTATTGTTAGAATTTTTAAACAAAAGGGAAGTCTATAAATAGAGGCTAATCCCACCCAAACAAGTTTATTTTTTTAAAAAAACCAAACAGTTAAAACTTCATAAAGTAATGCCATTTAGCTCACAGCAGTGGTTTGTTGGTAGTCTGAGTAAAAGTACTATAGTCAGAGTCAGTAACATGAAATGTAACATCAAATGACTCAAAACTTTAAATTCCATAAAGGAAAGCAGGAATATATATATAATATATACATATAATATTGTGTTGGTCCACTGAGTATACATTTTTAACAAAAGATAAGAAACTATGTAATCCAGTTAAGCATATGATTTGCAAGATTAGTGTACACTCATTACAAAGATGTATAGATAAGTTATACCTATTTAATACTTGCAAAATTTTAAGTTACTTCTTTTGAGCAGGTGTTCAAATGCTCATTTCCCAGTGCAAAAGAAAAAACATCTCAGTCAGGTTACCCATTTTTCCTGAAAAAAAAACCCCAAAAACAACCTACCCTCAAATTCATGTAATAGCAGCACTGACAGGTAATGGGAAGAGCTTACACATACTGAAGCATGGCTGAGTTCTCCCCCTTTCCCCCCTCCAGTGCTGCATGTTGAAACACTTCAATTTCCTCTACAGAAATACCACAGGTTAAAAGTGCAAGGAAAAAAAAAAAAAAAATCTCTTGATGTCTGTGCTGCTGCCACGAATTTTTCTTAGAGAGGGCAAAAGATTATTCTTTTTGGAATTATTCTAATGAAACTGATTCTCCAGAATAGAGTTCTTTCAAAATGAACAATAAGTTATTTTCATTAACATTCTATGAATCCTATCCCAACTCAGTGACCATAAAGAAATCATTCAGTTTAAGGTGCAACTAACAGTTGGCATTCAATAAATTACACACACAGAAAACAACTGTGGTTAAAAAAAAAAAAAAATAAAAATCAGACTACCTGTTCTTTCTTTCTATTCTCAATCCTATTACAAATTGAACTTCTTAACTTGCCAGTTCAGCTGCATATTTCACAGGCAAAAGTGGCTCAAATAGCAGTGGGGTCTCATAATTTGACAGTCATCCTGGCCAACAGCGAATGCACATGAATCTTCAATTCAGTTCCTTTATAAAAACAAAATAACATGTCTGCCTTAAAACCTATGACCACGCAAGAAAAGCATTAAAGGTTTCAGAAAGACACACTCTTTCTGACCTGGATTCCATGAAGAATATTATTTCAAATTCAAACGCAGAATCTTCAATAAAGAGAAAAATCTATATGCATACATATAAAATACAGCACTCCACAACTCTGGCATTACTAAAATCTCTTTCGAAGGATAAAAGGTTCCAAGTGACTAACTGCTTGATGGGACACAGTCAGCCATGGCAGAATAATTGCCGTGTTCACTTTATGCTCAATTACCAGCTGCTGACAGATGACAGTCAAACTACAACCTCACTATCTGCATTTTAAACTGATTTGCTTACTGATTTGCTGATTTGCTGGGAAAAGTACTTGTTCTCCTGAAAACTTGAGAGAAACTGAATGCTAAACTTAAGTTATTCAAACAATAACCAAAAGGATTGAATTTAGCAGAAACATTCACACCACTTTCAGAAATTTAAAACCTTTCAGAGTTTCTTGAATATATGTATTTTCTGATTAACATTTAAATAGGTTAGGTATTCAGGGAAAGGGACAAAACAATTGACATAAGACAATATCTTATTCTAAACTTCATGCTTCTGATATTTCAGATTTACTGAGTGCAATAGCCAGTTCCAAGTCTTCTTGCTCTTGCTGTTTTAGTCTTGCCAATCTTTCCTTCTCTTCTTTCTCACTTTCCCTCTTAGCCCATTCAATCATGTCTTCCTCAGTAGAATACTGCATTTTTAAAAGACAAAACAAACCACATTAATAATACGATGATAACTAATACTGTCCTTGGTTTAAGGGACAATTACAGTTTTTCAAAAATTCTTTATATTCTAGTCTTTAAATATTACTTGCTTTTTAATTTTAATGCACTATTAAAATGAGCTCAGTCTAAGGTTTAACTATTAAGAACTGCATTGAAGCCATCCAACAGACATATTATTATGAAATACACCGTGTTTCAGAATTCAATATTACGTTCAAAAAAGTTACTCAGCAGAAAGTGCGGTAATTCAAATTCAATTTTATATTGGGTAGAGATCAGTCTATACAATAAAAAATTTGAATAAATCAGGAGAACATTCTGCGAGATACACCCCTGTCCACACTGTGGGACATCCCGATCTACCATACTTTCATTAGGGATGATTTTTCCAGGTGACAATGACTGCAAAAATTAGCTGTAGAATGACTGTTTTTAATTGTGCGTATGAAAAATACTTCTGCCAAGAAGCAACAAAATAATACGATAACCATAGAGTTAGAAGCCTAGGAGTAATATAAAGAAAGGTGAATGTGATACAAAGGAAAAAAAGAACAGATTCTTTCCATGTATATTGATGTGAACAGAATGTGAACTAAATTTCTGTGGTACAATGACTATAAATCACAGACAGTTAAGGGTATGATCTTAAATAAAATACAAAAGATGATGCTAAAGTTTGTTTCTAGTCAGCATGCAGAAAAGCTAAGAAGCAGGTGAAGCCCACATCTTCATGAATGCCCCAATGTTAAGACCAAAAGGGTTATCACAATATACTCCAGCTGGTTTCTGCTTTGAGCTGCTGGGCAATAAAAGTAGACAGTTTTCTCCACAGTTCACCTAGTGTTTTCAGTAATTGCAACTGGAAAAAAATACTTTTTCCTTCAAAAAGATAATGAACATTTTCGTTTTCTCCTCCACATTTCACATTCTCCCCTCCAAGCTGGCTTCTCAGTCTCTCTAAGAACAGTGATCAATAACAGCATTTCAGAAATTATCATGCTACAAGACACATCACCCAGTGCAAGTCAATTCTGAGAGCCTGTCAATCCTCAGTTTACTTCAAGCACATAGTTTATTAGGCCTGAAAATAAAAAAAGCAGTATGATCAAGATACTGCAAATGCCAATTGCATTTAACAGGTATCAAGCTTGAAAGTGAGATGACGCCTTTCAAAACTCCCATATGCAAAAGCTCAAAAGAATAAAAATATATATAGGCATGCACAAACCTTTAGATTTGCTTCTACTGCTTGGTCACCACAACTTCAATGAAATGGATTTTGGTTACAAAGAGACACTACTTTTTACTTCATTGTACATAAGTCTGGAATTTACTAGCCATTCAAAACTCACAAAATTATATTTCATTAACATACACCATTACGAGGCTGTTTATCAATATTTCAGTACATTGAAATTATGACCAAACGGTTCAGTGACAGCTAAATTAAAATCACACCTTTTGTTTTATTTTCAGTTGGATTGTTAACACTGTGCTTGTTATAGATGGATAATTTAAGTCTGCTGCATGCCCTGACAAAATGGATAATCCCAAGAACATAGATATTTAAAAGTCCTATCTTCTAAAAGCTAGGAGGCCTTCATGAAAAAAAAACAACCTCACAAAAGCAATGCAATTTAAACCTTAACTACAACATTTTGCAGTTATTTGTTTTAGGACAGCCTCAGCTGTAAACTAGATGTAAATACTGTTTTAACTGGAAGCGATATCCCTTTTGTACATGGGATATGTCTTAATATTTTAAATTAGACTGAAGATTTCAGTGTGAACAATTCAAAGCTGTCATTATACTGAAACAAATGTAAAAAGTGTTTACTCACAGTACTGAAGTTTGCAAAATTGTTGGGGTCAGCCTCTTTACTCATGCTGGTGGGAGCAAATGGATCACAGAATAGATCTGCTTCTTGTTCTTTGGGAATGTCTGGGGTGGGGAAAGGCTGAAATGGATCTCTCGGTTTAAAGGAATCTGAAGAGTCTATTTGATTGATAGGTCTTTTCCCTTAGATTAAAATGAATTTAAAATGAATTTAAGATAGCAGGTAATAACATGCCAAAAATAGTTTAAAAAACCCCCACAAAATCAAAAGCTACTTGGAATGCAACCTCTTCTAGTAAACTAGTGGAGTTACAGTGATTTCAGAGGAAGGGTTGCCAGTTTAAAAAATGAGGGTATGATCCACTGTTTCTTAAAAGGTAATCAGGTAAAAAGGAACACCTGTATGTTAAGGATTCAAGAACACAGTTATGTACTAATTAACTATTTTAGGAAAAGAATTTCTAACAGTTTCAAGCCCCTATTCTATCAGCACAGTATTTTCTCTTTTGTTTATCAGCTGTCCATGATCATTCCGGCAATGTTCTTATTATTTATTTGGATCTAGTTAACACAATTTCATTCAGAGACCAGAAATATATTTCTAAGTCTTCAAAACACCATGTCCCCTCACTATGCTAACACCTGGAATTTCTGTAGTTTTTAAACTAACAGAATGAAGGAGCATGATAACAAGCAAACACAGCCTTAACTGCTGCATAAATAGCTGCAGATGTAACAGGAACAGGCACAAGCCCCCCCCACTTATCTGTTTGTTTTTCAGCTTAACACCAGTCAGCTTTAAAAACCTTTGAGGACATTAACCCAAACACTTCCAAGAACAGCTGAGCAGAATTTCATCCCACCATTCTCCCCATATGTTACTGCTTACAGAGAAGGTTTCATTGCAGTTCTTGAGTTCAACTAGCAGGTTCTACATGTGGTTTAACAGAGTGGTCGTATTTTAAAACTTGCTTCTGTTGCTATTTTAAACTGCAGAATTAACCACAGCGCTTATTATTTCATGTATCACTGTTGCAACTTAGTCTAAAAATTCTTTCATAGACCAAAAGAGATTCTAATTTGGCAATGATTTAGAGAACACCCCCTCAGGAATATATGATTTATTTAGACACTTCCCAGATAACCTTGCCATGATAGCTCTCATTCACTGCTGATGATCTGTTACTGGCAGACAATGCACATCTACTTCTTGAATAACGTGGGAGAAGCAGCTTCCAATGACATCTAGGGAATTTATTTCTACATGGGTAGGATTAATAAATACAAGATTATGAAGTATACAATCTCCAAATCTGCCCCAAAAAATCATGAAATGAGAGTGCTTATCAGTATCTAGAAAGGCAACAGATCTCAGAGGGAAGCAAACAGTCCTTCTGCACACTTTCCAGTAGCATGATGAATTAAGAGAAAGACTTTGGGGCATTTCTTTGAAAAAGAATTCCCTTGTTTTGAATCACGCCAAGGGAGTAATTTAAAACAAATACAGTTAAATGCCTCAAATTTTTATTTCCATTAGGAAAATAGTTTATTTGGAATGGTTATTAAGATAACCACAGTATCATTTTTAATATATAAAATCAAAACAGGCTACTTTTTTCTAGTCATCTTTTGATAAGGATACTGTTGTTCCACCACTAGAAGCTCCCATTCCAAAAGTAGATCCATACACCATGTCATAGCCACTCCCACACAATAAAGTCAGAAATTCGGTTTTTGTTTTAAGTAAGGACCACCATAACAGGAAACACTATAAAACATTCAAATTATCATCACTTCTCATGTCCGCTGTTTTAACGTTATTTACAATGAAACCAATTCCTTGCAAGGCATAATTACAGGTTGCCCAGAGACGTGGTAGATTCCCCATCCCTGGAAACCTTCAAGCCCAGGCTGGACCGGGCTCTGAGCAACCTGATCTAGTGGTAGACGTCCTTGCTCATTACGGGGTCAGGGGGGACACACACGACTAGATGGCCTTTAAAGATCTCTTCCAAACCAAACTATTCTATGATTCTATAAGCATGAACCAGGTCTCCCATTAACATTAGAAATTAAACAGCTGAATTTAAACTTCAGTATAAATACTCCTACATTTACTGTGTTCCCCTTCTTTTGAGGAAAAAGAGGAATACATGTTTTAAGTTTCATGCTGCATTTTTCCCAAACACCTTAAGATTCATCCGTATAGCGTAACAGTGAAAACATGATGCAGTAGAGTTTTTAAAGAAAATGAAACAAAGGACAGAAACTTAAAAAGGAATACTGGTAATATATTTGGCCAATCTATGAGAAAAAAAAAAAATCGCGAGTGAGGAGTCTGTTATAAGATGGACTTGTTGCAACCACAAGAAGGCGTTGTTATCTTTGATAATCACGGCCTCTTCTGGAAAGCAGAGCTGTTTGTGTCATGGAGTAGACCAGATCACTCGGCTATCACTTGACAGAAAACAGCATAGGAAACTTGGGCTTATTACTATTACATTGGTTAGGTTTACTACTACAGACCTTTACCAAGACCACCTGGAAAAAGTAACCTAAGACAATCATTTAACCCTATTTAGTTAACTTTGCATTAAAACCAGAGGTTTTGCAATGGATAAAGCACACTGAATTCTCACTTTGAGCATAATTTAATGCAAGATTCACAGTGTATCACATTAGTAACCATTTATTTTGCAGCCATGCTATGTTCTTGCAGATACTTGTAGTAATTCCATTTCCTCCTGTTTTCTAAATCCTTTCTCTTTTTGAAGGACAAACTATGATCCCAAATGCCACGCAAAATTTAACCCTGAGGAAACCACCACCAGATCAGGAACAGACTTGTTTCACATCTTGCTCATTCATTCTAAATTCAGACACTTCACCATCCCCTCATCATTGCTGTCCCACTGCCAATATTGAAGCAGCTCACTGTTGACAACATCTCAGTATCAGCTCTTACCAGGTGGCGGTGGACAGGGCCTTGTGGGAGTTCCTGTTTTAGGGGGCAATGCAGGAGGAACATCCTCGTTTTTAGCTGGTGGCTCCTCAAATAAGTTTTTAGTTATGGTCACACTGTTGACAGAACCTGATGCGGAAGAGCTGAAGGGATCCTCATTGTTGGCCTTCAACAAATAAAACAGCAACACACAGATTTTCAGTGCAATTCTACTAATACTTTTCCCTTCTTTTCAATAATGCAAATATTTAGAACTGAAAGTTTGGGCCAAGACAAAAAGAAAATACTTTGGTTTGGTTTAAAACATATCATCCACATACTGCAGGAGACTGAAAATAAAGAAAGATCAGGAATAGTTAGTGTGTGCAGCAATATAAAGTTGCGTGCAGTTATACATACCAAAGTAATACTTTTGCTGTTGAACTCAGCACATTTTAAAAAAATGTAGTATCACTCCAAATAGAGAAAATACTTATAAACCCACAAACAATACATTGCACTCTTCACAGTGGAATTGTAGAACAATTTACTATACAGTCCTTTTTTTCAGAAGGTCAGCCATTACAAACTCTTGGTAGTGGCAAAACTGTAACGAAACTGTTGGTAAGAGAGTAGGCTATGTCTTGTCACTGCAGTTTCATGCATTTTCTATGAGTGGCAGTAGCTTCATATTACCTTTGACAGCGTGCTAAAGTCAGCAAAACCACTTCCAAAGGATTCATTTCCAAACAGAGAGGCAAAGGGGTCTGTAGCTAAATACATATAAATCAAACAGAATGAGATTAAAAGTTAAATATGAAAGAGTGAAAAAATCCCACAACAAAAAAAGCAACTGTTACATATTTGGCAGCACAGACTAATTCAAGTGAAATATTTTGTGAGGTGGGCACTTCAAGTTATTAAGTAGCTTTTACAAAAACTCTAAGTGTCAATTACTAATTACGAATAATAGTTCTCGGGAACAGGGAGAAAATCAAAAGAAATACTGGTACTCTGTTTTCCCACATTAAAAAAGTTAAATTCCACTGAAAGTATCAAATAATCATACTACTGGATGTTCTGCTGAGATACATGTATGTATACACAAAGGTACTTTTTGTCTGCATACACCCATAAATATACATGCACAGATACATGTATCTATAAAGACACAAAGAGCTCACTTCTGACTGTAGGCCCACTTGTGGAACAAAGTAGCTAAACCTCCTACCATCTCAATCTAATTCAACAGTACCCCTTCATTCTTACGTGCCTCAAAATATGTAAAAACTGCTATTCTACTGTAAAGCAAGAAGTGCACTGTCTTAACCAATACTCACTTCTGCATCTCCAGAAAATGGCTTTTTTTTCCTGTAATTAAACTGAACAGGTTTACAATACGAAATCACATGTGGATTCATGTTTTGGATTAACACTTGTCAGTGCAACTGGGGAAAACAGCAGATTAGAGTCTTCCCTGAAACATCTTTAGCCCTCAGATCAGAGAGGGTCATAGCAAAACAAAAGGAGCAAACTTTAACAGTAAAAATTCTTGATGAAGTAGTTACTCTATCCCACATCATCCCATCTTGTAGTACAAAGCTAACTTGTGTATTACTTTGAGTAACATGACATCCTGAAAAACAACCCTAACAGGAAGCAGTACAAACCATTCAAATGTTCCAAACACTTAGATCAGGGTATTTCACCAGTTTTAGGTAAGGCAGAGGAACATTTTTGCAGAATCAGTCTTCAGAAATAAGCACTGCAGATAACAAGACAGTGTTGTTTTACAAAAATAGCCCCCTGCAAACGTGCACCTTATGTCATACTTCATAGCAAAATTCAGAAAACGTAGGAAATCCCTAAAATGCTCCATCGCAAATTCTGTTAAAAGACTAGAAAACAATAAGCAAAAGCAAATGAAAATAAAACCATAGGAAGTTTGATGTGTACAATGTACTGTTACCTAGATCATTTGATGCAGTAACAGTTGTTCCACCAGGAGCAAAAGGGTCATTCTTCTTTGATATCTCTGTCTAAAATAAAAAACGCCTTTGGAGGAAAATTTGTTTTTCAGCTTAAAAGATTCCTCATTCTAAGAATACAATCACAATTTATTTTGGTTTAGAAGTTTTAAGATAAAATATTATGGAAGTAGCTTTTATCAGCATCAGTAAACAAGTCTGTTGACAGAAACTCCTCCTCAAAACAGAGATTAATTGTTTCAAAAGATGGAAAAAAGGTACACACCATGTACAACATACTTGGTAACCACTAATGCAAAATTTAAGAATATCTACCAGTCATTTTGGTCTCAGATTTCTACAACCAGAGCCATCTTTGTGAAGATATAACTACAAGTTATCAACACCACAAAGGTGCGGTAAAGCATTTAGAATGAGTGCATAACTTCATTTCAGTTCAGAAATCAAGAGGAGTGTGGCCAGCAGGTCGAGAGAGGTTCTCCTCCCCCTCTACTCTGCTCTAGCGAGGCCCCATCTGGAGTACTGTGTCCAGTTCTGAGCTCCCCAGTTCAAGAAAGATGAGGAGCTACTGGAGAGAGTCCAGCGGAGGGCTACAAGGATGGTGAGGGGACTGGAGCATCTCTGCTAGGAGGAGAGGCTGAGGGAACTGGGCTTGTTTAGCCTGAAGAAGAGAAGGCTGAGGGGGGACCTTGTAAATGCCTACAAATATCTGAAGGGTGGGTGTCAGGAGGATGGGGCCAAACTCTTTTCAGTAGTGCCCAGCGACAGGACAAGGGGCAACGGGCACAAACTGAAGCACAGGAAGTTCCATCTGAACATGAGGAAGAACTTCTTCCCTCTGAGGGTGATGGAGCCCTGGAACAGGCTGCCTAGGGAGGTTGTGGAGTCTCCTTCTCTGGAGATATTCCAGACCCACCTGGACAAGGTCCTCTGCAGCCTGCTGTAGGTGACCCTGCTTCGGCAGGGGGGTTGGACTAGATGACCGAGAGAGGTCCCTTCCAACCCCCAACATTCTGTGATTCTGTGTGTAATACAGATCTCACAAGAATCAGCTGCTAATCCCACACCACAGCTCTGCCCCCCCCCTTTTTTTTTTCCTCCTCTTCTGTAATTCTCTTATTATCAGACTGCAATATGAACAGGAACTGCTTATATTAGAATATTAAGACTTAGCATAGTGTGCTAAGTATTGAAGACTGTAGAAAACCAATTTTTAACGTTGGAGGTGTAGGCTGTGGTGTGTAATATGGCCTTGAGGTCTCCATAATGCGCACACCACATGGAAGGACAAGAACATCACTGTTAGGCAGAGTGACTTCTCACAATCTTGGCTGTTGTGGGTTCGCCTGAGGCACACTCTACAGCCACTTAACTTGCTTCCTAATCCACATATATATTTAATTTTTATACATGTATATGTATATTTTATACACACACAAAATTGGAAGTGAGGCATGAACAGAAGCGGTACTGAGAAGAAAAGGGGATGGCAAGAAGGGTGGACACAAACTTATGACACCAAGAAGTTCAGCTTCTTCAATTATTCATCTGTCAGCCCTAAATATTATCTGAACTTTCTCAAGTTCTAGCCTACATCAGAGAAGGTTTCACGCCCAACTCTACCTTATTATAGGCTCAAGACTAATCAATAGCTGCTCAGTTATAATGTGAGCATCTAAAATTTACACCTAAGTACACGTGAAAGAGGTACATTCAGTAAGGATCTCCACATGATCAGATAGTTTCAGTGACTCCTATCAAAAAAAAAAACAACACACACACACATACAACAAAACCCAAACAATATACGCCTACAGAACAACTTTTCAGAGGGAAACCCCACAGCACATCAGATTTCAGGTAAGATATAGAACATATTTATTGATCCTATAAGCTTTGGATGCAAAAATCAAGTGTCTCAGCACAACTTGGTGAGACTAATCGTGGGTTTCTTTCAATGTTTAGTAAGTTCCACCAGCTACCAACAGAGGTTAGTTCATTACTCTCAAATGTTTTTATCTGTGGAGCAATGAAGCTCCACACAACCATTTTAAAAATGTTATTATTTTCACTTCTGTTTCATCTGTGACAATTTCTAGAAAATAGAAGACACAAAAAAGATAACACAGAGCCATGATGATTTCTGAATATCAGCTTTTTCAAGGCATGTCCAAATGTAGAAAATGGGTTATTTTGTCCAAATCATATACAGAAGGAAGTAAAAGGTATGCTATTAAACTTACTGTGATATTATTGCTGCTGTCTGCTGTGCTAAACGGATCAGTGCTAGCAGTCACAAAAGGATCAGTGGAGGATTGTTTGAAAAAACAGTCAGCTGCAAAAGGATCTGAGCCTTTGAAGGGATCGCCGCCAAAGGGATCTAAAAAGTAAACATCTCATTAACATTTCTGCTAGCTTTACTTAGTTTGATATCCTAAAAACTAAACATTATGTTGCTTTTCTCATACTGCAAGAAGATGACACACTTAAGGCCAAGCATCTTTGAAGTATGAAATCCATCTGAGAATAATTTGTATTCTGCAATTTGAAACATTAGACAAGCTAGTGTTTTCTGCACATCATGAAAACTTTGGATGGTGCCAGTGGTTCAGTTCCAGAATCACCTAAGCCTATTGGTTCTTTATCCGAGCCCCCTAAAAATGAAGCATTTTACAAAACTTAATGTTTCTCAGAACTATCCTACCCTCCTCTCCTTCACTCCCCAAACACAATCAATGTTTTCTTATTTGGCACTTGGTGCACAATACCACTTTGCTAGAGCCTTCCTACTGGCCGTTTTGCTTTTTTGTTACCAGTAACTCCCTTCAGGACCAAGCAAATAACACAGTGACACTGCCTACACAGCCAGTCTAAATAGAGACTTCCCACCTTTTTCAATATTCAGTGCTAAATAAAGTTGGGAAGTCTAAAAAGAGTACAGTCCTACTACCATACACATAAAACAGGCAGCAAGAGTTTGGGGCCTTCTGTTCACCACCTTCACTTACTTAAACACCAACTAAGCAGACTTTCAACAGCAAGAGAAAAGATCACCGGCAATGGGCTTCTCTGAAAAACTTCAACACAACGGGCCAGCTGGTACTGCCATGTATCCATCCCATGGTGACTTTATGGGTCATTTCCACCTTTTTTTTGTGGTGAAAGTGGTGATGCTTTTCCCCACATACTTTTCTACTAGGATTCATTTAGGGGAAAAAAGAAAAGCACTAAGAGTTATAAAGTTACTTACCAATTTTCCCAAAAGGGTCATCTTTGAAGGGATCACCTGTTAAAAATGAAGAAGTGACTTGAAGCTTTTTATCACAAAGCATGTGCTGAGTTGAAGTCTTTTGGATACAAATTCATTTCTACAGTTAGAATTTAAACAACTTAGAGGAATAGTTTAACTGTTTTCAGTGGAACTACAAGAGCTAGCAGTAGACAATGCAAATATTCATCAAGTAGCTCACTACCAGAATGAAGCACATACAAATACAGCATCTCAAAGGTGCATTTTTGTTGGCTATTATCAATAAACACCCAAATTATGCAGTATTTACTACCATGGTAATCCAGGCTAACCACTGATAGAAGCTTAGTCCCAGTTTTGATAATTCTCACAGGCGTCACAGATGGTAGTTCCTACATGTTCATTTGTGTGCTGGATGCATGGTCCCAACTGCATCAGTTCTACTCCCTCATCTACACCTGAGCCACATGGATATACTGTCTCTTAACTGTAGGTATCTACCCCTGCCTGTACTGAGCACACAAAGACCAAAAGGCTGGCTACTAACAGACATACCTTCCTCCTCTGAAAGAAAGGCTGTGTCATGTGCTGTAAGTAGAACTGTTCCAATATAAACAACAACAACAACAAAATCAAGCAGTATCCACACAGAAACATTAAAGCTGTTTTGAATTAGTTTAATTTATTCATTAAAAGTATTAAATCTGCAGTGGCATTCTTCCAGAAGCCAAGTGATCTGAAACATCTAGTTTTCCTTTTGAAGCGATATGAGCTAAATCAATCAGACCATGTTGATTCTGAAAGCATGGCTGAAAACACCTACTTCAGCCGTTAATCCAAATTAACTCCCCTCCTTCAAGTGGCTCCACACAGACAGATCAATTCTTCCAACATAAAAGAAAAAACTAAAGTCAGAGCAACCGCATTTGTAAGTGGCAGGTTCCTAAAATAAAGCATAGCACTTCCACAAGACGAGCAGATGGTGCAGTTCCACATTACCTTTTTCCGAGCGCGAAACTCACCATAAGTAGGCCACAGCCATTCATTCTCAGCCACCCACACCCCCTCAATACCACAGCTCACCAAACCCTCAGCTGATCTGATTGTGGATCTGTGCTGCAAATTAGGGGGTGGGCAGGAGGTAAGGCAGGTACTTTCCCTCGAGGGGAAGGTGCAATTTTCACAGCTAATTAGAAATCCAGACAAGGAAGGAGAAACACCCTGGAACTCTCATTTCTATTTTTGTAATGCTATTGGCTCCACACTTGTGTCACTCAAACACCTTCACATTTACTCTCTATAGACCACTTCCAAGGTGAAGACTAGTCTGAAATGTGTTCATGTAAGACCTATTTCTGCAAATCTGCACTTAGAGAGAAAAGTTTACTTACTGCCAACAAAAGGGTCAGACTGGAAGAACTCTAAGCTGGCTTCAGAAACTAGATCAGGCAATGGATGAGATTCAGCATCAAATGGATCTTCCTGCACAATGCAAAAGCAGAGAAGGTATTAAATTTTTAAGACATGCAGGACAGAAAACACGTTGTCTTGTGTAACGATTTAGTAGTTTCTTAAAGCTGGAAAAAAGGGACACCTATAATTCTACACAATTCATCAACAGAGTTCCAAAATATTTCTCAACAACAACCTGCCTGCTATATATGAAACGTTTTCATGACATCACACTGTAAATAAATACATTAAGAGGAGACAATTTTATTTCTCTGTTGTTCTATGACCATCATGCAAGTGACATCATACAAGCCTGAAACAGTTTAACTAGGATTTTTTAATTTACTTTTTCTTCCTCCAAATCTGAACAAACTCACTTTTTTGGTAGTAGCTGCAGCTGGGGTCTCTTTCTCTTCTTCCACAACAGAGGTTGTTGTTTCAGGACTATTCCTGATCTATATAAGGATAAAAGCAATTCATCATAAGTAAGTAAATAGAAGACTACACAATATACACCATTTTAAGCATTAAATGGCTAAAAAAATATACTAAAGGATACTTTAAGAGGTTCATACTTATTATAAAACACACTGAAATATTCCATAAATCTTGTGTAAGTTGAAAAAAAAACCCCAATATTACTCAAGAATCTACTGGGACATAAGGAGGGACATTTAAAGCAAAACAGCTTTAGATTTTCTGTACTATTACTTATTCCATTCTTGTTGCACCAACTGGAGAGAGCTGCTTTCCTTTAATGTTAATTCTACTATTCCATTTATGATATTTTGCTTTGCAAACAAATACAGAAAATTTTTTATTGCCGCTTTCCAGCTAAGCTAAAATTGCCTCCATTTCTGCTTATCAACTTTCAGATTGCTGAAACATAGTCCCTCAGAATAACACCCTGAAATTCCACCTGTGCTAGTGTTTAAAAACATAATCAATCTTGATACATTCTTAACTTATTCCAACTTCACAGCTGCACTGCATCATGATGAAGCAGACAAAACACTACTCACTGGAGACACACTGTTTATTTGTTCATCTTCTGCTATACTTTCTCTTTCAGCATTCTCATTAAGGTTAGCAGTTTCACTGCTGCTGTTGCTAAGACTAGAGCGATCCGCAGTTCCATTAACAAGTGTATTATGTGGCTGAGAGTGCCAACTAAATTGGTTATTTTCCAATTCTTTCAGCTCAAGAAGTTTTGTCTGCACCTGTAAACAAATAAACGTATATGCATCAGTATTGCAGCACACAGAAGCTAGTATATGGCCATCCCCTCTTAAATCTAAGACGGAAGTTATATGTCTGAAATTCTTATTTTCAAAAGCAAATATAATAACTTGGTTCTTTCAATCAAAGGGTTAAATTTGAGAGATAAGCACAAATCTGGTTTAGAAGAGATACAATGTGTTTGAAAGACAGACCTGAGAACCTTCTCCTGCCAAGGTAACAGACTGCATCACTGGCAACATCAAGACTTGTTGCTTTGTTTCTACTCAAACTCATAAGAAGACTTGCAAAGCTTTCATATTTTTTTTTTTGTTCAGGCTTTCTTTCTGCTTGGTTAGGTTTTTTTTGGTGGTGGTTGTTTTGTTTTTGTTTTTAAAATTATGTATCTGCAATTGCCTTAAACTCTAAATTAAAAAGGCTGCTTTATCAGAGTTCTCATCTTCCGAGAAGGAAAAAAAAAATTTGTTATCTTCTCCCACATGACCTTTGAAGTCTACAAAATCCACAGTGTATCCTCCTAAGCAGACAGTTACATCCACATGTTACTGTTTCAGCAATATGCTTAATACAGTGCCTCACCACAAACATTTATAGCCAACCTACCAGTAACGAAGGAATTACTGCATTTGGCAGATTATGCAGAAGGATGAACACAGTTCAGATATTTAGGTGTCAAAATCCCACTGGCTTTTGCTAAGCCAGTCACAAAATAGAGTTTTCATTGCCTTGCATAGGTCACAAGTCAGGTTGCAAAGACAACATCAGGTGCCTTTCAAATACACTGACCTCAGACCAGCCATTAGATAATCTCGCCTAAAGCACCAAAGCATCTATTGTTTATTATTTGAGAGCCAAAAGCAATAAAATCAAGAGTACCGATACAAAATCTATCAAAAAAATGTTTGTAGTACAGTCAAGCATAACCACTTGTATTATCAGCCTCAGATCTGTCCACTGCAAGTACCTCTTGCTAGTACATTGATATTGAAATAGCACAGCCTTCTCTGCCTGTGATGAAGCCATGGAAAATCCATTTCTCTACTTCCCAGTTTCTAAACCTCAAAGACAAATTTAAAAGTTAGGAATATGTTATAAGGCTCTTCAACAGCAGAAAGTGCTCTTGCATGAACACTAGCAGTGGAAGTCTTCAGAAAAACGTAACAAGTTAGACATGAATTGTGTGAAATGACCAACCCAAAAAAGTCAGCCATTCCTAGGGTTCAAAGTTAATAAGCAGGCTTTCTGTTTTGTTCTTAACTTGATGATGTGACTCTAGCTAATACATGAGACAGCTGGCAAGTCAGAGAAGAATTATGAAGAAAGTGTGTGCAAGCTAACACATTACTGATTACAGATCAGAGCTAAAATTGTTCCTTTAACGTAACAGCAGACACTTCAAAGCACAGTTCTCTGCTTAAAAGCCAGCGCAGCCCTCTCTGCTTCTCAGTATCTAATCTCAGTCCAATTTATTCTTACTTTCACCTTCCTTTCCTCCTTCAACAATGCACTAAGTAAATGTTATTAAGTAATTTTATACCAACATCACATCAATTAAAGATTAGTGAGAGCGTGCTCCAGGCCATGGCTGAGGAGAAAACTTCAGTAACTACTGGATGTAGAGAATTTAAACGTGCATTACTAATTTTTCATTCACTACATTGAGACAAATTATTTATGCAGTACAACAAATTAATCTCTTTTTATTAAAAAAAACGGAGAAAAATCATGAAGTATCTTGCGTGACTTGAGTCAGCCTCTAAGAATCCCAACAACTACTAGCACAGAACACATGTAAACAGCTAAAGACATGAGCAAACAGTGAAGAAAAAAGAAAACAACGCCTTCCCCTTAAGAAAAACCACACTAACAATTATCAGCTAGAAAAATCCCCCCCCCTTCACACCGCCTTACTGAATTGATTTCCTGTTGCGAATCCTGCAGATGTTGCTGAAGAGGTCCCAGCTGTGCTTTCCCAGACTCTATACAATGCTCAAGCTCTGCAGTTTCTTGTTGCAGGCGACTCAGCTCCTCCTGAGCTTTGGTCAGTTCATCTTCATATGCTGAAATCTTTGATTCCTGGCTTGTTATTTCAGCCTTCAGCATGGCAATCTAAAGCATGAACAAATATTTCAAAGCCAAATAAACCCCCCACATACACTTCCAAACACATCCAAATAGTATTATTTGTGGCCACAAAAAGTAAAGATCTCATAGCTATTGCAGAGATTATACATCATAGCTGAATGAAAAGTTAATTCCGTGCTGGTCTCATTAAGATCATAGTATTCTAGCTGTTTTCCTGACCAACACAGATACTCTAAAACTGAAAATATAATTCTAGACCTTAAAGAAATACTATAGCTTCATATTAGAAGAATCTACATAACCATAAGATGATTTTTTTAACTGCTAACAAGTTGGTCACAGTAATTAGTGTTTGTAATTACACTTATATTGCATTCTAATTTTGCATTATTTTGCACTTAATCTTATTTGCATGCAAGTATATCTCAGTACATTTGTTGACACACTGATACTAAATTAGGAGGTCACTGAAATGAGTGACGTACTTCCTATTCTCTGTTGGTCACAATATTTTGACACTCGGGCTGTTTATTTGTTGAAGTTGTTCACCTTCCCCAACAAGCACACCACACTGCAAGGCTAAGGCCTTAGCCACTAGACCTTACCAAGTGGGCCTCCTCTGCACATTTCTGCCTGATATCATTCAGTTGCTCTTCCAACTTGGCCTTCTGCTCATCAAGATCGTTCAGGATTTCCTGCGCTTCCTGCTTCTGAGCTTGCAGCTTTTGCAGGTTACTGCTCTCCCGCTTTACCTCATCTTGTAGATCCTGTAATAAATCAGATTTGCTTTGCATGTGTTCCCTCTCCCCTCCCAACCACTAAATTCCACAGTATAAACTGCAGTAGTAACTCAGATTTCAAAGTATGAATAAATTGCCTTTCAAAAGTTAACATTTATAATATATCAAACAACCAAGTATTCCCAAATTCCAATTCTAAGACACAAAAATAATCAGGTTATATGCTTTTTCTTTTCTTCAGTAAAAAGAACTTCACTGAAACATTGAAGATCATGCACCAACACAGAGATTAACTGTTTTACTCACAGGGAGGTTAGGGTTTCATTTTGAATTTAGAAGTCGTCTTTATTTAGGCTGCTACATTATCCCTCTCCTATGTTTTAGCAGTATATTTTACAGCATTCCTTAATAAGAGAAATTCTTTATTCTGCTCCTTTCCCCTCAAAAACAAATGGCCAAGAGTAGAAACTTGTTTTAACAACATGGTAAAGTACCAAATCGGGGCATTATTAACCCAAATGCACTGCCTTCTAGTCTCCCCTGCCTCCGATTTTTCAAAAATCAGCCAAAAACTTACTTTCCATGTAATAGCACCGATAGGAAATGCCCATTCTATACACTACAATATGGCATCCGTTAATTTAGGAAACGGCAGTTAAGTATGTATCTTGTATTCTAAGCACATTAAGTAGCATCATATGATAATTAGTTAATTTCTGAGCAACAGGAATGGTTATACTTCAACAAACTGCAGAGATAACATTGAAATAATGTCAAGAAAAGAATTTAGGAAGAAAGAATCAAAGTCAAGAGGAAGAGATAAGACAGATCAAAAAGGATTAATACAAAAGAAAAAGTATGAGATGAAAAGAGAAGACTGCAGCCTTTCTTAGAAAATATGGCAATTGAAGGAAGAATCATGAACAACAGTAAAAAAGGAATAAAGATAAAAGAAAATTAAGGATGGGAAAAAAGCTAACATGAATTTCCAATTACATCATGCATTCATGTGGTGCTCTAAGCTCAGATCTTGTTGTCCTTTTTTGGGGGTGTTTTTTTTTTTAATGAGGGAGATCATTTATCCCCATGTGCTAACACCTCTAGATAATCAGGACAAAAAAGCAGGATAGAAATAGAAACGCATATGGTGCGGCAGTCAGATGCTAGAGAAATAGGTAACCTGAAGACAACTGGAAGACTAAAGAAACACAACAGAGACTTTTATGAAAACAGACCAACAAAAAAAAAAAAAAAAAAAAAAAAATTTGAAGGTCAGTAAAGAGTATACGACTGATGCACAGCAGTCACATTAGGTGAATTACTGGTTATTTCTAATCTATGAAAGACAAACCAGTGCACACACAAAAAGCTCTTACAGCAGCTACTGACTCGGATAATTGGGACACTCCTGATCCATTCATTATTCACATTGCTTTGAAAAGCGATTATCAGCTGACACTCAAACAACTGGAGAAAAAGTAACAGCGTGAAGAGATTTCAGTCTCCTTCCCCCAAAAGGAAGCAAGAACTCCCACACAAGCTAAATACAGATCACCTCCACTCTTGGTACTGTTTCTTGAATCCCAATGTCTGTCCTATCCACAGCAGCAGAGAAGCACTGGAGAGACCTGATGAAGCCTGATGGCTCCCAGAAGGGAAAAGAAGAGGAAAAAGAACAACCCCAAACCACCCCCACCCATGTTCACATCACTCCTCCAAAATTAAAGGTCGCCGTAGATACAATACACAGAACTGGGGGTAATAATCAAAGATACACCTTCACGAAATAAACCAGGCTCCAATTAAGCTTCAATTTCAAAGAAAGCCCTCAGGAGAGAAGCAGCATCTTAACGTTCAAGCATTGAATGAGATTTTATACGAAAACCATTAACATATTTGAGGTAGTACACACTAGCATTTTTCTGGTAATAGTAACCCTTGTATTAGATTTATAGGAAAAGCGAAGTCTAGAGATCTGTATTTCCACAGACAGACAATGGATTTAATAGCTCGCCAGTCTGTACTTCACCAAATGATTCACGTGCTAAGAACTGTTAAGCTGAAAACAGCACATAAAAGCTAAACTTCAACTGACTTTCTAATGGCTTTGGTGCACTGCAACAAACCAAGAATAGGGAAAATCCAATGCTGAGTGGGATATTCAGAGAATAAATGCGTTTAAGAAAACTCAGGCCAACAAGGAGATCAAAAGGCTAGAAGAGAAGGACAGGAACAGTCTGGACTTCTTGGAAGGCCACAGTCCCAAAATACCTTTCACTTTTTTTTCCTCCCCTTTTTTTTCTTCCAGAGCAGGCTGGTGATGGGATCGCAAGGGGACAGCCAGGTAAAGGCACTTTCAGATGCTACTTTGTATGTAGTCAAAACCTTCTCTACCGCCAAGAGGAACATTTCATACACAAGTTAAATACTCCCATATTTATAGGAAATTGCTAATCCAGAGTAAGTTAAGGAAATAGTGCCTTAGAAATTTCTTGATCTTTGTTACTCTGTCCATAACTTTTCAAGAAAAAGCACCCCTTAATCTTTGCTATTAAAGAGATGACATTTTAATAAGCATGTTAAAACCCACAAGCATGCTGTTTCCCCCCCTTTTTCTGTCTTTGCTTTTTAGTATCTATTTACATTGTATATAAATCATTTTTCAGAAAAAAAACTGTCATCCTTTCCCTCCTCCCATACAAAACAGTGCAATCCATCACAGATCATGGCTATATTTGAGAGTATAATTTGTGTATATCGAAGTAATTCTGGTATCAGAAATTCTAGTGTGAGATGCCACGAAACTAGCTTTATCCAAGGTGGCAGATTAGAACACACTGGTTTTGTACACCATCTTTAGAAATGTCACCTTTAGAATAAAACCAGAAGAAAAAAAGCATGATGTAAGGATATTCTTTGTCTGTCACCACTCCGAAGTTCTAGAAAGTTTCCCAAAAGATGCAGGTCCTACAACATTCAGGAGCAAGAAAGGGACCAGACACAGAGGGCCACCAGCTTAAACAAATGCTGCAGTCATATCCTGTTTGATCCTGATGGCTTCTCATTTTCTGACAAGCCAGTAATAGACCCCTCCTTCTCTGCAGGCCAACAGAACTCTGTAACTCTGTATTTAACAAGGGACAAACGGCTTGTGTGACCACCAAGAGGTTAAGGACCCGAGACAGTTGCTTCTAACATTACTGCTCTGGATACAATGACTTCATTGATTCTGTGATGCTGCTGGCTACCAAACACTAAACGTATGGAGATGACACTAATACTGTAACATTAAAGGTAAGGCTTTTATTTAGTTTCATATACCTTATGTGCAAAGGCACCAGACAACTCAGCCTTCACATGAACACACAGATTCCAGAACATGCTAACAAAGCCACCCCATGCGCAAAACCAGGAATGCCCAGAAGAATTTTTAACAGTGTGAAAAGGCAATCTGCAGGGTGGGGAGGGGAATGACCGCTGGATGCATGGATAGAATCACAGTCACGGGCAACTTCTGTATGCATTCCTGCAGCTGCTGAATCTGGCTGCCATCGTGACTAACAGGGCAGCATCTGATTATCTTCTGAAAGGTCAGACTATTAATTATCATCCAGGCTTTAAGGATGTTAAATAGCCAAGCACAACAGTTGTAACACGTTGACTCTTTTTCTGCCCAGCACAAAGTAAAATGCAGAAATCTTGCATTATTTGCTTTTAATAAAATAAAGATTATTTGGAATAATAAAGATTCCTAAAACAAATGTAGAAATAAATGTAAGTGATTAAATATCACACTGAAGTTTTTTCTTAAACAGCAACTCCATCTGCTTTTGCGGCTTAAAATTTAATTGAAATATTGCTTTGCAGCATTTAATTCAGGGCTTCACTAGACTGTTAGCGCCCTGAACACTGATGCTGACTGTATAACTGTTAATCCCTGTAAAACACCTGTAAAATTTAAATTTTCCAATATTCTGGAAATTCAATGTTATCCTTTTTAAATAAAAATCAAACAGATTATTTTAAAAATTCACTTATATTAGGCAAAATTAACTTCAGGCAACATTCCTCCCAAGCTGGTAATTACTGCGATTCTTAAGAAGCAGCCCCATATACAAGCCCTTTTAATTCAGCCACTTGAGTTTATTAATTTGCAGTGCTACAGTGGCTTATCTAGTTTTAATTATACATTAAATTGCCTAAGAAACAAAAATAAATGAGACCTATTATTTTGTCATATTTTTCATTTAAGACTCAATGCAGACTACATATCCTAGAAGTTCCCACATTCATATAAATATATACACCCACACCAACCCACATTCACACAGAAAATGCACTTCAAAGTACATTCTTTTTTTAGCCACAGATTTTTTTCGTTTCATAGTGATGATCACATCACTGAATAAGTGATGTGATCTAAAGACTCCGTAATCCCACTACCATTAAAGCACCACATGGTGCAATATCAGGTGTCTGAACAATAATTCTGTGTCTTATTTACCTGGACCTCACTTGTCCTCTGCTTGATGGTATCTTCTTTCTCCTTCAGGTCTTGCTCTACATTATTCTTTTCCCTAGAAGACCAGCAAACAATGCAAGAATACTTAAGAACATCAGCTACAGCAGGTACAGTTATCCAGCCTCCTAAGCCTGTATCTCTCTTTAAATACATAGTGAAACATTAAACACTAAAGATCTAAGGGATTTCTGCTTTCCAAATTATTTACAAGACAGAAGCCCACATAAGTGTTCTGCATAAAAAGCCCTGCCTTTTCACCCAGCTGCACTTCAGTGATAAGAATGGCTCAAAAATGGAAGGGGGCGGGAGGGAGAAATCAATGAAATACTGTCTCCAGTGATCTCACTGTTGCTATGGAGCACTTGTCTAATGAAAACTGCTGGGAAAAGTGGGAGGGATTGCATCAGATTCCATCTATTAACCCCTGCAAACACAGTAATTCCTATGCTAACAGCATCCAGAAAAATTTCCAGCAGGCCAATCTAGCTGATTAATGAATTTTGCCTATCAGATTTTTAGATGTATCGGTTGGTAAGCTCAGTCAGAAGAAGAAAGGTTAGCTGGCTGTAATCACTGTCGGCTCAGAGACTCCATGCGTAGTTATTTGCTGTGTCATATCAAGTCTGTCTCTACAGACACTTACTCAAGTTTAAAAGTGACTACTGATGACAGGGAAATTATCATCAATAAGTTCTTGGCAGTCAGATATAATAATAGCTTTATGAAAGGGAAAAACCAACGTACAACTCAGAAGTGTTTCTGTTCTAAGAAAATCACAAATGTTTATCTCTAGACAGTATACAGAATCTTTTCTCCTTCCACAGATGCAGAAAAGCATTAAGCTTTACAGTTTTAACACTATCTTCTGTATACAGATATTTACTATCATAAAGATTTTGTTAACAAATTAGCACACATTAAAAATCTGAAAAATAATTACTATATATTATGTTCGGCTATTATTTATCTCAGTTTCTGATTAAAATGCAACCTGCTGATTGTGCCCAAAGGGAAGGCTTATATACAAGGAACAGGAGAGATGTGGAAAGAGGGACTTTGAAGAACAAGGCAAGTTATTTTGTTAAGTGTGAACCTTCAGGTTTCATATAATTTCTTACTCTCCATTCCTCAGAAAAAAGAATCACGGAAATTCTAAGCAAATCTTCACCTTTTCCATCAAAGCTATAGCACACTCTTCTAGCTCAATAAACTAGTATTCGTAGCATAGCTGTACTTAGATATTTAAAGCACTGCAACACAGGGTTGAAACAAGTTCTGTTGATTTTGCCTTCCATAACCCGCCATGAACACAGGGTCTCAATCTCAATAAAGCACTTCCACAGATCTAAATACGTCAGGCTGAAAAAATACCTTCAAGCCCTCACACATCCATCAAGGACAGCAAACATTCAGGCATACTATTCCTGATTGAAGATAAAAGAATAATTGACTAGCTAAACAAATACTTGTTGTTTTCCCTGCTGGGGTATGAAAACTGAACAGGAAATAGAAAGGCAAGCAGGTACGTATGCTTTAATATACAGCCTTTCAACCTTACTGTCAGCGATATGCCTCAGAGCCTGTCAGAGATGACGATCACTTCCCTTTCATTTCAACAGAAGCCAGGTATCTTAACCTTGCGATCCGGACTATGCTAAGCAAGCAACAGGATGTAACACCCACCCACTGGCAGCTTACACTGGCCAAATCACAACACAAATAATGAATCAGAAAAAAAAATCAAGTGAAAGGAGTATTGTCAGGCAGAACAAGAAAAGCTTAGGCAGCAGTCTCAGGCAAAGGAAAACAAGCGGAGTATATATAGTTTACACATAACACATCCTCTCCTCCCCCCAGTAATGTGTCTTTGTTTCAAAAAAAAAAAAAAAAAAAAAAAAAAAAAGACAACACAGACCTACTTAATTCACTAATTCTTCTGAATGCCTCCATTTCTCTTACAAACTATCTGGTATGCCCCTGTAGGAATGCTCAGCAACTGAAAAAACCAAAAACAAGTAACAAAAATGATTTATTGGACATGACAGACTTCCTGGATCGTAAAGTCCCTTACCACATAAGCACCTGGAGGGGAGGGACACCAACTGAAAAAGAACTGTGGTCATGCCAATAAAAGTCACTTGTAACCAACCCAAGTCAATTTATGCAAGCAATACAATTTCCCTATGGATTTTAGTAGTAGTCAGGTCAAGAGAACCTCATATCAAAGAAATTAAAAGCAATGATTAACATCCCCCCAACCTAATAGATGGCTTCTCCAATGCAGATACTTCATGATTTACATGCAAATAATCTTAGTAGATCCATAAATTTTATACTAATTCATGAATGGAGCAATGTAGAAATGGGAGGCAGCATACTGCAAATATTTGTGATAGCTGACTACTGAGGAGTCCCCGTGTCAGTAGAGACATTCAAACCAAACACAAAACAACCCGAGCCAGCCTTCTTCACAGCCAACACTTAAAACCACCTTAGTTACAAAAGCAAAAAAATCCATAGTCCTTTTCCATACTAACTGACAGATGACTGCTTATAGAGCTGGTAGCATTATCTACACTCACGGTTGCCAAACATTTCTTATTATCACATACATTTGTAATTTTGGGAATTTCTAGTGTAGCAGTACCTCAGTTTGGCAATGCTAGAAAAAAAGCCTAGGGTTTCCCTAGTTTCTTCTCCCCCTTGTTCCCCCCAACCTTTTCACCTGCAACAGCTCGGTTACTTCCAAACCTGGGGTTAGAAGAAATAATCTAGCTTACATTGAAATTCTTACCCTTGCTTTGCTAAGAAGCTGTAGATCTCAACTTTGAAACAAAGGCTTGATGCAAGTGTACAGCAGGGAGAGGTTGCCCTGTTTTTGTGGGGACATTTTCCTGTTTCCTTACTTTTGAGAGACAAACTTACCAGCCTTATAGGTCTTTTAACCTGATTTATATTCAAGATACTATAACTGTTGCTGTCCAGCTTATATGAAAGATGGCACCTCTGGTGAGATGTACTATTAAGCTCAACTACTTAACACACTTAGAGAGGAATACAGTATTGGTAAATTTGAGGAAATTCACAGAATTACACAGAATGCTTTGGGTCAAAAGAGACCTGTAAAGATCATCTAGCCCACCCCTCCCCCTGCCCTGGGAGGCACATATTTCACAATCCCACTAATTTGCGGGCTGTAGCTAGCTTTGAATGCATGAAAGCAAAGCAGGGCTTGCTGGGGAAGAAAAAGGTTTTACGACTCAAAAAAGAATATTAAGAACATCAGGTCTAGCCTCCCACCACACTGATCAAAAAAGCTTCAAACAGCTTTCTAAAAATATAGTGCAACTGAAACAGAACTTACAGGCAGCAGCGCTGACAGGCTCAAAATGATGCAAATTCCACAACGTCCCTGGGCAAATCATTCCCCCTACTAGAGGGGAATTATCCTCACTAGTAAGTGTTCTGCATTTTATTATTCATCTGATCCTCAACCTCCACCTTCCTGACATTGTTTTTATTGAATTAGATTAAAAAGTTTCCCACACAAACTCATGAGCCACAAACACATCACCTCTCTATTCTTTGCTCAGTCTCTCTAAAAGCTATGTTTTCCAGACATTGCCATTCTTTTGAGGCATTTCCTCTGCTGCCTTTTTTTTTTTTTTTTAAGTGTACATCAAAAAACGGATTAAATTTCTATTACTGAGACTCAGAAATGCAGGTCTCATGGATACTTCTCAATGGAATTACGGACTAAAATTATTACGTATTGAATTTAACAGCTGAACAATATATTTGTCTAGTAATGAACAAAAATAGCTTGAGTTTAAATTACATTTTTAGATAATAACTATCAAGACTGAAAGTGTACTTCATCAGTTACAAGAGAAATATGGGTTGGCCAAAGATGAAAAGAGTTTCCTACACTTACCACAAAGATTAATCTGTTGCCTAGCATTGCCACCTGTGCTCAGGGAAGGTACAGACAGTAACAGCTATTCTGCTACCAAAATAACTCTTCTATGGTGGCTAAAGGATTTCAAAGTAATCAAAAAAGTAAATTTCTTGGGAAAAAAAAAAAAAGAAAAAATCATACTTGAGCCACAACTGCGTTTATGGTATTGAGAGTTTGCTAGTCATTGCCAGTGAAACCACACCAACCCCTTACTATTATACTTCAGTTTGATGATACAAGCTTAAACCTCTGATTGTTAACCCAGTTCTGTTCTGAACCTCTAAATCATAACCAAGTAAATTTTACCTTTCTAAAAATAAATACATATTAATAGTTGTCCTTATCATATCTTCAACAATCTAATATCATTCAAGTGTGTCTTAAATAATTGTCCAACTATATTTGCCACTTAGAAATGGAAGCAAGGACTTTCCAGACGCCATGGTTCCTTCATATCTCACAGTAAGAAAAGGGAACAAGACGTAAACAGACTGGTTTGCATGTTAGGCTGCAAGCCCACCTACTGAAAACCAACTTCATCTAAAAATCCATGCTAGTCAACAATTTATTTCCCTCTAAGATACTAACAGCAAATATACACAGTTGTAAATCATATTTCAGGTTAATAATGTGAGAGTCCAAAATTGGAACTAATACAACCTAAAGAACAACAGAGGAAGGCAGAGCAGGGAGAAGTGTGGAGGCAGTGGGAGTAATAAGAGGGAGAATAAGCAGCTGAAGTGAAAAAACATTTAAGTATTTAGGAAACAGACTGTGCTTTGACACATCGCCAAATTAAATCATTCCTGCAAGTGATATGAATAAGACAGGCAGATATCATCATGACAGAGCACCCTCACTTATAGCAGAATTAACTGTTCTTAAGAGAATTTTCAGTAGATTTACGATAGTGCCATAAAAATCACTGAAGAAAAATATCTGCTAAATCTTGAGAGTATGACAAAGACTATACAACATATACGAACTTGACTTTCTTTGTCAGTTGAGGTCATCTTAATTACCTTAGAAATAACTAATGGAAACCAAAGGTCTGCAAACTTTGAATTAAAACAATTTTTCCTCAGCGCAACGCTTTTTTTTCACTAAATAGAAGAGACACACGTCTGTCTTTACCACCATCAAAACCCTAACAGAGATCCATATACAAACTGTCAACTTCCCACTCTCTACCCTACATGCTTCTTGATCTTTTCTATCACACTTCCTTACTACCGCTAGAAAAATGCCCTTAGAATTCCCTCTACAAATCAAAGACAACCAATACCAATTCACAGCATGGTTCCAGCATCCTAAAGATCTGCTCCGTTCTCATCTGCCAGTAAAGATGAACAACAGAGAATATTTCCATCTCAAGATATTAAGATATGCAGCTCTGAAACATACCCAGAAGGCATGATGAACAGACCTTTCACAGTCTTGCTGTTATTAAATGCACTCATCTGAGTGAACAAAGTGTAGAAGTGTTAAACAGTATTACAGACATGCTGACCATTTATTTTAGCAAAGCAGACTACTACCATCTGGTTTTCTTGTATGCATTGAATTGTTTTTTTAAAAACCAGTAAGTAGCATGACTGAATTTAAGGCAACCACAACTATTCCTCCTTCACCTACCTCTGCAGGTCTACTATTTCATTGTTTAATGTATCAAGTTCTTTAATTGCAGAAAAATCTGCTACAGGATTCAGTCCTTGAGTATTCTGAAAAATAAAAAATACATACTGTTAGTTTATGGTTTCTGCTGTCCAACAACTATATTCACTTTACTTTTTGTGACAGCACAAGCTGTCCTCTTGTAACAACTGTTGGTAGCACCATATTTCAAACCTTCAATCTTAGAAAAAAAAAATATCCAGATGCTATATTAACAGAACACAACATATATCCAATGCATCTAATAATTCAAACAGAATTTGTCTCCTGTAAAGTCTTGAAGATATCTTCCGCAAAAGCACAGGACCACCTGATCATAACAAAAAAAAAAAGTTCTAAAATGAGATTTATCTTACAGTTAACGTTTAGCTGGCTTCCTAGCATTCATTTAAGAGTGGTTTGGTTTGTTTACTGCTTTTATATGTGTATTTCTTCACCTTGGTGATCCTCCTGTTGCAGAGGATAGATACTTATTTGCAATGCTTTAAGTGATATTAAGCTAGTTCAATGTGGAACTCCAGAGTACTGAATGAAATTTTGGTAACACAAAGTCATAGGTAAGTTACGCCCATGAGTTCCCACTAACTTAATGTCTTTATAAGACAACAACTGTAATACAAATTATTTGTTTCAAAAAAGTACACATAAATGACAAATGCTGAAGACAAATTAGCAAATGCTGTAGTTGTTCTACTGTGCCTTATCACAACATGAACATGTTTAGGAAGCCACAGTCACTGTAACTACCTTCCATAAATAGATCAGTTCCTTCAAGTCTTGAACAAAGCCATTCAGGACAAACACAAAGTTCAGAAGAAACGTATATACATATAATTAAAAAAGGCAAGTGATACCCCCAAAATAAAACAAAAGCCTTTAAATGCTGAAGTTTCTCTAAAGATAAATCAAGATGCTATTAACTAAGTCTTATTGAAGATTATACTCTGGGGAAGGGGGGGGGGGAAGATAACTAAAGCCACGAAACAACCTAAACAGTAAATCTGAGCACACTGTGGCACAGAATATTATTAATGCATATTTTACTAGAACAAATGGCATGAACTGAGAATATAAAAACCACATACAGCTATTCTTAAACTGGTTAGTGTACAGCTTCTCAAATGGGCAAACAGCTATGAAGTTAAATCCTGTTCTAAAGGAATTACACAGGAGTTTTACAGAGTTGCTCGTGGCGTTCCAATGAGAAAGTTCTTACTTCTAGGAAAAGGACAGAGGGAAAACATGGAGCTATGAGCTAAGAGTACAAATTCTTTCCAGTCCTCCTCCTCTCCTCAGTTCAAGAAATTCTGCACACTAATCCCAGCACCAAACTTGAACAAAAGTTCAAAAATGTAGTTCAATTTTATATCCAACTATTCAGGAGAACTAGTGTGGCGGAGGACATAAAAGCCAACATTTTTAGATTCAATACACAAGTTAAAGACAACAAAAGTTAGAACTATTTGCTGCCACTGCAACACACATGCCAACTACACTTTGAGTTTTTAATCCAAAATAGTAATAAAAGTCAATTCCTGCCAAAATTCTTACAGAGGAATTTGCATGTAAGTTAAAGTTTTACAGCTGGTAATGCAAGCGCAATTCCTGACTACAAACAGTTGCTGTGTTTCTTTACGTAGAACAACTACAGGACTGCTGCTGTGTCCCATTCATGGGATCTGCATTTGGGCCTCAAAACTGAAAAAAAAGTTACACTAGTGGTAATAAGATTTTGTAAGGAAACCAACCATTAGATAACAGCAATACACATACATACATATTCTGAACATCTACCAAGAAGGATCGCAAGTTAACTTTCCCTACTTTAAAAACATAACGTATTACCATTATACTTACTGGTATTTCTGCTACTACCTTTATATTGGTCAAGTCAGAAGATGAACCCTAAGGGTTTTTTTACAAGGTAAGCCACTCCAAGAAAACCAGCAAAAAAAGCCTATTTCTGACTACTGCTCTCATCCTCGGGGTTCAATTCTTGAGCAATAATCTTGGACAAACAGGTTGTTTCACATCAATAAGACAACATCTCTTTGGAAAAAGCTCAAAATGAGCCAAAGGTTCAAGCTCAATCTAGTAAAACAAATTCTTGGTAAGGATTTACAGAGCTAACTAAACTAGTTAATTAAACTAAGCTAACTAAATCTTACCGTCTTTCACAATACTCTTACTCATTGTCTATGTTAGTAACGCAAAAAAAACCCCAAAACCAAACACACCGATGTCTTTGAGAGTTCTGTAAAAAGCAATTTACACACACAGAACAGCAGTAACCAACACTGATCTCACCTAATGTGTTCTGGTCACTACATTTTCTGCAATATTATCAGTAAAACAATAGGTATTAGTCCCAATGGTAACTGTCAACTGTCATGTTGGGTTACAACTCTGTCACCACTTCCCCAGCAATTTCAACAGGATAAGGCACAGCGTTTTCCGTTTTAAGCCTAGGCAGCACATATTGCCAACAGGTAACAGCCACAGAAGTCTGGGTTTAAGGAAGAACCTTGGGGTTCTTCCAGATGAACGACACTGGAAATCAGCAATAATTTGCGACTGCAACATACTGTGACACTTCAGAGAAGTGCTGTGCTATTTCAGTGATTATGTAAGAGTCTTAGAAGGATGTGCATTATTAAACCAACAGACAGTAAATATTAGAAAAGCAAAGATTCTCTAACCTTGAGAAAGCAGAGTTAACAAACTGACAGAATAATAAGGATGAAAAGCAGAGTGGTGCAGAATGGAAAAAAGAGTCCAAACTAGAAGAGAGACATAGAAAGGAAAGCAAACATACAAAAGAGATTAGTAGAGTTACAAATAAAGCAATTATTTTTTAAAAACAGAATGTAAAAAGAAATTAGATACCAGTTACAGAAACTCAAAAAGTAGTGCCAAATGTTGAGTTTCATTTTTTCAGGTGCGAATTTTTCATTGTTTAAGAGAGTTGTAGAATTAGGTCAATGTTTTGCACAACCAAGAAAAGGTAACCCACATCAGACTTCATGATGCGTAAAACAAGTAAGAATTTGTGATGACCTCTACCATTCTGATAAATACAACTTGAACTGCTGAGGTATGGTCAACTGTTGGATAAAGATAGATGGCAATCAACAGACTATGAAGACATTTAAACTACCTATGAAGTAAAAAAATGGAGGACCATTTACGTTTATAACTTTAAATACATAATTCTAAACTTTATCTAGTTCATATTGTTCCCAGACTTCTTAAAAACAAAATGTAAAAAAGGTAACTGTGAACACATTAGAAGAAAAACATTGAACTCGTGCACGTTATTTCAAGTGCAAACTAAAATTTCTTTAGACAGGCAGTAGAAGGATTATTCTTTCAAAATAAGAAATTATGCTTTCTCAACATTAAGATCTCTCTGCTTGGTTGGCAGGCATAATAAATGACAGCTTCATTTTGAAACATGAATGGAACAGTGTTTTGTCAATTCTTTGTAATTGACTTTCATTTTTCTTGATATTATGATAACTTTAAGGTATGCCAGTACTCTAGGTGTTTCTTGCGCAGCCTTTGAAACCAACATTCTTTGTGACTTATACCAAAAACGCCTTACCTTCTGTAAGCTGACACCCCTGTCTGAAGGTGGAATCATCTCCGGAGTCAGAGCCTGAGGTGGATCAATGCCCTTTGTTAGCTTCTGATTAATTAAATAGAAAGCCAAAGCAAACTGTTCCTTTGAAAGCTTTCCGCAGTCCTTTGTGTCACAGAGAGCCCTGCACAGAGATGCACATGAAATAAATCAAATCCTCATTTCTGCAAGTACAGCCCTGTTTATTATACTTGCTGTCACCTAAAAAGGTGAAAATTGCCAGTGTATATCCCCTCTAAAAAAATGCAATATAGAAGTAAAGCATGGTAATAAATAGGAAACATTACTCAGACATACACAACCACTTTCTCTTCGCATACTAACATCCACAGCTCTGTAAGTAACTCAGTAAGTAACTCTAAGTTACCATCTCAGTAAGTTCTGATCTGGTGAAAGGCAGAATGAGGGCTACGAGTGACTAACAACACCTGAGCATCTGTAACTGAAGTTCCTTCCAAATGAAAGAACTTTTCACAGCCAACACAAGTCTATCTAAAATTTCCTAAATTAGAGGTTGTGTTAACCATACCTTGGGGAAAAAAAAAGTTTTATCCTATCAGAGTGCCCCGCAATAGCTTACAGTGGTAAAAGACTTAAAAGAGCAGTGGATGTCACTACTAGCTGTAATGAAAGACAAATAAATTGTAGGATGAGATGGGCCATAAGTCTCACATGCCAAGAATTTTATACAGGTAATTCTCTTTACCAGAATATGGATAATATCAGTGTTAAGATACACAGCAACAACTATGATGCCTTAAATACAGGGGTTTAGCTAAAGCGCAGTATTTGTTTGTAACAATCTTTGTTCGGGTACTTTACCTCCTTCCCTAAGACATGATGCATAGCATAAACCTGATTTCCCCCCATTTCTGTCCAAAAGTAGAAGCAAGTAAGTTACCACTGCTTATACAGAGACCATGCTATTATATACAGAAAACAACTTTCCAGAAATGTCAACATAGCACTTTTCAAGAAAGTGCTAAGAAGGAACGAGACCCATGCCATCATCTAAACAGCTGTCATGGAAAAAACCCTACCAGATATGTGCAAGAAGAGCAGAAGGCAGTCCTGTCTTCAAGAATAGTTCTCTGGCTTCTACACCTGACACAAATCCATCCATGTCCTTGTCAGTCTTCACAAAGATCTCATCATACTTAATTTTGTCTGCAGGCGACACAATCCACTGAAGGGAGATGGCGATGGAAGGGGAAAGAAAAAAAAACAAACAACAAAAACCACAGTTCTAAGATACAGACAGTTCTGTTTTCAGATAGTTGCTTCCAGAGTTACATAATTCAAGGACTACAGCACAGACTTCAGAAGTGACCTAGGTGCCTAGTTCATGAACCAGTTTATCCTCCAGAACAGAGGTGCAGAGAGCCACAAGCAACTCCAAAAGCAGAAGTAAAATATTTCTGTCAGTGAAGCACCAAGGCCGGCTGGTACTGCTCTGCTGCTTTACCTATGCAATGAAAGTATTTCCTGGGGCTCAGATCTCCTCCCAGCATGGGGCTGTGCCCTCATCGCTGTGTTCAGTCACAGTCCCTCTTACTGTCTGGCTCTATCAATTTTATTCCTCTTTACACAGCCAGAGAGCTTTAGCTGGAGGGACTGAAGAACTGCTCAAACCCTGACTGTTATTAGTTGGCACATTCTAAATTGTAGAATTTACCTCCAATCAAGGTAAAGATGGGAACTAGAGTCACTTCTCTTACTTCAACAATTTTTCCAAACACTCAGCTATTATAAAGACTTTTTTTTTGGGGGGGGGGGGGGGGGGGTGTGAAAACGCCTTCAGGTGCATGCTTGTGGACGCTAACTAATTTCACTGCACAAGAACACTTCGATGAATCCCAGATGGTGCTGTACACAAAATACATACTGAAACCATAATCCAGAATGGCATTACTTTGTAATACAGACAGCAAGACTTCCCAAGTAAACTGCCAGATCAAAACCTTGGCACCTCCAGAATTAAGATGCCAGTTTCTTACTGATTACTCAAATATGGGTACTCAAATGTCCATGCAATATCTTATGCATTAACTACTACAGTTCTCACCTTAGATCCCCTTCTCAATTTTTTATTTTGAAGAGAATGAGTAAGTTATAATCTACTCGGAAAGATATTTTCCCAAATTCTGCATTCTAAGATGACCAGGACTAAATAAGATGCTTGGAGGGGTGGAAGGCATCAAGTTTCTTAACAGTTACATCTGAAGCAAACACCAAATTTCATGTGTTTAGGTGGATATGCCAGACCTTTTGTCTTCTTTTCCCATTGCTTGCATTTCTTTATTCTATTTTCATTAATGTCTTCTTCAAACTAGAGGCATGCTTGCGCATACAACTGCACGTACATGCTTGCCACAATTTGTTTTATGAACTTGTCCATACTCAAATCAGTCTTCAGCCAGAAGACTTCGCTTCTGCAGATGTGCATCTGGACTACATTTTTAAACTGATTTCTTAATATTCTGACCTTTGGGTTGAACTTGATGCCTTGAATAATCTCTTTTAAAAATATCTGCAAAATCTTACCTAAATAATATTCTTTTATCCTACTGTTTATATCTGAAGATATCTAGAAAAAGCAGAAGATAAATTTCGTTCCTCTCCACCTGATCTTCCCATCAGCCTCCTCAAATTCATCAATCGATCAATAGGGCAAGAAGGAAACTAAAAACCAGCATCAAGACTCCTCATACATGCAGTCTCTGAAGCACAGTATTAAGAGCAGCAATCTTCTAACCCCAAGTAACTTCAGAACTATACCTGTGTTAACGGTGTTTTGGCAGCTAAAATGCCTACAGGTGGCAAGGACTGATGAGACTCTTTGGTAGATGTTGCAGGTGGAATTAACGGCATTGCTCCTGGAACACTAAGGGGCTTTCTCTTGGATGGTGGCACCAAAGCTGCAGGCAAGGACATTGGCACTGGTTCTTTCTCCAAAGCACAGTACACCAAAAACATGGCCTGAACAAGAAAACAAGGTATGTGGATGTAAATATATAAGTAGTATACATAAATTAAAAAAATTAGTTAAGAAATAAATGTGTAGCATTTTTTCCATTATGTTTCTCCTTTACAAGCCTCCTCAACTGAATTGCAGCTTCTTGCCTTCTGACCTGTGTTTAACATTATTACCTTCTTTTGAGGTTCAGTGCTTAGCAAATGAAGTTCAGTATCTTTTAGAACGTTAAAGTGATTCTCCTAAATATTACCAAGGTTGTACCACCACTTGTGGAATTTTACATGGGAGAACACTGTAAACGGTTAATTTTAATGTACTCACTGCTTTTGCAGGAGTCACTTCACTTAGTGGCTATTCTTTTGTTGTGGATGTACATTTTAATAATGTTATGACTGTTGTTCAAAACACAGAACTGCATTTTAAATAAATGTCATTATACTTTGCAAATTATCATTTTATCTCCAACATTTGCCTAGAGCATACCAGTCCTCTGATTTGAAGAATTACAGCACAAACACATGAAATCAAGTACAGTAACAGTTAACTATTAGGGTCTTAAAGGAATCGGTTTAAGAAACTGAAGCATATAGGTGCCGGAAGATGACAAGAACAATGTTCAAGAAAGTAAGTTTTACACTTTTATCCTTTCTCAAAAATATGTGACATCAGAAAAAGGTAAATTCATCATATCTACATTACAAAAAAAAAAACCACAAAGCAAGCTTTTGACATTGTCCGTAACATCAATTCTTGGCAATTAAACAGGTGGTTTTAACTTTCTTTTTATTTTATCTTTTATTTTTGCCTCTGAAAGGATGAGCAACAGTTTAGCTTGTAGAAATTAAAATTAAAGGCTGGCTTTAGTCCCACCTGCAAACAGAAAGGTCACATTACTTTTTCAAGATTCTTGTAATGCAAAATGCAGTTAAGATACTTTATTAGCTTTTCCAAACCTTTAAACTTAGGTTTGATATTTCTCCGTGTAAAATGAAGCCCTATCCTCCAGAGTGAACGTATAAGTTCCCTCCTCTCCAATTCACTTACATGGAAAAATAAGCTGAAAGTTTTGAGAAAAAGTTGATGCACGGTTACTATTACATTCAAGACTTAAAGAGTCTTCAAAAGCAAGAGCCTCCCTCTCTTCTCTCACTTGCCATCTCTTGGAGGAAAAGAAACTTACTGTTTCTTACATTATTTCATCAGTCCTGGTATTAATAGTGTCAAAATACTAACTTGCTATGAATTTTTGAAGAATTTATACAAAATTTCTTTAAACTTTTCCTGAAAGGTGCCTTGAGGCATTCAAGTACTACAAACACTGAAGGCTAAGGTAAAACACAGTCAGTGAAATCATTTGGTCTCTCATGGGACAGCAGATCACAGGTCTAAGTTTTTAATGGCTCATTTAGCCCACAGTTACTGCCGTGTAATGACAGACATTCCATAAACTGACCGAAACATTAACTAGTACTAAAACTTGATTCAGGTCTCTGAATAAAGGCAATAAATGAACCATACAAACAGTCAAAAATTAATACACAATGCACCTATTTTAAATCTCTGCCACCAGGCTTTCAAAATCCCAAGAGGCAGGAGATACTTACAACTGCAAACTCATCTCGATCCAACATGCCATCACGGTCAATATCACTCAACTCCCACACCTACCAACAAAAACCAGAATATAGGGATGTTTGCCTACGCTGCAGCAGTTTCCTATTTAAAACCTCAATAAAAACAAATGTGAGAACAGCCTCCCCCCACCATATCCGAAGTTCTATTAACAGCATTAGTTTTCAGTGACCAACCTACATTCACATAAACCATGCAAAAGAACACAGATTCTTCAGCTGGAGACAGAGTGCATTAATGGTACCCCGCCCTAAACCAAGTGTTAAAGAGTACACGCAATTGATACACTGTGATAAGAGGTAATCTATCAAAATATGAAAAGAATTTCCCCCCCCCCCCCCAGTTTAACAGTTACACATGTGTGGCCACTCCATAAGATGGTATTTAATGGTTAGGCTTATTACTCCAAACCTTCAAGTTGAACAACAGATATTGCTGAGTGTAGCACAGTTATTTGTGATTTAACAATTAAGTAGAAAGATATTCTTACTCGTCCTAAGATATCCACCGGCAGTTTTGAGTTAAGGAGTACAGGTTTCACCTTATCACCTGACAACAGCCCATTCACAGGATTTAGGCTGTCAAAAATAGCATCATACTTGGCCTTGTCTTCCAGCTGCAGGGGCAGAAGAAAAATATTACTTATGGAAATAGTCAGACTCCTAGGCTGAGAAGCAGTAGTTCTTTCAGAAGTATTAACTTTGTTTTTAAGTTACAATTGGAAACAAACAGATTGCAGTTCCTGATTTTTAAAAGAAAATATGAAAAAGATATTACTCCTAAGTCAGCTGGAGACTCATCCAAAACCCAGTGAGATTTATTCTTCAATTATTTTCATGGCTTCAGGTAACTATTCCCAATAACTCAAATTTCTAAACACAAAGAGATTTCCCAAGGGACAAGTGTTTTTATCAAATTGGGTCTACTAGCACAATTACATGAATGGTAATATATCATACTTTATAAACCACTGCTACCAGTAGCATTTTATTTTTCTCAGACTTCTGTTTTCTTGCAAACCACATCACAGTTCTAGATGACAGCCTGATCTTTAGTTTACCTTAACAGCCCATGGTACATCACTTGCTGCAGTTCCACTGAGTAGCAGAGGACTACTAGTGTCAGTCTAAAGAAAACCAGGAAAACATGCCGTGTTAAGAGAGAAATGGTTCCGACCTTGCAAAATCACTCCCTTACTTGAGAAGGTGCTCCTTGTCAGAGTCAGATCTGCATTTTAGTCACTCATACCTTAGTTAAGGATACCAAAATTTACAGTAAGAAATATAAAAATGTTTCTTCCATTAAAGACAATAATAATCAAACAACTACCATATATATACAAATTGTACACTATTTTATATCCAGATCCCCACTAGAACATATAGCACCTTATTCTTACTCCACATTGCTTAGTTTTCCCCTATTGTAGGGCCCTACTGCTCTACGACATCACTTTCAGATGTGTTGGGTAATTACACCAAACCTTTCTACTTATTCACTTAAAAGCAGTTCTTATTAATCAGTTGATATGTTCAATTAAAAAAGAAATCTTACAAATCTTGGTGGAGGAACAGGCAGATTAAGACTACTCAGGGAAACATCCAATCCATTCTGTGCACACGCTACAAGTCGTAAAGCCACAAAAAATTCCTACAGGAAAAACAAAAGGATTTATTAGTTGAAAATACTCAAATTTCAGAAGAATTATGAGCTTTTCTAATATTGCTATATACACAGAGCTGCAAATGGCTTCAAAAGGGGTCAGAAGGTGACAGAAAGCAGCAGTCAGCAACTGCTGAATTCCTCCAGTGAGGCAAAATTTGTAATTACTAGCTCCTAGCCTATAGTAGCTTTGTGGCTAGTGTAGTCAGTTCTCAATACTCAGTTCTTCTATGGCAGAGCAGTGAAAATTTAAAGTAGCAATTATAGATGTTTATCTCAGAGGAACGGAGTTGGTCCTGAAGGTGGTAGTTGATGGAGGGGGAGGAATGAAAGGTACAGCACATGAGAAAAAAAGAATCAAAAGGGAATGTCTGAAAAAATTTTGTTTGGTAGATGTTACAAACTCCTCCTTTTCCTACCACGGGATGAAGCAGTTACCTCTCCACAGGCCATTAGTTAAGTAGCCATCCTTCAAACCAAACAGCAACAGCAAGGCATATTAGAGCTTTTCAGCAGCACCACTGATATGCACGTCTGACTGCCATACTGCTCATCGCTACAGCTTAGAAAAACAGCTCCAAACAGAATGCACTAATGTCAAGTCCACTAAAATTAGCTAAGTTAGAAATCTGAAGATTTTACTAGACAATTTCTGCATTAAGTTTCCTCCAAGATTAAAAGTCACCTTTATAGTAAATGCAGTACGTTAACTCTTAAAATACTTCTCAGTATATTGTATTGCACAGCTACACAGCAGCTCACTTTATGACTTGAATAAAAACTGATGTGGTAGCTGAAGGCTGCTTAATTTATTGTAGCTTACACTGAAGTTGTACATACATATCTAGTCCAATTAGAAAAATCTAAAAAAAAAGTTAGAAAAACTGCTTTCCTGAAACATCATTATTCACTTTTTTCTTATGTTAAGGCTTGCTAATGGTTACAGTAACCTTATACGTCATATAAATAATCATACCTGTTTGCTCAGGATACCTTTGCCATCAGTGTCAGCTAAGTCCCAAATCTAAAACAAATAATAGACACAAAGTGTTCCACAGTACTGAGAGGAAGCTGGCAAGCTCTCACTGCATTTAACAATGCATTCTTGGATAAAAGTTCAGGTCTTAACTTTCATGATAGCACTTCTTTGAGGTGACAAATGTAAATATTGATTTAATTTCCACCACAAACCACATACACAGTAGAATATTCAAGGATACTGAAGTTCGAAACTGTTAGCACAATTGAAAAAACATTAGGGAAAATCCCATATCCTGCAGTACCACTAAGTATTTTAATTTACACAGGATACTAACTGAAGCAAGAGACAGGATAACTAAAAAATTGTCATTAAATACCTTTCCAAGTACCAAATCTGTCAACCCAGACTTTTTCAAGAAAACAGCTGCATCAGAAGCTAAGACTCTTCCAGCATTAGCAGAATCAACCTGGAGGGAGAAAAAAAAACCTCCCATGACAAACTAGCTTTTGAACTGATGCAATTTCTTTACACAGGCTCTCAAAAATCTGGCAAAGAAGAATGCTCAAGTTAACACTGTCAATTTGAGAACAGTCTTCAGACTTTTCCTAAAAGAGAAAAACTCCCTTTCATTAAAAATCACGTTCTATTAGAAGACACTTTGAACTAGTTGCTTTAGATTTAACAGGCTCTGGAAATTAATATCTTATAATAAGATATATTATGCATGTATATCTACACCTCTTTCACACTCTGTTTTATAATGTTCTGGAAAAAAAATACTATTATCCGCATCTGTCAGTAGGCAACTAAGACACAGGGAGAGTAAGAATTTTGCTGTGATGACCCGGTTTGGGGCAGAAGCAAGGAAGGTAACCCAGGTCTCCCAAATCATAAGCCAGCATCCCAACACAAGCCTACTCTTATAGGTCATCAGTGAAGATATAGATTAATACAACTTAAAAACTCTGGAAAAAAACCACTAATGCATATGGAAGCAATTAAATTTTCACTGCTGTAAGTTTCTAACCATTTATTATGCCTGAAATTCAAGGTCTCCAGTAGAAAGTTTCAAGTACTGACAAAGGCCCAAGAATTTCTCAAGTTACACGGTAGATAAGGAAGCTTGTTCGCATCAGACCATCATCTGAACCTATCTAATTAGCCTTTTGTAATCACAAGATTTTCTTCCCGATGCCTGCAAAACGTTTGATTTGTAAGGACAGAGAAGTCTGATCACATTTAATTGTCCAGCTCTAAACTCATCACCATTACAGTCTGAAAAAGAAGGCTCTGCTTGAAGATACCTTTACCACCCTAGAAGAGGAAAATGCTTACTCCCTAAAGTGAGACTTATTTACACGATGACGTTGGTGATAGTTTTGGCAGAATATCAACCAGCATGCATTTCTCCCTGGATCAATAGGGAGATAATTAAAATAGATTGCCATTCAAGCTCCTAAACAAAAGCAGTACCTCAGTTATACCTTCAGGTGGAAGAAGCAAGCAGTAAAACTTACATCACATGCATGTGGACAAGGAAAATAGAGGAAAAGCTGCAAGTCTCTGAGAGCCTAAAGCAAAAGGATGCCTGAAAGGGCACAATACGGAGAAGAGGACTAAGAGTATCTTCAGTTGGTTCAAACTGTCAGGCTTACTACATCAGACAGGTAGCTGTACAGGTCCTACAAAATCTAGAGATCAAAAATTATATTGTACATTACATTTCATAGATAAGAATTACATAATATTATCTTCAAAAACAGAGTCCTCCCATCTATGATCAGCTGAGACACCATGAAACTCTGAAGAACTTGTGACATGATAAACATTTCAAAGGACAGCAAGGAGGCAACAGAGGTCACTCACGATCCACGCTTCCTGGAAAGACAGAGAACCAAAACCGAAATCGTACAAACACATCAGCATGCATTGAAAACTGAAGTACATGCACAGAAAGAATAACCTGATGCTAGCATTAGATTTCCCAGCACCCCCTTTTCAAGATCAATGCTTTTTGAGCACTTGCTGAACACTGAGTCATCATGGCTGTCTTTGAAACAACCTAAAAATGCCTAGTGAAAACTAGTGCTTCAGAAAGAACAGAAAGTTTGCGAATATGCAGCTAAACACTTCATTATGATGATGCACTGCATCATTTACAGTCTTACAGCTTTGTGTTTAAACAAAAACTAAATTCAGTATTTTGTTTGGAACGTAAGACCGACCTTCCCAGTTCACAGGCGCAGCATGCACAAGGGCTCAAAGCACACAGCTCCCAAAGACCGGCTTAGAACTAGCTAGTGACAGACTGCAGAGAATTTAGCATTTGGAAAGCGTACTACAGCAGATGAAGGTTGTCTGTAGACACTTCTGCTTCTAAAAGTGAAGAAAAAAAAAACCCTCTTAAATGATGCTTTTGGGATTGCTTTCATATGAAAGAGAAAACATCTTTTGTTTTCAACATAACTAATATGATTTTAATTAGCAGAGGTTGTTTCCTGTAATTGAGGATTCCCTACTCAGGGCAATAAAATTACAAACACTACAGCCTTGTAGTTAGCCTGCTCCTCAGATTTTTAAAATATCTAATTTGGTCTGTGTGAGAGTGCTGTTCATATTATAAGCAAAAAGCTGCCAAGACACTGCACCAAATCCCCCTTTCCGTTAGTGGAGCTGACCTTGCACATGAGCACAGTGATCTTGGCACCCACTCAGAAAACCTCCAGCCTAGGACTTCTCTACTCTTTCCGGAAAGTCACAAAGCAACATAGTATCAGCTGTGTTTATTTTTTATTTCCTCACCTCCAACTCAAGAGGAAGGTGACGTTAAGGGATTTAAACAGGATTCTTACTTAAACCCATACGGAGAGTTTCATTTTGTGCAACTAATTCCCTAAATTTTAGTAACTTCTTTTTTTTTAAAGGGCTGATTTAAATTTCTTTACAAATTACTGAGTCTTGCAGGCTGTGATGGGGCTATTTACTAAGACTAAAACAATGCAGAAAGTTGGCTTATGTTTGACTGTTGCACTGAGACGATTGCTGGTGTTTGTCAGCTATATACCAACTTGATAGAGCTTTTTCTCCGATGTGGAAAAAGCAGGTTTCACAGCTGTATCAGTCAAAAACTCCTTTTGCAAGTTGTCTTTTGTAGGGCCAGAAACAGTCAAAAGTTAAAAACTTTCAGCCCGTATCATTAGGTCACAAGGTAACAGTGAGAAGTACTTCAACTCGGCATTCACCATGAATTCAGCAGCAGCTCAGGCACACGGCTTACCTGCTACATCGCATCACATGATTAAGTAGTTTCCTACTACTTTATCACATTTATTTAAATTTATCCTTTAACCTCAGCCAGTTTTGAGAATCAGTCTAGAAAAGGTAAAACAAATAAACTTCTACTTGAAAGAAAACTGTCCCCATTGAAAGGTTAAGATTTCAATCGCATTCTAAGTACAAAGCCCAGGATTTGTACCCATGTCACAACACACATTATGCAAGATGAATTACCTTAAGTTTGTGATAGAACTGGAAGTGTACTAAGCATCAGAGCAATCTCAGGTGATGAATTTATTCTCCAATTGCACGGAATGCTCTGAAGTGCTTTTGGTAGGTAAGAAAAACCCACACACTCTACCAGCACCATAGGAGAAAGTGTGAAATGTCTCTCTAATGTTTCTAATCTGAAAGCTGGCATCTCCTTATCTAAGGGAGGGAAAGCAGTACCCAGTGCAACTGAAAGTTTCAGACACAGTACATTGGAAAGCTACTCTTTACACAGAATCACACAGAATGTTAGGGGTTGGAAGGGACCTCTGTGGGGCATCTAGTCCAACCCCCTACTCTTTAGGACAAATGCTTGCAGAAAAGAGTTTGGCTGAGCAAGTCAGAAAATTAATCCTCTGGAAAACAAATCCATTGGCACAACTTCATGAACAGTAACATCACATATAAGGAATCCCTGTTCCTGTATACTGCTGAGACTGCTGGACAAGAAACAGTGCTCCAATTTCACTAGGCTATATATTCCAACAAATGCAAGATGCTAAGTGACTTAGGAACCAGTAACACATTTGTGCTCAAATTCAGTTTCTTTATCCAACTTTTTGCTTCGCACTTTAGTGGTTCAGCAATCACAATCAGGAGGAAGAGACAGACAGGCATGTGATGAAGATCATACATGACAGTGATAGTCCATAGTATTGAGCTGCGCAACTCAGCGTGCAAAAAAAATTAGTTCCTTGCAACCTCATAATGATCACCATGATCTGGGATTCTCTTAAGGCTTTTAATCAAATTCCTAGAGATAGACACACAGTGGATTTGTCCATTAGACAGAAGGAAAACTTTGGTGAGGGTGATACTGTCTCTTTCAACCTTCAGGAGCCACCTGAACTTAGATCAAAGTAAACTCTTGCTTCTTGTTTAGCAATTTCAAAAGTGTAGTGGAGAAAAATCCTTGATAAAGTAAAATAGAAAGCTCAGACTTTCCAGGCATCACAGGCTGATACACTTTAACTGCTGTTTTACACTCTTGGTAATGGGACTAATCCTCTAACCACAATCCAAAAATAGAGCATGGATAGAAATCACAGTCTTTGCTCTTCCCCAGCAGATAAGCTTACATTCTAATGCTGACACCCAAAAGAAGTTCCTAAGGAAAGAGGTCATACACACTATACCCTGTTTTAGGACAGGCAGAAACATTACCAGTTGCACAAAGGAGAAAACACTTCCTATAAATTGTTGGGTTGTTTTTTTCCCCAGGGGTTCATCAATTACTCATCAGGTGTTTCTACTAAAAAAAATCTATTTTAAATTTTTCAATACAATCATTCGTTTAGTTTACATTTCCTTAAAAGTTTTCATGTATCTATGTTTGTACAGTAACGTATATTGTGCACATGATACAAAATACTGCTATAGTGGAATGGCTGAAACAGCTGTTTTTCAAAAAAAGTTTTATTTATAGGAATTAATACACCATATTTTTCCTGGGCCTAAATATAAAAGATAGCTGATAAGTAAAATTTATACTATTATATATATTTTAATATGTATTTTATTTTGACTTCTAAAGTCAAAAGGTTTGCATCTGTCGAGTAAAGCTGCAAGAACTATGTGCATTTTTTTGGCATTCAGCGGCCTTCCATACAAATTTCACTCCTTACGGCATCCTGTAAGAACCTCTGGGGATACTCAGAGAGATGCAAGTCTTACATAACACTAACTGCACTACAAACACAAGAAATTCAGCTTCACTTGTAAAAAAGGAAAAAAAGAGCATGTCAATACAGTATTTTGCTCTTGGAATGGAGTAGATTTTTGCTAAGTCAGATATAATTGTAAAGTTATGTACAACATACATACCTGGCAGTGCTCTAGCAAATTAAATAAGTCAACTTGCAGCCTATATTAAATTTCTACTGATATAGCTCAGACCTAAGTGTTAGTTACTATTCAAAAAATATTCTAAAGTAGAATAATTTTCCTCAGAAACTTTTATTATTTACACACTGTTGGCCATGCTGATGTCTATAGCAAAATAATATTCTCTCTTTTAAATATAAAGTTTGTTGTCTCCACAGGAACTTACATACCTGTCGATAGAATTTCTCATACACAGGGTTTGCACTCGATAGCTGTAAAACAGAGAGGCATAAAATTAACACTAAAGATCCATGTTTCAGCTCCCTTCTCCCTCTATAAATAAAGACAGAAAACATTTTTTACTGGTCTTCAAAGAAGCATTAAACATTTATATAATCCTATTTATTCTGTAAAATGATGAGGACTATGACAGCTCTTCAGACTGTAACTTTTAGAAGACTAACTTCTTGTTTCGAAGTTAGGGATACCAACCACTATCAGATTACTATCAGACAGCTCATCCGGTTAGGCAGTATGAAACAAGAATTCTTAAGTAAGTTCATTTATAGGCAAAAGAAGAAACCTGAAACGATACAGCCTAGGAAGTGCTCTCTAATGAATACAAAGCAAAATAATTTTATTTCATTATCCACTGCATCATTCATTAGAATTTAGTGTCATGTGCAAAAAGCCTGTAAAATTGTCAGCTATCCAAATTAATTCCTGGATTCACAACCAAATGCACGGCAATAGCGCAACTTAAAAAAAAAAAAAGGAGTAATATTTTAACTTAACTTTTTGTGACTTGAATCCTTGCCATACATGAATTCTGCCTTAGTTCCACTGCACCAATCGCAAAGCACACAACTTTGAGTATCATCCAAAAATAGAATTCTCCCCCTTAAGAGGGGTATGATCTTAAAACCCAGGATTTACAGACCTTCATACAAACTGAATCCAAACAAGGCAGCTTCTTCAGCTCTAAAATTTAGAAGTTTACACTGAAATATGGAAACCAACAATATTCTAGATGTTATCAATCATAAAGTTGCGGAAAAGACTTTACTACAGCACGAATAAATGGTGACAGCTTAAATAAAACCACACACACTTTCCGATAGCAACAGCTAATAGTGTTGCTCTTTTGGCTAAGCACTAGATGTTCACACGTGCTGATTATCAAAGAATATTAAGAGAGGAAGTTTTGTAGAAATCAGGGTTTTAGTGTGATCCTGTCCAACTGCAGCAAGCATGCAGTATCACCAGAACATCCTGAAAGATAAATTACAGAGAACAGCTAGAAATAACAGGAGAACTTTCATTCAGACCTTGACATCTGCTTGTTCAGCAAGTACGCTGCCCTAGAGACACCAAGTTTCTTCTAAAATCCACATTCTGATCCTCCAGGGGTTTTTGTTTTGGTTTGGTTTTGTTTGGTGGGGTTTGGGAGGGGGCAGGCTGGTGAGTTTTTGTTTGTTTGTTGCAGGGTGGGTGGGAAATACCTCTTGCATAGCATAAGTTACATATGCGTGGAAACCATCAGTGTTATTCCCTGCAGTACTGTCATTTACATAGCTTAACCTTGCTCTGACTTTGCTCTGGTACCCAAAGACTTTTTTTTTTTTTTTATTTCAGTCACCAACTAAGCAGGCATTTACAGTGCCCTTAAAATAGCCTGATGAAATATATTCAAGTTTTGCTAGACCTCTGACTACCGTAACACCAACATAAAAAACAATACCTTCAATCACTTTCCAGCGTGCTCCAAAACATACTATATTTTCTTAACCAAACCTCAAATGCTGTACCTACCAACTCAGCTACACTGCGAATAGCAATCTAGCGGGGCAGTTCTCCTAAAGATTCAAGTATTTTACTTATTAAGCATTACTTCATTATAATGTAAAAGTATAGGCACAGAACCAAATTAAAGCTATGAGCAGACAACTAGAACAGAGTTGGGCTGTGCAGCCGCTGGAAGTATCAGTTCTTATGCATCATCCCTCTTGCCCAATATCACCCTTTGTTCAGCCAAATGTTTCATTATTACAGCCAAAACGATCATTGTCACTCCTGGACAGGAAACATTGTGTTGAAGTCCTGCAACAAAAACACTAAGTGCAAAACAATCTTTTCATTCAGTACTTCGAGTACAAGCCAGTAATTCTTATTTATTTCATCAGTGTTTCCAATATTCATTTTAACATCAGTATCACTGCAGTAACTGGAATTTCCTGAGACACCAAAAAAAGTAATAGTAGTAAAAATGTTTCCCAAGCTATTTTACTAGTAATAGACTTGTTTTTCCTTCAAAGTATACCCTACAATACAACAACAGATACAAATATAGTCTAGGATGTGCTTCTAGGATAATAAGAAAAATACTGTACAATGTCTTTCAATGTGCTGCTGTAAAATTTATTATTTTTATGCGCTTTGTAACAACCAATTGCAGAGAGTAAATTCAACTTGTTTTCAATGCAAAAAGGAGGAAGGGAGAAAAGGTCAGCTTCCACAGCATACAAAACCAGAAATATATTATTAGGATTTCATTTAAAAGTTCATCACTTTAAGAGAAATGTCTGTTACAGTAATTACAACCTTTGTTACAAACCTATGACCTTTAGAATACTAACCCAGGAAATAAAAAACAGCTTCAGGGACACCCGCCTTTTTCATCTTCTGGTGTCAATCAAGCCTTTATATCCCTGTGTTTTCATCCCTCTGGCACACTCGCATTTACGTGTAATAAGATACTACTACCAGTCAATCCATCCCTTTCATCCACAACCTTCCTTCACACAAAAAGGTTTAAAAACAAACAAACAAACACTGTCCATTGAGAAAAACAAAAATAACTTTCCCCTCCAACCCAAATGAGATAGAAGGGGAGAAACAAGCTATTCTATCTTGATTCAAATCCAAAATACTGTATTCTATCATGATGAGAAGGTCTAGGATTCATTTTAAGAGTTTCCAGTCCAAACGACACAATCAGGTCATGAGTGTTCTTCATGAAGTTGCCCTCTTGCTGTTTCCTGAATCCCAGAAGGACTCAGTAAGTCCTCTAAAACACTACAAGAATCTCAGCTCTCCATTTCCAAGCAAATAAGAAGGGAAGGGATGGAGGAACAAAGTGCAAGCAGCTCCTCTCAGTGCTCTTCCACCATTAGGGGCAGCTCCTCCTGAAGTTTGAGAATGGTACAAAATTAATCCAAACAGACAAACATAACGACCAGGGACTATCCTACTTGGAACCTCGTCTACCGCAGTGGGTAGCCTGGACACAGTACTGCTAGGACCACAAGCAAGAGAAAACAGCAACAAAAAAAAGCCAGCCAGCCAAAAAGCAGGTAAGTTTAAGCCAAGCTGGTTTTCTTACAATGCCCTTCCCAAACAATAATCAGCTTGTCTCTTTCTCCCCCCTATTGCTTTACCATCTTATCTGAAGTGTTTTGCTGTAAAGCTTTCTACCACCTTCTACTCCAAAACCAAGCACATCTCGTACAGCAACAACAAAAGTAAAGAAAATATTTACTATAAGTTTATATATCAAATATTACCAATTACTTCGAGATTCAGCACTTTCATTCTCATTGATCAGACAACATGTGTACAGAAATTCTGCCATCTTCTCCCTGCACACATGTCTGTCACCGCATAATTAAGAATGGTTCAGTTTAATTTTCAAATCACTACAGGAAACCTCCACCATCGTCTAATCAGTACTGAACAAAGCCTGTATAACGTGAAAGAGTAGCTCCGCTGCCTTTTTAGATGCAGCTACTCTCTAACATAGTTGATGCAATACCAATCAAAAAAATTAAGTCCCATCTGCTTTAGGAGCAGCCAGCCACCACTTTACCTGAGTTTAAACACACACATGCATACTCAGATTTCCTCACCTTTCATGGAGGACAGAAAAAGGAACAACAGATCTCTCACCCCAGTAAAAACAACAAACTAAGATCTTAACATTTTGTTGATCCCTTAAAAAAAAGTTTGCCAGACACCTCAAAAGCTTTGGCTCTATATTATATATAACATATATATTACTATGAGATGTCATTCATACTGTAAATATTTACACCCTATATATTTCAGTAACAAGCTGTGAATCTTGGCATTGCATGCGGCAGACAGGTATCTTGCTTAGCCTCAGCTCTAATACTCAACGCTTCCCTTAGGCACAGCATTTTGGACTCTGTGACACAACACTGAAGTTTAAACTGAGACTTGCAGCTAGTGAGGATACAAATTCATACTGCGTGACTTAGTCTTGTTTACCAAAGCAGCTTGCAACTACTTCTCAAGATAACTACCATGTTTTTCACAAAAAAGTTTTTCAAGACATCAGAAAACAAACACAAAAAGTTATCTTCCTATTCTCCCTGAATATTTCTTTACAGTCCTACCCCAAGCGGTGAGTTTTCCCCTCAATCGCACATAAGCAGTTTTTCAGAATAAACAAGTTCTACTTTCAAGACCAACAAGAGGTTTTTCAATGTCTGTGTTACACCAGCTTTCCACAAGCATACCTTCCCGACTCAAAACATACGTTTTCTTCATTTTCAGTTTTCTGTTCTTCCTCCCTAAACAGGCTAGATAAACATCCTTGGAAGGCCAAAACTACAAACACAAACTCCTCATAATGGCTACAGCTTAATTTGAGTCTTCCAACAACAGATGACAGTTTGTGAGACAGGAACAGTTCCTTCTCACTGATGTTGGTAGCTTTTTTCCAAGCTAAATGTAACGATAACAAAACATTCACTTGGTAGAAGTTCTCTTAAAAGTTCTGTATTAAATTCACAGTTATGCTCAGACCATAAAACTTACTGAGCGAAGGCAAGCGGCAACAAGATGTTTCAGAATTAGTTCAAAATGGGGATATAAAAGATACTTCAGATTATTACTAAAATGGGGGGAGGTGTGGGAGATAATCACCTTCATTTTTGCAACACTCTTTCAAGCATACTTGGTGTAATAAATTTCACCTCAGCTATGTGGTCCTGAAATATTTTTACTAATCAGCCAACAGAATACAATTAGCACCAAGAAGTTTCAAATTACGTAAACAGAACTTTGATATTCAAATAAAGGATGCCCAGCCCTCTCAGCCACTGCAGCTGCAAAGCCATCTGAAAATACCCGTCTCATTTGGAAATACCCAACTTCCTAGCAGTGTTAAATCACAGTCCAACCAAACATGGGAAAGGGAGAAGCAAGTTTGACATGATTGTGAGCTTGTCTGCAGGTTAACACGCCTCTTGTGCTCTGCACGCTGTCTACAGCAGAAAGTACCGATCTGCATACTTTTTATTGCTGGTGTTAGTAACTGACCTAACTGCAGCCAGTAACTGTACACATACATCTCTGTACCGCCATTTTCACTTCCTCATGCTCATCTAAACAGATTTAGAATACTTCATGATCTGTTACGACTTATCATAACCCTGAAATTCCAGAAGTCAGAACCCACGTTGAAGAAAATCTTTAGGCTTGCTTGACTTTCTAAGAGGATTCTTACTCAACACAGGAAAAAAGAGAAACAAACAAGAAACCCCCACAAAAATGGTCACCAACAACAGAAACAGCTTCCTCAATTTAACCACTGGTGTAAACTGTAGTCACAATGGTTTTAAGGATACTGGCAATTTTTCTGCTTCTGTCAACATCATCACATCTGTATTTAGTCCCCCTTCCACATGACCAACAAAGTAAATAAATTCTACAATGAAGGGATCACACAGCCTGTAAGCAATAACGTCTTGCTGTAGAATGTACCAGAGCAGACAGACCTCGCCTCTCCCCAAATAAAGCACCAGAATAGCCCAGGCCTTTAGACCGATGGAATTAAGGCTACTGGTCTAAAACAACTTCTTTCTTCTCCACTAAGGAGATGTTTGAAACTTCTTTCTTATGCTTGTTGAAAAAGAGACAACAGAAAAGACTAACCTAACATTTTTTAATACTAAAGCAAGCTTTCACAGAAGGTACTACACATCTTAACTATATATTTTTTAGACCTTTAAAGATACATTTATTTCCTCCACACATTTGGAGTTCATCTTTTCACTGAAGTATCCTTTCTTTCCTTGAAATAGTTGTAGATTTTCTCAAAAATCAACTACCTAACTGCAAATCGAGAAACCGAGTAGCCTTGCTGCCAACTTTTTAACTTCTACGTGCTTAAGTGACTGACGCTCAGGTACCAGCTTTACTTTCTGCGGGTGCGACAGTCGGCTCTCAGACTGCAGCACCCCAAGCCCGCACCAGCAGGCCGCCTCAGGCTTACGTGAAGCAGGAATGGAAATGCCTCATGTCACTGATAAATGAAGCAAAAACGTACCAAAACGCGCGGTTCCTTAGCTGTCAAATCGCAAGGGAATAAGATGTAGCTCTAAGAGGATAGAATAACTGGTATGGAGCAATCCTACCGCCACCAGGGAAAAAAACACCAGCCGCAAAGTTTCAGGCAAAGTGAGATCACCTGGGCACGACACGGTGCCAAAACCCTCCCAGCTCCAAGGCCACGACCCGCAAAGCTCTTCCCTCTCGGGCACCGGCACCACGCACAAACCGCGTCCCCACCCCACGGGGCCCCCCCAGCAAACCAAAGGCAAAACCACAGCCGAGCGAAGTTTCTGCCGACACCCGACACGCAGCTCTCCCTCCCGAGCCAGCCCCCCCCCTGCTGCCGAGCTCCGGGCAGCAGGCGGCTGGGCCGGCGGCTCCCCGGACCCCTCCCTCGCCTCCGAGCCCACCTTCAACACCTACGGGGCGGGTTTCTGGTCGTTGTTGTTTAAACCAGGCGCGCTGTGTCTTTCCACAAGACAAAAGACCAACCGCGATTACAGCCGCCGCCCGGACCATCCCCCACCCCAGCCCCGGGCAGCGGCACCTGCAGCCGGGCGGATCTCGCCTCACGGCCGGGACTGCCCCGCCCGGCCGCCCCCTCGCTCCCTGCCCCCGCCGCGCCTCAGCCGCCACCTGACAGCGCCGGCGGCCGTCAGCGCGGCCGGGCAGGGCTGAGGGGCGGCGGCGGGCGCACAAAGCCACCGAGCCACTCCCCAGCGGCACCGAGGCGGCCCCGCCACCCGCCTCAGCGCCGCGGCAGGGGGCCAGCTCCGGACCCCGCTCCTGCCCCCGAGGTCCCCGCCCCACCCCGGGAGGCGCCCGGCCTCGGAGCCCGCCGGCGGAAGGAGGGGACCCCCTCCCCGCGCGGGGGCCGGCGGGAGGTACCTGCGTGAGGGAGAGGTGGGCGGCCATGCTGCTTCCATCATGCACCGGCCCGGCCGCAGGAAGGACGCACCGCGGCCCCGGCACTCGCGGCCCAACTTCAGCAACTTCCCCAGCCGGCCCCGGCCAAAACCCGGCACCGGATCGCCGCCCGCCCGGGGGCCGGAGCCGGAGCCTCCTCCGCCAGCGCACGGCAGCGGGAGCCGCCAGCAAATCCGGGCGCCGGAGCGCGGGCGCCGGAGCCGGAGCCCACTCGAGGCAGCTGCAGCAAAAACCCGGAGCCGGAGTTCTTGGCCTGATCCGGTGGCCGACGTCCCCGCTGCCAGCTCGTAGCCTTTCCCCCACCTGCTCTGTTGGCCCTGCCGATGCCTGAAGCACTCTGAGCGGTGACAGCCCCCCAGCTTGGTTACGACACGGGTGGGGAAGTCCCAGGAGAGGAGGTGTGTCAGGTCTGGGTGACAGCAGTTGGGCAGCGAGCCCAGGCGGAGGCGGCAGGTGAGCCCAGCAGGACGTGGTGACCCAGCATGTCCCCTCCTGGGTCAGCGGCCGTGAGGGGCAGCCCGGGGCTTGGCCTCCAGCCTCTCTCCCCAGATCGCCCTCCGCTCGCGGGAGAGCGCACGGCGGCCCAGGCAGCCCTTGGCTGTGTAGGTCCATCTCCCCGTCAGGCCGTCCGTGCGCAGCGGAACAGCCCGGGGAACCGTGGGACTGCTGCGAGGGGAGCAGCAGAGGAAAGGGGATGAGCAACCCTCACGGCAGGACAAAACCGCGGGACAACACAGGCAGGCAGAGAAAGAGCAGCAAGCTGGAGCGGGAAGCAAACTGCCCCGCATTCTCCTAACCCGCGAGAAACAACTGCGTACGAACTGGCTGGAAGCGATACTCGTGTCACCACTGGCTCTCCCGCTCAGGGCTCCAGCTTCGCCCGGCAAAGCTCCCTCCGCCCCAACAGAGCCAGGGAGTGGGAGAGCCCCGACGGCTCCTCCTGTACCTGCTGACTGCCACGCACCGGCTATGTCAGCCACGGTTCCGAGCTCCGGGCACTACCACATCACACCGCGGTCACTGAGGTCAGAGGGAAAACGTTCCTACTTCCTTACCCCAAGATGGATTGGGCACAAATTTAAACCTGAAATACACATTTTGACCAGTAAGAGGAGATTACCCGGAGCCGTACTTGATTATTGGAAAGGTTTCACAATGTGCTTTGTTTTCTCCCTCTGCAACCCGGCATTCTTTCGTCCTCTGCAGCGCAGGGTGACGCCTACGCGGGTGCCCGTGCCCCATCCTGCTGCTCCCCAGCTGGCCATCACCCGGAGCTGCTCTTTCTCACTGTCTGTCACGACATACACAGGATCCCTCCTTCCCACCTACTCTCTGATACAGGCTTTAGAGAAGCTCTGCTTTACCGACCTGTTTCTCAGTCGTCGTTTCCAGCAAGAAAAATAAGATATAGAGGGGAGGAATATAAAAGCAAACAGTGTAGGAGGGGAAGAATATAAAAGCAAACAGTATAGATGTAAAAATACTCACACCATTCACATACTGTCACACCTCTACTCTGCCTCACACTCATTGCTTCCTAAGTGAATTTCCTACATTTCTAAATTGATTTTTTTTTCTTTGATTAAAATTGGAATACTATTCCACAATAATTAATACCTGGAAATGAAACCAGAGGATTGTAAAACTGCAGCTGCGCCTCCTGGGGACAGCAGTATTTCAGCCCGTCAGTATTTGGGAGGGGGCCCCTCGGCAGAGGTTTGGAGGGCCTGGGTTTCTGTTAGCGGCCGTCATCTCACATGGATGCCCTTTCCTCCGTCAGTTGCTTTCTCCTTCTCTCAGTCTGCTTTTCCCAGGTGAGGAGGACAACTACAGCCTGGCAGCAGGCCGGTGGCCTCTCAGGAGAGATGTTACACCCAGGCTGACGTCTTCTCAATGCAAAATAGGGTAATGGGACCTGGCTCTGGAGTTAGCGGCTTGATGTTGAGAGCTGTTGCGAGCAGCGTTTTGTGGGCAGGCTGTCTGACCCGGCAGATGTGTTCTTGCCGCTGTTCCCTTTCTCTCTGCTGGGCGTTTCAAGTGTTTCCCATCTGGTCCAGCACAGACCCGCAGCTGCAGTGAGGCTACTGAAATAACGGTGTGGAGTGAAGGAACACCAGGGCCTTGCAAGAGTACTCACCTCTCCCATCAGAGCCCTTCACGCAGGGCAGCCGCACCCAGAGCATGATTAAACGTCTCATGTCCCCTCCGAGCAGAACATACTGTCCAGGAGCTACGTCCGCTCTGGCCCAACAACCACCCCCGAGGGCCTGACCTTTCTGAAGCCTCTGGGTCAGAAAATAAACACAACCACCGCACCATTTTGCTCCCTCACACTGTGGAGTGCACAGCAGTCTGCTGATCCGGAAAGCACTGAGCTGCTGAGCTCTGCTAGGCAGCAGCAGCTCACAAGTTATGCTGGCTGCTTAGGAGCTAGCAGGCAGCGCCAGGTACGCCGCTACGTACCTTCACGCCCTGGCCATGCATACAGCCCGCGTGGCTCCTCCGAGAGATGGACGGACTTCCACAACACACGGTCATCACGCATGACCACTCTGTCCACAGTCAGAGTACAAGAATTGCTCAAGGTAATCACTGTGGCCTCTGCAAATTAATATAACGAGTTTTACTGAATCAATGCTGGATTGGTGCGGTCATGCAGATCTTTCCTGCTATTGAGTGTTCTGTGTCTCCCAGAGACAAACACTGTCCTGGACGCCCCCAACCACCTGAGTTAAAACATCTAGCTCACGGCCTCCAACATCTCTATAATAATTACGGCAGCACTTGTCAGCCTGCTGACAATGAACTGTTGTACTGCAGGTTTGTATGAATCTGGAATGACAGCTCCCAGAGGGAAACAGCTATCTGCTTCCAATCTGGAATTGAAATGTCATCTCCTGACAGCATCATAGAACTGGACTTTGTACTTATTTTTTGTCAAGAGATAAATCAGGGCTACTAAAATTTACCTGAAACCTTTGTCAGATTTGCAAAACAATGGCCTCCAACTACTTTCTTGGCTCAGCCAAGAGCAGCTCACTAGGGCTTGGCTAGGGCGGTAAAGCTCCTGAAATCTGGAACTGGGGGAGTTACTAAATGTCTCTCTCCCCTTATGTGCTCCTCAGTGGAAACCCTGTTTTTCCGTCTCTCCCTTTGCTGACCCCATGAACCTTGGCTTTTTGCAATATCTCCTGCACTGAAAATTGTGTAGATGTTGAAGGGGTGGTGGTATTGTGTGCTGGGTTTTGGGGAAAGCTTGTCAAGAACGTAAGAAAGTCAAAAGGTCCATGAACTAGGTAAAAAATTAACAGTTTCATTTTTTATCTTCTCCCATTCAACGTGAACTCAATGCGATCCCGCAGGAAATGTGTTTATCTGTAATAACTGGTATATGTTGATCTATCTGTCATATGATCCTCTAGTACAGGACACTTTTGATACCGAAAGGACACAGAAAACAGTATTAGCATGCTATTATTTGTAAGTATAATAGGATTTTCTATGATACTAAGTACTGACATTTTGGCAGATGGGTACCAGATCTCAGTGTGCTTTATTGTTTCTTTAAAAGTACAATGTCCAAGGTTAAGTCTACACTGGACAATCAAGTGACTACCACTAAATCAAACCCAGTCAAGTGGCTCGTGAAGAACGGGGCTTGCACCAGTGCAGCTATAATAGCAACAGCATAATCGCTTTGGTGCAAATCCCCATTGTAAGATGTTGTGTAACGTGACTTGTTCTAGCACAGTTGACTTCAATTGGAAACCTGTGCTGCAGCAAGACAGTGTAGGAAGGCCTTACACAAGTCAGAATCGGACACTAATGACCTCTGTGTTTTATAAATCTGTTATGATCACCAAATATCTTTGTTAGTAAAGCTAATAACATTTTAATCATATCCGCTGGTCTCCCTGGAAATAACACCTTACGTGTCCATCCCTTCCTTTATTACAGCCTTGTTTACATTACGGATCAGCACACAGGAAGCCCTTTTTTTTTTCTCCTCAAAACAACAAGGCAGCATTTATTATGACTTGTTCTGCTTGTTCTAGGAGAAGTATTATTACAACCCATGAACACTCGGGAGGCTGACTCAAGGAATGACTCACTCCTGCCTCCTGCATACCTGAACATGAAATGACATACCCAGCTTTCTGGAATTTCAGTGCAAAGCAGATTAGTAGCTCCAGTATTACAAATACAAAATTTAGGATCCAAATGTCAGAAGGATTAAACCATTTTGAGTTTTACAGAACAAAAGGAACCATATGCATGAACACATGAAATCCTGGCAAAAGAAGAATTATTATTCTATGATCAAAAAATGACATGCAAGGGAACCGGCTCACGGGTAAACAGAGACTATCTTTATGTTGCACAGGTTTCAGTAACAGCCATGCTCCTGATACACCACAGCATTTTCCCGCACTTAGAATGTCAAGAGATTCCTCCTCAGAAATGAAGAAGATCATCATACAAAACTTCAATGACCTTTTGGACTGAAGGTACCTTTTATCAGAAATCTCAAAGTACTTTCTAGGACTAGTGACACAAGCTGGTTTAGCAAGTCACATCTACAGGCATGCCTTTAACTAGAAAAACACCCCAGGATATGCTTTATGTGCTCTTTACGTTTTACACAGCTGCAAGTTTTCCAGACATAGGGTTATTGACAGGCTGGTATGTTTTAAGCCTACAAGAGACCATTACAATAACCCAGCCTGACCTTCATCAGATCTTCCATAGAGGTCTGTCAATTTTTTGCATAAAAGCCATAATGTGCGAGTCCTCCAGTGTATATATTCTAGGAGGATAATCTAGTTACCAGAGTATGTACACTGATCATTGTGAAGACTGCACAGGAACAATCTGCTAATTTCTCTTGTGCTGTGCTCTTGGCTCCTTGTGGTGGTTTGCAGACTTTCAAAGTTATAGCTGTCTTGCAAATGTTTTAAAGTGGGTTGTGGGATGATCAAATTTATACAAAACTGTAGCAGTCTTAAAGAAGCACAAACTGGGATATTAAGGTATCTTTGCATATTTCTTCACCTGATCAGTATTTTCTGTTCAGATGTTAAGAAACACTTGAATATATTTGAATGTAATTTATCTGGCAGTCTTACGTCACATAGAAACTGCGTACAGTATTGAATAATTGTTTGTATCTCTTTGTTTTTGTAAAATGATGTAATTTATATTGCAAATATTCAGGATCCCATAGAGCAAACCTATTTTTGAACTGTGATAATTAGAAAGAACAATCTTGAATTTTTATTAAGAGATTGGAATGTTACAGTTGATAGTAACCTGAATAAGGCTTGAGTAAATCTCTTCAGAATAATTGTTTGATGGAAGAATTGGCAAATTCAAAATGGAAGACTACAGACCCATCTATACCATTTTAAAACATACACAACTTTTCATTAAGACTGTAAACGTACTTTCTCCAATTAAATTGTACGAGCCAAACTCACAGGGCTATACCTCATGCCCCAAAAGAATTAGAGAAAATGTAGGTAAATACAAGAGGTCAGTCTGACCTTTTTATAAACTAGACCTTTGACACACAGAAGAGTGACATTTTTCACATAGGATTTAATTTTTAAAATTTTTAATTCAAGATCATATCCGAAAACTAGAAAAATCTTCAATGGGCACTAATGTGACATGATGTCCAGTTAATATAGCAGGGGGAGTCTTAGCCATTTCCTTGTATAGCTTAACGTATGCTCTGACAGAAATAGAACAAGTGATACCACTGTTGAAACAGCAACAGTCTTCATTATAAATTAAACACATCGATATTGTAATGTGTATTGTACATTCAACCAAAATGAAGGCTGAAAACTAACACATTTACAAAGCAGCGGGCAGAAAGGCTTCGGCCAACAGTTTCTTTTGTTCCTTTTTTTCCTTAGGCATGTTGTCTATACTATAAATCCAGGGAATGCATGGTTCACCTTTCTAAAACAATTACAAGTCTATTATGTTTTAAATAAATAGAAAATACTAAAAAAACCTAAAATCTACCCACTGAATTCCCAGCAATCCCTTAACCTAGAACTAATTCACTCTGCACTTCACAAAGACTATTAATTCATTTCAGAACTGTAAGATACGTCAAATAATTAGATAAAAACACGTTATTGACCATTTGAATTTTTTTCTTTTCATGAAATGGTGTGTCTTTAAGACACACTCATTACTGTTTATAGCCTGATGCCATTTTTATGGCATTATTGTAGATTTTGATACTACCAAGTGTTTCTTCTTGAGACTTTCCTTTTTTGTCCTCCTAATTCTTTTTATCTTCTCATATATTCTTACTTTGTCCTGAATTTTCTTTCATTTTCATCCAGTCTTAATTACAATCACAACAATGTCAAAATGGTTTGGAAGTTATGAAAATGAAATAATACTGATGTAATAATGTTGGTCGTAAGAGAAAAACCCCTAACTTTCCCAAATCAGAATGACCTACTACCTGCAACACACTCTTCAAGCTGAGCAACGATTCAGACGCCAACACAGCAAAACACTTAAAACACACATTCTTATTCAGGACAACATAATAGTAACGTTTAATTTTACACTAGTATTTAAAAGCTGTCACAAATTTAAACCATATTCCACTTGGTTTCAGCAATAACCTGCCTCATGTATGGGAGCAACAGTGACAAGACCACTGGTGATAGAACAGAGATCTCCGCTGGGTTATGGTACTGTGACTGCCAAAGGTACAGCGAGCAGATGAGTTAAAAGCCTTAGCAATAGTGGAAAATCAATCGTATTCGAAAGGATGCTAATGATTTTGCCTTCAGAGTAGACAAGGACAAAGATGACTCAACCATGTTAGTTAACCATGATTAAGCCACATTTAAAACTGTGCTAACTAAAATATGTGTTTTGATGCTTTTGTTGCTATGGAAAAGATCACAAATTATTGACAAATATAGTGAGAAGCAAGAGCAAAGCATTACTTGCCTACATCTGTATCAGTCCTGTGCGCTGTTAAGGGAGACTGCAGGTTGCACGCTGTGAAAGCTCAGATTTACTGCAGCGTTCTTTCTGCAGACAGGAGGAATTTGATGTGATTCTATAGGAATCTCTTACACGCACTCTTTCTGCTGCACTCCCCCTTCTCAGAACCACAATCCTGCTGTAGGTCCACAAATGAGAAACCACCAGGTGGGATTATTTTTGATTTACAGCTCTGTAGCAGGGAGAGGAATCCGTTCTGCTACTTGGCCAACTATTGCACAACACCATCAGAAAAAATGTTCCTTGAAGTGCAAAACATATAATCCCACTGGTGTCTATATATTGGATTTAGGAATGCTGCCTGAAAACCTCTCTTTGTTTTCTAGACTCCCGAGTTATTGATGTGTAATTAATTTTTTTTAATTCTTCTCTATCAGTTTGGTACTATCAATAATAGTAATATAATTTGACTGACAAGATAGCACCTATAATATTTTCCTTTATGAAAAATGCTTTAAACATGTACAATAAATATCACTGCTAAATATCAAAGACCAAATATTATCTCATTGCTGTAAAGTATGGATGCAGCAAATACTTCACTGTTTAATATATGTTCTTGTTTGGTTACACACACAATGCAATTGAAACATGAAATATCCTTAAAGATGACCAAATTACTTGCTTAATGACTGATTAGTTTTCTGTTTGTTTTTTTATGATTAGGTTGCAGAAGTAATGCAGCAGTGATTCAGCCTTAATGGAACTGTTTAATGTGTGCACGTGACTGATGAGATCCACAAGAGCATTAGCTGAATTTGAACTCTATCAGCTGACAAGGACTTGCTTACCTCTGTGTCACCTGATGCAGCTTTCCTATCACCTGTAATAAAAGATATTTTATCAGCTTCTCCTGTTGTGTTTAAGAGATACAGCTACAAAAGTCTGTTGAACATTCATAAAAAAAAGTTTCTTATAACTGAGTTTTAGTAGCAATTAAAGCAGCCACGGAAAACACTTCCAGTGTAATAATCACTGTGACTGTGAAAAGTACTTCATGGATTTCTGTAGTTTCACAACAGCTTTTCAATCAAAGTTGCTCAGTTTACAAATAAAATTACATTTAAATATATTCTGGCCTTAAAAATGCACCCCAGAATCCAAAAGACAAGCGAGTTAAGTCCTGCTGTTATTGGTAACATTAATTTTAATGAGATGCATAAAAGTTAAGAAGCAATTGAAGAATGTATTGGTATATTTATACATACATATCTGTATCAGATTACCAAAATCACTGACGATGATGCACAAGTATCAAACCAGACAGATTTTTCAGATTCCCGTATCAGTTTAATTTGTGTAAACATGACAAACAAACTTGTCCTTCTTTAGAAGGGCAAACCCCCCCAAGGCACTCACAAGACAAACAGAAGTCATGTATAAAAAAGACACAAAGAACACTGAGGTCCAAAAGAGGAAAGTATCGAGGTTTTAGGTATAAGACAGAGGAAGAAGCCATATAAGCTAGGTAAGATCACAGTTAGATGAGTTTTGCAGAAACAGAGGATGTTTTCTGCCTAAAAGAATCTCCATGATTCAAATTACATCCAAAACGGAAACATTCTTGATTATCAGTCTCTTCCTGTTTACTGAAGAGATATAATTTGTTCATGTTCAAATGACATTTACTTTAGTGATTTTTACTTAGAGAAATATTTGTAAAAAATTATTTAATTAATTTCTCTCTCCTTTCCCTGTGATAGCTCTCGATCACGGTAAATTACGTATATAGAGATGAGCATGAGAAAAAAACAACTTCAAAATCATCAGCAGAGCTATCTAGTTAACCGTAAAATAAATATATAGATCCAATTCTCCTAAGTAGGGAATAAATCCAAGGCTAAAAATTAGCTGTGGGTCTCCTGCATGGGACTACAGATAGATGGCACAACTGTCAGGTCAAAAATACAAATCATACAGGTACCTTGTAGACGTCGACATCAAGAAAACCTACATTGTTGTATTTATAAATACAGGTATCTGCTGTTTATTCTTGCTTTTCACTATCATTTTTGTAATTGGGTTTCTCAGGTAAGCAAGATGTCTACTAACTCTAAACAAAAAAAAGTTTGTGTCAGGCCTGGATGATATCACAATAAATATCAAATAAAAGTCAACATAATATCTAATTCTGATTATTTCAAATCCCTTCTTCCAGTATATGGAGTTCCTACAATTACAACTTAAAAATCTACAGTTATCCTCAATATAAGATTGAGACTTACGTTTACAGAATAATTTTAAAGATTGAGTTACCAATTCTGTCAAACAGACACAGGCTTTGCGAAATCTTGGTGTCATTAGATCTCTTTCTTCTGCAAAATTAAAGCACAGGAAACAAAGCTGACATGCATGGCATCTCAGGAAGAGCAGCTAGTAATTAAAAGAATGAGATAGAAGACCTGTCCGTGACGGTGGAGTTTTTCCGGATTTTTTAACTGCATTTCTGATGTGCATTGGACAGCAAATTGGAGCAGATCCCACAACCAGGCTTTTTTGCTGCTAGTGAGGCTTGAAAGGGGAAAAGTACTCAAAAATTGCTTCAGGACATGGATGAGGAAACCTTTGATCAAAGTTTCTGATAGAAGCACAGAAGCTTGGATCGCTTCCTTGGGTTTCTAAATCACTTGATAGGTATGCTTCCAGTCAGGTAACTGGCAATTACTGTATTTTTAATCTAATTCCTACTTCAAGAAAATTGGTAGAGGCAGCACAGGGGGCTTGGCCTACATAACAACTGGCACAGATGAAAGCCAGCCAGATGGCATTAGTCTAAAAGAGTTCTTTTGCCCAAAACATAGCACCTATGTCCTTCGCAGATTCTAAAACCAGCAGAGAATCTCTCTCTCCCTTTTACCACAGCTGACATTTTTACCTATCTGCAGTTCTGTTCCCTGCCCTTGTAGCTTTGTAATAACTTAAGAAATTCTTCATGTAAGAAAAGTAATTAATAACAAGATTGAAAAAGGCAAAATTTTAATTCGACTTTTTTTTTCTTTCAGGTACCTCAATTTTGTAACTTTGCTGAAATAACGTTCATCAATTCCTATAGCTCTTATGGGATTGCTAATTTAAAAAGTAATACAACTTAATACTTGACTAAGCAATGTAATATAAAGATCTACTTTTGACCACATGTGCAGATTATATTACAAATAGTAAAATTCCCAAAATTTTAGACATGCAAATTGTGCCTATACTGTTATTTGATCAAATGAACTGTGTGTGCTACTTCTAGCAGGAAGACATACTCCAAGCACTTCACTCAACCTAATGCCATAATTGGACTCTTCATGCACATTGAATAAGATCTGCCCAAACATGATATCAGATCTACATCTGGTCAACCCTCTGTTCACAATTTATTATAAACTATATTAATTAAGTCTGATCCTCATCACCAGTGGACTCAAATTTTGCTGATAATGCAAACAATCTGGGGTTTTGGCTAATGTGAAAACCTATAAAAAGGAAATATAGTAATCTAGAAAGAGAATCTATGACAAAATTGCATCTGTCCCTCAAGTTACCTGGCTGGTTCTACATTTACCATTACTTCCATCACTGCATTATGTGAGCCAAATTTCCTTCTGTCATACACAACTGCTACCTAAGTCCATAGTTTCATTGTATTTCATGACGAGAAGATGGTTTTATGTCACTATCTACTGCTTGTAAAGAAATCTCTTCCACTGCCAGCCAGCATGTTATTCAACAGCCACGAAAGAGCTGCACAGTGCTGATGAGAGGGAAGTAATGTGTTCCACTGAAAACCAGACAAGGAAATGCCTAAAACTGCAAGCTTACTGAAAAAGTAAAAGGAATTGAGTCAGCGTTCTGGGGAAAGGAAGGAACAGGGAGGGGTGAAACAAGCAGTATATTCTTCCAAAAAAACAGTATGTTCAAAGCAGATAACATGAAAAAGAGAATTGCTACTAGTATGCCATAAATAATATAAAATTTACCTAATGTACCATTAAAGTTTATGGTTCAAATCTTCTTTACTGGCCAAGTTGTACTTGCATAACAAAGGCTCTCAGAGAGTTAGTTACAGCTTTCTGATTCACCACCCAGTTCATCTCTAGCACTGTGATGGGACTGGAGATGATTCATTAGCAGAGGGAGCCAAATTGCAGTTTCGCAACCCTTCAATCCATGTAAGACACTGTTTAAACGGGTTGTAAAACTGGTTACTGTATAAGCACTTAGTCCATTAAGAACTATTCAGTCTGAAAGAAAAATTTCCTAGCTGGGGACCTTGGGTAGTTTTCTCTTACTTTGCATTGCCTGAGCACTGTACAGGGGACACAGGCAGTGAATATAGCCGAAGGCTTTCCACTTCTAACCTTACTCAGGTTTCTCCAGCTGTATGAATGCTTCAATTTCTCCAAAATAGTTTATTTAGAAGTATGATTGCACACCCATGCTTACAGATTGCTAAACTGCAAATCCAATTCAAATTTCTTGTGTTTGGGGGAACTGTATCCCTGGATGCAATATGCCCTCTGAGCATGCATAATTTGAAACAGATGGCTCACCAGATGAGCTGCCAAACGCACAAGGCCAATTCAAATGCCATCCAAAAGTAAAAGTTAAGTGGGATAAAAGTCTTCCTTGTCCCACTTTAGATAAACAGGGCCTATCTGCCTGGAAGATGCTCTTTTCTCATTTCCTGCCTTTCTACTTATTCCTTTCAAATATGGCATGCTCTAGAAAACAGAATCGTTTTTCCCAGCTACCAAGATTTCATCACATATTTTCCAATTTTTTGTTTGTTTTTTCAATAAAGCTCCAGCCTGTGGAGTTAAGAGCTTGCATGGGTTATAGGAGCTTTAATTTAAAAAAAGCAAACAAGAAAGCAGCAAAATATAGGACCTTTCTGGCCTTCAAGGTTGCCAAGAAAAGCTTGAAAATGTGAACCCTGAAGGTTCAGAGACCAAAATTCCTTTTTAACTTACGCTTTGGTTGGCAGGGCTTAAGGACAAATAAATAATTTAAAATGCCTAGAATATGAAGTCTACTGATTTCCCATTTAAACAATCTGATATAGAAACAGCTACGAGAAAGTTCTCCCCAGCTTGTAATACTTCCTAGCCTTTCCACAGGACCCCCTGCCAAACCCTCGGTCTGTGGCTTGCCTAAGTGGAAGCACTGTTCCTGCTGGCATTATTATGCCTTAGGCAATGCCTTCACTGATTTGAAGCTACCATATGACTCAGTTTTCCCAGATACGCCAATTTTTTCCATCTGGATTTTTTTCCTGAGGACACACGCACATTTATGTATATCTATATTTGTCTATTAATCTGTCCATCTCCCCAAACTCTGTATGTAGTTGTCTGAATTTCTTAACATCAGGAATCCTGACACAGTACATTCAAAAAACCCTGAGAATGGCAGATTGCATACTGTAGAGTTTCTCTGTGCATGAAAAAAATCAAACATTTCCAAAAAGTAATTACACTGTCTGAGCATTCACTGTACAGAATAGGCCCATGCTCTTACTGGGAACAGAAATGACAGCCGTCACTTGAGTCAGTCAAGCACTACCAAGATCAGTTACACTGCAGAGTATTACCTATGCTTCACACAGTCACTGCATCAGCTGACACTGCACTGATTATCCCCAGAAATCTTTAAAGTACTACAATGCTACAATTGAGAATTTGTGGGTATACAGGATTCGAGCTAAAAACCACAAAGAAATCGTAAATTGAGTTAACTCTACAGCCAAGACAAACAAACAGGGTATAAGATTGTTCCACTGCCTATAAGAAACAGAACATTGTCCTCCTCATGTTTTAGAAATCAAGTGAAAGGAGTAAATTTAAAGCAGCGACTCTGGAGTGATTCATCTTATGACACATCACCCCTGATATTTAACAGATTGAATTCCCATACAAAAGTGTAAAGCCAAGCAGACATAGCATTTTACAGACAGAATGGGTTAATGTTATCAATATATAAATGACAGCTGGATCAGGGAAAACTGTGGGCAGGATTTTGTTTTGTCCAAAGTTGTCAGATATGCAAACCAAATTTTGAAAGACTAATGACAGTTCAGTTGCTACCGATTTTGCTGTATTCAGAAGAACTGCATCTTTTCTCTAGTTGGCATACTAGAAACAGCATAATTAGAACTAGTCAGCATACACCAGAGAGTGTAATACTAAAAGCTCCTCTTTTCTTACGCAATATGAACAGCAGAGCTTAACTTTGGCTATTTATATGCTTTAATCTTTAAGTCAATGGGATAAATTTTGGTCTTGATCATGTACATGTAACCACACCAACACCAATGGAACACACAAGTATGAACAAATTCTGGTCTGTTTGGCCTGAACTGGAAACACCTGACTAAACTCACACTTGCATTTGTTCGTATCTTATTTTGAAAGACTTAATGCTGCTAATCTGCAAACGATATTGCAAACTTCACCAACAAATTAAACCAGACTATCTATTGTGTATATGTCAAGTGAACACACAACTGTAAGAAACTACAAAATCAGCCTAAACATTACCAACTTCTGCTTATGCTATGGAAATCAAAGTCTCACTGCACACTGCAAACTATTTTTATAGTTAGACTTGCTTGTTAGTATATTCCTCACAAGTTTATTTTCAAAAATTAATTCTCTTCGACAACAGAAAGAAAATTATGTAACTCTCCATTTTCTGACAATTGTCCAGAGAATTCAGTTAACTCCAGTAGCATTTACAGATTTTAATATTAATGTTACTGTAGCATTTGCTTAGAAGTTACGCTGCAGCTACTGGTCAGATGACATAGTTTATCAGGGCACTGGGAAGTATGAATAAAACAGACTGAACTTTTGAAACCTGGAAGCAAACAGATGCAACAAGGCCTGGATTTTCATCAAGTTCTTGGCTTACAAACTGAGTAACAGAGCTGCCCTGTGTGTGCTGCTGCCTACGAGCTGAGTAGGATTCCCTTTGTTTCAGTCCACGACATCTGGGCTTATTTCAGCAGTTCTGAGCAACTTCAGCTTCATCGAAAGTCAATGAAACTGCTAATGTTAAAAAATGGGGAAAATAAGGTCTGACTACCACAACGTAAAATTAGCCTACAATCTCTTTAAAGATCCCCACAGAAATTCCACTCCTTCACTGGGAAAAAAAAATAATACAAAGCCATTCTTGAAAGAGTCCCTTATATAGACCTATAGAGTCCTTCAGCTAATGCTGTGAAAATAAGAACATAATATAAGAATAGAGGTAGTGGCTCAGAACAAAGGTCTAAATAGCCCAGTGCCCAGTGCCCTGGGCTAGTGGCTGTGGAAGACTGCAGGAGCAGATAAGCGTGTAGTGAGACTGCCCTGGTGTACTTCCCAAACCTCCAGTACTTTACAGCTCAGAAGTCACCTGAGCTGGAGCTGTTTAATTGATGCGTGTGGTTGTTTTAGTCTAGTAGACAGCTGATTAATGTGTTCTATAATACGACCCAGGCTTTTGTTTCATACTGCTAAGGTGGGCTAGGGCTTTCCCCTGATCTTTGAACCTGCGTTCTCTTCCTGCTGATAACAAGCTGATGAAGCTGCAGGAGGTGCTGCTGTGAACCAGCCTCACTTCATCTGGAAATCAGATGTAGCTGCATCCTGCACATGAGTCTGCTAGTTCACACATAGTCGGAATAGACTCCTGACAGCTTCTGAGAGCTGTCAAAGTAGCAAAACACCCATCTGCTCTCTAAATTGAGGTCCAAGTGCAGATCATGATTTCTGGGGAGCAATTTGAGTTTATTCTGCCAGTTCTGGTGGCTACTTATTTTTCTTCTACTGAATCCATTCCCTGCTTCTTTCTCCATTTCTCATGGAAGAGAGAGAGAGTTGAATAGGATGAAAAAATAATTTCTGCATTTTCACTTCCATCAGAACAAGGAGGAAGCAAATCCCTTATGCAGGCACCAGAAAGGATTAATTTAATTCTCAGATAAGGAGAAAAAGACTTCTCTAATTTTTGGTAGGGTAAACCTTGCTACTTTTCTTTCCTATGCTGATACAAGAAACAGTAACCCTAAAGAAAGAACTTTTTGGCATCCCAAAATCAGGGCAGTATTAGATGAGGGATTATGCTGTATATAGGGCTCTTCCTACATACAGATCACTGGGAGTGTTTCTAGATTTGGCCTTAAATCCCAGAATGAAATCCAGAAGGAGCTGGAAACTGATTCTAAATGGACACAACTGAAACTTACTTTTAAAAGATACTCCTTTAATACTTCTAGTTATGGAAATAAGACTAGTAATAGAAGCACTCGTGGGACAGTGCTCATTCTATATACTTGTGTTTTATGATTGATGCTCAGCTCTAGGTCTTCTTGACTTTACTTTTATCATCACTTTCATCTCCTTAGCTTTCCCACCTAATAAGTCTAAAAATTACCATAGTCAGATGGTCAAGTCTAATACATTATTTCTGCTATTTATCTGGACCAAAAAAAAAAAAAAAAGGAAAAAGATATTTTTCCTCCAGATTTTAATAGGACTTTGTGCCAGATAGCACAGATACTTTTCATAACAGCCTAATAATATGCATATATTTTGGAACCTAGATATGTATATACAATAGCTTTAAATACTAGCTTTGATATTGCTGTATCTATTAACAACAAATAAATATAGTGTATAAAGAAAAAATAAACACTCCCACCTGAAACACAGCATATCAACCTTATGATTAGGGACAACACTCTTTAAATGTCAATACTGTTATGTTACCATATTTAAATCAGTTTTTTCCTTTTCCCTTGCTAAAATTGCTACACATCAAACTCTTCTGTAAATAGTCTAAATTTTCTCAGAAGACAGCGTATCTAATGCATTCTTGCAAAACAAATTGACTACAAAGAGCACGTAACCTTATTTGAAACATATTAATAGGCCAAACACTATGAAAAGACAAACGGTGGGAAAGCTCTAGGAAAACAGATTATACTTATTTGCCTTTTTGTACCAGTGGGCTGCATACCACAGCTGCAGTGAAGTCAAACATTCCAGTTGAGCAGCATTCCTGTATATCTTTTCAAAGTCTCTGTAGAGACTAAAGTAGAAATCACTTATTTGTGGTTGAGAAAATAGCATGGACTTCTGCATTAAATTTTAAATAAATTCTACCCACAGGATGATAAGATGCTTAAATCAAACGATGAGACGTCACCCATCTAAGCAATGCATTAGGAGTATGAAATGTGATTCAGCATGCTGTGAACTCTAAACTCTTGCACCCAACAAAGACATCAGGCCTGCTGTTCTCAAGACTTTTTAATTTGTTGTAAGTTTTATAATAAAATAACGCTAAGATTACAGTGAATCGTTCACCCTGCAAAATTCATTCCAGCATTTTTCTAGTTGCTAGATTGACTCCCAGACTACCAGAGCTCAGTCTACTACAGATGGAAAACAGCTCATATAACTGTTTTTTCAGTATAAAGGGTAGGCAAATATTTTAATTATTTTGGACTAGATTTATAGTATATTTAAGTCACAGCTTTTATTAGAAAGTGCTTTCCCTATTAAATTTGTATTGCTGTTAATGCCTGCATCTCTGAACACCGCAAGATCTCAAGTGTAACCAGGACATGTGGGAGGAATTCTCTGCCCATCTCTGTGTAAAGGGAGTACTGAGGATACCCACATTTCTAAGTGGCAAAGCCCCTCAGCAAGTTCAGAAATGTACTTCTTGAAGAAATGTTGAGTCCTAAAATGTCAGTTTACATCTCCTGCAACTTCCAGATAAGGTCGTTATGTCAAACTGTCCTGCAAAACCATAACCTGAATTTACTCCTTTTTGAGACCATAACAAAATTTAAGTTATGTTATTGTTATAAAGCAACTCAAATTTACAATGCCCTTAAAATGTGTTTCTCTGTAGACCTTGTAACAGAATTTGGTCAGCGAGCCACTTGAATTGCTTACGTGAATACCATCACACCCTGTTTTTAACACACACTGCAACATCTGACAAACTTTTCCTAGTCCTGTAAAGTACCAGTGCCAGTCAGGTAAGTCAGCTGCATCTTTGCTGCATCATCCTCCACACATACAGCACTACCAGAAAGGATTAAATAACTACAGATAAAATAAATCTTAGTTTCAGAATCACCTCTATCTATTTTAAATGCAAGAGAGATTCTTCAGCCCTTTCTTAAAGGGTATCACATTTTGGCTGAATGCATTCCATGTGTTTTGGGGAAATAGCTCCAACATCACAATACTCTCCAGCACAGCTCTAAACTTGCCATGAAAACACGAACAATACTAAGGCAGATCTCTGTAACGTTCAGCAAGAGAAGTCCCTTCTCTTGTGAAACCTAGTCCAAATGCAGCCATAAGCTGTAAGTAGAAACAGAACAGAGACTCTGAGGATTGACGACTTTAATTCCATACAGTCTGTGGTAATCTGATTTCTTCTGGTGTGTGCTAATATGGAGTCATTTAGAAGACTCAGAAAGGTCTGCTTAGCCCTCAACAAGGTTTCTCATCCCTGACCTAGAGGAATTTATGACAATTCATTAATATCAGAGAAAAACTAGATTAAAATGGACAGGATTGGGAAAATTTATTGCTAATGGCTTTTATTCGCTGGGATCATACAGGAACTGGCACGAAAGGCCCAGGATAGAATTGCCTCAGAAAGACAGAGAGCCAACTACTGTCTTCATTCCACTGTAATGCTGATTTTTTTAAATAAACGTTTGTATTAAAAACAGTGACAGTATAATAAATCTATTCAGAAAATGTACTTACGATAGCACTTTATTGGCATACTTATTTTAATTCTCCTCTTTTAAGAATGACTGCTGGAAGGGTAAAGGTGATTCTCCCCATCTATCTTCCTCTCTGTAACCCCCTAAACCAAACATATTTCTGAAGAAATAAAATAAACAAATGTTTAGGTTCTGCCATTGTTCCTATTCTTAGTTTATTCAGCATATACATCAAGAGACTGGAAAATACCTTCAAAGGACAGTAGCAGGAGACTGGAGATGACACAGAAGGCTTCATCTTCTACTTGATTGTAGTCTATTAGTGCATTTGCTACTCATAAAAATATCAAATGGAAGGCATTTTTCCCTGCAGGTACAAATAAAATACATTACTTGCTACCAACAAGCAGAAAAAGAATCATCCACCATTGGGCTAAAATGTAATTTCTTAATTACAATGATTATGTTGTCAGTAGTTGACACAGTGACCTGATAGGACAAGAAACACAAAATTAAACTACCTGCCCATTCCTGAAGTGGGAAAAGGAAACAAAATGTCATTTGTTCTCTTCTCAGATGGCTTCCTTACATTCTACAGAATCCCAAGCAATTGCAGCTGTTTGGAGAAGCTAAAGCTACTTTCACTGCTGCCAGTCACACTCCCAGTCACCCTTAAGAAAGCCCACAAGCTACACAACTTCATCACTGAGGTTCTTCAAAGTTAGTTCAGCTATAACTTCAGGAAAAATTACAATAGAAATGCATTTTCCTCTTAAAGAATCAGACTTTCGGTATACTCCTGCTTCTCATTGCCTCTACCCTGGTCCTTCACCGGTATTTAAATTGGCAGAGCCTTTCTCTTGACTAGAAACCATACACATTTAAATTGTAATGGCCAAAAAAACCCAGATGTAATTTATTGGACAGGCTTGGATATAGGAAAAGAAAATAGAAAAAATTTCAAAAAGCAGGGTGCAAGCTGGGATGTCCTGGAAAACACAGTAAGGATTGGGCATATCTGAGGTTTCCCCCTACATTCCTGCTGGGACAGCCAGAGTACTCCAGAGGCCACTTCATGGGCTAAACACTGTGGCTGGTCAGGAAATCTGTGTGTGGCTGGGACACTACAGCAAGACAATTTAGTTGAGGCCTCTGTGTGGCAAGAGAATGATGCTGGACAAGATTTCCAGCTGATGGAGCAGCACAAGGTAACAGCTCATGCTTTCTGCATCTCTGTAGTATTCTCCCAGATGACAGTAAGTACTCTACTTAATGTTAAAGAGGGTCTTTAAACTAGTCTAAGTTAAGTTTTGTAAAATATGGAGAACATCACAATAAAACTGTCTGTAATTACAGAAAATAACAGGGCTTTATAACTGTTCCAAATTGGATACAGATAGAACATGTTAAAGCAAACCAAATTCTTCTATTAATGAAGTAACTTACTAACTTATATTTTAAGTAATTTTTTATTCAAAATCAATTATGTTGATGATGTAACACACAAAGTATATAAAGGTGGGTTGTACCACAGCTGTGGCTGATTTCAGTTTGTTGATTTGTTTAAAGGAACTAAAATGTTTGCACTGATCTTTCGAAACAATTTGGATGGGCACCTAGAATCTTTATCAGAAGGATCTAACTAATTAAGCCTAATCCCTACAACAGTGCCCTCATGAACCATGTTCAATATATACTGGAGTAATTTGATATACACAGAAGATACATCATCCTGGCATGTCAAGAAAGTACATAAACCTACAATGATATTGTATCCTGAAAGCTGGTAACAGACTATAATTTCATAAGTATTTATTTCAGTTTGTGTGGGTTTCTTTGAAAACAATCATTCTCTGATCTCTGCCAAACTACCTAAAGAGAATATCCACACTATATTTCTCAAAGAAACCTTGAGATGAATTCCCCTTTAACACCTGCTACCACAAGTTTTCCATCTACCCTAAGGCTTCTAAGGTTTAGCTAAATTGAGCTAGCTAAAATACATGCTTTTTCTAGCGGAGACAAGCCTTTGGCACATTTCCCCTAAAACCAGTCAAGGAGAACAAAGAACTAGTAAGATATTCAGTGTATGCCAAAGTTTAGCAAATTCAGCCTGTGGCAAAACAAGGTAAATAGAAAGCTCTTCTGTCAAGAATTTCTCACTGAGAATGCTCTGCCTACAGACAGCCTTTTCACAGTTAGGCCAAGAGTTTTTTTGCAAAAGCTCATTGCATAGTTTCAACTCTCGTGATATAATACAGCCAAAGTAGTGACCTGAGATAATAAAGCTCCAGTCCAACTACAGCTTTAAAGGGTAGTACTAGTAATGTTCTGGCATCTTCTGATGTTTTTTGTTTTGCTTGCCTGGGTATAATCTCTAGGCAGCTGCGCTTTGTTTAGTCAGTGAAACTAAAGAAGAAAACAAACTACTAAGGCCATATGCAGCTTGAAAAAGAACGTTATCAAAATTAATAAGCTGGGTTTCAAGACTGAACTGTGCATTATCTAGATAAAACTGGTAACACCAAGCATAAACACGCCACCAGATGACTCCAAGGGGTATTATAAAGTCAGCGCTGTAAATTCCACTTGGTAACAAACCAGTAAGCAATGTGACATGTGCAAGCGGAAGATGAATTAGAAATATGGAAGTAGTTTCTAAAATCAAACACAGCTCTGCCTTTGAGTGATTCTTTTTCACTGGGGTGATTTTTCTATTAAAATTAGTTTAACTGACTAAAGTTGCAGTGTTGTAAGACACTAGACTACTTCAGCCATATTATAAAGGGATTTTTATATCAAAATCATAAAAAGAAAAAAAAGGTTTATATTTGATAGGGGGGAAAAAAAGCAAAAAAGTTATTCAATGAATATTGCAAAGATTGCACGACAAACACAAACCTCATGGGGAAAGCACTATTTCTGCTGCTGTACTGTCGGTCCCTAGGAAGGAACCTGCATATTTCTATGGGTCCTTTGAAGTGTTTATGTTAAAGTACAACTGAAGTTGCGTACTCTGAGAAGATCGGTGCCAGAAAACATGCCTTGCACCGAACAACAGATTTACAATTGTCCATAGCTCCTGGGGAATTCATTCCACATTCTTGGATCAGTCCACAGGAAAGCTGTGTCCCATTTAAATAAGCCTTACCCTTAAAAGGTCACCTCAAGTCATGAATGTTTTTTATACACCCTAGCCATATAGCCCCTTCAGGAGAAGTCCCAGGCCCTTGGACTCGACTGTTACGCCCACTTTCGACAGCCAAACAACAAAGAGGCAAAAGGACAGGCACAACAGCGAGAGAAATTAAAATGTGCCACGATGCCGCGTATTTTAGGGGACAGGATAACGCCCTCCCGCCCTCACACGACCGCAGCACCAGGGCGTCGCGCCCTCACCACGCCACCGCCCCCTGCCTCCCCTGAGCCCTGAGGGGAAGCCCCGTCACTTCAAGGACCGGATCCCTCAGGCGGCACCCACAAACCCCTCGTCCTGCGGACACCCAGCCAGCGCTCACCCCCTCTCCCCACACCGCGCACCCACCTCGGCCCCGCCCGCCTACCCCTCGCCTCACCGCGCCCCTCCTCCGCGGCCCGCCCCGCCCTGCCGGCGCGCGTCCCCGCTGCGCGCGCAAACCGCGCCCTTCCCCGCCCGCCCTCCGGGGAAGTGTGGCTTCTGGCCCCGCCCCCTCGCTGCGTGCCCCGCCCCCTTCCCTCCTGGCCTCCGCCGTGTCTCTCCCCTGCTCCCCTCACCGAGCGGGCGGCGTGTGTGGCGGCGGTGCCGGTTCCGTGCCTAAGATGGCGTCTATCATGGAGGGCCCGCTGAGCAAATGGACCAATGTCATGAAGGGCTGGCAGTACCGCTGGTTCGTGCTGGACTATAACGCCGGGCTCCTCTCCTACTACACGGTGAGGGGCAGCGGCGGGCCGGGCGGGCGAGGAGCCCGGAGAGCGGCTGGGGCGCAGGGTGGGGGTGGGGAGGGGACTCGGGGCGGTGTGAGTGCTGGCGTGGCCAATGGGGAAGGAGGAGGCGGCGGGAGCAGCCAATGGGGCGGCCCTGCGGGGAGATTGATCGGTGGGGGCGAGCGGCGTTGTTATTGTTGGCGGCCGGCGCGGGGGGAGGGGGCGGCTCCGGGGCGGGGTCGTCGGGCGGGAGCAGCCGTTGCCCCCGCGCGGGGTGTTCTGTGGCGGCCGCCGCGCCCCGAGGCCTCGCACCCACCCGCGGGGCCTCTGCCCGGGGGAGCGGGGCCGGTTTCGCTCCGGGTGTCCCGGAGCCTTGCTCGTCGACGGCCTCGGGTCCCGCTGCTTCAGTCCGTCCCCCTCTCCGTCCAGTGGGACCTTGCCCTCGCCCTGATGCGGCCGACGGGCCCGTGAGGGTGCCGCCTCCCCGGGCGGCTCGCCTCAGGAACGGCTGCGCCGAGCAGCGATCTCCTCAGGCGCCTCTGACCCGCGGCCGCGTTGCCGCTGGCCGTGCCGGGTGCGCTGCCTCCGCGGCGGGTTGCTTCCCGGCCGGGGTCTGGCGGTGCGGCTTCCGCCGAGGACTTCCCACTTGCGAGCACCAACTTTTGAAGTGCAGTGTGTTAAAAAGCGGTGATGTTTTCGTTGAGTCTTTTTTTTTTTTTGCATAACCTCTGATGGATCCTGGCTTGCTGCCTTGTTCAGCTTCTGATCTAAAATGTGAATTAAGTTAGGAATATTCTAACAGTACAAATTCATTTTTTCAAGGATAATCCCTTAAATGAGAAGGCGAACTGGCTGAACCACATGCGCAGTCAGGTTTTCTTAGCTATTACTCTTAGTGTGTCAGTCTGGATAAAACATAAATTTAACCTGCAGTGAGTCATAATAGATTTACAGCAAATAGCATGGAGTATCGTGCTGTCTGTGAAGGTGTATTCATACAGAAGCATTGCAGATAAACCTTTTTTCCCCCTAAATCTGGATTTCCAGCCCTACTAGGAGAGAGCTTATCTCTCCAGACCTAGGAGTTTATAAGGCACTCGGCATAGAACAGTTACACACTCAAACAATTTTTCTTCATGTGGGTTCAAAATCCCTCACGTTGAATATGGATGGAGAAATAAAAGTGCTTTTATAGTAGCTTTTTAATGGATGTTCAAATGTCACCTGTTTGAGACGAATGAGCGAGTGTAGTCTAAGCAGAGGTCCAAGGTGCAAAGTCATTTAATGCTCAGCTACAGAAACATTTGCTGATGGCTAGTGTGTATAATAATAATTCTGGTTTTTGCAGTGACTTTCGTTCTATGTTCTTCACCTGTTTAATAAAAAATCAGTTCTTATATTTCATTATTTCCTATGATTAGGTATCCCTACGTATGCATTACACTTTTGTATAATGTATTATGTTGTCTGTTATTATAATGACTTAGTTCACAAATTTAAAAATCCTTTTTTTTAACTACCTGGCCTAAAAAATTCAAGTTGAGATCGAGAAATAAAATCATGTTCTCTGCTTTGTGTGCCTTTACCACTAAAAAACTCCTGCAGTTAACATTTATTTTAGAGTGCTTTCTTTATCCATGTGCTATCTTTTCCGCACATATGCCTGTAAAGTACGTGTTGTGCCATTCTCTAGACATCTGAATTCGTTCTTGTACCTAAGGGTGTGTGTCGTGTTGAACTGAAGCTGGTGGAAGACTGGCTGCCAAAAGAACTGATCCTTCAGCATGTGCGTGTCTTTGTGTGTGCTGGCGTGATTACTTGTAGGGCTGTAAGGTCGGCTGGAGCAGGGGTTTGAAAGAGAACTCAGAACAAGTCCCGGCTGACCACATGCCTCACAAGTACTAATATTAGCACTTGGAAGGTGGTGGGATACTGTTTCTTTCAGCTCTACCTTTAGTTTGAGAGGACTAAGTCCGGAATGGTAGTTTATAAGACTGTGGTACATAAGCAACGTGAATTTGGAATGTTAGCAGGTTTGGGGGCTTTGTGTACTTGGGGAAGTGGCCTGCTGGGATTCTGTATATGCGGACTTGTATTTTCAATTAAAGTCTTGTCAGGTACGTACAGTCGTGTACTCCATCCCCTCCGAGACAGTTTCAGTCTGAAGCAATAGAGTTAGTTGCCTTGCTCTGCTTGTGTAACTGAATAATTCTGAACCTGAAACTGGCCCTTCCCTGAGTGCGGAATGCGTGGGCAGGCAGGCTGGGGTTGTTTCAGCCGACTCTATAGACCTGCAGTCTGGAAACAGTTTCACTGATAGGAGAGATTCCAGTTAACTGATCAGCTTTTACCTGCTCGTCACCTCTCCCAGACTCCTTAGCCCGTTTCAATCCAGAAAGCTGCGCGTGCAGGGAACGCTTTCTGCAGTAGATCTGATGGCCAGTTAGCCTTTGGCAGAGGCGCTGTGGAGAGCTGTGGGGTGATAGCTTCTCGGGCAGCTGGACTTCCCATCGGGGCTAGATCCAGAAACGCACATCTCTTCATAGGCGTGTCCTTGCGCTCTGGTATTCAGCCTTCTTTGGTAGTAACTTAAAACAGACTGCAGAAAAGTACCCTTAATGGGGAATAAACATTCAAGCAGAGTTACTGTGCAGTAGTATTGCACTTGTGGGGAGAAAAAAGTCCACCTAAATTAGTATGCTTTGTCTTTTGGTAAAATAAGTATATCTTAAACTAAATATGTTTTGGATACATACATCAGAAGCAAATGAATTCAGTTAAATTTACATCTCTGGCATCACTGGAACTTTCAGTGAGCAAGGCGAAAGATCCTACTAGTCTGAGTAGGAGAAAAAATGAGAATGTAACGTTCATGCTTAGTTGTGTTTTAACTTGTGTATTCCTTCCTCTCTACTTGGTTGTATGGCAGTGAATACTAGTACTACTACTTGAAAGTGTGAATGCAAATGTTTCTTGCACACATTTCCAAATTGATTTCCATAAGTTTTTTTACAATGCCAAATTCTTTCCTTTTTTCCCACTTCTTTTGTAGTTTGTACATTTCTATTCTGAAAAAGAAAAAAATCCTCAAATTTGCTTGTAGTTACATTTGTTTAAATGTATTTATGAATTATATATTTCAGAGAGTATGATCTAGACTTGTCATCCAGATATTGGCTTTACATGGTTTTGCTCAAATACATGGTTGTCTAGTAGCAGTAAATGGTTACTTTTTTTCTTTTTTTTCTGGAAGAGCAAAATATGAAACAAATCACTGTGTGCCATATTGGATCAGTTTGACCAATGGTTTGACAAATTACTTCTTTTTTTTCCCCCCACAATGTTCTTTGATTTGTGAGTCCACCAATGTTTTCCCTAGGAGATGTAGCAAATGTAAGTCTACTGAAGCATTGTGGTTTTTATGGTGTGTCGCTGGCTGCACAGACAATATTTAACAGAAAGGCTCAAAGTGGCTCATTTCTGCCTTCTGCTGGCACAGGAATTGTGAAGTTGTTCTGTGAGCTGGATTCTATCTGAAAAATAACTTTCTGCTGATTTATTTTTTCAGCTGAATTTGTTCTGTAGTTTGTTTTCTGCATGTCAGTGTAAAAATGCGTGTTGGCATTATACTGGAAGATAGCATAAAGACAAAGAAACGGCTGGGGAGGAAGAGGGAGTTGGACACAATTTGCTTTTTGTTTGTATTTTCTGGCAGAAGTGCTGTCTTAAATACACATGAGCTATAACCTTGATTACCCTTGGGAATCCTGTAGAAATAATCCAGAGAACCTCTCAGGGTTGAAAATCTGATTTAAATCCTTGTTTTAAATGCACTCTTTAAATAAATATTTAAATTGTATAATAATTGAAAGCTGAGCTGGCATAGCTGTGCAAACAATGCTAAAACCAGGGCCAGTAGATAGGAAGGTCAGTTCCTTAAAATATTTTAAAACTTTGTGGGTAGACTTAAAGAGCTGCCTTATATAGTGAATGAGGGTTGCAAGAAAAACTTGTTGTGTATCACAGCTCCATAGCGTGTATTCTTGAAACAAAACTGTGTAGCCTCCCGTCATCGTAACAGTTCTTGCACCAATAAATGCCTAAAGAATAGATTTAAATGCTCAGATATTCCATTGTTGTTTTGTTAATCATTCCACTGAACTACTTTTAAAAACATGTGCTGGTTGAATGCTTTCAGGAGCAAAATCTGTGTGAAAACAGCCATTAGGAGGAAGTAGTTGTGGCAGTGTAAATATATTTTTTCCCCTCATGCCTTTTAAAGATTGCTGCTAGTTAGCAACTTTAATACTGGTTGTACGGTATTGAAGAACTGCTTTGGGATTGTACAATCCAGATATTGAGCAGAGAGACTCAAATTTTGCAGCTGTTTCATGAACCTTTGGCGGTGAACCGAAAACAAAGCTTGTTAACTTGATTTCAAATGATGCTGCTGAAGCTGGAGTCATGGCTTAGTGCCCCTATGGTAGAGACTTTGAGTTGAATGCATTTTCCTGATTTTTCCAAATACAGTTTCTCAGTTAACAGCTGTGTGCAAAATTTCCAAGAAAACAGGAAAAAACCCATCTGTTTTTGCACAAACATTTGCTCTGAGGTCTCTGCTTTCCATTCTCAGCTGAAATGAGACTTTTTCCTGTAATAATTTGGTCTGTCACATGAACTACAAACAGTTCAGTGAGTCTAATAAAACCAGACAAAGCTGTATAAGCAAACTAGGTATAATAAGAAAAAGAATTCTGAGTTTACAGACACAGGATAAAAAATATTGATGGCTATTACGCAACACTAAATAGAGTTTTGTACATAGTTTTAACTTTGTATCGCAGGTTTTGATGCACTGAATAAATTGTTACAGAATCGTAATTGAAGTAGTTGACTCCTCTTTAGTAGTTAGGCTGTGGGTATGATTTTAGGTCTCCCAGTGCCTGATCATCACTTTGCAGTGCATGCCCATGGCATTTCTCATCCGATAGAAACAGTTTGTGCCTGTTCAGATTTGTTCAAAAATATTTGATAGGTTAATTTTGCACTGGCAGCTCTGAACGGCGTGTCATCTGTCCTCTCAAAGCCAGCCATGTTATCTACGCCAGTAATTTGGTGAAGTGTATCTGGGTGCTCAGTGGATCAAGATCGATTTGGTGCAGTCTGGCGAATCAGTGGAGTATGGATCGTGTGCTAACTGTGGATCCAAAGAAAAACAGCTCGGTACTAAATATGTTCATTCACCCGCGACATCTCACCTGTTACATGTTTGTTATATTTTCTGTGTTAGTATAGTGATAACTGTAAATGTGACAAATGTAACATATTGGGGATGTTATCACTTCAGGTGGTTAGAATCATTGCACAACCAAAACAAGTCTTGGTTCTTTGTGAATAATTGGGACGGTTGCAAGATAAGGGACTCCTGAATAATCCCTTTAGGCGGCTGGGCCTTGGGAGTGCAGGTATGCAAACTACAGAGATAAGGAGGCTGCAGGATAATCTGAAGACCTCACTGATCACCGAGAGACGCCAAACAAACATGTGCGATGGACATTACCATATACCAATGAGTTCTCGGAAAAACCATTACTGTAATAAGCATTTCTTGGAAATGTAGTTAATATATATGTTAACATAGCATGAATACCTAGTACGTGTGTCCTTTCGGTGCACACGTTTGGAGGAGAGATCCCCAGTGTGCCCGGCGCCGTGATAAAGAGTACCTGCTTAATAGTCTTCCGACTATTGAGTCTTCAATTCTGGCTTTTCACGGCATCAATAGTGTGCAAAATAAGACCAGTAGCAATCTAGAGGATCAAATTTTTTGGTTTTTTTGTTAGTTACCAACCTCGTTTAAGGCTTCTAGCTATTTAAAAGTCTTTCTTCGATGCAGGTTGGGAATAGAGCAGTTAAGCGGAGTCTAATGAGCTAATGAATTGTGAGGCAAGAGACAATTTAGTGAATAAGCTTTATTTAAAATAACTTCAAATTATACAGCATGAACTTTTAATAGCAATTACAGTATTTAGAAATTTGAAAAGATCAACATGGTGCTCAGATCCCCAGTCCTGTTGCGGATATGGGCTGTTCAGTCTGTAGCTGAGCTGCTTGGGAAGCAGGCTGAAGGGAGGGTCCTGTGGTTGTGCTGTGTCTTTTACAACCTGATCCAGTTAAGGCCTCTCATATATCAATTTCTTGTAGGATTCCAGAAGCCGTGTATTGCTTTTCTGTGTCTGGAACCAAAACTGGTTGTCTTACCTATTTCAGATATACAGGGCATCTATTGGGGTTAAATCAGCCCTGTAAAGAGCAACCGCTGCCTGGTATGTAGGTAAAGCTTTGCCACAGTTTTTGCTCATACCGTTTAAACTATATGGGAACCTTTCTCAGATTTGCATAACTACTCTTTCAAAACATCTGTAAGCACTAACTAATAGTTCTTTTCTTCCTGTAAAGGAGTAATTAGACATCACTCAACATAATGCAGTCAGTCGGGGTTTTTTTGTTTTGTTTCTTGAAAAAACAGTTGAGTAGTAAGTGCTGTTTACACACATTGAATCCCTAGAAATACGAGCCTGGTCTCCCATCACTGACAGGTAGACTGGACAGTAATGTGCATCATTTGGGAACAGATGCATAATCTAAACATTAGAAATTTGAATTTTGGGAACACAAACTTTAGAGAGTGTTTTTGTTCTGAAAGGAGAGTTTTATAGCTTGTATGAGGCAAGTTTTCCTCTAGTATTTGCTGTTAACTTTGGATGCATACACTTTCCTTTCAAAAAGAAAACTCAAGTTTGTGCACAATTTCTAGGAAGCCATTTGTTGCAGCCTTTATTTCAGTGCAAATTTTAATATGTGTGTGTGTATATATATATGCGCGCACTATCAGACAACAAATGTGTTGATTTAATGTAACTGATTCTCTAAATGCTTAAGAAATAGACTGCTTTTAAAAATATTTTGATTCTATTATCTTTTTAATGATGGCTTGGGTTTATTCTGTGTGCTTTTTCTGAACGTAGTGTATTTCCACTGAACATGAGTTTCTTCCATCTCTTACGCTCTCAAGATATTAGAAAAAAAATCCACTTTTCTTACAATCATGGATCACGCTTTAGGAATTACTGGTGCCGCTGTAGCTTCCTCGGTTACTGCTGTGGTGTTTTGGTTCCTACATCCACAAAAGTCTAAGCTTTAGCTGCAGCAAGAACATGGCTGTTGGACGGTGTCCCTGTGCTCCAGGAGGCCCTCCTCTGTGCCTGGGGAGCCAGCGGAATGGTGGGCTGGGAACAGCACGTGAAGATTGTAAATTGTTGGGATTTATTTCTGCTTGAAAAATGAGGGTTGCCTTAGCATTTGATGAGAACAACAACTATTATGGAAGGTGGTCCAAGGTAAACCTTCTCCTGTAGTTAAACTGCAAAAATCACTGTTTATAAATAGAGCTTGTTCCAGGTTCTTTGTCCCTGACGTGAAATAAATGACAGAAGTGGTTTTGCTCATTTGTGTAGTTATGTTACAGATTTCCTTGACAGCACTGCATGAGTCAAGAATGTACTACTTCAAGTTCTGTATGCTTCTGCACAAGCAGCACTTGTGCCTGAGAAGGTTTGGAGGCAGACAGCAGCTGGGTTTTATACTGAAATCTTAAACTTTCCGTGCAACAGCTAAAACTCAAATGAAATAGTAGTAGTTCTAAAGATGAAGGAGGGGTGGGGGCATTTGGAGGGTTAGGATTTTAAGTTTGTTTCATTTAGTTTTTTTTAATAGATGCTGGCATTATTTTCATTTCTCTAAGAAGTTGTAGTTACCTGAAATGCCTAATGTTAGATCAGTTCTGTATTTTATCAACTTCACTGTGTGGATGTGAAAAAGAAACCTATGAAGGCTATAATTTTTTTTTGGGGGGGGGGGGGATACCTACGCCCCCCCTGCAGTAATACTGTACAGCTTTGTTCATTTTTACAAATTTTTGAGTGCAACTGAAATTTATCTCATGTTGCTGTCTGCTTGTAACCTGTTCAAGTCCATTATCATCAAAATCAGTACACTGTGTCTTGAAAGTTTATTGAAAATGTCATTTTGTCTGGCTATAAAACTGCTCGCTGAAAAAAGATAGCCACATATTAAAACTTTAAGTATAAAAAGAAAGTAAAATGTGACTTTTTTATTAGCCATTCAGAGATGTCTTTCTGCTGTATGAGATTTTATTCAGTAGGATGGAACCATTCCTCAAAATGGTTATGGGATGGCTTTATTTATCTAAGAATACTTGACCAAGTGTGGGACATATTGGATACTCATGCCTAATTTTTTGCCCTTCAACCAAAGAGTAAAACGTAATGCTCTAAGGGGAAGCTGTCTGAATTGTACTTTTTAATAATATCTTATGGGGGGATGTGGGGAGGACAAATCTAAAATGTCAGCTATTTCAGCTGAGTTACGTTTTAAAGAACTCCCCTGCAGCAATCGGTAAAAGATTTGCTGTAGTCCGATGAGATAATGCGGCACTATGTGCGATGATAGGTGCATGCTTTAGTGCACAGGGAGTTCAGATACTGGAATGATAGGTGCTTTATTCCACTTAGGTAGAATGAATTAGATTTACTGCTTCACTGTAATTGGTATTAACCAATTAAAGCTCTGTCTGAAGATGAGGAAATTGTAAGTGTATAGGACCACAGTCTGAACCTGTGGTTTATCTTGTGAATCTTTTTGCAGACTAAGAACATCATAACATGTTTAAACTTAATTTCCATTCCATTAAAATGTGGTGTACAAGAAAAAGGAAGGCTTTTACAGTACCTTTTGCAGTTGAGTTGTTAGTCAAGCTGCACAGTGGAAATCCGGGTTGTTGGGATTCTGCCCTCACTTGCACTAGGACTAGCTCTCCCATGCACCTAGCTGGTTGAAGGATCCAAACCAAACCCAATGCCTGTTCTGCTACCTGTGCTTTTTGTCTGATTTGGTTCTGTGCCTGTGCTCAGTACAGTGAGCTGGGAGTGACCTGGACAGCCAGACCTGATAGATTTCTTTCAGCTGCTGCAGAGTTGCGTCCTCAGTCCAGATATTTTCTTCCCTGCTAAGACAATGCCAATATTTCTTGTTGAAACCAGCAGAGGGGGTAGGAAGCTCTCAGTAGTGTCCTCCCATCCTAGGAGAAACTCAGGATAGTGAATATAAAAAATAAAAGTGTACTCTAGTGAGGTGTGTCAAAAGTATATACAATTTCTGATAGAAAATTACTGGAGTAACTTTGTTTCTCGATCTTTTCTTGGTTTTGGGCTTTAAAAAAAAACCTTAAAAAAATCTTCCCTGTGTAGAAGTGTTCATTCAGAAAATCTACAAAGAAATGTGATATGAAAGCAGATAAATAATTACTAATGGTTTCTAAATTCAGAAGTTGACTCTAACAAATTAGAGACTGAATTGAGAGATCAGCAAAAATGTGACTATTTGAAGCTCTGACTGCTATATTTTTAAATTATCTAGTGATTAGGATTTGTTGTGACTGCTTCGTGCTTTCCTTATAGCTGTATCTCAAATACGTAGCAGATGAAAAATGATGTGTTGCTGATAGTTCTGGTTCCCATCTTTCTTCTCACGGTTATCAATAAGATTTCATTGTCTAATGGCTTCAGGGAAAATAGGGCTGGTTATAATCACATCAATATATTGTCTAGATGGAATTGTTAAGATACTGTTGGAAAGAAGTGGATATTTCAGAAGATGACAGCGAGAGAATCTGTTCATGAGACACTGGTGATAGCTGTGTTCTCATGACCTGAAAGAATGTAGTTTGAATATTTGGATGGTAAGAGAGAAGGGGTTGTGTTAGACAAGAATACCTTTGCAGAGAAGGCTACAATGGCATGTGATTTAGCAATTAAAAAACAGAGTGTGTGTGTGTAGTTAAAAACCAAAAGATGTTTTGCATCTATCAGAAAAGCGAGCATTCAGGATGTCCAAAATGTTTTCTTTTTTTCTTTATCTTAAAGAGTTAGTGTGTGTGCTACTTGGGCTTGCAAGTATTGCCCCATAATGCTTACGACACTGGCAGAAAGTTACTGACAAGTCTACTTGAGTCAGTACTGGGAACAGCTGAAAGTTGAAGGCATCACAATTCCAAGCTCGAGTTGAGTTGGCTGTTTAGAATTACCGGTTTGGGGGGTTGAGGTTCTTTTCTCTTGAATTGCCTTGTCAGTCTGTCAAACAGATACTAAAGAAGAGATTCAGTAGTTTAGTGGCAAGGTGGGCTAATCTACAGGCTGGAGCTCTGGTTATGGACATAGGAATCCTGTTTTCTGATCTGGGCTCTTCCCACTGAAATGGCTGTAAACGTAACTTTTCCAACTGTTGTAATGAAAGCGGGCTGTACTGTCTAGGAAGTAGACATAGAAACCTGTCTAAACATGAAATTTCTAGCTGTATGAAAAGGGGTATGAATCTGGGAAACTTTCTGGCAGAGATATAATTTAATTTGTACAATTCTGCCTGCGCAGCTGGATTTTGTTACATGGATACTTTTCTGAGAGTAGGAGAGAAAGGACGAAGATGTAAATCAGTGTACTGCCACTTTTTAATATTCCTTAATTCCTTTTTTCTTCACTTCTCTTTCTGTAAAGGTGTGTATTGCATCTTTTAAGTATTTCTTCAAGGTATCTACAAACCTTCTTGAAGTGGGATATTGTATTCTTATTTTTTGAAGGATTACTTTTTTGATACAATGGTGGTGTACTTTCTTCTGTGTGAGAATCAACCTATTTTGTAACAGAAGTTTATTGACTCATGTAATCAGTCAATAAAACATTATACAACAATGCTTTATTCTTTTCTCAGGTGCTACGAATAACCAACTTTCTCCTTGCAATTCTTGATGTATTTGTTAATCCGGTGATCTGTTTTTTTCTGTTCCAGTCAAAAGACAAAATGATGAGAGGATCACGCCGAGGATGTGTTCGACTCAGGGTAAGTGTTGTTTTATTCAGTACTTAATGACTTACTGTGTGTAATACGGCCTAATGGAGAGAACTGCAGGGAGACTTTTGAGGTTTGGGCTCTATCCCTGACTCAGCAAAATACTGAAATAGTGAATGTATTTAAAGAAAGAAAACAGTAGAGGTCAAGTGACATGCTGGGCTAATTACATTCTATAATTTTATATATTGTATAAAACCATATATTTTATACATTGTATAAAAAACATGACAGTATTAAAAACATGACAGAGTAAGATGGGTTAGTAGTAGCATGCTATGGAAAAGTTGCTGTTTGCAGTTCTCATTTCTTTGTGTGTGGAGAGATTCATGTATATACATATAAGTTCTGTACCTACAGAAGTCATTGCAAAACTTTTTGCTTCTGTCTTGTTTTGCCTTTATTCTGATACTGTGTCTGCTGGTTTGGACATGCTTTAGGCCTGCTGCTTGCCTGTGCTTGAGCTTAGTGAAACAAAGGAGAACTGGAAAGGGAAGGAAGAACACAGCAGGCTAAGTTTTTGAAATCTCAGCTGAGAGGGGTTACAGACTGGGGAAACAGAGGTAAGAAGACACAGAGTGGGAAAGCTGAGTGTTACCTGTTTGAGGCACTCTGGCTTTGGGACATTTAACCTTGAGTGCTGCTGTTGTAGCTTGAAATGATGGTACTGAAGTGAGCTGGGAATGCTGTGATGTCTTTGCACATGCCCAGTTTCTACCTTGTGGTCAGGCACTTACCAAAAATATTTCTTGCACAAGTCCTTTTTCTATATTTTTCCCATTCCTCGTAGAATCTCTGGTTCCAATATGCAGTGGTCCTGTGAAGAGCTGATGCAAATAGGGGGAAGGAATCAGGAGGGCAGCATGGGAGCATTTTGAGTCTTGAAGTAAGAGAAGTATAGGGAAGGTGATCTGAGGTCTAACACACAATGTGATGAGTGTTGCAGCAGACCTCTGCTTCTTCCAGTTATTCCTTCCTCCCTGTTATTACTCCTTTCCAGTCTTTCTGTGGGCCTAATAAAGGGTTACCAATAACCTTTTGAGATTCATACAGAGAATCCATTCATCTGGATTCCAGGTTACTTTTTTGCACTTTACCCTGTTTAATGTATCAGTGTCTTAATTTAGAATTTCTTTAAGGGTAACGTACAGTCAAACCGCTGTCTAGAACATTACATTCCTATAGATTCATGAGGACATTTTTTGAACTGTGTAGAAAAATTTAATGTGAAAAACCATGCCTGCTTTCATAGTGTTGTGAGCCTCTTAATGTGGAGGTTGGTCTCAGCCTGTCAGTGTAGGAAATATTAAAAGTGAACAATCTGTTGAATATTGCATGATCCATTTTTATATGTGTTGAACATAAAACAATCCCTTTCTCTTCCCCCATCTGCCACTCTCCTACCCCAAATTACTCTTTGGAGTTTTCTGAAGATTTGTTGACTCCTCGATCTTTTCTCTGAATGTGTGTGTGTGTGGGGTTTGTAAGGGAGGAAGGAATTTTTCTTTTTTCTGCTTTTGTAAAGCAGCTCTTCTGGCAGATGACAGTGATACTGATAGCTGAACAGATGGGCTTCTGCAGTCTGAAATTCTATCAAAGAGGTTTTCTGTTTAGAGGAATAGTTGATTTGTAACTGTAGGTGTGAACATAAACAAACAAGTAATTTAAGCAATTTGGCTAAAATACTTCCTTTTTTTCTGGAATGGATTTTTAAAAGCTTCGTCCTCACCTTTTTGCTCTTGATACGCATTTCATAGGCCTGAAGTTTCACCTTAAAATTCTTTTGTTGACTCCTAGTGTATTTAGGAAGGTGTGTTCATAGAGGAATCTGTGTCATCTATACTATGCTTAGGTCCTACTTGAGTTTTCTGGAATATACACTTAAACTTTCACACTTTAGTTTTTGTTTTGCTTGTTCATATGCATTATCTGCATGACACCAGAAGCATCTTCTATGCTTATGCTCAGATCCTTTGCCTCAGCATTGCAGTTAGAGTGTGTGCACTTCCTGCAGCTTTGTGCTGAGATCACAGGCAGTGGTGTGCTCCTCCTCAGCCTCCTCCTGCCACTTAGGATGGAGGCAGGATTTAGCTGTCCTAGTCTGACCTTTTTAGCCTTCCTTTACTTTTACCTATATTCTCTGGGGAGAATATCTTGGTCATGTTCTTGGTGTTTGACTGACAGATTTTTGATGTAGCTGGTGAGGAGAATGATATTGTACAACTTGCAGCGTTCCTCTGATTTGTTTTGTAGCAAATCATGTACTTGAAGTGCCAGCCATTTTTTATGTATTGGTCTATTAAAAAAAAAAAGTCATTCTGGCAAGATCAGTCTAGCCCATCATGTTGTGTCACTGGCACACGGCATGATTACTAGGTAGTCTCCAAATGTAAAGACTAGTCCTATGGTTGTTGTTATGCCCTGGCACTAAAAATATTCAGAATTATACTGGCTTGGGTACACTGTTTAGGTGACTCTTTTATAGGGATCACAGAGCTGTCCTTGAAAAGCCGATATGGAAGGTACTGCTTTGAAGAAGTTAAACGGTACATTTTTGGCAGTGGAGGGGGAAAAAAACCAGTTTGAGCTATCCCTTCCTGCTGTATAGCCTTGAGTTACATATGGTTGGTGCTGTTCTTAAATAGGACCTGTTCCTTCCACTCAGTCTTGTGGTGCCTGTGATCGTCCCAGCCCTATGTGAGGTGGTACCATTGGTCAGAAACCTCATATAGGGGCTGTAAAGAATGTGTGTGAATACGATTGATTCAGATGCCCCTGCCCCTAAGCCTATATCGAAACAATTCTTATGTTCTGGCCAGCCTGAGATTTACCTGACCCCTGACTGTTGCTGTATGATACCTGGCTGAATGAAACCAAGCACTTGTTGGAATTGACTCACAGGTGCTCGTGCTGCTGTTGCTTGCTGTTTACTTGGACAGTAAGGGCAGAATTTATCCTTTAAATATGGGCACCTTCCAGTGATGTCTGTTTTGTGGGAGGGGGAAGTATGCAACAGATCCTGATGCTGTGTCTCCTGTAGAAGGAGAAGAGAAGCTGAGTAATCCATTGGTGATTTTTGAAGTATTTTGAACTAAACAGTGCAATTTATTGGAGTTGGCAGAGACCAGGAATGATTCTTTTTCAGTGTTGTCTTCTCCTGGGTGAAAAAGTGTTATTTATTAAGTGTTTGGGTGAGGAGGGGGAAGCGGCATAGGAATGAAGAAGATGTGGATAGATTTGTAAATAGCTGAGCACAGATGGCCTTTAACTCTGTATATTTATTTGCATTTCTGCGTAATAATTCATGAGGAGTTAAAAGACAAAGCTAGCTGCTTTTGATATATCCTGTTGACTTACCGACAGTATTTACTTAGGGACTGAAAATTAGATCATACAGTGTAGCAGTGACGTGACAGGATTGGCCAAATTCATTTTGCTGGATTTTTTTTTTTTTTTAATAGACTGGTAGATAAAATCAGGTCAAGAGCTTCTTTTTGTAGAATGTCTATGAATTAGTATTTTTATACATGGAAATTACTTGCAAAATATTGCTCCCCACTCTTCTTGAAAAGATAGGTTGGAATGTAGTAGAAAACTGTTTACTATAATGATGCTGTAGCATAAAGCCACCTCCATTACAAAAATAAAAGATGCATATTATTATCCAGGAAATCGCAGTTTTATAAATAACTACAGTTTTTTTCTGCAACTAAAAATGTATTCTTTTAAAGAACTTGCATCCTGTGACTAAACAGAGAATCTGTCTGCTCTTTTTTACTGTATTCGGTTTGCTTCTAATTTGGCAATGCTTTTTAAATTCCAGTGGTGTAGTGATAGAGTGTATGCTGCTGATGTCACTGCTTGCCTTATCAGGATTTTGTTCTTTGTTTCACAGGGAGCTGTGATTGGTATAGACGATGAGGACGACAGCACCTTCACAATAACTGTTGATCAGAAAACCTTCCATTTTCAGGGTGAGCTGAAAGAAGAGATTGTTTTTTCTTATAATAGATTCCACTTGTATTTGATGGATGATTTTAAATGTTTGGCAGCCGAACAGCATGAATGAGCACACTGAGAACATTCTGGATCCAGGGGTGCTGCAGGTTAGGCAGGGATTTACATCTGCAGTGGATACATATGTGCTAGAAAGAGACTGTAGCTCTGGCAGGATTTGGAGATCAAAAATGTAAAGAATAAATCACTCCAGGGGAGAAAGTAATGGGCTTCTGATTATGGGTTTCGCTTACAAAATGTTTCTGATCTTCGTTATCAAGATACCATTATGCATTCCTGTATGAAGAGAATCAAGACTGGTCTGAAGGTTGCAATTTGTATCCAAATAGAACTTAATGCTCAATTATGAGGAGACTAGAGGCAACATTTGGCTTAAAGGTGGAGCTTTGCTTCAAGATTTACCAGCTTGCATTCATTTCATCTACATTTCTGTGTCTTGTCTGCCAGTCACCATTTCTCTGCTATTATCCTTTTATTCACATTTACTAACACCAATGCCATCTGCCACTGCTATGTTTCGTCATTGCATGCTATGGTTCACCGGTAGAAAGGGTAAGGTACCATATAATTGTTATGTATTACTTAAATTATTTTATCTGCAGCAGTAGGACAAAATACTGTGATAATTTTGACTAGAAAACTTCTCTTTTCTGAATGTTAAAATCCTAGGGAAGTGTGCTGAAAATATTTTTCAGCTAACATTTGTTAGTCCTTTTGCTTTGCCTCTCAAATGTAATGACTAAATCATTTAATTGCTTTGCATAGGGCTGGAAACTGTAAATATCTAAGAGGCGCATTTGCATGTAAGCAGTCATACTAATTTATATAAACTGGAATAATTCTATAACCTATATTTTATTGTTCATATTTTTAAATCAGTGATTTGGAAATGGGAGTTATCATTAATACTGCTGTGTTTGTGAGCATATTTCTAATGATAAATATTAATTGTACACCATATTGTCACTGATATCTGTATTCCTTGTGCTACGGTTCTTCCTAAATGCTGCTGCTGTACTCTGGCTTTTCACTGCATTAAGCCTCATAAACATGCCTTCATAATGCTGAGCTCACAGTAATAGTGAAATCTACCGTTCCCAAGGATAACTGATAAAATGCAAGCTAATTGCTAATGCAGTAATAGAATGCCGTACTGTGGCAGTCTTTCAGTACTATGAAGCTAAATACTGCTGAATATTTGAGAACTTGATACAGGTAAATCTAGAATTCTCTCATCTTTAGTTACTAAGATATACCTTTTTTAATAGGTCTGATTTGCACTGATTTCTTACATGCTTTATTCTCTTTTGGGTAGTCAGATGTCTTAAAAGAAGACTGATAGTATTTGATACAAGTAATGTTCTGCTCTAAGTAATATTGATAATTTTTGAACACCAGTTTTGTCACATAACATCTCATGCTTTATAATCTCAATTTGTGTGCATTTCATATCAGGTCAGGATTCGTGTATGCTCCTTTAGTGTAGAACTAAGATCTTGTACACTGTTTTCTGTATGATGCTTTTTCTGTTAGCATCTTATGAAGATGACATCCCTGATATCAGCAAATTGTAACGATACAAGCACAGTATTCGTATATGTGGCTGTATAGTGAAAATGTAAAAAGTCAGGTAAGATGTTAGTGCTGGGATATTTCAGTATAAAACAGCTCTGTGGAATTATATATGTAGTTCTTACGGTCACTGTAGATGTATTCTCACCTTATACAAGCCTTATGTCATATAGATATATATGTATAAAATGTTCATTTCAATAAATGAGTTCAGTATTACACAGGCTTTAATTTATGTGAAATGTAGGCCACTATCAGTCATGAGTAGTGAATGGGTAATAATATAAATACTACAATATGTATTCTGAGACTACCTGGGGTATGTAGAACAGGTTCTGGGAATAATTCAAGAAAACATACAGTATTCATAACAATTCCTTTATAAGATTTTTTTTTTTTATACACGATCCAGACAGAGCTTTGGTTCTGTGAGATAGTCATAGCTATAAATACATTTGCCCTTTATAAAAGAAGTCATGTACAAGAGAATACTGCTTTAGAAATGGCAACTTTTTAAAAGATACAGTCTCTTCCTTCCCTCTTACTGCCTGCCTTCATTCTCAAAGACAGTCGGGGATCCAAACAACCTGGAGCCTAGTTGGGAAAATGACAGAACTGTAAGAATACCAAGATTTCAAAGATCTGCTGACCTGTGTGTTAAGTTAGAGTCCCATCTGCAGTGGAACGGTTTCTCTTTCAGGCTCCAGAAGAAAAATGTTTTCTTGTACTCAAGACTTTAAGTACTAATTGGTGAAGACTTGAATCTGCTTTGGCCTCAGTGAAATTTTCCTGACAGGCAGTGATAGAATTTCAATCTGGGAAAAGAAGGAAAAACTGGATTCATTAATTGTTTCTTAATGTCGGTTGCTCAAAATTGCGCATCTGTCTAACACTCTAGAGATGTAAATACTGAGATGAAGGACAAATAAGTCATTTAAAGATGTCTGATCAACTTCTCACACGGATGTTGTTTCCATATGTGTGTGTATTTGTGTAACTGAATTTCTGAAGGGCTAAACCTTCAGTATCTTCCACTAAGATTTGCCTGTCACTGTATCTTAGGCAATTCTGAGTCTTTCCAGTGTGTAGTTCATGTTTTATTGCTACCTGTGACAATCTAGTCCTATTCTGTTTGCAACTGTGCTTCCTAGTGGCCATCTCTGTATTGAACATTAGCAAAAGTTAGCAAGTTTTTATTACAAAGAAAATGTAGGCTTTGAATGATGACTGCATAAATGTTGTTCATATACTTAGTACCTGGGTATAAAGGAAAGAAGTGAATTGAATAAATATGGGCAATAAAACAAACAACATGTTTTGGTTTTACTGTCAGCTTAACTTTAGCTCTGCCAGACTGCCCAGCAGATTTTTTTAACCTGTATTTCATTGTTACATATGACTGACTGTATTGATACCTGTTCACACTGAAGGGGGAAGGGAGGGATAGAATGTCTACAGAAATTTAAAAATATATTTGAAGGTAGTATATTTCATCTCCCAATTAGTCCTTGTTTGGTCATACTGTATATCCAGTTTCATGGCTTGATTCTAAGGCTTCTGAATTAGGTAGATCTCAAAGCACCCCCTCATGGGTTTGTTCGGATTAGATGCAAAAATCCATTCAAGTTGCTGGAAGACATTTGGGATAATGTACCTTCCTGTCAGGAAGCTCTTTTCTTGATAATATATTTTTTCTCACTGTAATATATGTCCCTGTTCTAAATGTTCCATAACCTTCAAACACTGTGGTTTTGTTTGTTTGTTTTCCCTTTAACATCTTCATATCGTCACCTAGCTATAAGCTCTTTCCATTTGGAGAGTCGGTTCTTCTATCCTTCGTGTCACTTAGCTGCTCTTTCTGTTCACTAGGATGCTCGTGGCTTAAATTCAAGAGTGGGAACATGATGTTCAGATAGTCCATCAGGGATATTGTTGCCTTCTTGATATCTGAATTGCTGTCTAACCTGAAGCAATAATGGCTTTCATCTGGACAGAAATACTTCACTAAACACACACTGTATGCAGAAAGAAGAATTCAGATTTTTAAACTCCTACCTGAAAACCCAGCTATTATTTTTCCAGTCTGCAACACAGTTCCTTGGAAGGAAAATCAGTCTCGTCTCCACTGTTTTGTGTAATAAAGGATTGAAAGATTGGAAGCAGTCCAGTGCATTGATCTGAGATGATTCTGCTTTAGCTTTTGTCTTTCCTTTCCTATTCCTGCCACAACAGTAACTGAGAAACGAAGCATGAATGTTACTGTGCAACTTATTCTCCTATTACTTGAAAGCTGTCAACTCGTAAAGGTAGATATCTCGTCCTTCCCCATCCTGCCCCAGTTTCTAGCTTGATTTGTGACTACCTACCATCCCAGCTGAGAAAAGAGGGAGGTACACCACAGCAAGAGGTTGCCTTAATGTTATAAAAGCAGGGAATTTTTGTTAATGATGTGGGACATGACTATTACTAAGGATATACTGGGGTCCACAAAGGCCTTAGCTGCTGAGCAGTATCGGAATTTGAGATTTTAAGAGTTTGTATTAAGTATTAAAATTAAGTACAATGGCTTTAGACCTGCATTTTAGACCTGCCTGGGGAAAAAGTCAATATTTATAGTCTACTGTGAAATGTTAGCATTGTCCACCAAATAGATGACAGGAAGCTAATTACCCTGGTGGTCTAAAAAGGCACTTTGGTTTTATCAGATTATCCAATTTAAAGAATGATTCATAAATTGCAGACTTTTTCCCAAAGAGTTTTGAGGCCTTTTTTGATTTGGTATTGAAAAATGCCCAAAAAGAGATTTTGGTGTGAAATCTTGGTCTGTGCAGGTTTCCTCCATGATGTTTATAACTGCTGTGACCGCATCATTTGCCTTAAGCTAACATTTTTCAGGGCCTTTTGGGGTTCTGGTAATGCTGAAACAGTGAATTCCTCTTTGCTGTGCTCAATGGTGCTTTTATATTGCAGAGGAGGATGAGCAGCTATGTAAAACGTTCAGCCTTGTGTCTTCGTACATTTCCATCAGAGCTGTGCTACCTGTCCTCCTCCCTTTTCATCATGTAAATTTAACTTCGGCTTTGTGACCCTGACCAGATCTGTGCTACACAAAGTTCTGGGCTGCCTCTCATCCTTTCCTGATTGGCAAAACTGCAAAAATTCCTCTGCGGACTAGAACTAGGCGTAGCTTTTGCAGTATTTTTCTGTCTTTCTCTCTGTGCTGTCTACCTGCTTTTTGCTACTGATGTATTATACTAATCTTTTGAGCAGTTGGAACTTGCCACCAGTGCGCACAGAATGGTGCATAGTTGTGCTTTTACGGTTTCATGCAGTTCCTTCTTGCATCCGCAGCATCCTGTATTAGAAGTGTCTATCTTCTAATCATACCATGAGTATGCCATTTTTAATGGGACTACCTGCACTCAATTTTTATGGTCATATATAAACACCTCTTGTTTTCCTTTTCTTGAGGTTGAAGTAGCAGCATTTTTGGTTTTATGTTTTTATTTTTTTTTAGTACAAGCCAAAATATGTTTCCTACCTTAAACTAGTAGTTTCTGATCTAGTTCAGTGTGATCTGAAAAGGCTTTTAGAGGCAAACATACCTTGAAAGCTATTTGCACAGAATATACTATCATAAAGTATTATTTAGTGTTACTACTATTATTAATATTTAAATGTTGACATTCTCTAGTGAAAACCCAGATACTTCCAGATTGTCCCTGTTGCATTACAAGGGGTAAAGGAGTCTGATAAGCAGCAAAGGAAAGCCCTCCCGTTGAGTCGCGAGGTTCAGAGCAGACCCCCTTGCGTTCTAAACTCTCTCTCAGAGGAGAGTCTAGGTGCGGCTGGATCTGCTCCTAGTCCCAGACTTGGTCAATGGTTTATGTCTAAAGGGTTAAGTGTGTAGCCACTTCTCAGATTCAACTTGGCTGTCAGAGCCCTTCCAAGGACTTTCACTGAAACAGTTTTGCGAAGTTGAAACAATAGGTAATTTATGCAAGCGACAGGTATCACAGATTGGGAATTGCCGTTGATAAATGCACTGTCTACAAAATTGAGCTCAAAGTAATGGTTTAGCATTTCAGTTAACAATGTGTTCCTGGGGGATATGTCTGACAAAGTCAGAGGCGGGACTCTTACCAGAAAGGCGTCCCTTCCTGGGGGCGGAAGAAAGGTTCAGGCTCGTCAACCCGTCAGTCAGGTGAAGTTCTCACTTGGCTCCTCCTCCCAAAGAGAGTTTTCAAGTGCCAGTTTTTATACATTTGAAAATCTTTTGGCGAGGTGGGACTAAGTCAGTTATTATGTGTCGATTGGCTCTTGGCATGGAATGTATGTGTCGATTGGCTCTTGGCATGGAATGTCGTGCATCATGGTATGTGCTCAGGGGGGCTGAATGTTTAAGCAACCTCTGGCTGCACAGCCTGCTTCAAAGTCCCAGAGATTACTTGATTTACGATGGTGGGCTATCCCCCTTTTCTTCTGTCTGATAAGATAAGCACAAGTCAATTGCTCCCTTTGTTAACTCCTCTGCTCTCGAGCCTGAGTCCGATCATGTCGTTGACAAGTCCAGCAAGGCCAAGACCACAGTCTCGCATTCAAAATGTTTAATTACTAAATTACACATTGTATATGAATTCCCAGAGAGAACTAATAGCCCCTTGTTCCTGTATTTCCTTTGTCACACAAGTTTCCACCTGAAGGTGTGTTTCTTGAGCTGATTGTAAAGCTTGCTAAAAAAGCTTTTGAGCTTAGGTAACAGTGAAACAGCAGTTTCGTTGGTTTCTCAAGATCACAGATTAATCCTACTAATACATCGTCCACAGGAGACCATTTAATGTTTTTTCTTTGAACAAGATTAGACTTTCTTTTTCTCTCTTGTGACTGCACTGGAGTCTTCAGTAGGTCCAGGGAGAGCAGACTGGTCAAACACCTGTAGAACGAGATGAGGGTTGATTTATATGTGTGGGTGGAGAATGGCATCGGGAGGAAGATTAGTAGGAGGGAGAATAAGGATTGTGACAACTCACATTATGATACAGAAGAAATAAGGTACTGAAGCTATCTTCAACCTGCTGACAGATGTGGGAGCTGCGTGTGGTAGAAGGGTATTTGTAAGCAGTGAAACTACAGCATTTTGGGAGGCTTGTGTGAAACCCTGCTTCATCTTGCATGTTTTTGTATGGTTTGAGAGGCCTTCAGTGACTTTAAAAAGACATTTGTTTAGCCATGGAACAGCCCATTGGTGTGTGACTTTTCCACCTTATTGGGCACGACTGATAAAACCTCTTTTGATTGAGATTGGTGGCAAAAATCCTATCTATCTCAATATAGTCACAATTTCACCTCTCTCATCTGGTTATTTGTGTGTAAAGATACTACGTTGGTTCTACACTTGGCTGAGAAAATACAGAAATTTCCTATAAAAATCAGTGGAAGTTTTGTCAGAATGAAGGCTGCATAATTGACTCTGACTCTCTGGGTGCAATAGACTATTTTACTGAGTTCTGCCTGTAAGTAGGTCACAGTGAATGAAAATAAAATATGCATTTCACTGTATGACAGTGTGGAGTATTTATAAGTAATCTAGTGATTTTTTTTTTAAGTAATACTTGAGGTTTTGCTTTCATCCTGGTGCCCATGTAGATGCACACAGAAAAAAAAAGAGCACCGGTATGCTAATTCTGAGGTGATATGTTTTGTATATTCTGTCTTCCAAGTACTGCTGTGCATGACCTAGAAAGGCTAGTGGTAAATGCTGTATCGTGGAGCAGAGTTGTTAAACTTGTTTATATCTAATCTTTAGATGCTATCAAGCTTAGGCTAGAAAAAGTAATCTGTTTTATGCTGTACTTTAACATTCGGTATATGTTATATAAACACATAATCTCTTCACAACAAAGTAAATATTATAAAAACTCTGAAATACAAAATTTGTTCTCTATTTGGGAAATTAACAGAGAGCATCTAATGTAGTTGTATTTCATTTGCCTTCTTATCCTCACAGAATAGAACTTTTTAAAATCCCTGCCCTATCTGACTTGGCAGTTTGGGAAATTCAGAGATACGGGACTATTTTAGGAGTTGTAAACCATCATTTTTCAAATTACAGAAATTCCTCAGTAGAAGCAATGATTCTTGTCTTTAGTACTTTCTTCATTCTATAGTTTTCTCCTTGGTAAAAAAAAAAAAAAAGCTTTTCTTTCTTTGTACATTCTCAGAAAAGTGTTCAGAAATTTTTTTAGAAAAAATGGATGTTAAAATATCTTATGAATCAGCTCAACCAGACAGACTGCAAAAAATGCACAGGTTTAAAGGTACTATCATATTAAATCTCACTGGAATGCAATTACATACTTTTCAAGTGTGCTTCTCTGAACTAGTCATAAATAGGACTGTGATTGTGTTAAGTACGCTGTGGTTGTCTCAGACATGCCTGAGATGTCACCATAAATTACACAGGTACGTTTCGAAGGATACGCTACAGACACGGAGGAGTGATAGGTTAAGCGTATGGAAGCAAATTGTTACCTAGCTCATAAATACTCATTCTGCTAGAACAATGTAACAGTAGCTTCACTGACATAATCATGGTAAATTTGCAATGTTTCAGCCGTTAATGGTTCCAGCCTCTTGCCTATAGCAGTGGATATATAGCTCTATATGGATTTAGCTGGTTCCATGTGCAAATGTTCACTGGTAAATTGCAGTAGAAATGGAATTAATGATTCTGGCAGTTAGAGAAAAGCAGAGGGAATGTTACTGTTTTCTCAACTGCAGACAGTATTCATATTTTTGTGGATAGCTGATGCCCTAGTACAATTTGGATTTCAGCTAACAAGGTGACTATCACATTAATCCATCAGACTAAGGACCGCAGTGAGTATTCTCGTAGTGTAGTGGGTTCCTCGATTTAATTTCTTTTTCTAATTAGTGTAAAAACATTTGAATCACTTATAAACAGCTGAAATAACACCTTTATGTTTTTTAAATGGCAGGTATTACTCATGTAGATGTCTCAGTCTGCTTATTTGTCTTTTGTAATACAGTTATTCTAGAGTCAGCCTAGGAAAATGTAACTTGTTTCTCTTTCTTGCGCCCTACCCTTCTTCTCTTTCTAGAACTTTTGTGTCAGGACCAGATGCCATTCCTCCATCTTTATGATGAAGATACTAGTGAAATTCCTTGCTATATAGCACAGATACTAGTGAAATTCCTTGGGCTAGATAATAATTGCCTATCCCAAATACGTTGGCAGAAACAAACTCTGGAGTAGCTTTGCCATAGGAACTGGGGGGGGTGCAGGTGGAATTAACTGTAAAATGGAGCCTGATCAAATCAGGACAGAGGTTGGAGTGATTCCAGAGTACCTGAGACAGGAACACAAGACAAGTGAACAAAGCGGCGTTGTCCCCTGTCTGCTGGAGAAAGGCTCCAGGATTTGCTGATGCAGAGTGGATATGATGTAGTGCGCATCACAACGTTTTTAGCTGGAAAGATGTTAGAGCTCTTTCTTTGGCCAGAGTTGCCCTCTGTAAATGAAAACCAGCTTGGATATCTAGCTTTCCCTACCAATGTGTAGATAATGATCTCTGACCATTGTGCATAGATTTTTCCCATAAATTGTTTCTGAGTGTGTTAGCTAATCTCTGTTTTGAATGTTCCCATTGATTTTTTTTCATCAGTGATCTTTTGGCTGCTGTTCAGTTCTAAATTGCTTTTACCATTAGAGAGCTTTTACTTGCACCTAATCTCACAGCAGCCATTTTGATGAGATTTAATAGAACTTTTCTCGCAGCTTGCTTTACTAAAAACTGCATCCTACTGTTTTCTCCATGGTTTTCTGAAAAGAGTGTGTGGAGGAGAGCCAGGAGGATCTGCTGTTAATGACAGATGGTCTCAAAGTTAAACCGGTGTCCTGAACAGAGACTGCTTAAGAGGTTACAATGCTGTTCGTTTCCGCGCGGTGAGCACCACCCTTCTCATGGCAGTGTTCCTGGATTTGTTGTGGCTGAGACTTTGTCTTAGTAGCAGCGTTGACGAGATTCATGTGTTCTACCTAAGGATTGATCGTGCTATGCCATAAGTTTGCAGTGTGTAGTATATGAGGAAAAAACACAGCTTTCTTCCTTCTGCTGAACCCTGGTAGAAAGAGCTGTAAAAGGGCTATTAGAGGAGTAGAAGCTTCAAAAGTTTAGTTTGTTTATGAGAATGGGAAAATCAGTCCAGTTTTTGAACTGTACTGATTGGTTGTTTTCTAGATCTTCCCTGTTGCTGTAAGCCTTCTCTGTTCTGTTAGTGCTTCACATACAACTCTTAATGTGATAACCTTTATTAACAGGCTACTGTATATTGAGATCAGTGTTTAACTAATACAGTGACCTCTTTTTGCTGGCAGTATGGAAGATCACAGGAAGTCTGTTGCAATACAAGGATTAATTCACTGGTCTGCAGATTAGTTGTTCCTTTTTTAGTTTAAATAATCATGGGCAAAAATCTTGAACGTGGGATTTTTGTATCCCGTGAATTACTTGGTAGTGACTTGTACCCCAGCTCCCCAGTAAGACATTCTTTGGGACTGGGAGATGGTTGATTAAAAAAACCGACAGAAAAACAGAAAACAAACCTAAGAAACTTTACAGACGTTGAAATATTTTAACCACCACCACTTTGAACACACCTTTGAAAAGCTGAAGCGTTGATACATTTGAAGTACTGATAGATTAATGAGGTAACTTTATATATTTACTGTTCGGTTGTGACTGGTGTAAGAAGCATAAGCTTGATAAATATGTCTGTCAGGGGCCTGTTCTTGGTAAGCAGAACCAAAGAATCTAATAAGCATTAAAATTACTGTCAGAGGAAAATATACCTGATCCTAATTGACTAATTCAGTAATTGAAATTAGTGTTGAAGTCTAAGCTATGCTGTGAAAAAAGAACAGGGTGTTGGTGTGTGCATGTGTGTACATAATGTGAAAAGAAAAATTATAGCTGGCACATTGCAAGATCTGTTTGGCTTAACGCAGTCTGCTGGGCAGAGTTCATAGGGTTTCTGTCCCTTCGTCCTGTCTAGTTTCCCTGCATTGTGAACATGTCCTTAGCACCTACTTCAGCTTTTCGATTAAAATATGGAGAAATAGTTGGAAGAGCTCCTGTAAGTTACAAGTTCTTTCTAATGAGCTTGAGAGTATTACAGATGGCAAAATCCAGCTTTTTAATACTTGCTGCAGTTCCTGCAGGAAAGTTATTTACCTGCTGTTCCAAGTAACACCTAATCATTTTAACTTCTTCCTACAGACTTCCTGTGTGCATATGAGAGCACTCTGGGTAGTCACTTTCCCTTATGTTTAGTTTTTATTTGTGCAGGTTAATGGTATCATTACCAGAATACATGTGGCAATTGATCTCTCTTTACTATTTTAAAAGAACAATGAATGGGAATTGACTTGTAGTATCTAGGAAAAAAAATGTATTTTTAAAAAAAACTAGCTAGATTTTGAACTAGGCTTTTACTTTTACCTTGTTTTGCCCCACTACTTTGTGAGGCCACCTCATCAGTTAGACTCGGAGCAAGTTTCTGTGTTAAAAAGACAGTCTTATGTATTTCTCACAAATACATAAACTGTCAATTCTTTCCTGATGGTTTTGTTAATTTGACATAATTAGTGTATATATATTGAAGTAAACAATGCAGTATGTTTATATTGGTAGGGTTTTCTTTGGGGAGTCTAGAAAAATCTACAGCTTCCTCCTCCTCCTAAAGGCAGGGAGATTCTTCTGTGGATTTCTGATTCTCATTCCCTCATGCCTTCCTCTGGCTCATGAAACACCCTTTATAGGAATGGATGTGTGAAAAAGTAATAGATAATTTCCTAAAGGAGAGTTTATTTAACGTATTTGGAAGACCTGTGGTGGTTTTGACTACAAATGGGTTTGAGCTGCAGAATTCCAAAGAAAAAAAGCAATGGAAACATAAGGGTGTTAAAGGGAACATTGAAAACAAAGCATTTTGAGGCTAGAGCGTACATTCCAGTGCAATAACTTACAGATATTTCCTCTGAACTCCATAACAAATAAGTCAGATAGGAATCTTAGTTCTGGGATTCATAATAGGTGCTAGCTCACTTAAGCTTTCCTTGCTTTGAGCAGGCTTCCTGTTTCTTTTAAATACCTTCCACTTGACTGAGGAACTAGAAACAATTGTCAATAACTGTTCTAAATCTGTATATGGGCCAGATTGTTTATGGCCTATTTAATGTCTGCGGATTTTTCTCTTCTTTTTTCACCTGGAGTCCACTGACTCTGCTCCTCTGTGTTTTGAACACCCTTGGAGCACAACAAGGAACTCTTTCAAACTAGCAAAGTAAAGGTGGCGTGTCTGTACTGGGGCTTGGGGGGGAGAAAAGCAGTATCGGGGCAAATAAAGAAGAAGAAAAAAAAAGGCAATGGTAGTCCTTAGTCTGTTTTGATCTGTTCTTCATCCTTCTCCAGCTCCTGTCCTCTTCCTTGTCCCCCCAGTCCTGAAAGCCATCCACTGTTTCTTTTAATCATCACTTAATATATTGCTTTCTTAATTATCACTGTCTGAAAATGAGAAGCATAATCATCTTCTTTTGTCATTATTTCCCGACTTGTATTCTTAATTAAAACTGTGTGGTGGTCTGTTGCAGAAGTATGAAAATATTATTGTGTGTTTTGTCGTTAATGTATGATTCAGGTTCTATTCAGATTTAGAGTAGGATTCTCTTGAGTTTAAAAAAAATTTATTATATATTTCAGATTATTCTTTGTGCTTCGTTATTCACACCGGTGACCTGTTAGAGTTGGTGTTTGTCCTGTCTTATGAATCCATACCTGGAAGGCTAACTTATTCAAAGTTACTACGTCTACACTGAAGTAGAATCACTGGATAATTTATTACAAGTTGAACAGCTTCTTGTAACTAAGAAAACTTAAAAATGACTTAATGAATTGAGGAATGTCTGTGCAAATGCTCTTTGCATGTATGCCCCTGAAGATGGACAAGGGACAGATAATCACAAGTAGCAATAATGCAGAACTTTTCTTATATTTATCATATTCTGAGATTTATGTTTAATTTTTTTATTTTATACAATTGGTATAGAGTCGTTCGTAGAATAAAATTTCTATCAAAGCATAAAATCTTTTTGCGTGCATGATTATTTAAAACATCTCTCCAGTACCATAGAGTAGATTGACACAGTAACGTTACAGAGCTATAACCACAGAAAAATGAACAGGATATTAAGACAGCTGTGGAATTATGTCCTTAGTGACTTAATAAAGATAGTATGGTTTAATGTCCATGTTTAGTGAGGACATCAGATCTGTTTGCTTATGGCTCTTTGTATGCTGTGTATAATTTAACAATATTTTTTGAATACTTTTTCAGCTCGAGATGCTGACGAGAGAGAGAAGTGGATTCATGCTTTAGAAGACACAATTCTCCGCCATACCCTCCAGCTTCAGGCAAGTTTCACTTTCACTTTTAACTTGTTTTACTTTCTTTTTTTCAAAGCAATGAAATACAATGGTACAACAGCTAATATCAAACATGTCTCATATAACATCTGGGTGTTCTATGGCCTATACAGTATGACATCAGTATAGGTACCTGAGATTAGGTTCAAGTCTTTCCGTTACTATTTTCTTGTCTTACCATCACGAAAGTGAGTATATGACTTATTTTTATTAACTCATATTTTTAATTGGTGGTTCCAGACTGATAGTTGCACATCTAGTTTTTTTGGTTTTTGCTTTTTCCCCCCCCTTTTGTTAAACTGGGAGTGACTCCTTGTTAGGTCAAGCAGAATGAGGCCTGTGGAAGCCTGATGTGTGCCTGTACACCACCTAATTTTGAAATTAAAACGAGACGGCAACATTTCTTTGTGGATGACAAAAATAGTAAATAGCTTATGTTTGAATCCACTGTGTAACCTGGATATTGGTAGTTTTCTGGTTCTGAAAACAGATGGTTGGACTGAGGATGGTTCTTAGCACTAGTTCTCTAAGATCAGTTTCTGGCAATGTTCTAGACTTGGACATGTCTATAAGGCTCGCTAATCCTTTATTTTTGCCTTGGAGAGAAACCCAAACACGTAATGAAAGCGATTTTCTTGTACTTGATTTGTACCACAGAAGTGTCTGATGACAGTGTAGAAATCTTAGAACAGATGTTCGTTATTTGTGTTGAGTAAAGGTTTGGTATGCTTTTGGAGTACAGCAAGAGAATTAGGTCTCTTAATGATTGACACTGTGTAAAGAAAGATGTATTAAAATCCCTCATATCACAGAAAGAGAAGCAGCTTATAAAGACTGATTTAGATGACATTGCCCAATCCAAAGAGTTAGAACAAGCCTGACTTTATCCTATCCAACTTTAGGCACTTGTGCTATTTCAGTCAATTTAATTTCCTGCTAAACAGTGGTTTTCAACCTTTTTTGACTTATTAAGGACCGCTACAAGTTTTCTAGTGGATAGCAGGTCCCTGGATAAAAATCCAAGTTTGACAATCAGCTTTGTATCCCTAGTAACATGTCACGGGTATTTTAGAAGTAATCTCTCCATCTGGACAGAGGAGCTGACCACAGACTGAAAAACTCGGATCTGCAGGGAGTGTGAGGAGACAGGGATTATCTGGAGGACAACATACGGATTTAGAACAGCTGAGCTCCCTCCCAAGTGATGCCTCTTTCCCCATCCTCTCCTTGGAGAGAGAAAGTGAATACATTAACATAAGCAGTCTTATTTAGGGTCTGAAGTGAAGTAAAAGTAATCTGTGCAGTTTTCTCCAACCGGAAGACTTTTTTATTGCTTGAAGATACAGAGTGCAGAAATGAAACACCAGAATATATTGCGGTTTTACCAAAATGTACACTTCCATGCTCTCTAGAAATGGTGATCATGGTTTTATTGGCAGATACAGATTTCATGATTGCAGCCAATAATGGAACTCTATCCTGGTACATAACCTGTTCACATTCTATGAGTTTTTCAAATAAGTAAGGCATATGTCAATAAAAAAAAACCTAGGTTAGTAATTTAGCTAGTAATGTTTCGGGGAATAATTAAAAATCTAGACCTGATCACTAAGAAACATGTCCACATCCCTCTTAAATACGCTCAGCAATGACCATAACACCTGGTGGGCCACTGTTGTGTGCTCACCATTCATTTTCAAGAACCGTGTTCCCTGTGCCGGTCATGCAGCCCTTTTGTTCCCAAGGCCCTTACTGCCAGACTAGCTGGAATGCTGTTGGCTTTCACCCCAAGTCAGGAACTGTCAAGGCTCACCATCTTCACTGAGATGTTCAAACTCAGCCTGGACGCGGTCATAGAATCATAGAATGGTTTGGTTTGGAAGGGACCTTAAAGATCATCTGCTTCCAACCTCCCTGCCATAAGCAGGGACATCTTCCACCAGACTAGGGTGCTCAGAGCTCCATCCAGCCTGGCCTTGAACACTGCCAGGGAGGGGACATCCACAGCTTCTCTGGGCAACCTGTTCCAGTGTTTCACCACTCTCATGCTGAAGAATTTCTTCCTAATATCTAATCTAAATCTGCCCTCTTTTAGTTTAAAGCTGTTCCCCCTTGTCCTATCACTACACACCCTTGTGAAAAGTCCCTCTCCATCCTGCGCAGCCTGCTCTAGGTGGCCCTGCTGTGGCAGCGGGGTTGGACCAGACGGTCCCCAGAGGTCCCTTCCCAGCCCTGCCGTGCTGTGATTCCGTGGCTGGCATGAGCTGCTGAGCAGACACGGGTTTAGCAGCGGAACAGGACTGTACCTCCCACAGAACACCTTCCCTTCACGCGTGAGGAGAGCGGTCTCGGTCGCTGCCGGCCTGCGGGCGCGCGCCCCTGAGGGCCGGGCCGTGCCGGTGGGAGGCACACGGCCTGCGGAGCTGGGCTGAGGCGCGGCGGCTGCCGCTCCGGAGAGAACCCCCTCGATTTTGGTGAAGTCCAGCTGGGCTTTAGGAGCGGGCCCCCGACTCGGCCGCCGGGGGGACCTCTCCCGCCCCCACAGCGGTTTTTATTTGGGTGACGGGACGCGCGGCGCCGAGCCCGCCCCGCCCGCCTCTCCTCACGGCGGCAGGGGGGCCCCCCCGCCCGGCCACCGCCGTTCTCCGGAGGGAGGGCCGCGCCCCGCTCGCCAATCGGCGGTCGCCTTGTTTGTGAGGCGAGCGGCGGGGCCGCGGCCCGGGCCGCAGCCGGGGGGGCCCTTACCTTCCCCGCCCCGCCGCCGCCGCTCCCCCCGCCGGAGGCGGCGCTGCTCGGGGCCCGGCCGCTCCGCTCAGCACCCCTCGCCGCCCCGCGCGGAGGAATGGCCGGTGTGAGTACGGGGAGGGAAGGACGGGGGGGTGGGCAGGTGTCCGGGCTGCCGGGAGCCGGGCGCTGCCTCCTTCCTCAGCGGCCGAGCGGCTCTGCCCGCTGCCCTCCCCGCCCGGGCGGGCGCTCGGGGCAGCCGCGGGGAACGGGCGGCGGAGACGGGCCCCAGGCAGCCCCCCGGGGAGCGGGGGGTCTCCGGGAATGGCTCTGAGCCCGCACCGGGGTGCCGCCGAGTTTCCGTGCGCCCGGAGGGATGTGCTTTCATCCGCTGATAAGAGCCCCTTGTGTACAAACGCGCGCCGTGGCTTCGGCTGACATTTGAAACAAAACGCGCTTCGTGCACTGGGTGTTCCTTTGCTTTCCTTTTCGTTTGGACGATAAAGTCAAGTGAGGTCTCTGGGAGGATTATGGGCTCGGCGGGTATGTTGGGGATTGGAGTGCTGTGGCAGAGATTATTTTCTGTAAGGGCGTTTTCTTAGGTTCTTAGTTTCTGTCGCAAACAGAAGCATGTGGTTGTCTGTCATGTAAAACCTTTATGTTTTTGTCCAAAATGAGACATCTTTTCTGAATCTTTGATTTTTCGGATTTTCATGCTGCTTTCAGTCTGCCTCTTCTGGTACTGGAATGTTCAAGTTTGGGAAGTCAGACTTTGATTAAGTTTTCTTCATAGCATCAAACACACATCTGTTAGACGCGAGAAAGCGTACTGAAGCCTAGGTAGTTCATGTGTTGTGTGAACCAAATCAGAAAGGATAAGGAATTAGTGTGAGGTGGAGAGGCAAGCTGGTGTCTGGGTGTTCTCTTGTCTGATTAGTCTTCATAATTTTATTTTTGCCTAAATGTCCTATTGTGTCTTTATAATGGAAGCATTTTTGAAACACTTAAAAAGAATTAAACACATTCTCCCCCCCCATCCCCCCCCCAAACTTACAAGAATGAGCTACAGTCAAGGAACTGAGGAAGAACTGAGTCACAAATATACAGAATGAGTAAAGGGATCCTGGCTGTCCGGAGGGCTGACAATTAGTAATGTTGTATCCAACTGGAACAAGAATAGGGAGGAAATGTTTCAGGTACACTTGTAATCTAATTTCTCTGAATTTTGAAACTGAAGTCTGTTGTTCTGCTTGCTCTGTTTTTGTATGTCCTTGTATTAAAGGCATTAATAAAAATATGCGTAGTTCTTCTAGTACTAGCTTTGTCTATTGAGAAGTCCTTGAACAGTAGATAGTGCGATAGTATTGGAAGTACTGTTCTGAATCCACCAGTGTTTTTCCCCTTACGCCTCCCAAGCTGTTATTGTTGTGGCATTGCCAGGTCAGTGGCTTGGCAGTGGCAGTGCATCAGTTGCTTCATTCCCAGAAGAGATAAGGGGAAGGGTGTGCATGGGGTGAAGGTATCTTGTGGCTTAGGTTTCTTGTTTGTCTCCGCAGAGGTAGGAGGGTGATAACTTATCTCAAATTTTCGTTTGTTCCTCACCAGCTTCTTATGTCAGCCAGCAATCCCATTCAGGCAAGAAGTGCTTCTGATCTTCTTGTTTAGCGTAAATGTCCTGCTTTCCTCATCTCTCTTTCCAGTGGCACCCTAGTGCTACATGTGCTTCTTGGCTCTGGAGTTCTCCTGTGTGAAAACCCCTTGTAGGTAACTCGCGTCTTTTAGGATCACAGTAACAGAATAACTTTCTTCTTTGATCTGAAAAGTGCAAGACCGCTGTTAAAATATGAATACCTAAAAACCACCAGTAACTGTACTCTTCTCGTGCTTGAAGGGAATTCAGTAAAAAAAGGAATAAATTTTAAAATTCTAAATGGCTGAATGTGTGCATGTATTCTGGTAGTGTTAGGATCTTGTCTGTACGAGTTATGCTCACCCTGAGCTGGAGAGATGAGCTTTCCTTCCCCCCACCGTTAGCTGAAACTTTCGCACTCATTCTTGCCTTAAATCCTATGTCTTGAAATGTACTTTTCCCCTCTGCTATTCTAGAGTTGCTAGAGCATCTTGGTAGGTGTCTTAAAGTGGTAACTGAAGAGGCTGTGGAGAAAAGACAACTACCTACCCACTTGGTTTAAAAAAAATAAATGAAAGTACAAAGCTGAAACTTGCGTATTCTACAAATAATGTCTTTCATGCTTTCTGAGTAGATATGACAGTGATAATTGACATTAGAGAGTCTTTAAATACTTGCGGGCTACAAAGGATTTCCTACCCAGGAAACCTGAAGGATTACCTTCAGGTAATGCTCCAAACTATTTCAAGCCTCTAAGTGGACTCACTGTAGAGACAAAGGAACTGAAATTACTGTCAGTACAAAGGTGGGATGTTTCTTAGCGCCACAAAAGTGAAAGGAATTAAAAAAAAAAAGAATTGCTCTGTAGCTTGATACCTCCATAATTTGAACAAGATGTTTACTTCAGGAGTAGCAAGTAGTATGGTAAGAAATCTATATTCTAAGAAGTGCACTGGAATCTATATTCTAAGAAGGAGCACTGGAACAGGCTGCCCAGGGAGGTTGTGGAGTCTCCTTCTCTGGAGATATTCAAGACCCACCTGGACAAGGTCCTGTGCAGCCTGCTGTAGGTGACCCTGCTTTGTCAGGGGGGTTGGACTAGATGACCCACAGAGGTCCCTTCCAACCCCTACCATTCTGTGATTCTGTGATTCTGTGAAGTGGATCTGGGATGGTTGCTGTCAAGAGTGGTATAATGGCGTAAATAGTTGCACCGTGGCTTCACCGATATGTAAGAGTTGGTATTGCTGCTGGAAGCAGTCCTGTCTTGCTTCTTGTAGCAAAAGGGAAGAGGCAGTGCAGCAAGAATAGCTTAATTTGGAACTGGATTCAGAACTGGCCCAGATTAAAACTACTTTTCCTGCTGCGCTCCCTTTCTGAGTTTAGTTTTAACCAGGTTAGTTTCCACATTGAGTTGATTACGTGGCAAAGTAAATGTTTATAGTGACTCAAAAGAAAGAGCAGAGTAAGGGTGAGAATAAACAACAGGGGAGCCGATTTGGTTCTCGTTCACTTATGCTGGTGTAAAGTGTTTGTAAAACTGTGTTACTACTAGTGGTTCGCTGGGTATCACATTAACCAGGATTTTTTATGACCTTTCTAAGGCTGCAAGCAAGAATAAAAGATGTTTCTCCTAAGTATATTGTATTGTTACTCACTGGCTTTCCAGCACTGCTTCTAGTGTGAGTCAAGCATGCTTGCATAAAACTCAGAGCAGGTTCTTTCGGATTAAGAATATATCCAACATAGATGTGTGTCAAGTGCTGATGGAAGGGCGTAGAGTTAAGAGGCATGCTGCCCTTTTTCAAATTTTGTTAACAAAGTCACTGTGATAGTGAATAAGCACGTCAGTGTGTGTGCACGTTGTCTACATCCGTAATAAATTATGTAGGTAAATGAATGGGACTCTAGGATATACTTAGTAGTTGTAAGGTTTCAGAGTTGTAACCTATGCTTGAAAGACAGAATTTTACATAAGTATCTAAATACTTCTGTTTTTTTAACTTTTCTATTTTGCTAGATAACCTGATAATATCTATTGCTACACAGTCTTTGCTAAGCATTTTGTGTGTTGCAAAGCAGAAATACTTCTAAGAACTGCAATATTCTGTCTGTTTGGAAGGTTCTTAGGCCTTCCAGAACTCATACATTTGTTTTTAAACTCATTTTGAGACATTTACATTCTGAGCTTTAAATATTGCTCAAAAATCTAGCAGAGGAAAATAATATGATTGTCTTTGCCACAAATAAAAAGAGGAGAAGGTGCCATTGTTTAGTGGCTTACTAGTTGATTTGTCATTTTCCTTCAGTTTTCTGTCAGTGGTGCTTACAGGCAGTGCCCTACTCGATAAAATCAAACATGCTGTAGGCAGGACATATGTTTCTGACGGGGTGTTGCAGATGGGGGGAAAACACTCTTATTCATGTCTTTAACTTCCACAAGATATTTTTTGTTGGACTTGGAAAATTAATTAGATGAAGAATGTAGCAGAAGTTTCTTCAGAAAGATGAGGAAGTCCGCTCTGTACAGCTTTCTCTTTTCCTCCCCCAGTACAGCTATTGTACAAGGACAGCTCTTGTCAAGTCTTCTCTCTTGCCTGTATCTTTTCCTTTGTTTCCCTGCCTTCATTACTGTTTATTTTCCGCAGAGATCATTACTGTAATGCTTTTATTTGAGAAATACATTTGAATTTTTCTGGTGTGCTTCTTCTAAAGATGATGCAATCTTTTCATCCCATCCTAGTTTGAAAGAACTAGTTTAAATTAGGCTGGAATTACTTCTCAGCATGGACAAGTGTTGAATACAAAGGCATGAGTGATACACATGACTTCTCATTTGGAGAACAAGGAAACAACATATGAACTCCCTTAGTGCTAGCAGTTCTGTGATGGAAATAAGGCTCATAATATGTATTTTTAATTGGTTTATATTTTTTTGTTGCCCTCCTGTTTACCCCCTCCAAAAAAAAAGGTTGTGTACGAAGGGAATAATTTTGCAGGACTCCTAGCATGAGAGTTCTTTACTCGACCCCAGACCAGTGCTGTTTTGAGAGGTGGTGCGCAGACTAGAAGTTACATAAATGACTTGCTTCTGCAGCTATTTCATCTGGTAATATAAGCTGTTAATTCCCTAAGATCTACATGAGCATAGAGTAGTTGTTATTTGAGGGAAATAAAGTGTACTTACTCATAGATCTATTCAGTGGAAAACTAGGTTATATTACCTTGGATTGGTACTGACAGTAGGAAAGAACCAATGTATTTCTGAAGCTCTAAAATAATCTGGATTCCTATTCTTTTTTGTAATTTGAAGACACTTATTTTAGAATCACAGCATAACTTCAGGTGGAGAAGACCTCTGGAAGTCACCTGGTCCAAGCTTCTCCTCACTGTGAGACTGACTTCTATGTTGGATGAGGTTGTCTCAGGTCAAATCCAGTTGAGTTTTGAACTCTGCCCTCCCAGGGCTGAGGTTCAGCAGTATCTGCAGGCAACCTCTTTTGTCAGTTTGTGAATAGGTGTATAATACAAGTTTCTCATAAAAATGTAATTGCTAGTTCAGATGTGCAGTTTCCTAATTTATGTGTTTAACAAGCTGTTAAACACCATTCTATTGACTCTGCTCACCCATTTCTTTCATTTCCTATATGGCAGGGGAGGGAAGTAAAGGGAACAGAAAAGGGACCCCTTTTTTGCTCTGCTGTGTCTCTGGGTGACCAGACAATGAAGAAATAAGGATTTGTTATGCAAATCTGAACTTTGTATATCTGCTCTTTCTAAATTACTGCTGGATTTGAAATACTGATTAATTTTGTTTGCTATTTATGGTGTTTTTTTCCGTGCTGTTGCTAATCTCAGTATTTTTAACTTTCCAGTTATCTTTTGGTTTTCAATTTTAAAACTAGGTGAGAACTTAGAACTATTAACCTAATCTTGTATAACACAGACTAGTATATTTGCATGGTAGGTTATCAGATGTCATCAAAACTGTCTTTATACAAACCAAGCACAAACTAGTGAAGTGCTACAGCTTTGAGTACCTGTGTTTCTTTTCAAAACTATTTTTGTCAGCGTGACACTATACTTGCTTTTATGGCTTTCTCTTTACATTGACTGATGTTTTAACTTTCTAATAGAACTTTTTAGGTTGCAGTTTTCGCTCTTGAGTTTGATGTGGTTGTGTGCTCAGTTGTGACATTAAATGTTTTAATCGGCTTTTCCCTTAGTGCGAAGAGGCTGAAATTTGAGATTGGAATTTATCTTTAAGCCACCACTAAAAATACCAGGTTGTTACATATTAGTAGTCATAGACTGGTGACTGAAGTACAGATCAGTATTTTGATGCAGCATACAGGTAATTTGCATAATAAGCTATATTTCTGCATATAGTATCTTCAGCAGAAGTTTTCTGTGTAGTTCATGCAGTTTTGATACACAAAACCTGACCTCCAGAATTTTTTAACTGAGCACACTAGGCCATTTGCTGAAATTATGGTGTTGGGTGCTAGCTGTGCAAACAATTCTGTTTTCAACAAGGAAATGGAATACTAATTTCATATAGTTTCAGATCTAGTTTCAGTGTAATTTGAACTTGACTAGTTTGAGGGAGTGCCAAAACTTGGCTGAGAGAACTCTCCCTTCTGCCTGTTAGTTTCTTTTTGATAACTTGTTACACTGGGGTTTTTTTGTCATTTCTTCATTTCTTGGCGTAGTCAAAATGGTTCTCTTCTTTTCTCCTCTGTGCTCCTTGTTTAAAAACACTATTTCTACATTTGTCCAATGTGGACTGACTAATACTGGGGGAAGTATCTTTCTTTTTTATGCTTGTTTACAAACTAATCTGTATGGATAGATTTACTGATGTAGAACTGTTGTCGAGATCTGGGTGTCAGTCGGTAGCGCAGTTTAAGATTTAGCAAAAGAATAAAGAATATCTTCAGTCAGTAGATGGCTTTATGTTTCAGGGTGTGCATGATACTGTGCATGCAGCTTGACAGACCTAAGAGCAAGTCATTCCTCTGTCGCACGCAAGTGTTCATGCCTCTAAAGAGCCACTGATAAAGTTCTTAACATGATGGCCCATTAGCGTACAAAAATGAAAGAAACTATCTGTATTCACACAGCAAACAGTGTCAAGGAAAACGTTATGCTAATATGGAATTTTCCAAATACGGATTGCCTATCTTCCCCCATATGTGGTGTTTTTTCCCCACTGGCTGAGCTTTACACACTCAGATTCGGGAGATGCTCAGCAGTCAAAACAGCACAGTGGATGGTTTTGTAAGAGTTTGAAGTGAAGATGTCATATTTTACATCAATGTGAATACAGGTGAAAATATTTAGGCTAGTAGGAAAGTCGTGTTGCTGCTGTGATGTTCTCAGGATTATGTTTCTATTATAACTGGTGTTTGCTTCTTTATCCTTCATGGGCTTTTTCCTCCAATGTATTTAACTTGCATTGTACATTTTTTTTAAGCTGCCAGTGCATCAATATTTGTTTTGCAGTTCCATTTGCATTAAAGGTATTATATAAATAAACCTTAAATATGTTTACATAGCGTATGTGCTTGAAGTTAGAAGTGATCAGTTTCACTCTCTTTTCTTTCCTGTAACTGAAGATGTGGTAACCCAGTGGGAGTTTGTTCAGGTCTTTAAATACGTGGTTTATCAGTTTAAAGGTAGGGATTATGTTATATGCAGAAGTGTACTGAGTCCTACATGTTTAAGAGAAACATATTTGCAAGCAAGAAAATATAAAAGTAATCATTCTCATGGCACTGATACTTTGTCCTTGCTGGCATATGTGCAACAAAATGTAAGAAATAAAATATAGCTATAAGGATGCAAATAACTATAGCTGTAAAGGAACTAGGGCAACCAGGAATAATAATTTTGAATTTTTCAGCTCAATGGTGGGTCCATATTTAAGAAGAGATTTGGCACTCGTTAGTTCAGTTCTTAGCTAAGAAGCTGTGAGTTGAGCAATATTGTCTGAAGTGTGAAAAGTGCAGTCATCCAGCTGGGTGTGATTTAGTCTTCCTTATACTGAAATACAAGAATGTGGAGTCACAAGACAGTCTTCAGAAAAAACTTGAATCCTCCTTCATATTTTCCAAAGAAACTCTAATTAGTGTAATTTAGGGGGATTTGTTCAATCGTAAGTAATGAAATACTCTGGTGTGTGATGATTATACCCCCACTGCAAATGTGTAGCAATTTACTGTTACAGACTTAACTGCAAGTAGCAGACAAATGTGTTCAGCTGTGTGCCTGTGTTTGCACATGGCAGGATGAGAGGCAAGGCAACGTTTGATCAGTCAATTGGCAGGCAAACCATATTTTTGTTATTTCTTTTCCTCCTCTGAAACTCTAATTAATGTATTTAATTTTTATTTATTTTTTTGTATATAGGGTGTGGATTCAGGATTTGTTCCCAGCGTTCACGATTTTGACAAGAAACTTACTGAGGCTGATGCTTACTTACAGATCTTGATAGACCAGTTGAAGGTATGGTAACTAACTGGTGTATTTACTGTACTGGGAGTCTGCTTGTCAATGTGGATTTCAGGGTCTGGTGGAAAGGAAGCTCAACAGAGGGAGAGAGTCATGTTGTATGCTTGGCACATGTTCCGGTAAATGTGGGATGCAGAGAGAGCTCATCTGGCTGAGCTGACTGTGAACTGGAGAAAACATAACCTTTTTCATATATGAAGTCTGATGATGATAGAATTTTATGTTCTTTTTCCCCTAGCTTAGGATGTTACAAAAGTTCTAACCACTTCTGAAATAAAGAGATTTTTACTACAAGCATAAAAATTAAAAGTTACAAGCAAAGGGCTGAAATAAGCTGAAAATGGCTTTCTCTTAGAAAGGATCTTGGGATTGTTAAAATAGAGTTAGAAAATGAGAATAACTCAAAGATTTTATAGGATGGTTTACGGTGGCTGAACCATTCTTTTGTATATGCAGCTTCATGGAAATGGCAGAGATGATTAAAGTTTAATTTTAAAACAATTAAAGCATTGTGTTGCTCAAAGCATGGTAGAATTTATCTTGAGGAAAACTTTGTCAAGTAATACGTAACTACAGTTGCAGATAGTTTCAGACTTAGTTGCAGTAGTGATAGCGAATGTTCTTTGTCCTTGAGTGAAAACATTGTGTAGAAATTTTCTACAAATACAGTTCTTTTACACTTTGTACATATATTTTAAAAGTAAGTGGGAAGGTGAGGAATGAGGAGGTCATATCTCTCAGTACTCATCTTATTGGGAAAAACAGTTTTTGCTGCTGGTTAGGATGCTTTTTCCCATGACTCAGCAGGTTAAAATTGCTGTTAAGATTGCTTCAGTTCTGCTGGTTTGGATTTTTTTTTCCTGATACGATGGGCAAGTATTGCATGTGGGATACTCAGCAAAAATCAGTTGCAGGGGAGGGTGGAGAGGGGGAAGAGCATGCCAGCAGAAACGGAGGTAGGCAGAAGAGATGCAAACAAAATTCACAGCTAAACTGCAAAGACTCGATCAGGAGTTAGTTTTGTCTCCTGCTCCGGAGCTATCTAGCATGCTTCGCTGAATGAAGGTATTTGAATCTTCAGACCTTCTAATTGTTATTTCAGACCTAGGGGGAGAGGGTATGGGAAGTAATAAGTAATGCAAGAAGAGTGAATTTGAGGATGGACAGACTGAGATTACGGTCTTTTTTTAGGACCAGAAATCAGCCTTCAGGGGAAAAGGGAACACGTGAGTAGGCTTTAGGCAGGCAGTTGAGTAAAGAACTGTAGCTCACCTACTAAAAATTACACCATCTTTTCTGAGCAAGGGTGGATGTGATAGACTTTTGAGCATTATCCTTAATCTGTTTTCTTCCTCCAATAACTTGCACCTAATGGTTATTTGTATGTGCACCATAGAGTGCTGTTGGAGGGGACTTTTAACTGTTTCAGCTCAGCTTGTGTTAAATACACATGCAAGCTTATCAGTAAGGATTTGTTTTACTTTGCATAGCTGCATCTCATATTCCACTTTTAAGAAAATAAATAGAAGTTAATGCTGGGAGGAAATTACTATATATCTTTCCAAAAGAACTGCTTACAAATCTTACATGATTTGAATCATGTACCTGAATAACAAGGTACCTGCAAGGGTTGATAAGGATTGAGGCACTTTTGGTAAGCACTCTATATGCCCCAAAAGTCTTTGCTGAAATAAAAGAAAGATAGTTTGAGGTGTTCTGATGAGTGTAGCTTTCATCACTTAACCTCACTTTTTTGTTCAAACCATGGTAGAACTACGCCAGACTGAGCTGTGGAACTAGCTGGGATCTGAGATTTGGTCTCCTCCAGGGTGGGATAATGTGAGAAATTAGGTATAAGTTTGTTATATCACAAATGCTGTAAAGAAATATTAGGCAAAAACTGGTTTGGGTCATAATACCAGGATTGTGCAAGTTAGATACTTATTAAATGCTTTTGGTTTTGAAATTTTGGTGTTTGAAAAAAATATATGAAATTTTGGCGTATGAAAAAAATAACACTTTCAGTATTTTCACAAGTATGTCTTTCTTTTAGCTCTTTGATGAAAAACTCCAGAACTGCAAAGATGATGAACAGAGAAAAGCAAGTACATTTTGTCTTAAATATTGCTTATTTTGGTTAATCAAATGGGTTTGTGGATCAATTTGGTATAGTCTATAGAAATTTAAACATGCTTGGTCTATTTTCATATTCCTCAAGTTGTCAAAATCACTTAAAGCATAACTGATAACATTATTTGTGTTGTAAGTAGGTGGTGGACAGAATTTTTAGTAGTACTGGGTGTCATAACATTAAATGTTTTAGTCTGTAGGAAACAATTATTTCTCTGTTATCCAACCATCTAAAGCATTTTGACTTAAATTTGCTGGGTTTTAATCTTTAACAAGGATGAGTGTTTAATGTTTATAGGAATAGCAAAGCTATTCTGAAGGAAAAAAGTAAATAGTAAGAATGATGTATTTCACATAATCAGTCTGCATTCTGTGTAGTTCTGTGGCTAGCATGCCATGTATTGGAAGGCAGAGAATACAGTAATTCACTCACCTTAGGTGAGGGTGCCAGAAGTGTAACTTGCTATATGGGGAGCACTTCTGTTTGAGCGAGGTTGTAATCCACTTAAGCGTTACGTGGCTTTTTTGCATTGCCTCCTATTCCATTTCAGAGTCAAGTTTGTGGGTCAGAGTTCAATCACTGTGTTTAAGAAAGGCTAGCACATACCTTTGGCCGTGTGGGTTTGGCAGAAAGTAGCATACTGGTTTTGTGTGTTAATTTATGTGGTGTGGAGGAGGGATTTAACACTTCCTTATGAAATCTTCCTTACTGAGGAGCTGCTTTTGCTTTCAGCAAATGCAGTAATTTTAATATCATAAGGTAGGGTAGTGGTGTATTTCATCCTAATTCCCTCCCTACACCCCCCTGCCCCCGGCCCCGATTTCACTTGTGAAAAACAAGCTGATGTTCTCTTGGTGTTTGGTTTCAGTTTTGAGAACAGTTTGATGCTTTGTGTGATTAGTTTACTTCTTTATAGTGGTTGTGACCTTTCACGTGTTATCCATCTTGTTTGTTGTGTTATGTGGAGTCTTAAGGACTTCACAAGCGATGTATTTTCTGGAGTACTGTACAGGCTTTTAAAATAACTTTGAAGTACGGACGTTCTCTGTGTAAGTGTGTTGAATCTGTAGACAACTGACCAGAAGAGTGAGATCTGAAGAGTTTGTTGTATTTCTCCTTCGGTGCATCTTACTGGGAAGAGTTGTCCTTCAATTTTGACCTCTCTCCAGATGCTACTTTGCAGATCAGGCAGTACTTGCTTTTTCCCCGTGACAGTGCTTCTAATCCCTGGAGACTTTCCGCATGTTGTGCTGATTTCTTTCTTTATCTCTGCGAAGTATCTATGGAACAGACAGCTTGACTTTATAGAGAAAGCAGGAGGCTTGTTTGGAAGAGGTCGGCTTCCTCTGGTTTTAAATCTTGATGAGTGTTGCTGTAACTATAGATTCCATTTATTCTCTATTAAAAATGAAAAAGACGTGGCGAAGCACTTTTCTGATCATGTCTCTTCCTGTACTAAAGCAGCTAAGAGGTTTTTTGATGGTGTATTTAGCAGTTTTCCTATTTGTTTATGGAAGTATGGGTCAGCTATCAGACCATGAGCTGAGTGTAACCTGCAGGATACTTCCATCCAACCTGTATTTCTTTTTCCTCTGAGGAAACAAGATTTAGTTGTTTGAGTGCTATGTGCTTCCCAGTTAGCTGAGTGCTGTTTTCTGCAACTGTTTATGGCTAGGCCTTGAAAACCTGAGCTATTATTCTTGCAAGTGTTCAGAGCATTGGATGAGCTAGTTTTTAGTTACAGAATATTTGGTCTTTTGAAGATAACCATGTAGGGTGTAGGTGTTCTGAGATGCTTCAAGAGCTCCAGAATATATTGCTTCTGAGACATGGTAATCTGTTGAACTTGGAAGAGAACAGTGCAGATGAAGACTTAATGAATTTTGAAGACTGAGAAACAACTGTGATTGTCATGAATTCCCTTTGTTGTGTCAGTACTTCTGGCAGAACTACAGCTAGCACTGTATGGTGGGATCATACTGTCTTGTGAACATACTATAACTAGCAGTGCTGCCAGTTTTGCTCAATGCACTGATGGAGTACAATGCGTGTATCTGATTACGTAGGAAGTAAAGGAAGGTGCGTGATCTGAGGGTACCGTGTTTTAAGGTGAAGACAAGACAGGGCCTTGCTTGCTTGTTATTGGTGAGAACTTGAAGTAAACTTTTCTGTTCAGTTTTGTGAAACTGTTTTCACCACACACATCAGGGAGAATAAAACTATCAGCATTCAAAAGTATCAGAACAGTGAAGGGGGGTGTATTTGGCAGGCTGGAATAAAGCTGACATTACTTAACAAGATTTTGGTGGGAAGTGTAGCCTGCTCAAGCTGTTTGGTTCACAAGTACTTTTTGTGAAGTAAATCCGAGGCTGAGGGCATGGATTCAGGTTGCACCTTACTGATTCCGACCACGGGTCGGCTGCCCCTGCACGCCTCTGCTGCCTCGCTTTGCTGGACGAGCTGATCCAGTTCTTGGTAGTCATGTGATTGTTGAATGATGCAAAAATCCCTTTCAATGAAATAAAACTAGCTTTCTGTGGGATCACTAGTGGCTTCATAAAAAATCAGATGTCAGGAAGGTGCAAAAAGCAGCAAGTAGATGGTAGTGTCAACAGCAGCCTGCAATTTGATTAGATTAGGTATAGCATGTGGCTGCGTTCTGCAAATGTAAGTCTGCAGGAAACTGATGTTTCATTTGAAAATATGGGTATTCATTACCTAAAACTAGGGAATCTCTCTTATAAAAATTTTTATCTTCATCAGTTTTCAAAGAGAAGGATCTACTTTTAGTAGCAAATTGTATTCTTTGGTTTTATTTTTATTGGTAATGGTTTTTATCTTCAACATACCTCTTCTTTTACCCTGTCCATGATTTTTCTTACAATTTTGTATTTTCTAATCGATCTGTATTACTTTAATGCGAGTTTAAACAAAAGAGAGCTTAAGAATAAAGTTACAAGGGTCATAGCAGTGTGTATGCTTAGCAGGGTTGTTCTGTGCAACTGATGAGATGAGACACAAGCATTCTCCTAACTTCTCCAACCCAACCACTCTTGTCAGCATGCAGGTTTTGTTGCTAATGATCATCCACTCATTTTTCCCTCCTTAGTGTGATGTCTACAGTGTGTTTGTAGAAGATCTTAGAAGGGGAGAGTTCACAAACTTTATTTTATGGCTGCTTACATCACCACTGTAGAATAACACACTGCTCATGAAAATCCGTAGACTTCCATATCCATGTTTGCTTAGCCGTAAAGAGCAGGGCTGTTGCTCTTTGTAAGGGTCTTTCCAGGAGCTGAGTCTGACTCGCTTGCATTGTTCTCGTATTTTTGTCTACACATGAAGAAGCTGATACTCCAGCTCTCTGTGCTCTGTTCTTGCAAGGCAGCCATACAGTACAGATGTGGGAAAAAAAAAAAAGGATTAATGCATACTGTTACTACTGGTTGGCTCACGAAGAATTCATTTCCATGGAGGAAAAAGTTATGATTGTATCATTTGTGGATAGGCCTTGGAAACCAGGTGATCGGAGTTTATTTCCATCTTGGATCTTCTGTGTCATCTCGGGCAAATTACCCTTTTGTCTGTGCCTATGTGTAGGAATAACAATGTCTAATTAGTCTATTGTTTGGAAAATTACAAATGGGTAAGGGGAGAACAGTGTGACTGAGTTTCGTTATATGGCCTGACATCACTTTCATATTTTCAGGAAAGATTGTATCAGTGGAGGGAACGAGATACCAGTTTATTTGGTGTGTAAATACTCTGGGGAGTATTGTTGGGAAAAAATAGGTAAAGAATAATCAAAACTGCTGACAGCTGCCTACGGTTGGTTGTAAAGCTTTGAGACTGAATGATTTCTTTCACGTGCATAGCCCTTCATCTGACAAGGCCTGTATGTTTGGGTACATTGCCTGTTATATTTTGGTGCTAAAAGTCTCAAAACTTCACTGATGTCATTATATTTAAAATACTTTTTTGAACAAGTGTTTATAAAGTTTGGACTGGAAGTATAGTAGAGACATGAAAAACAAACAAAAACAAAACAAAAGGATTTTTATCTGTTAGCATATTTCTTTGCTAGCAGCAAAAGTAAATATATCATAACTTTGTGGTATGACCTCCCTGATATGCTGTGTCCTAGATCAGCATGGTCCAGTCTTTCAGTGGAAAAGGCGGAGGGTGGGTGCTATTTGGCCACTTCTTGACAATTAATCATTAAGAAAATGTATAGCATTGTTATGAATAGTATGTAGAACAGAGTATAACTGAAAAATTTGTCTCTAGTTACTGTCTGGGAAGCTGTCACTGCATTTACATTTTTTTACATCCACAAGCTGAGGCTATTCATTCCTTTAGATTTAGAGGTGCATGTTGCTCTCTTATTGTGTAGAATTTGGCTTGCATTGCTGCGTGGGGAAAAAAGTTCCTTTGCACTCTTTGATTATTCAAGAATCAAAAAGACCGTAACTCAAGTCACATGAGGCACACATATTAATCAAAACAAAGAGGTCCTGTAATTGAATTATAGAGGTTCAGTGCTGAGTCCAGTTTAACAATTTTGCCTTCTGCAGACAGGCCCAAGGACATCAACAGGATGCATATGCTTCTTAGATAGCTCGTGCTTGTGTGTAAAATAGCATGCAGATGCCTTTTGCATGCCTGAAGTGCAATTCCACGCAGGAAATCTTTATGAACCAGGGTTTCTAGATAAAATTAAGTAGGCAGATTTCCAGATGCACTTTTACTGGAGGCTTAGAGTAAGAACATGTGTGCGCTGCTGTTTGTAGTGATTTTTTTTTTAAACTGTGCTTAACTGCATATGTTTGTTATATTTGAATGATGATATTTTCAAGTAGTATTGATTGTTGGAATATACCACTGTTCAGCACACTGTGTAAGGATATAAGCTGAATTTAGAGTGAATCTTGATACTGCATTTCATTTTTGTTGATGTTATGCAAAACTGAAATGTAGACTTTTATGAGTAACTATGTATAATGTCACTGCTCAGAAATTCTAACCTTGTCATCTTTAAGCTTTAATTATCAGTTTGACTTATGTCTTGTCGATTACAAAATGAAAATTGTGTCTATATACAGAAATAGTCTTTAGCATGTTGGTTGTTTTTTTCCTCCACCAATTTAAGATTAAAATACAGTGTTTGTGCAGTGTTTAGGTCAAACTAGATGCTGGAAATCCTGTCTTTAACCACACTCTTTTGATTTTTCTTTTACAGAAAATTGAAAGTCTTAAAGAAACAACCAGTGTAAGTTTCTATCATTTTCATATCTATTGTAGATTCTGTAATTCACCTTATTTTCTTTTGAAAGCTTTTAAAGGTTTTTATAGAAAAGTGGGAATCCATACTTAGGTCCAACAGTGTGGTGGCAGAGGCAGCCTGATTCTGGTGCTGCATGCAGATTTATTTCTAGTCTAGCATCTTCGAGTCATAAAATCATGGAGTAGTTGAGGTTGGAAGGGACCTCTGAAGGTCTGTAGTCCAACCTCATGCTCGGAGCACGGTCAGCTAAAGCCGGTTGCTCAGGACCAAATCTAATTGTGGTTTTGTATAACTCCAAGGATGGAGGCTCTACAACTTCTCTGGGCAACCTGCTCCAGTGTTTGATCATCCCTAGAATAAAAAAGTGTTTTCTTATGTTTGAGGTGAATTTCCTGTATTTTGATTTGTGGCCATTGCCTGTTGTCCTGTCACTGTGCGCTGCTGGGAAGAGTCTAGCTCCATCTTCTTTACACCCTGCCATTCCAATCAGATACCGATGCCTATTGATAAGGTCTCCCCTGAGACTTTTCTTGTCTAGATTAAATAATCCCAGCTCTCTCAGCCTCTCTTCACATGATGGTTTACCTGTTTGCAGCACTCTGAAAGTTTGAAGCTGACCTCCATTTCACCCTGACATCCTGTGTTATATGTGGCTTTTGGAAACCAGTTTTCTACTGCTGTGCTTTTGTCTCTGGGGAAGAAAAAAAAAACAAAAAAAACCCCCCAAAAAAACAAAAAGGGAAGGGAAAGTAGGGGTTCTACGGAAGTGAGTGTCCATTTAGTTCTCGCCCAATATTTTGGTTAATGTTCTGTGTAATAATAAAAATACCCGTAAATACAAAACATTATAGGATAAGTAATACAAGTGGTGTTTTTCTGTTATTTTTGTTTCCCTAGAGCATGGTAGAATCAATAAAACACTGCATTGTGTTGCTACAGATTGCTAAAGTAAGTACGCTGTAAACTATTTTGAATTTTAATTATACAGCATTAATCTGTGTGAAAACAATTGAAATCTAAAAGCGTGTTCTGTGTGATCCAGGATATATATATAAAAATATGGTATAAGTTGATTTATGCTACTATTTTAATTAAGTTTCTGAACTACTGAGTTCCACAGCAGATAGTCCTGTTAAAGTTCATGGTAACAGTCGTGTTGATGACAAAGCTTTTCTTTTGAGATAAACTTTCTTTTGCAGTTTGCTGTTAGACTAAATAAGAACTGCAGCAAACATAAGGGTGACAGAATAGAAACCTAACAAAACTTTTCTTTCTCTTCATTTAAGAATGTGACTAAAGTAAATAGAAAAAAGGAAAATTTTTATGTTAATGATCTAAGCTGGTTTGACAAGGTGTTTAATAGGTCTGAAGTTCTCGACGATGTTGGAACTTCTTGAAGTAAGACTTGTATTATTTGAGAATGCAGTATGGGGTAATGCACTTATGCTTTTTATTTAAGTATTTTGTGACTTTTTAAAACTTAGTGAGATTTGGAATTTTTTTTGGTCAAGTTCTGCTCTTACAGGCCTTCACATACTGTGTTTAGAGTATGTTAATTATGAGCTGCTGCTTTATACCCTGAGACCAAAGTGAAAGAAGATGGGGTTTTGCAAATAAATCAATTCATTGTATTTTCAGAATATAAGACTGAATTTATTTAGAACACATTCTGATTTGTTCAGAAATTGGAGTAAGTTATTCAGGTTTTTTCTGTAGTCTAGATCACCTTTTTTCTTTTTGTAGCTTTCAAATACAATACTGCTGTTTGTTTTCATTCAGGAGGCCAGATACATAGTACAAAATTCCGAGGCCAGTGAAAACTGGAGTATGTAGAATCTTGCAGGATCAGCAGTCGTTCACTGAAAGGATCAGTGCATATTTTTTTGAAATTAAAATTTCATATCAGTAACTTAAAAATTCTGAAGAAAAGGTGCATTAGTTAACAGGTTTATACAAACCCAAAAATATTTCACAGATTGTAGGGTATATTGAAATAGTTAAGTGCCACATGAATCTACAGCTACAACAGTCTTTAATCAACATACTGTCATACTATTTGAATCCTTCACTGTAGTGATAGCAAGAAAAACGTCAGTACTTAATAATTTGCTGTTATTTAGTTCTGGATATATTTAGAATTGTTTTAGTACAGTGAAGCCAGTAGACTATATGTCATTCTTTGGGGATTTGGTGGAGTCAGTTATGGGTAGCTCAGATGGTAGTATGCTGGTTTTCTTACACAGCTGTATGTGACTTGTCTTAAGGTAGCTGTTGGAGATACTGTGTGCAAATGACTTGCTCATTTTTAGTTAATTACTGTATAAATGTATTTAATAGTTGTTATTTTCAGAGGTTTAATTCCTATGAAATTTTGACCTTTTTTAAAAAAAAGCTTTGCTATGTAATTAGCAAATCTGAAAGAGCAGAATTAGAATCTGCTTTTCAGGTTCTTGATCAAAGCTGGTAATAGGTGTCTGAGCTTTCTTGTTTCTATTGAATATCAGTTTCTGCTATGGGCAAGTTTATTGGGGGATAGGCAAACATGATTGTTTATCTTGTGCTGATGCTAAGCAAATTTTGAAGCTGGTTAGGTGGTTTGGTGATAATGGACAAAACTGAACTTGTAGTGGCAGTTGCAGTCTCTTTTGATCGGGTTCAGTGCTTTACTGCAACTACCGTAAGCGTAAGGCATAGGTATAATTTGGGTCCCGCAGGGATGCTGAGACTTGCTTTCTGTTACACTAAATCAGACCCTGAAGTCCTCCTTTCAGTGCCAGTAAATATTAACCATTGTAAATAGATGGGTTGTAGAGCTATTGAAGATAAGGTGGTTTAAATCGGTGGTTTATGCACAGCTAATTGGAAGACGTTGATCCACATGTAGTGAAAAATACCCGCTATAAATCTTCTTGCTATTTTAATCTTTATTTTGCTGCTTCTCTCTCTGCTTGTTGACTAAATGGCACTTCTGCCCCCTCTCCCTTTTCTGTAAACTGTGTTGGTATCCTGATTTCTTACTGCTGTAGGAAATTAAGAATACAGGGTGTTTTGGTTTGTTTTTACAGTTCTGGAAGTTGCATGTATGTGAAGCATTATATATGCAAAAATATATTGTGTCTGACTGATAGCTTTCTGTTCTCCAGTATAGAACCTTTTAAGATTCTGCCAACTTTTTTCCCAAAGCTGTAAGGCAAGTATGGCTTCTGACTTACACTGCTGAAAATAAATCATATTAACACCACCCCTGCACCCCATTTTTACTTCTACAGTGCCTTTCTCATTAGGAGACAGACTTCACAATTACCTTCAGGTTGTTAGCATACCTTTAAAATTGTTATCGCTTCCCTGTGTACTCAGAGCATCTCTCTGTTTCAAACACAAAGCCAATTGAGGCAAACCTGGCTTTTTGGTGTTTGGTTTTTTTTTTTGGTTTTTTTTTTTTGTTGTTGTTGTGTGTTAAGTTGAACTGTTTCATGGACTTTTAAAGCAGCCTGCCTTAGGACTTGGGCAGTTAAATATTCATTAAATGTATTGGCAAATCAAGTGTGTAATCGTGCTACTTGTACTTGAGATGACCCAAGGCCTTCTTTTCAAAATAATGAAATAAATACCCGCTAAATAGGAATATGTTACAATACATATGTCGCTTGTCAAAAAGCAATCAAAATAAAACTAAGTGGGATGGGCAGGTGGAGCCTTTGGCTTGTGTTTTCCCCTGTGTGTGTATGACAGATGAAGCTGTCCACCTTTGATACTCTTGTGTGCGTTGTAAAGATACATATAATGGTGTCTTTGTGATTTGGTAAACTACAGTCTTATGACAGAAATTATTACACATTTTATGAAGTAGCTCTTACAATTTAAATATTTAGTTTGCATCTTTGCCTTCCTATTTTCACACCATCATTTCTGGTCAGTCATGCCTGCAGAGTTCTGTGGCATTTCTCCCTTCCTGACCTCATCAGCATACCACGTTGCTGATGGTGCATTACGGAGGTAGAATAGCCAGCTTCAGTACAGATGCAGCATCTTTGTGTTTTATTTCTTAGATCTTAGAGATGATAGCATAACATGGAAATTTTCTGTGTTTAAAAAAAAAAAAAAATTTGGACTCCGATGTTACACTTTGTAAGTTTGCAACCCAGTGGAACTCATTGCCGTTAGTGTCCTTTTTGTCATGGAAAGCCTTGCTTAAGAAAGTCCAGCTAGGAGACCGGACATTTGAGCGGCCTATTGCCAATTATATAAGCTAAGGAAAAACGTATAAAATATCAAAACATACGTATGTGCCGACTTTCTTAATACTATTTACATCTTTTTTTCTTGTTCCTCTTAACAACTGGAAATCTGGGGAAATACTCTGCAGACAAGTCTTAAGGCTTACACCAAACAAAGTTACGAATTGATACACTGGTAATACAAACTTTGCAGCAGAAGTGAAGGGATTTGGCTTAGTGTTTAGTGAAATTTATGCTTTTGCTGGTGCAGTGTTAAAACTATGCTAACTGTTGGCATTAACTTGTCTGTTGCTGGTGTAATTTCCCCTGATGACAGTTTTATTCCATGCATTTCCTGCTCTTTCACATACGCTTCTAGGCAACCCCCCCCCCCAAATCCTAGACTGTAAGTAATCTAAGAACATTCTAAAATCTAGTGGATATCAAAAAATGAAAGTTAAAAACATTTAACTTATAAAGGCACCTTTGCCTTTCAAAAGCAAAAAGTGCTTTTGAAAACTTGATCGGTACGCTAATCGTTGTTCAGAACTTTGCGTCTTTCGGTTTTCAGGGACTCAATGGTGCTGCAGACCATGTTTTGGGGGGCTCTTAGCTATTTGGGAAGACCCTACCTTGTAAAGAGTAACTGTACTCTGCAGTGCAGAAAGGATATTTTTAACATAGTTTGAACCTGTGTGGACGGATCCTCAGAAAATGCTAATCTTCAGAGGTGCAGTGATTACATATAGAATTGTTTCTTCTAAGTTCGCTTATTTTATCACATGATGAGGAACATTTTATGGCTGAAAATGTAATCATTCCTGAGAGAAAATTGCTGTTCTCGCATAATGCAGAACTGATAAGTTGTACAAGATTGTTATGTTGATATTTTTAACATTTTTTCCTTAAGGACCAAAATAATGAGGAGAAGCACGCTGATGGACTTATAGTAAGTTTAAATCTAATCTTTATCTCCCTTTATTTCTGCAGAACATGTGAACAGAGACCTGAATTTCCACTCATTTTGCAACATACTTCTTCCTTTCTGTGATTTACTGCTTCAAGTGTCTTGTTAAAATTACTGTTGAGCCATTAGCTTCTGAGGTTGGCTAACACTCTTGCCTTCAGAAAATATTGTGATCAGTTTTATACTGAGTGTCTTAAATGGCAGTGTTACAATTGAACACTGAGATAAAAATCTGCCATGTGAATGGATGAAGGGGAAATTATTGGAATAGAAGTAGTTTTATGTTCCATCTGAAGTGTCTGTGTATGAATTAGATCAGCTAACCGTGTGCTTCACCTATTGTCTTTACAGTGCTGCTCATTTGACGCAAAGTTGTATTATGTCTGTTTAAGCAATGTTTCTTCTGTAATATAACTTCTGCATTTTTAATGTAACTTCTGTCATCTTTGGTTTCAGTCACATGTGACTTCCCTGTCTTCGTTCTCTTTTCATCACTTGAGTACATTTCAGATACTTTTTATAGGAGATTCGTTTCAGTAAAACATAATTAGTGTGTTTTCATTACAGCTGACAATAATTCCCAAGCTTTATTTGTCTTTCCATTATATACAGCTTTAGCAGTGTGACCTTCTGGTATGAACTTTGCAGTAGGGATGCACATACAGATTTTTGTTTCATGATTATTGTAAAGAAGATAAATGATTATGCTGTGGAGAGTCACATAATTCAGGTCTTAGTGTAATAGAGTAGGTTCGGTTGTGTGCCATGGGAAAGAGAGGTTATGCAGCTAGACTCTGCCACAGGCAGAGATGGTGTACATGTTCGATCTGCAACTCGGAAATTTCGTATAAATAGTACAACTCACTGTGACCTGAATTTGATTAGCCACTATTCTAATTATCTATGGGCTGGCTTATACTGGGCAGAAAAACGAAGTGTTTCTGTAAGAGTATATTAACTGATGCATCAGTGATTGTGAAGGCTGAAATTTTGATGCTGTTGAGGTCAATGTTAGCTTGGGCTGAAGGTCAGGATTTCGCTTTAAACTTAGGCAGGAGTCTGATCGATGTTTGATACCATGGTGGGATGATGGTCTTCTTGGTTCTGAATGGTTATTTTTAAGTTGTTATTAGACTCAGAGTAGGAAGCTTTCAGGTTTGCCTTCAGCTGTTTCTAAACCACGAAGGCATACCCCAAAATGTCATAACAAGAACCTCCAGTTCATGTGGCAGTGTGGAGAACTGCTTAAGGCTATGTTTACAATCCTGCATAGAAAGTAAGAGTTACTTTGTTTTTTTCTTTCCTTTATCACACCAATGTTCTGTATTATATATATTATTAGTTTCCATAAAAACTAGGGGAGATGGAGATAGCAAGAGCATCCTGTGTATCATAGGACCATCCTGATTTTTAAGTTGCTTAACTCTGAAAATAGGATCGTGATTTTAAGCTGTGTAATATATGGGACAGGGACCTACCTGTGTTGCATGGGTAATTGCTCAAGCAGTTGAAGTAATGTGTAAGGGACGTTGATTTTATGCTGGAATACAGTGGAGTAACAGTATATGTAATGGATTATTTATTTGCATACTAGTTAGTAAGACCAACGAAAATGTAGAAAGTATTTTTTATGCCTTTTTTTTTTTAACTGGAGATTTTTTAAAGATAAACAGGGAATAATAGTTTTGTTTGCAATTAAATAAATCCTGTGCTATAAAAAAACAATAAAAATCTTCATGGATTTTTTTAATGTAGTATAAAATTCAGAATCACAGTTAACCAGGAAAGGAGACAAGAAGGAAGTCTTCCTTTTGTAGGAAAATGGGAAGAGGAAAGTTAAAATGACCCCGTTTCCCTCAGTCTGCATGCAACTAGAAATTAATAGACTAAAAAGAGGGAAGAACAGTTGGAGACTCTCTTCTGTTTTAAATATTGATCTAGAAAGAAGAATAAATTTAAAGGCAAAGCTCATCTACCTTTTTTAAAAGTGGAACTGTTTTTAAAGTAGGACTCGGTATTGTGTGACTTTTCTGTGCATGATATTCTTCAACTTCAGCACAGTAGCAAGATTTCCTGGCAAATTGAGGCAAAGATTTTTCACAGTTCTGACACGGATCAGTGGTTTTAAATTGCAAGATGTTTGGAAAAGAGTTTTACGTGCCTCTTATCCAGTTAACAACCCAGAACAATGTAGAAGTTCTGGCTGTTGTGTGTAAACATATGTAATGAACAATGCTTAGATAACCAAATTACAGGCCAGTGAAGCAAGGCGAAATCATGCTAGTTTGGATTAAAAGACATTGCAATTTAGATTTCCAAGAGGCTTGTTGTATAAAAGCCAAGAACATATACTGCAGTCAGTGACTTTTGTGAGTGTCGAGTTGAATTGGTGCTTCATTTTCCAAGTGCCCACGTTCATAAGCGGATTGAAATGTCCTGTGCTGGAGATGCACTGAAAACTGTCAGCTTGCATTGGAAACAATTTTGGCAACAAAGCCACTTCATGGCTGTAAGCATGCTGATGATTCTTGTTTTAATTTATGGGTTGATTTACTATGGTCTGGACAAATTAATTTTTGAAAAAAAAATATTTTAAAAATACAGATTACCTATCCTAATTTTTGCCAGATAATTTGTGTCTTAACTTTCCAGTCTTTGCAATATTTATTAATGGACATTGGAAAGAATACCAGAAGCTAGAACTTGAAATAAGAATTCTTTATAGGACAACTCAAATCTGTAGCAAATTCAGTTTAGTGCGAAATCTGTGTAAAGAATTTAAGTATTACCGCTTTGAAAGTATTTCTCGTGTCCTTAGCTGTCAAATTTGTGTTTTACTTTCTCTCTCAGGAATTTGCTACCTTGCATTTGGGCATTTCTTGTGCTCACAATGTTCTTGTTATCTATGCGTGGTTTTTTTTTTTTCATTGAGAAAAAAATGTGCTTGTCTTTCTTTTGTCGCAGAGCACTATAAACCCAGTTGACGCAGTATATCAGCCCAGTCCTTTGGAACAGTCAGTGATCAGCACAATGCCTTCCCAAGCCGTTATACCTCCAGGTATGGCGTACAGAAAGAACCTCAGTAGAAATGTTCATGAGCAGAGCAGGATGCAGCTGCAGTCTAGGTGGAGGGGCCGCGTGATGGTGGATAGCTTCTGTGTCACGTCCGCAGTACAGGTGCACGCTGCACTTGGTGGTGCTCGCACACCACGGTGGTGCAAAGGAAGGGAGAGGAGCGGGGGGGCATGGAGCTTCCTCAGCCATCGGGTAAATCTGCCGCTAGTTCTGTGGGTGCGCTGGTGTATTTTGCTTGCTCTGTGTTACTAGCTTACATTTCTAATATACTTTCTTAAAATAAATAAACCCATAATTTTCAGAAAAGATAAATGCTTTCTAGCTAAATAACTACAACTTTTTAAAATGCCTTCTTTGATTAATAATAGAAAAGATGGCAGTGTCGGAAATGCGTTTTTCTGTCTTTTATAGAAAAGGAGTTCATTTTTGAAGGTGAACTGAAATAATGTGGAATCGCCTTCCCAACAAAAGTATAATTCTCATATTTAAACGTGAATTTTGGGTTTAACATGTAAAAATATTCTCTAGAACCTGCCCAGTTGTGCAAGTCAGAGCAGCGACCCTCATCTTTGCCAGTGGGACCTGTAGTAGCATCGCTTGGAAATCAGACTCCAACACCGAATAGTACAGGTACATTTCTGTGTAACTGTCGTATTAAAATACAAGAAACAAAACCTGAATATATACCTGTCTGTAACCTAATGTAATTAGCTATTAAGACAACATTGTATTGGCCTATATCTCGCTGTTAGTCAAGACGTATTCAGTGTTGTGTTAAAAACAATTATTCTGCTCTTTCTCCCCCCATGTATACATAATACACAGGAGTATTACCAGCTTGCTTTTATGTCTCCATCATTGCAATCTTGCAGTAATCAGCACAAGAACTTTGCAGTTAATACATCGTGTGTGGCCATTGTGTTTTTAATCCGTTGATTCCATCCTCTTCCCCCTTAAATAATAGCACTCATTGGGCTTTTTAAAACTACAGTAGATGTTTTGAAGTGGAAGTTGCTATAATATACGTGAAATTGCTATAGTAAGCTGTTTACAATTCCTATGATATTTTTAAGTATTTTTTTTTAAACTATGGCTACATGCTTAACATTTTTATTATCTGTCTACGTTGACTGTTACTTCCTGATTAGTTGTATTGATTATATTGTCCAATCATGCTAAAACTGTCTCAGTTCCCTCCCAGGTTATTTTGTAAGCTTGTATATGAATGATGTGGTTGTTACTTCACTACTCCCCTTCCTTCTCAGAACACTAATATGTGTGTTAAACAGTATTTGCCCAATTTTAAAAATGAAGGATACCACTGCTGGCTTTTTCTCCTGCCAGAAAGTTCCTTTTTTCAGTCTTACTCTATGCTTCTCATCTTCTAGTTAGTTTCTGATGGTTGTTGTTTGTGTAGATACCTTAGCTTGCTTAATAACCTCTGTCCTGACACAGGCTTCCACAAAAGGTTCGTGTCAGTGTTAACCTGGTTTGTGTTCATTGCTGTGACTCTTTTGAAAAACGGGTTAGTGGTGAGACAGGATTCATGAAATCCAATTTAGAAACTCTAGTCATAGAATCATAGAGTTGTTTAGGTTGGAGGAGACCATGAAGATTGATTCCAACCTTTCATTAATTAGATTTTGTCACAAATATATTTGTAGCTAAATTGGGAAAAAGATGTTTTAGGTAAGTAGAATACAAGTTGAGTGATAACTGGCTGGACTGCCAGGCCCAAGGCTTGTGATCAGCTGTATGAGGTCCAAATGGCAACCAAGTACTGGTGTTTCTCAGGGGTTGGTGCTGGGTCCAGTACTACTTAACGTCTCAGGTAGCCTAGACACAGACCTTGCCAGACTGGGGAGAACAAAGGATAGGACAGGGCTGCCATTCAGAGGGGCTGTGGCCGGCTGGGAACATGAACTGATGGAAACCTCATGAACTCTGATGAAGGCAAACACAAAGTCATCTACCCTGCTACGATGGGCATGGTCCTCAGCCTGCCCTGTTGCATGGGGTTAACTGCAACTTGGCAGAAGAGGAGCCAGGGGTCCTGGTGAGCAACAAGTGGAACATGAGTCGGCAGCGTGCCCTTGTGGTGATGAAGGCCTTGCCGCATACCAGGCTGGATTAGTGAGAGCGTAGGGAGCAGATCAAGAGAACTGATTGTTCAGCTCTACTTGGGGTCTGTGAGACCACATCCTGAGTGCTATGCATAGTTTTGGGTTCCACAGGACAAACACATGGACCACCAAGATTAGGAAGCTGAGGCCCGTGACGTGCTTAGAGGCTGACAGAGCTGGGTTTGTTCAGCCTTGGGAAGATAAAGCTGAAGAGGGATGTTACTGCTGTCTTCTGCCAGCTATTGGAAGGGTATAAAGAAGGGATGACTGGGCTCTGCTTGGAGATACACAGCAAAAGGCTGAGGCAGTCAACACAAATTTTAGGAAGGCAAATATCAAGTAGATATTAGAAAATATTTTGTTTTCATAATGAGGGTGATCAGACTTGGAAATAGGTTCCCCAGAAAGATTATGGAATCTTCATCTTGGAAGATATTTAAAGCCTGACTAGATGTGATTTTGAACAAACTGGTCTTATTTTGAATTTATCTGGGCCTTGTGTGGGGAGTAGACCAGATGACTTCCAGAGATCTCTTCCAACACTAATCATACTATGAATCTATATAAGTTTTCAGTATTGTTATTTTGCCTTTAATTGACAACTTTGGGGAAAACATGTCTTTTACTGTTGTTCTGTGTTCTTGATTTTCCTTGTGACCTTTCTTTTGTTATCTGTTAAATGAAACTGAGCATGAACCTGACTACTTACTGCTTCTAATTTTGTAAGATATCATACCTTCTGAGTTTGCATTAGTCCTCATTGATTTGAACAATCCTACTAATAAGTTAGAACTGGTGGATTTTGAAATAATTTGTTTGATTTTGTTAAGTCTGTAATTTTTAATACTCCATAGGAAGTGGGCAGTCAGCACCTAGCAGCAGTCTCACGTCTCCAAGCCATGTCAACCTGTCTCCAAATACAGTCCCAGATTTTTCTTACTCAAGCAGTGAGGATGAGTTCTACGATGCTGATGAATTCTATCAGAGCAGTTCTTCCCCAAAGCGATGTATGGAGTAAGTAGCTGAAAGTAGGCGGTGCGTGCTGAATGCAGTTTTTATCTACAAGGGCATGGCTTGTCTGCTTGTAGAAGCTAGTTAAGCTAAATAAGTGAATAAGCCACATTGGCTTAAAAAAAAAAAATGGGGCAGGCAAAAAGGCCACTCTGTGTAACAGAAAAAGATTACCCTCTTCCCAGCACAGTCATCTGGGAAGGATGCAGTTTGCTCCTCCACTCCTTCCCGGTCCACCAGGTATAAATGTTGACAAAACTCCAGCATAAACCAAACTTGGGAAGCCACCCACTCAGAGATACTATTGGAGACAACCATGTATTTCCCAGGCATTTGTTGCAGCCTTTGGTAAATTGCCAGTTCTCTCTCACATTTACTAGAAGAAACTTTTTGAAGTTGACTGCCTTTCCCCAAAATCTCTATTTACTCCTCATATGAATCAGAAAATTGATTTTAAGAGGTGTTATACATTTCAAAGAGGAATTAATCAGCTGTTTTATGCTTGCAGGTGTTACTATCTTAGACTGCAGGCTTTCCCATTTGTTCAGCTGCAGTCCGCTAGAAGTTTTCTGTGAATTACAGTGCAGCACATATATTGATGTCTGTCAGTAAACTCCTTGTCTATGTATATGAAATTGTAGTAATTTGGTCTGCCTTAGTTCATTGGGAATTGTGAGAATTTATTACTCTTCTTTAGTTCTTCAGGGTCTGCTGCAGTCCTGACTCGGAGCAGCACAGGCAGTAGTCTGAAGCGTCCGGACACCACAGAGTCCCTCAATTCTTCCATGTCGAATGGGACAAATGACGCTGGTAAGTGGGCTGCGTGAACTTTCAGTAAGGAGCCCTTGATTATTAAGCCACGTGTAAAATGTGTCAGTGTATCTATGATCATATATATATGACAAGATACTTACGGAAAATGGTTTATCTACTGTTTCTTTACTACTGGAAGATTTTTGAGTTGTAGGATTTAAAAACCTTAGTCTTGTAAATAAGACCTTTTTGACAGCTAATATATATGCCAATTAAATACAGCCTGTCTTTGAAGGTTTAGAGAAAAACAAAAGCAATTTGGTCTTTCTAGATCTCTTCGATCCTCCTGATGATCGAGATGATGATGGGGAAGGAGAATCAGTGGAAGAACACAAGAGTGTTATTATGCATCTATTGTCACAAGTTAGATTAGGAATGGATCTAACAAAGGTAAGCTTACTGATTGTTCCTGGGGAAGGGAGGGGGGGTAAACCCTGAACTCTGTGTAAATCAGTTCAATGTTAAGGTAATAATTTAACTGTACATCTGTTCTAATAGCTAGTTAAGCTATAATCTCTTTAGCCTGTGGGGTTTTTTGGGTTTTTTTAAATTTTTTGAATTGGAGTTGTTACTAGGAGGGGGAAAACGGCTGCAGAATAAATATATCCAACTGCTAAAATCTGGGAAAATAGTTGGCTATGGAAAGTAGCTGTTTGTTCTCTTTGAACCTGATCCTTGAAGTGCCTTGAAGCTGGGCTAAGAGGAATGCTGTATGCAGTAGTAATGTTTCTCCATGCAGTAGTAATATTTCTCCTATCGTTAGCTTCCTAGAACAGAGATCTACAAGATGCCAATGTATGGTAACATTCAATGAGACATGAATAAAATAAAAGGGGGAATTAAGCATATAGTGAAATGCTTTGCCTAATTGGGGTCTTGTTGAGTAAGTTGCTTGTGTATTTCTAAAATGCTATGTGTAGGTCTGGCAAGTAAAGAGCTGGATTTTTTGTGAATGTGATTCATGTGGGTGTCTGTCTTAAGGTTGAATGAACAATGTCCTGAAGACGTTGATCTTTTTAGGCAGCTTGGTTAAATTTAAACAAGTAATTCCAGACTGAAAAAGAGTAGGAGAGATCAATCCTATCATTAGTTCCCTTAAGTGGATGACTTTAACCGTCCAGTCTGGAGCTTGCAATCGACAATAAAAAGATAAAACTTTTCTGAAGAAATAGCTAGCAGCTCATAAGCAAACTATGGAAGGTTTCTGGCAGTCTGAATAGCAACAGATCTAAAATGTGTCTGCTTTGGGAACTCCTGGAATAGTTGAAAATTACTGATCTCAAATTAAGCTGCCAAGAAGCATGATGAGCATGCATCTTGTTTGCATCACTTCAAAGTCAGCAACAGCAATCGACAGTGCTTTTAACAGTGGTCTGTACCACACTGAAGCAGGTAACAGATGCGCAAGAATGGAACCTGCATCTGCTGCTGGGAAAGAAAAGTAGCAGGGAAGAGATGAACCTTCATCTTTGATAGAGGCCCATGAGAGGATGTAACTACATGGAATGGGATCTTGACTACAGCTGAAAATTGACAGTGTGCATGTAGACAAAATGAAATAATCAGTGTTGCTGTAATTAAGAACAGCTTTTGATAAGGTCAGCCATGTAGATGGATATGCTCGTAAGTGCGACTAGAATATGCGTAAGACAAGAGACAGTTCCTCTTAGATCTTTGTTTTTACAGAAGATGCCAGCTGGCCTGCATATGTCAGAACACATTGGTAACTTGGAGAACACAATCAGCTTACAGGCACACGAAGCCGTGGGTGCTTTGTGTGCTGTTTACCGTTTGCTTTTGAGCAGGATATTGAATTATCTTGGTCTGCAAGAGTTGTTTTTCTTCACGCAGGTGGTTCTTCCAACTTTTATCCTGGAAAGAAGATCACTGTTGGAAATGTATGCTGACTTTTTTGCACATCCAGACTTATTTGTCAGGTATTTGATTTTTAAAGTAGAGCATTAACTGGTTCTGATACTGCTTATGGCCCTTGGGGGCTGCCAGAAGTAAGTTGGTAGTTTTGAAGAATATTGCTTGGGTGTTGATGTAAACTTGAAAAATAGTTGAAGTAGTCAAGCTTCTAGTTGTAAAACAACCAAACATCCCAAAAGCTTTCCTGTATTTAAGGTAGCTGCTTGTAGCTGCTTGTATTTAATTTTGCCTGTCCTTCTTTTCTCTCTTTTGGTTCTTCTAGCATTAGTGACCAGAAGGATCCAAAGGAACGAATGGTTCAGGTGGTTAAATGGTACCTCTCAGCTTTTCATGCAGGAAGAAAAGGGTCAGTTGCTAAAAAGCCTTACAATCCCATTTTGGGCGAGATCTTCCGATGTCACTGGGTATTACCAGGCACTGAAGGTGAAGATGATATGGTTAGTTTCTGTGGTATGTTTTTGGTGCCTAGAATGCATGCAAGTAATTCTCAAAGCTTTATTAATTTACTGACTGAAATGGCTTATGCTATGATTAAGTAGGAAAATTGATTGCAATTATGGCAATTTCTTAACTCATTTCCCCCGCTCCTTCCTCCTTTTCTGTAGACAGAAGTTTTAAATATCTTGCCTAGTAAGATTTGAGCTATTAGTTTTATAAGAACTCTCTGACATACTGAAAATGTTCTCTTTTTTCCTAACTGTTTCATAGCACTGAGTATAAATTTCTTTCTTTCCATTTTTTTTTTTTTTTTTTTTTTTTTTTTGGTTATAATTTGTCTAAACCCTTGTGTTTTTAACAGTGGGGTTTCTTTTCCTCACTTACAGCCAAGAAGGCAGTGAAGTTTCTCCAGTATACTTAATTCTCCTTTTAAAATCTTTTTGTAGACTTCTGAAGTTTGGATTCTGAGCTTGGATAATATTTTAATTGTACATCTGTGTCTGGCCACTACTCTTCCTTTTGTACTTTATCAGAGTGTGTCTGCTGAAGTGAAGGACACAGTAACAGCAGTGCCACTCTCCTAAACTGAAATTGTCTAGCAGTGTATGAGCTTTTCTCTCATTTCCCAAATTTCAGTGAGACTCAAGGATTTCAGACTTACGCACGTGAACCGTAGTCAACACAGTGCCCCACTGATTCTAGAGAAAAGCTCTGGCACTTGCAGTACAGCCTGGCGTGGGGTTTTTTGTTTTGGGGGTTTTGGGTTTGTGTTTTGTTGGCTTTTTTTTTTTAACTCATTTAGGCTTCTCACCTTGAGAAGTTGCAAATGGTGATGTGGGAAGTGCTGTTGCGAGGTATTTCCAATAGCCTCAGTGCAGTATATCTGAATGTGATTGTTTAGATATAAAGTACGTGTTTTTCCCATTCACTTGCTTCTTCTTCCCACCCCCCATTAGTTTGCTCCCATCTTTCTCGTTCCTGCAGTGAAAGTTTGGACCCCTGTTTGCTGACGTAAAGACAACACTGATTTGTGCTTTCATTGCTACTAATGATGAATTACACTTTTCATGATTTGCTGCAGGAATTGAGTGTTGGTTTATGGTTTTGTGATACATATAATCTGTCATTATTAGCATGTGTATCAGACTTCATCAGAAGCAAAAATAAATGTATTTCTGCCATCTATTATTTGTTAATAAGAAATGAAGTGGATTTAAATATTACTTTGTAATTGGGTTTATACATGACTTTTGGTTTAACTGTTGTACTTGGGGACATCTCTCCAAATACATTTATACTTAAAAACAAGAGAGTAGAAGCTGCGTGTTCTTTAGGAAGCACTGTAGTTTCAGCAGTAAGCAGTTTTCTCCATCAAACTGCCAAACTGACAAATACGTTACAATCACTGCAATACTTTTGTTAGAAGCCTTCAAACATGGAAACAGCTTCTCTTGGAAGCGTCCAATGTTTTGTAAGCACTGTCAGTGATGAAAATCCTCTCTGCTGTCACGCAGGAGCCGGTTTCGGAAGGACCAGTCCCTTGGGTCAGTAAGAGCAGCGTAACCTTTGTGGCAGAGCAGGTCTCTCATCATCCTCCAAGTAAGTTGACAATCGCTTTGCTAATAGGGGTGGCATCTGGATAGGAGCGACAGTATAGTCAGCTCTTGGTTTCAATCTTGGATTTACATTTTGTCTCCAAATTTAAAAGCTGAAGGTTTTCTCTGTAAAGTGTTTGTGTGAGAAACAAACTGCAAACTCTGTTGCCATATAAGTATGAGGCACTTTGAGGTGTTTCCTGATGAATGAATTTGAACACAATAGTATTAATGTGCTGCTATTTTTAATACCTTTTTCTTCAGTTTCAGCATTTTACGCAGAGTGTTTTAGCAAGAGGATACAGTTCAACGCTCACATATGGACCAAGTCAAAATTCTTAGGAATGTCTGTTGGGGTCCATAACATAGGACAAGGTATGTGTGTGTGAATTCAACAACAGAAGATAAATTTACATTCTGCAACTAGAATTTTTGCAGAAATTATTTAAAGTCATCCTATTAAACATAAGGAATGTTTGAGTTTATGTAATTTGAGCTTATGTATCCGGGAATTGGCGATTCCTTCTGCATGCCTTGTGTGCTGAAATAATTTAGGGACCAGTTTTTCACCTGAACACAACTGTCCCTGCCTTCTCTAGAAGTGAGGCATTCTCAGCATCTAAAGAAAGCTCTTCCCCTTTCCTTTTTTATGGTACCTGGTTTTAGTGATTTCAGGAGATCGTTACGAAAAGCTTTGTAGAGGTTTTGCTGGAGGTATTGAAAATCTGATTATATTTTTCTTTGACAGGGTGTGTCACATGCCTAGATTATGATGAACACTATATTTTGACCTTTCCTAATGGTTATGGAAGGCAAGTAAATGCTCTGCTTGGTATTTCTGTTTTTAATGCCTTGTAATAGTTCATACTTATCAGTTCAAAGGTTATAAATATACGCATGTATTTATAATTGCAGGTCTATTCTCACTGTGCCATGGATAGAACTTGGTGGAGAATGCAGTATTAATTGCTCAAAGACAGGTTACAACGCTTCCATCGTCTTCCACACAAAACCATTTTATGGAGGAAAGAAGCACAGAATTACAGCTGAAATTTTGTAAGCAGGTTTCTTCAGTTAATCTCACTTTTTCTCTAGTGAAATGCTGACAGTGTTTTTTTCGAGTCAGGAGTGTAAAATAGTGGAACAGCTACACCCGGTAACTCAGCTCATGATTAGCCATCACGGGATGCCATTTTATAGCCAAGATTTGTGAGGGGAAACCTGCATAGGCCTGCATCCTGCCGTGTCCTGCTCTGAAACGTTCTCAGCTGTTGACCAAAAGGAATTTAGATTTTCACTTCTGAATTATCCGAAACTTCTTCGTCATTATTTCTCCTAGAACTAAAAATGAGGAAGCAAGCCTTGCAACACTGCTGTTCGTGCGTGTCATTAAAGCCCTGCGTCAGACTCTTACATATTTATTTACACCTGTGGTGTAGCAGGTTTTGGTTAGGCCCTGTGCACATGCCCAGAGCAGAGATCTGCTGTGACGTCAGTAAGCGGTGCTGACAAAACGAGGTCCAAACTTTTTGTTTTAAATCGCTTCTTGACACGCATTGATAGACGTCATTTGTGAAGTAGTGTTTGTGTTTCCCAGTAGTCTGGGGAAGAAGCTTTGAGTTTGCGAAACCTTCTTAAGCTTAACCTTATCACTCTAAATCTGTTTTGAAATCCTGTAATTAGTTTCCTGAACTTTAAATGTAGATACAGCCCTGAGGCGAGACCTGTCTTATCCTGGAACAGCGCTTCCTTTTAAGGTTTATCCAGTTGAACTCATTCGTGCAAAACTCCTCACTTGTAAACAGAACCCTCATTTTTCTGTACTGTGATGGACACTTTAAGGGCTGGTACAGGAACAAGGAGAAAGTTTTGATCCTTTAGGGTCTTTCAGTTACTGTGCGACAATCAAGAAATGACCGTTTCTTTCTGTTTAGTTCTCCTAATGACAAGAAACCCTTCTGCTCCATTGAAGGAGAATGGAATGATGTCATGTACGCAAAATACACAACAGGGGTAAAGCAGCTTTTATTTTTCTTTTCATCAGAAATAGAAGATTGTGCTTAAAAAGTTGTTGTTTTGTTGGGTTTTTTTGGCAACTCCTGTAAGCTGTCCAAATGATCAGAAGAATGCTGAATTCAGGATAGAAGTCCTGAATTTACTTTGTTAATTTACTTTTAATGTAACTTGATTTTTGTAACAACAACAGAATCTAGAGAATGACACTTTTCATGTATTTTCTGACAACCAGCGTACTGGAGTGTGAGGGTATATAAATTCTAAGTCTAGATAAAGACCTGATTTTTTTTTTTTTTTTTTTTTAAATCTCACTCTCTAGGAGAACACTGTCTTTATAGATACCAAGAAAATGCCTACAATTAAGAAGAAGGTAAGGAAATTGGAGGACCAAGACGACTTTGAGTCTCGCTGGTAAGAACTTCGGTTAAACGGGCAAATTGGGGTATTTTTAGTTAGACCAAGGTTTGCAGTATGCAGTCTGGCTGGTGGTGTGTTTAATCCAGTAGCTGCACAGATGTGCTCCTCGTCAGCCTTTGTGGCAGGACAGAACCAAGGTGCAAGCAGGCTGGGGCGTTAACGGGGAAGAGGAGAGTCATAGTTCTTGGTCACATCCTCATCGGTACCAAGTGTTCTGGGGGGGCCAGAGACCTCCGCTCCAGCCTCCCCATTCCTGGCAATAGGCAGTGCAGTTGTGGTTTCATATGTATTGGGGTGGTTTTCTGCCCTTTCGCTGAGACCTACCTTAATTCAAACAAGTACCAGTGACTAATAGCCAGTAAGATGTCTCCACAACCTTGTAGCACTTTGCTTCTATAAAGCAGTCTCCATTCAAATTTCTTTTTTAAGCTTATGGAAAGATGTAACCTACAACTTAAAAATTCGAGACATCGATGCAGCCACAGCTGCAAAGCATGCGCTTGAAGAAAGACAGAGAGCTGAAGCCAGAGCCAGGAAGGAGAATGAGACCTCATGGGAAACAAGGGTGAGCTTTATTTGACATGTAAATGCCCTCTAACCTGCAGCATTTGTTCTTTTCCACCGAGTCTTAAAAAGCTTACATCTGATTATTCTCTTTTTTCTAGTTATTCCATGAAGATGGAGAATGCTGGGTTTATGATGAGCCACTATTGAAACGACTTGCTGCCAGTAAACACTAGGTGGGTTATAAAGCCAGAAAACGTTCAAGCCTTGGCTTAGCAGAGTTTACATCTGATACCAAGAGAGTCATCAGTCATCACGTACGTACCGTTTGGAGAGCCTGACCCCTCCAGCTACAGTGGTTCCTATCTCAGGGATACTGGACTTACTGGTGCAGATAAGCAATTAAATGAAACGCACAGCGTCTTGGCTGTGCAGCGACGTACGCTGGCCTCTGCCCTGCTGGTGCTCAGGCTTCCACGGCGGGCTGGCGGGGCCCTGTCACTGACGCTTCTGACGCCGGGAGGGCCTGGGCCATGAGGCACGAACACTTTGTACAACCACTGTGAAGGCCATGGCATTGGTATCGGTTGCATAATATTCCTGGGTCCTAAGTATTTAAAAAAAACAAGAAACAAACCGCAAGACGTCATTTAAATCTAGCTACTGTTTGCAATGTGTAAATATGAGGATTCCTTCAATGGGACAGTTTGTTAGAAAATGCTACGTAAATGTTATCTTCCACCTGTATGATAATCAAATCTTTTGGCATTTCAGTGTCTTGCCCAAAATAACTTTGTTATTTTGAGATCAAAATGTAACCATAGATAATTCTACTCAATGCATCTTAAAGCTTCATAAAATAGATTTTTCAAACTTATCTTATGGACTTTTTATTTATTTAATAATAAACCTTTGCAGCAAGACTGTTTTTTCAGCCGAGTGATGATCAGTTGTTTTATGTGAAATGTATATTTTTTTCCCCCCACTGGAATCCTTGCAGCTAAACCTACTTCTTGAAGTAGTTAATGAACTAGCAAAAGGAGCAGAATTTGTAGCACCCACAGCAGAATTTTTCTGGACTCTACAGCCAGCCTTCATCTCTCCTCCACTGCTGGCAAGGTAGTCATCTTCACATTTCTGTGCTTTTGCCTGCAGTTAAGTAATGGTTAAGTACCTAGATGTAGCAATCAAACTATTTTTCTTTCCACAGTTAAAATCTAGCTTTTATTTGGTTTCATCTCTATTTTGTCTGTTGCACATACAGAAAAACTAAAAAACAGCAGTGTGAGATTGAAGCCTTAGGCTTTTTCCCCTCCCACCCGCTCTGCGACTCCTGCAGGGGAACTGCAGAACGCTTTCTCTGAGGAGCTGGAACGGCTGCCGTGCTGCCGGAACAAAGTCCAGGGCCGTCACAGCAGACTGGCGCAGCACAGCCCTTCGGACAGCAGGAGAGGAGAAGGTGGCATCCTTCTGGTGGTGGGCGGAACTCTCCCTTTGCTCCAGCGTGAAGTCAGGGCTGTGCCTTTTCTTAACAAACTAAGGAGAATAAGGAGGAAGGGTGGCTGGGAACTTTCTTGAGGAAAGCTTCCTCAGTATCTGAATGGACGTCTTCATCCCAGCTACCACTACAGCCCTGTCTTAATAAAAATAGGTTTGCAATGTTTGTGTTGCAGAAAGCACCTGTATTACACATCACTGCGCGGCAAGGTGGCAATTTTATTTTAATATTTTATGGTAAGGGAGAACATTCAGAGTTGATGTGTAAGCTTTGATGTCCTTGATGGAAGTAACGTCAATCATCAAAGAAGATGGGGGCAAGAAAACAAGATGAGGTATTTCACCAGACAAAGAGTTCTGTACTTCTGAGACAGCTGTAACCTCCAAGTCCCCTTCGTGCTTTCCATATCCAACCACCTGGAAAAAAGGTACCAGAAAAGAAACTTGGCTCTAGGCTTCCATAATTTGGATCTCAGTCAATGTTCATCTGCCCTGACAATTAAATACAGGTACTTAAATACAATTCAAATGACAACAATAATTAGAAATGTAGAAAATGTGAACAGTAGTGTGGATAGCCACCCCATTAAAGGTTAGATTATGGAGCTCTTACACCCCACCCTCACTGGGCTCGCTGAGCTTATCAATGTTTGGCATTTCAGATGTCAGGGATGTGGAGCTGACGGACACTCACGTGAACGCTGAGCACTTTCTTCTTGTTGCTTCTGTGCGCTTGGAACCAGGTGACCAGGTCTGATTTTGTAACAGACTTCAGAGCTTCAATCTGAAACCCACAGGAATGATGAGGTTTAAGTAGCACAGTGGCGATTCAAGTAATTTTAAACATAAGCATGGTTTCTCTACAAACTATATCCCGTTAGCTAAAAGAGCCTGTTTAAAAATAGCACGTAGTTTTAGAACCAGTGTCTCAGTAGTAGCATCACTCCCCCTCTTTAAGCTTTGCATGTGAAACTGCTGCAAAAAGCAATGTGCGAGTGTTCCCCTGAACAACGGCGAGCGCCCACCGACCTCTCGGGCCAGCCTGTCGAAGAGATACTGCTGCGTCACAACTTCATTCCAGTTCCGGTCCACTTCTTCACCAAGGTGGGAGTCTTCACATTCTTTAAGTTTTATCAAAGCTGTAACCTACATTTGGAAAAGACAAAAACAATTAGTTTCACAGGGTTTTAAAACTACCTTAATTTACCATCATATTCACCAAAGTTGAAAGAAAACCCAAATTACATTAACAAGGTAGTTCACTGCTTTCAAACTTAACTGTAAAGGGCCAGAGAGCAAATGTTTAGAGATTGACTGCGGAAGGGAGTAAGAGGCAGGATTTAAAAGTGAGTCCTTTGTCCAGAAAAACCTCAGAAATACACCAGAGAGCAGTAACCAAATCCTCCAGTTTAGGTGTCATTCAGCAGTTGAAGAGTTTTTCAAGATCAAGCCTTACCTGGGTGCTAAAAGCATCTTCAGTTAAATGCTTGATCTTCTCTTCAAAGCAAGCAAGAAACTCCTCTATTTTCTTGTCAACCAATTCAGAACTAAAAGACAGATAATTAAATCAGGCAGGAAAAACAGAATACTGGGGTAAAGCAGCAGAACAGCCCCCAAATGACGAAGGACTGTTTGGGTCAGACTTGCTTCCCTCCACCCCTGAAAAGCTCACACATCTGCCAACACCAGCTTGTCTATCTTCCCTGGTATCGGGGAGTAAAACCAGTGCTCTGATTTTCAGCTGTATTAAGTGTTGCTCAAGCACAGGGACTTCAGATAACCAAGCAGCACGAGGAGTCGCTGCTGCGGGGGACGCAGGCTTACTGTATGCAGCAGCAACACGTGCCCGAGCTGCTGTATCAGGAACCCCAACCGCAGCCTGGAGCCCTGCACAGAAATACTGACGGTCTCTTTAAGAAAAGAAAAAGCATGTGAAGTGATGGATTGTGGTTTTTAAAACATTAAAATCTTCACCAATAAGACAGACCTCACTAATGGAAGTGTCATCCAAATGTGAAAAATTAAAAGGCAGCAGTACTCTGTGCTAATTAAACTTCCACTGAAACAGTATTATTTTTGCACAAGTTGCATATTTTTCAAATACTCCGTCAATAATACCTGTAGTTAGCCCCAGCTTTGGACACAACCATGATGCTCTGTCTGCTGAAACTGGGCCAGAAGAGCAGCTACGCAGGATTTACTTGGCAACAGCCTGAGCTCTCCGGGCAGCACATCTTCAGAAGGGCCATACGACGTTTTACTTGGTCTTCAGAGTGCTCTTCCCTATGCCAGCCAGGACTGCTGCAGTTTAAGAAGCTTAAAGCTATTGCTTTATTTTGGCGGTGCTTTCCAGTCACTGTGCCACAACTGCCAGCAGCAGCACAAGCTGAGGCCAGAACTGCTCTCGTGAGGCTCCCTTTGGGCTGCTGCATAGCTCCCTGCATAGCATGAAAACACAAACCCTCCACAGCCTGAAGCAGGTGAGAACTCGCAAGTGAGAGGTCAGCTGTGACCTGCTCTAACTGAACAAGCAGAAGATGAGGTGCAACTCTCATCAGTAATTTGTCAGCTGGATGCTGTGCAAATACACCACTTACTTACACAAAGTACGCCACGTGAACATGGTCACAGAGTTTGATACCTCACTATGTCCCATGAGGCTCAGGTGTTCAGCACCTGAACACATGCAAGGTCCACTGGCCCCCCTTGTTAACCTTGACTTTTCTAAAACCAGTTGCCATGAATTTCCTGTGCTGAATTCCTTCTTATTCACATGACAGCAACAACAGCTGCCATTTACAGTGATGCTTTGCCCAGCTGGACGGGCCAGCTGAGTCCTGGAGCCCCAGGTCAGCAGAATCCAGACACCTCCATGCAGAGCCTGACTGCGTCAGCCCGAGCCTCTGCCCGGGGACATGGTGGGCACGGACACAGAGGGATAAGGTCACCCAAAATGGGTGCTGGCAGCCCCGGGTCCCTCCCGCGGCCCACGCCTGGGACTGGTGATGAGCACGAACCACAGAGCACGCACTTACTTGTATTTGGTTGCCTGGGTTGCTACTGTGACCGAGAAGCCAAGAATGCCAGAAGTGTTCCTGCAGGTGGGGTACACGTGGTAGCTAAAAAAAAAAGGGGGGTGGGGGTGGGGAAATAATAATGTAATTCCACAAGCACAATTAAATTTTCAGTTACAGGATATGCTACAAGTTAAAATATTGTTGGTACTTCAGAAAGAAAAATCTCAGATATAAATTCTCAATAGTCATCTTTCCTTTATTTCGTGCATCGCTGCACTTCAGTGTTCTCATTTTCAGGAAATCCTTTTAAGCTTGGCAGAGTATCTCTGTTTGTGTTCCTGCAAACTAATTCATCAGTGACAGACCTGGAGCTGTGAAAAGCTTGTTCCAGTTCCCCGAGGCAGAGGGTGCCTCTGAGGGAGGCTGCTATGCACCACCACGTCCCTGGGGAACGGGGAGCCGATTTCGGCAGAAGGGACAACCTGATGCTGAGTAATTCCAAGTTAACACACTGGTAGGAGACACAATTCTCACAGGACTCAAAAGCAACTTGGTTGCAGCTTGTATCACTGGCTGCTCCTGGTTTTGATGTGTTTGTGTGGCTCCTTCCACTACACCAACTAAGGAATTAGCCACTGTGCTGGAAGGGTTTCCAGTGTAAACATACGAGGGAACAGCAGGTGCGTCAGAGCTGTCCTGCTCCACCGGGAACTCACCCGAGGGTCTGCTTGGTTCTCAGGAAGTCAAAGCAAGGCTCTTCCATGTGCATCTGAAACAGAGCACAAACGCGTTACCGCAGAAGCGATGCTTCCCCGCAGGCTGCCCTTGAGCTCCACACAGAAACATGGTCACGACACGCGAGAACAACTGAAGCGCTGCCTTCCCAGCGGCACCCCCTGAACTGGGAGAGGTCTCGGTCACCTGGAGGTAGCTAAGAGAACAGGCTTCCATACCGCCCATCACTGCAGCGGTTCGGGGATCCCGTCCCCAACACTCGGATGTTTCATCAGAACAAGCAATAGGTATGTGCTGTCCCCTCTGTACAACTTAGCCCCGTGGCCTCATCGTAGCCCCAAGCACCGTTTTCAGAGAAGACCCTTGGAGGACTTAGGAGACACAAACACCAACTCACCACAAGCAGCTCCATGAGGGTATATTCCCTTAGGTTCCTGGCACCTGACTAGAAAGAAAATGAAGAATTCAGGGTGATTTTGTGGAGTTAAACGCCACAGTTCAGACCCAGGTGACAGCTGTGGCGTGCACCTCAGCCTGGCCTGCAGCGCTACGTTACAGTTCACAGCAGGGACAGCTGGGAAGTTCTTGTTTCTGGCGGGGGCCTGGCCCCGGCCCTTGGAGGGGAGGGCTTGGCCCAGGACCATGAGATCAGTGGCAAGGGCACCAGGACAGCACCAAGGCACAAACCCCGCTGCTAAGTGCTAGCCCAGGCCAGGAGGGGAAGACGTCGGTTCCAGGGACCACCATGCGCTGCGAGAGCCCACCTGGGCTCAGCCTCTGAGCTGAGGGCGCGTGCCGACGTGAGAGACTGCTCTCCAGACTGCGACATTAGTACAACCCCAGCCTCGGCGGCTACCGGAGGGAACAGGCAGCACACACCACGCTGTTGCATTACCTGGTAATACACCGTCACCTCGGAGTTGGCATCACCTTTGTTGAGGGTTTTCACCTTACAGAGCAGATGCGTGTTTGGCAGATCCACCACCCGGAACTGAACAGGGCAGAGGTGGGCCAGAGGGGCAAACTGGAGCTTTCTGAAGGGAGCGCAAACAGCAAAGTGTCAAACGCCCGCTCACTTCGTACCCAAAACCACCAGAACACCCAGACGTTCACACGCTCAGTCTGACGTTGTCTTCCCCTTCCCCAAACCAGAACAATGTCCAATTAAACTGCCATGATGAACGGCCACCGCCCGCAAACTAAACCCCGGCAGCACTGCATCCAGGAGGGGGGGAAGGGAATTCCTGCATCGCTCCCACCCTGACCCCTTCCCTCCAGAAAAGAATCTTCACTTGATTACAGCTTCCACATAACGAGTGGTGCAAGAATGAAGAGATACTCACTGAACAACGTAATTCAGAAAATCCTTTGCTTCCTAGGAGAGAAAGCATCAATGTAAGTTTTATTTAGCAGAGAATTAATTCCCCAATTCACAGCCACACCGCGCTGCACATCGCTCGGGAAAGTGACCCCCCCGAGCTCTGTCGTGCACCTACGTCCCTGCCCCCTCGCCTCACCCAAGTCCCTCTGGAGACCTCTGTGCCCCACTGCACAGCAGACAGAATCTCCAGGCAGTTCCTTGCACTGTAACTTCTCCAGAAGGAGAACGCAGCAGCCAGAGGAACAGCATCAGCCATTAAGCAGCCAAGGGTGCACACGGGAAGAGGTAAGGCCCCTCTCGTGTGCACGAAGCTGGAGCTCTGGGAACAGGCCTCTGGGGTTTAAGTGGAGGAAATGGGAGGAAGTAAGAGAAACAGTAACTGGTGTAGGAGCTAGGGGGTTGCACGTGCCACACGGTGAAAGGAGCTTAGCTCACACGGAGGCTGCAGCAATATATAAAAGCACTTCGAACAAAGGCTCTCAGCAAACCACGACTGGATTCTCAGACCTCCTCCTGTTCCACCATTACAAGCTGTGACCTCCCAACATTAGCATGTTTTCTTTAGGAGGCTTTAAACATCTTGACGATAAACACCGCCAGCTAAGACAAACTTCTTGGCACAAATGGTAATCACAGGTGGTTTCTCTCCCACGCCACACGCAGGCCCTCAGCAACGCGGGACACGCAGGGCTAAGCCACACAACAACTCTGATTTAAAAAGCCTGACAGGACTACATGAGACCTAGTCCCAGGGCAGAAGACTTCGGTGAATGCTGCAGGTGTTTAGCGAGATTGAAGATAACCAGACCTCAGTGAGGTTTGATCAAATCATGCAGGCAATCCAATTTCCAGGAGACATGTACTCCGAGGGAAGCCTCCTCTTTCATGACATCAGCATGGCAATTTCTCCTTATCAAATACATCAGTACAGCAAACAATAGAGAAAACGGGGGCAGCAGGGGCAATACAGGCTACAGGTGTATTTCCACCACATTTTCCCCTCTCTACAGTTTAAATCTGAATTCCTGAAAACCCCGCTCTGTTCAAATTGGCAACTATGGACTCCCCAGTGGCTTTCCCAGACGAGCATTCCCAAGTCGTCCGAGGTGAAGCTGCCCCGTGCCAGCGAGCCTCCACATTGCCGGTACGGCAGAGGCAGGCAGCGGGCAGGGGAGCGCTGGAGCTGTGGCAACGGCATCAAAGCACATTTTAAGAACAAGTTTGAGCGCGTCAGCTGCTGAAGCTGTACTTACTCTGCTTGTGAAGTTTCCTTGTACGAGACCCTCTACAAAAAGCTGTGATTTGAAAGCCTTAACGAAGGACGAGAGAGACTCGATGGAAAGGCCGTTCATCAGGGTCTGGTATTTATCTATCATGGACCACCTGCCGTGTTCTAAAATTAGGAGACGCACATCCCTGCAACGCAAGAAGGAAAACAAAACCACAGGCCGTCGAGAGCTGTTTAATACAAAAGAGCCCGTTTCTGACTGGGGATCGCCCTGGAGACAGGGAGATGGTCCCCAGGAGCATCGCTGGGGGCTGAGCCTGCCCTCCCTCAGCGCCTGCTGTTGGCTGCAGGTCGCTCCAGAACAGCGGCTACAGGGTGTCCAATCTGCCCCCCGTGTCTGGTGTGCTGGCTGCAGAGCTGCCTGAGCTCACCCCGGAAAGAGCCTCCATGAGTGCAGAGCATCGATTCCCGAGCTCTTCAGCTCAACCTCAACATTTGCTGCTGTTTCAATTTCAGGTGAGTTTCAGAGGATACCCATAAATTTCAGGCATCACTATGCAGCCACTTTTTGCACTCCCCCAGAACTCACTTGGCCAGAGTCTCGGGCTTGATGAGGATGTTGAAGTACGTTTTCTTCAGCTGCTCTGTTATCATTTCAAAAACTGCTGGAGTAAAGCTGAAGTCAGACAAGTAATCGATGATGAGCTGAAACAGAAGCTGTAAAGAAAACAGTTCTAAGTTCTTGTTTGTAAAGACCCAATTTAAACTTAATCTTATAAATTAATAATAATAAAAAAAAGTCATCATTATTTGGTCAACATAAGAGAGGTGCAGGGTTACGAAAGCACATTCCTCAGTTCTGTTAGATGTTCTTCACTGAACAATTCTATACCAAATGACAGTCAGTTTCAAAAGGACTGCATTTTTAGAAAGTGAGTGAAATAAGCTCAGCATCCCAAATCAACAGGAGTTTCCACATTCTGTTGAAACAAACCAAGCTTGTATCTCCAGCATGTCTGTATTAGATATTCCAGTTTTTCCTTTTATAGCCAACCAGCACAATGACATCACAACAGAGCAACACTCATAATTAAAAAAGAACACTCAGCCCATGCCATTTGCACCTCTGGCTTCTTCTGTTAAACCTCACATTACAGACGACTGACAGCCACGTTAAAGCTCCAGTCAGGCTCTCGCGATGGAGGCCTAAGGAAGCTCGGCGGCGTTCTCCTTGTTTGTGCTTGCCACGTCTCGCAGGGCCAGCGTTTAGGGAGCGGGAACAGGGACCCCCCAAACCTCGTAAGGCAAGCTCTTCGCAAGCCAGCAAAGAAAAACCGCACCCAGAATGAGCATGTGCAGAAGCCCTGTCTGCGAGGTCATGCTGTACACAGAACCCGTGTTCAGACACACTTCCCCAGACAGCGTGCAAACAGCCTTAGCTTATAGATGGAGAGGCTCGAACACGCTAAAGGCACAGGGGAGACTCACAGCTCCTCCTAAAGGAAAAGCTGTTAAAGTCTTAATGGAGATACAATTAAAGGAAGATTTCTCTTAAGTCAGCCTAAGGTCGGTAATTTGAGCTTATTTAAGTGAATAAAACTACATCTTTATACACGTAAGCACATGAAAAAGCATTTGATGCATCACCCTGTATCTGAACAGAGATACACATTTTCCAATTTAAAACACCCCACATAAACATTCAGCGCTCCAGCCAGCCAGGCTCCAGCTGCTACGAGAAAAAGCACATCCACCGCAAAGCAGCATGCATGCAAGTGTTCAGCAGATCAGCAGTGCTTACAGGTAGTTTATGATTGAATCCTTTCACTCGAATGACTAAGCCGTGCTCTCCAGCTACGAGCTTGTATTCCAGCTGAGCGACGTCTGCTTCATACGCTGGTTCACCAAGGTTGTGGGAAAGGATGTTTACGAATGTATCAAACAAAACTATGCTGGATGGGGAAAAGGGCAGCAGGTTAGAAAGAAAGAAAGATAAAAAGGAATAGAAAGACGATAAAAATCCAGCCCAATGAGTTTGATCGTACACACAAGAAGTTCCCCAACAGAAATAAATACTTGAGTAAAATGAGATTCAAAATTTTCAGCAACCCTGGGAATACAGAATGCAAGTTTCCCTTTGCCCAGAAAGCACACAACACTACTTTAAAATTACGCTGACACTCAGCTATTCCTTGCAATGAATAAGATTCCAGTTTCACATGATTTAAGCTCTCTCTAAGGTAGGAATGCACACCGTAACATGCCAATGCTCAACGCATTGCATAATGACAGAGATTTTTACACTCTGTGTAAAGGAATGGGGGGCGGATGGACTCAGTTATGCTGAAGACCTGAGTAATGAGATGACTATTTATCTATCAAGATAAAAAAAATAATAACAAGCTGTCGCAAATCAGGCTATACAATGTGGAAATTGCAGTCCGGGCTTTCAGATTTTTGTCTGGATTCCAATTCAAAGTTCAAACCAACAAAGCCACGATGAAAACAGATTTCTAAAGGCCTTCCCAGCACATCAGTTGTGCAGGCCTCGGCAGGCTTGTGATAAAAGCCCTGTGGAATTTGTTACAAATGGCAGAAGCGCAGCACGCGCAGAGCTGTAATCTTGTGGCCTGCCTAACGAGCAGCTGGGTTTCTAAACGCTGCCGAAAGTCGCTTCACCTGCTCCTGCAGGCTCCCAAGCTGCTGGTTCAGGACACGACCGTGGACTGCTCTTTGCAGGACCGGCTCCTTCTCTAAGCCCTTCCTGCTGGCATGTGCACTGCTGCTGCTATTATTTTTTCCAACCCTTGCACTGGGGAATAACACACCATGACACTCCTACGCATCTCCTGGCTACAGTAACGACTTGCTGCAGAACCAACCTCGCTGAACTACAGATAAGACCACAAGGGAAGTGTAAGAACATGAAAAGAGGAAGCCTTATTCTATTTTAGTTTAAAATTCATCTCTCTTCACGGCTTTTTCACTAGATATGGTAATTAAGTTACTCTGCAAGATAAGCATAAATAACATAATCCTCACTTCTCTGCAGACTGCTGTATCAACGGAGAGATCAGATGGAATCGAACATAACCTGGTGGGGAAAAAGAAACTTAAATGAGCTATTGTATGAAAAGGGAGAGCTTTCTAAAGTCAAATGTATTTACATCAGGTTTTTCTTTGGTCACAATCTGAGTCTAATGAAAATGGTCATTCAGCTATAAGAATATATTTTTGCTTATATTAAGTCATCATCAAGCATCTTTTCTTTTTCACTCCAAAATCTTCCTTAAAACCACAAATATTAGCAAACTTAAAGCTGTGCTTTGCAGAATACTAACTCCCGTGGCGTGACCAATATAAGTAAAAAGGAAAACTCCACAAAATATCCATTTAACAGACACTAAAAATTGTGACATTCTGCTTGAAAGCAGCAATATATTTTCCACATTTGTCTCAGATCCAGGCTGTATTTTTCTTTCTGTAGAAGAAACCATAGTCTCTCCTAATTAACGTGTCCTGTCATTCTCAAGCCCCTGTCTCAGTGCTGTACTCTGCCTGCCCAATTCCACCCATAGCCAGATGCTCAGAAGTCAATATATTTCAGGGATTTCACTTTTTTAACCTGAGGCATCAGCAGGGTTTCTTTGTTGCAAGGTAGTTTACCTGCTACTCTTTCATTGTAGCTAATAAACATATCAAAAGGACCACGGAAGAGCTGACAGTAAACACCAAGTTTAAATGGTGAAAAATACCACAGGTTATTTGCCTTCCAATAAATTCCAGCTGGTAAAAACAGGGACCTCCCATTCTTCCGAAAGCCCGAAGGTGCATTTACCTTTTGGGATTTTGAATTTATCATCCTTCCTGTACCAGAGACAGCCTTGTTGTGTGCTTAGTGCTTTGACTGGATATTCTGTCTCAGGGCAGTCAGCAACTTTCAAAGCAAAGTCAGTAGCTAATGAAAAGAAAAACCAAACCAAAACCAGAAGTTAGTGGGTTTCGCAGACACAGCCAGGCTACATGCAGGAAAGTCTTCAAAATTACCAACAAAATACATTTTTCCCCTCTCGGGTTGCTAAATTATACACGATAATGCTTCCCTGGACCCAAAGAACACCTGTTTGTCAGTTCCACACCAGAACGGTGGCTCAGAGCAGTGCAGAAATGGTGATGCTGCATTCCATCCAGCATACAAGTTATGGGTTTATTTTCATTTGGTTTTGGCAACAAAGCCAGATGGTATTTAGACACTTTCAAAACCAGCAGGATTAAGCAAACAGAATTACTCTCCTCAAGTGCTGGCAGCTCTGTGTTAACTCTCACTGATCGTGTGCGGCCTGCTCTGTTCTGGCTGTATGATCTGTAAGTCTACACCTTAGAAAAACTCAGTTCTCATAAATAAAACAATATTAAGTAAAATTCAGCTGAACAGAGCTCCCATATTTTTTAACTTGCAAAATCAGATTGATGTTCAGATGGAAATTAAAGAGTGTTTCTAAACCACAGAAAATTCCCAAGCAAATTACTGAGGCAAGATTTCACTCATGCTCAGGTGCCTTACCTATGTATTTGTTTTCTTCTGGAAGGTGTAAATCCTGATTTAACACAAAGTCACTGGCCCATAAATCACTCCAGTACTTGTCAATATCTATTAAAAAAACATGAAATGCATTTAGTTCAACAGGAAGCTATCCTATTTCTTAGGCCAGTCATCTCATCTCTTAGCTATCTCCATGAAGATTCGCAGTACGATGGGAGTTTCTTAACGTCACCTGGCTCATCATGAATCTTTCTAATGCCCTTCCTACGAGCTCCCCTGGCAGGAGACTGTAGCAGTCCTATTACAAAGTAAATCCAGCCTGTCTGCATTAGTAGTCCAGATACCAACGCGCCCTGTCCTTCATCGTTTGTGTTCCTTTCCCTGTTTGGGACCTGAATGGCAGCCAAGCGGAGGGCTCGCTGGGATCCCTGCCTCCTCAAACAGTTCTAAACTAGGGAGTGGGAATCAACTGATATCCAACAACAAAGAACTATTACTGAGTAGGACAGAGCATCTGACTTAACGACAAGGTCAGCTCGGCACTGTGGCTTCATTTCCTTACTTCCGTGTCTTTGTATTTTGTGTGGTCACCCTTTTAATATCTCTGCTGCCTGAATCAGCCATTCCCTAAGTTTCTGCTGCTGTTTTACCTTCCACGCTGTATTGTGTTCCAAACCACCGCTCTTTGAGATGACACTGGCCTTCGTTGGCAGCAGACAGCAAAACGAGGTTGGCTCTCTGAGGACTGAGCTGGTTAAGGGCATCAGCAATGATCTACAAGTTCAAGACAATATTTCAGTTCAAATGTAACTCTGGCTCTGCCTGACCAGCAAAGACTTCTCAGTCTGAACGTAAGAAGAATATGACAGAAAAACAAGATTTGCTTTCTGAGTATAAAAAGAGTGATTCAATGAATACAAAACCTGTGCCTGTATTATGCCTAATTATATGCCTATATATGTGCCTACATTATACAGTACACCTGTATTTTTCTTGCTTCAAAACATGTAATCAGAGTTCAAAGACTATTTACCTCAGGCTTGTATTCAAACAGGAGCTGGTCTCCTGTCAGAAAATCCTCCTTCTGAAACATCTGCATGTTCTCACAAAGGTTTTCCACATAGTCAACTGGATCTGTCTGTAAGCAAATGAATAAAGTTATTTTTCACATAATCAGAAAACTAAAATACCAATTTTCTGTTCTGAGAAGAGCTTGACTGGTCAGGTATGTTGAGCATGAGTTGCATGCTGTGCTTGTTACGGCATTTAGTTTCAGTTATTAAACTAAATATATTTCATAACCATATCAAAAGCTCAGGGCTCCTCTGAGAATCCTGAAATCTCAGACATCATCTTTATAGAAGAAATGACCTTGAGCATGCGTTTACAGTCATTAAACCTACTAAGTTAAGGACCCAGTAGAATGCACTCCTTGCCTCTAGGGAACACCAGCAGAGTCGCACAAGTCAAGATTTAAAGTGATCTGGCAGTTGGAAAGAGCAAGCTGAGGAACTGCTGCTGCTGCATGAGTATCTCTGATTCTGCTTCATTCCTAAGTTCTCTGCCATGATGTGCACCGTGAGGAGGAAGAGATTTTCCTGTTTGGACACGAAAGTATAGATTGCCTTTTAACTGTGTGAGACTGCCTGGTGGAGAGCTTCTTGCCGAGTGCTACTTGTTTTTTTTGAACCAGCCAGCATCATACCGTGCAGATCCTGGGTCCAGCTACAGACCACAGCTTGCGTGAAAAGAGGCAAGTTTGACACGTCTGTGTCTTATAAACGGAGTGGAAAACATGACCAAGAATTTCTTAAGACACTGTACATCTGAGGAAACATTAAACCTCTCTTGGGGCACATAACCGCCTATCCCAAACCCACGCCTCTGTGACCATTATTCTTCAGGATGGCCGCATACCAGCTCTTTCCATGAAACAGAGGAGTGGTGGGCCGTGACCAAGTCATTCATCTGTCCCCGAGATACCCAACCCCATCACAAAAGCACGTACATACCTCTGCTCCTTGCTGTCTGAGTTAAATCCCTGCACTGTCAGTAACCTCTTAATGACCACTCCAAATCAACTGGCAAAAGAGGCAGGGCTCTTAACAGTGGGTACTCCCCAGTGCAAACTGGGGTGTTTTCTTATCCCCACCTGGCTTGATACTGGGAAGCACACAGTCTGTTAGAGCAGTAACAGTTTTGGGGAACATAAAATTCTAGCTGGGAGTACTAAAAAGAACCAAGACGACTAATAAGAACGTTTCAGGACTAAATAATTTCAAACTGGACAACCTCTGTTGGCAATGATTAAAGATGGAATCATAAAGCTGTAGGCAGGGCAACAGACATTCATTCCTGCTATGTCTGCTACACTGTACAGCCTTCTTTCATTGATTTGTCGTTCTTCTTCACTGTTCTGGGGAAAGCTTTTGTTAGGAGAAGACAGTCTGTTTTAATTTTGTAGTAGTTGAACTTTGCTAACAAATCCATAAAAGTTGTATGCCACTAAAAAACCCACCGCATAGCATTAAAAAAATGCACTTGTAGATCAGTGTAAGCTTGTTCCTACCAAACAAATCCACTGCTCTGTTATCTCTCACCCGGGGCTGCTGGCAGCAGTCCTTGCTGTCTGTATCACTTGCAAATAACACCTCTGTTCTTCAAAGGCCACTCAAGGCACTCAATATCCTCCGTATACTATTTCGAAAGCAGAGCTATGGATGCAAAGATTTGCTAAAAATAACATTTCTAACATCCTGATGCTCACAGCAGACTGGCAAGTCTTAAAAGTGTCTGAAAATACTGGGAGCATCTGGAAAGAAAAAACCCTTCACTTTCGGTATTTCCTATTTTTTAATCCTTCTTGCATCTGTGTACCTTAAAGCAACCACTAAACTTCCGCGATGCTTTCAAGCCATATATGCAGTATATGGATCTGTCTGCCCAAAAGGAAATCTTCGTGCTGTTCAGAAAAAACAAGCTACCTAATATGAAAAAGAGCATGGCTAAATGTAGTAAGAGTAAGAAAGCCGCTGAAGTAAGGCTTCTCTCAAATTATCTAAATTGTGTTCCCTTCTTTACCTTTAATAACCTTCAAATAAGACTTTTTCTAATTGCTATTTCAGGAAGCCAAGGAAGACTTGACACAAAGCCACATCTAACTGTGACGTTGCAGCAGCACTAGGCGGTCATTGGCACCGCAGCCTCTGTGAGGCCGGGCCGCAGCAAGCCACACCTTCCACACAACACCGCTCTTCTACTCCCAGAAATCAGTGGTGCCAAAACAGCTTTAAAAAAGTGAAATCAGACAAAAATACTGAAGAGCTCCAAACAATGTGCAGGGCACTATTTAACAGGCACAGAACTTCACAGACAAGGGCCTAATGATCAAAACTGAAAAAGAGCCTACCATGAAAACAGTGATATTTCATTCTGCTAAGGAAAAAGTCACAATATTCCTCTGCCTAGAATACAGATTCTTGCAGCAAAATACGGGCTCATTAAATGCACAGTCTCTTCCAGTTGAACACAATTTTGAAAATGTGTTTCAAAATTAAAAATAAATCCATTTTATGGTTTACCTATATCAACACAAAACAGTGGGTGAATACCTGTTCCTGATAGTGAAATTCATTAGCTTCAATCTTCTGTATTTCTTCCCATATTCTGTAAAGGGGGAAAACAGGATAAAAGTGGATTTCCTCCATTATTCTACAACATTTATTGAGAATCTGGAAAAAAGCAGTTTTCTAGGAAAGGGATCAAGGGTGAGTTCAGGGATTCATTCGGGTACAAGACACAGAAGCCAGTGGTACACGCACTTCCCTTCCATCCAAAAGGGCATTTCTCAGTTGGCCAAAAGTTCTGCTACCTTCCAAAGAGGAAGAGACTTAACCACAAAGAGTCACAATCGGATACCAAATTACCATAAAGGCTAACACCAGAACACCACCATAGTCCTGGCTCCCACAGATTTGGCTCAACGAATTTATTTAAATAAACACAAAACTGTACCTAACGTCTACACTAGTTCAGCTTATTACAATTAGAAATTGGATCACAATAAATCAAACTAAAAGCACCAAGAAACAAGCATAAACATTTAGTAAATTCATTTTTAAACTTTTTTAAACCGAAACACTTCCCACACAAACGAGCTTTACTACTGACTCACCGTTTATGCTCTAGTGACCCCACAAAAAGTGCAAACACTACAAACGAAAGGCCAACGGAGAAGGACAATCTCACAAATGTCTGATGCAGTAGCAAACACTTGCCTTTTATCTGGCCCTCTTTTCTGCAGCATCTTCACATACTGAAATACAACATGGGCCACCTGCAGACAGAAAGGAACAGATTAATTTTTCCAGACACTGGGAAACCAGTAAGAAAATCAAGTCGCAGTAAATCATACCTCGTAGAAGTGTTTGTAACCTTCATCAGTCAAAGTCACAGAAATGCTGAAGATGGAGTAAGTGGAGTTCTGTTCAAATCCCGTCTCACCATTTCCCCCATATAATGCAAGAGCCCAAAATCTATGGAAGAGTTAAAGGTACTTATTAATTACTCATTTCAGCTTTATTTGAGGTTAGTTACAATTAGCATATCATAGCTTTACTTCAATGGCTTTGAACCCGTTTACAGCTTACACAAAGCTTTTCCAACACAAAGATGTGAACCTCAGGATAGAGAAAAACAGTGAAAAAGCTAAGTTACATTTTAGAGATCTCTTGAAGATCAGTCACAGATACTGCTGACCCATGGATCACAGACCAAAACCCACTTATTTCTTACTTAGATCTATCATTAATTTAAAAAAAATCATTACGAAACGCTGATACGAAAAGGCAGACCTGGCCTGCTTTTATATATATACAAAATACATATATACAAAATAAAGTTTGCCTTTATTTTAATTATAGCAAAGCATTTAATAACTACACTTAAAAAATACGTACTTTTTCCTAAGGAAAGAAAGAACGCTGCCTTTGCCTTCATGTCCCACCAACCAAGAAATATAATGAAGAGGCTTCACCCTAAAAGACAATTTGCAGGCGATTAAATGCCAGGAGGTAATACGTTTCACAGGAAGAACTCAAATCACTAGACAAGTGACTGAAATATACACTGGCTGTTTCTTCATGGCAAGTTTTGCATTTTCAGGCAGCATTAGGATAATAAGCGAAAAACGTGGGAGTTCAGAACATAATGACTGATCTGAGTCAGTGAGGAACGACGTTAAATCAGCTGTGTACCAATTCCACTCAAATTATAAAAGGAACCATGTCTGCACTAGTTCGATTTATTTAAAAAACATTTCCCTAGCTGAACCCAAGTAATGTGTAACACAAATAAATGAGATTTTTTGGTTTGTTGTGAAAGTCAATAAATTATTCACAACATAAACACGGTGGAAGTAAAACGCAGCACCACCATACCTGTAATACTGTTCTTGTGGAGGAAGCGCCCAAGTGACACTCAGTGAATGCACTTTCCTGATTGGAACAACTGAACACAAATAAATTCACTGAATACAAATGCACACGATCAGAAATAGACAAGAAATTTTACACAGTGCAGAAAGAATGGTTAAAAGCTATTCAGAACCACACAGAACTATTCTAGAAAGTATCCAGATCACACAGAGAAAATATGAACCTAGGTATTCAAACCATTTAAACAAATCTGTTTTACTTACCTCTGTAGAGCTTGTGAAATTCTGGTGTGTCAAAAGGCTGAGTCAGATGGCCAAAGCTGGGTTTGGGTAAACCACTTAAAAGCAAAATTAAAGCGGGATGTTACCGGCAAGGCTTCAAGGCTACACCGCGATAATCACCAGACGTAAGCATCCACCGCTCTGACGTGACAGAGGCGGTCCAGCACACCACCAGGAAGCGGCCCTTCGTGAAGGCTGCAGGACCCACCCAGCCCAAAGTGGATGGCAGCCTGGCACGCACTGGCACTCTGCCCACACAGCAGAGTAATCACCCAAGATTTAGATACCCCATCAGCTCCTCCCTCTCCTTCTGGCCAAGGCGGTAACAACGAAAGGCTTCCTTTCATAACAGGGGAAAGGCAAGCCGAGCACAGTACACAGCTGCCCGAGTTGGCCCTGGATTCACAGAATCCTGATGGATTATCTTGTGGGGAAGGAGGAACGAGAAGGATGCGCGTCGGGAGAGACAAACGTGTCTCTGTATGGCATTAGACTTTCATAAGCGCCATTTCCATGCACCACAGAAATAAACACCTTGCAAAAGCAGAAAATGAAAGGGGAAATAAAATGCTTTTCAAGTTGGTAAAGCTTTTGTAGAACCCCCTTTTTAGACAGCACATTGGAGTGAATTATAAAAAAGATCAAGTTCTAACGAGTTGCCACCCTAAGGATGACACAAATTCAAGACATGGTCTGAATTTATTTTGCTGCTAATGACTTTTGACATAAAGCAAAGTAAAAAGTAAAATGATAGTCTAGGTTTGAATGATTTATCATAAAATCAAGGTATCAGCACATATTAAGCAAACACTACTGCAAGTTAGCACCACACAGCTTGCAGGCGAAATAATTGTTAAGCATAAAAAAAGTCTTCCTGAAACAATTAATGCCAGTCTTTAACTGCCAAAGTTGCCCTCTTTTTTTGGATAAGGATGTCAATTGACAAATGTTAATTTCCTTAGTTTCTCCAGTAAGGGATTTTTTTTTTTTTTTAAATGTCATTTCAAATACAGACAATTTTATAATTTGTAATGTCTTTATGCATCAAAAGAATCTTACTTATTTGGGATCTCGGAAAAGATTTCTGTCACCCACTTTTCCAATGTATCCAATGTTTCTAATAAGGAGAGAAATAAAGAAAGTCAGAAATGCAATTTCGTGAAGATCTAAGACAAATTCTTTATCTTATCTCACCAGTTCTGTTATTTTAAACAGGCTACAAGTCAATACATTTTAAAATCGCAAAGTTCTAAAGTGTAAGCTTCGAAGCTGTTAGTTTGAGCCAATTCTTAATCTTCACTGAACTGTATCTTTGGTCATAGCTCTGCTTTTGTACATAGTGCTGACATCTCAGGCCAATACAACCGGGATTTTAAGCTCAGTAGTATCTGCCATGGCTGTGGAAAGGAATTACCAATTTAGGGATCTACAAAATCACCAGTACTTGCGAGACCCATTGCATCACTCCGTGTCCACAATACACACACCAGTTTGCACACCCAAATGCAGTCCTGCAGTGCTAAGAATTCCTTCTCCCCATCCTCTTTTTTAAAGGAAATGTTTCAAGAACTGGAAGTTTGAGGGGTTTTTTTAAACTGACCGATTGGAAATAGCTTGTTTAAGCAAGCATTCTGAATTCCCAGAGTGATGCTGTAATGCTAAACAACAACAACAAAAAAGGCGGGACAGGGTGGGGAGGATTCACCTTTTCTTTGTTTTAAGAGAGAGAAATACAAAGTTGACCTGGCTGACTATAAATTACCATGATTGTCTTCCCAATCACCAGCAGAAACATTACAATCCGTCACCACGTAAATGACTACTCAAGAGGCATTCAATGCCGTAAGTAGTTTTTCAGTTGAGACAGAAAATAAAAGCACAGGAGAAGAAACGGATTATCGCCTCTATTATTACCATCTCCATTTTACAGATGGTAATTGCAATCAGTTTTAGCACTCAACAAAACCCCTAAGCACAAACCTATATTGAATATGCATAACTATTTATTTTCAGCACCAGTCTCTACTACATGGTTAACTTCTTAGAAATTTCTTTTATTCACAGCAGAAATGAACCATAGGTCTGAAGTTCTTTGCTGAAATGAAACTCAATTCCATCTGCGTAGAATTTTTCATTCTACAGGGAAAAAACTCCGAACCCGTATTCTTCCTAGAGAAATGTATTGTATTTTAAGACCTCTTTTGACAGAGCCCCAAACAGAACAAGATAACTGGGAGACCCAGTCTGTCTCCCCATCCTTTTCTGTGGAAGCTCACTGTTGATGGCAGAGAAACCAGCAGCATGAAGTCATTTAAGTGCTCTGACTCTACATTCCTACAAGATTCCTTTTTAAATATCTCTTTGAGATTTTAACCTTCTGTGTTCATCTGGAATCTATTCAACAATTTCAGTTGAAAGTTTCTCCAAGAAGTGGCAGGATGACAATAACACAGCACAATTGCTCATCTTGTTTCCTTTGGAAACCGGGCTAAAATCTACATATAAATACCTCCGGCAGGACTGGACAATCCACCAAAACTGCTTGGGCTACAGCTGAACTGGTGCCAGAGGCACTACACCAACAACAGCAACCAGTCTGTTTTTAAGGAACAACTGATGTTACCTTTAGATTGGACAACTAAAGTCATATAGTGAGCAGAATAATGGCGCTGCCAGAAGTCCCTCAGTCTGGTGTAGGTATCAATATTATTCATTTTAGGCTCATGTTTGAGTGTATCCGCATTACCTGTAAATATTAAAAAGTGGTTAGTTATCTAGACACTGGCTACATCAAGACCAGATACACCGAGAATTTCTTTTCCTCCCCTGACACTGAGTGTAGTCATGGTAAGCACACCAAGAATACCCAACAGAAATTTAGAGTTAAAGGAACGTTAACCGAAATCCAGTATCTTCCAATTTCTAGTTCCTATTATAAGGACAGTTGATATTTCTATGACACGGGAGGACAGAGTCCTCCTGCACTGTCAGATCACCCACACCGTGTACCGCACAGCTCCCTGTGCGCTGCCAGCTATTCCCTCACCAACGGAACTTGCAGAACAGGGGATGGAAAAAGAGGGCAAAATATGATGTTTGGTATATGTCACTACAGAACTTCATAAAAATGATGTATATTTCAAAGCTGGCTAACTGCATTACCCATCACACTGCAATGTACTCGCTCACCAGCACCACAAGGGTGAGGGAGCTGGGACTCTGTATTGTCCAGAAGAGGAAGGACAAATTTCCTTTCTGCTCTACTCACGTGGCTGTAAAGGTCTACTTCTGCAAGTTCAACAGCGAATTATTTACTCTGAAAAGCCTCCTTAGAGACAAATCTAGAAATACTTTATTTTTCCAGGAAATCTTAATAGCAAAAAACAAGCTTAAGCAAGACAGAGATGACTCAGAGAGCACCACCTTCACGTTAACAGAAAGTTACATGATTCTACGCCTAGGGCAACCTAGCTTTAACATCAGCAAAAAGCAGTACCGGAATGAAAAGTATCTTAACAAGCAGATGGCTGCTTTTATTCCCAAACAATTTCCTGTAAAATCAATAATTGCTCTAATACTTCTGAGCAAGGCTAGTGTTAGTGCATCTTTTAGTTCGTTGAAAGTTTAAGTATTATCACTACTTCATAACATAAATTCAGAACTTACCCCAAAAAAATTTCTTCATTGGATGTCCAGGTCTGGCAAGACTCCCAAACAGCATCTCCTTTCTGTTTGCATCAGAGGGTCTTGCTAGTTGATACTCTGTTAATTTAAAGAATTTGCAGTGGCATGCATCAAAATTTGAGGTCATATTCCCACTAAACAAAACAAAGCAAAAACCCCAGCCAAACTGCAAAGGAGATACACCCCACAGATGCAGCCTGGAATTTGTTTTAATGTATGATGAAGTAGTGAAATAGGGTAAGAAACAGGACTTGCTAGCAGTAATGAATATAAACCAAGAGAAGAGGAAAAACAGCTCATTGCTGAGAAGAAAGGCGTAAAGAGGGGAAGCATATAAAGCCCCAACCTGTCCCACCTGAGTGCTCTCAATCTGCTGAATTTAATGGGAACACAAGGCCGTCAATATTCTACAGGGTCAGGCCCTGCAGAAAGGGCCAGAGAACAATCACAAACCTGCTTCTCCCATATATCCCACAGAACAACTTCTAGCCTGATAGTGAAATAAGAAATTGAAAGCTGAGCAAGACGGTTTCCAAAAATGAAGTTATACAATCAGTTTATGCTAATCTAAAAATGGGATTCTGCCAAAATCAAGAATTCACCCTCTTGAACTGCATTTTCCTGCTCCTGCTTTCACTGATAATAAGAAACACGCACAGCAGAGCTGCAAATTAATTCTTTCAACTGGGTTATTCTGCAGCCAGTTCATCAAGCTGACATAATTCACTGGGCAGCGCATTACTATAGCGTCAACACAAGGGCAGGAGTGGATCTGCACGATGACAGCAGTGCAAGTGAAGGCATAAATCGGCTTAAGCTCTTGAAGCACCACACCTTAACTCCAAGACAGGTCCTTATTTATATTGACACTGCTCTAAAATTCAAAGATCAGATTGCCCATATTTCCTTGCCAGAAGACAGATGAAGACGACAACTTGGAATAAATGTTTGAACCAGTTGGTGTATCTGCCAAAACCAGGTGTTTTTCTAAAACAGTGGAGTTTTATAGGCAGCCTGGAGGTATTCATGACATATTAGAAAATCAGGTGAACTCCACTCACTTCTACACCTGGTTCAATTTCCTTCTGTGAAGCGACTTTGTAGTTATTAAGGCATTAGAATAAGGAGACAAGTACAATCACCTCCACCTATTCTACTAACTCCGCATAGGACTAGAGAGTGCACTGGGGCTATGCTGGAGCTACAGGCATGTTGTTCACAGAATCACAGAATCACAGAATAGTAGGGGTTGGAAGGGACCTCTGTGGGTCATCTAGTCCAACCCTCCTGCCGAAGCAGGGTCACCTACAGCAGGCTGCACAGGACCTTGTCCAGGCGGGTCTTGAATATCTCCGGAGAAGGAGACTCCACAGCCTCCCTGGGCAGCCTGTTCCAGTGCTCCGTCACCCTCAGAGGGAAGAAGTTCTTCCTCATGTTCAGACGGAACTTCCTGTGCTTCAGTTTGTGCCCATTGCCACTTGTCCTGTCACTGGGCACCACTGAAAAGAGCTTGGCCCCATCCTCCTGACACCCACCCTTCAGATATTTGTAAGCATTTATAAGGTCCCCTCGCAGCCTTCTCTTCTTCAGGCTGAACAAGCCCAGCTCCCTCAGCCTCTCCTCGTAGGGGAGATGTTCCAGTCCCTGCAGAGCATCCACATGTTCACGTAATTGCCCTACCAGTTACTGCCAAACCACTTAAAATTATTAATTTCTAATTCAAGAAATGAGACGGTAAACTCCTGCAGTGGTGCCACTGCATTCAGTCCTTCTCCTCTGACAGCCATTGATAGCCAGTAAACTTAAATCGAAGAGTTTAATCTCTCTGTCAAGCTAGGTGAACTTGACCGAAGTTCTCAGCAGGGCAGTTCAAAATGGAAACCAACAAACAGAGTGAAACAAAACATATTTTGTAACAAAGAAGATGGACTAACCCCACAGGAAAAGATACTCTTACTTACCACTGTCTACAGCCTCGACTTCTCGGTCTATTGCATCCCTGATCATTAGTGGGTGAATAAAGAATTGTGCCCACCTACAAAACACAAAAATCCATATACTTTCCTTCAGTGTCTATTAAGCTAGGGCAAAAACTCAGTAATTAAACTCAACATCTATTCTCTTAGTTTATGAAGTTGGCTGTCTTACTAGAAATGATGCAATTCTTGACTATACTGTCTCAAGGAAAGATAAAAGCCAGTTCTGTGATACCATCAAAGGGCAGGGCTTCCCTGCTGCACAGAGCGCACAGAACGAACAGATAGGACACTCTAACGGGTGCAGGATTATCCACCTTTACATCCTAAGAACGATCATACCAGACCAGACAAGTGATCCACCTAAGCTGGTTCCTGGCTTTAACTGGGACCAGTATCAGATGCTTCAGAGGAAATCCTCGGTTGCTCATTAACAACAACATGACCACGGGGAAAGTTTCTTCCTAACTCCAGGCAACAACTTGTTGATACATGTCCCGAAACATAAGTTTCTGTATCCATTACAATTTTATTATCTGCTCTGAAAGTCAGCGCTGTCATCCAGCCACACGTCTTCTCCTTCACCCACAGAGAGCAGAGTAATGGAAAGGGACAGGCCTGCAGCGAGTGGAGACTCTGCAGAAGGCTGCCAGAGAATCTAACACATCTATTTTATTTGTTGAGTTTTTTTTAATGATGCACTGAACTTGTTGAAGCAAAAGGTTAACAGTAATACATGGCTGACAGAGTTCCGTGGCTACAGGACCCATCAAGCTAAAGATTATTGAGTGGTGATGTCTTTCAAATTGTTTACATCCACAAGTGCTTGAACGAGGAGAAATCACCAACAGCATCCATTTATCTTCTTTGTATGAGATGTTGTTCTACAGAATTCCCAATTTCTGTGTTTCCCCTACACTGAGCTGTTATGACAGATTGCAATTATATTTTTTTATTCTTTCACGCTTCCAAACATCTAAAAGCTGGACTAATCTGCAAATAAAAGCTGGATTTGGCCCAGTAAAGTAAAATTTAGGTAATACTTCGTAAAATGTGCAAACACTTGTCCTTGGCATCATCACAGGAATGTATTTTGATCAAATTTAAGTTCACAGTGGAGTCTGCTTGCCTCCTGAGATATTTTACAGCATCAAGAATACTCAGCTGCTACGTACTTGACTGAATACCCTGGACTGGGTTAAATGTATCCTTCTCAGGCAGACACTGTACCACAACTTTCAAGGCTGCCCTTCCACTCACTGTGACGAATTAAGACTTGGAACCAAAAAAAAAATAAATTTAAAAACCCCACTAACTCTATCAGGACCGATATTCCAAAGGATGAGTCACTGGGATTCTGGGAGCACTTCCCCTCTGAACGGCTGTCACACTGCCTAAGATTCCTCCCGTTAGCAATGGTACTAGTTTAAGGGCAGTAAAAAAAACCAAATAGCTGTGTGCATCACGAATTACACACGGATCCTAAGTAACGGCACAGAGGCTACGCAGGAACCATCTCAAAAAACAGTAAGATATCCAAAGGAAATAATCTTTTCTTTATATTCAAAATCCTCTGTGGTAGTACAAGTACCTGTGGAAGTTCAGCAACAACCTTAATCACCTCAAAAAGAACTGAGCAGCTACACCCAACCTCCTGAGGCACATACAAACATTTCTTAACTCCTAATCACCATTTATATGAAGATACCTATCGAGCGCTTCTTTGAAGTACTTCCTCTGCACATCAAACTGGAAGACTGTCCGCTCACAGTCAGTGGAAGCGTTGTCACTGCCCCCATGTTTCTTCAGAAACGCATCAAACCCATTCTCATCTGGATACTTCAAACTGCCCATAAAAACCACTGGAACAGAAATCAGCAAAATTACTAAGATGCCATGAATCTGATGATGTTAACTGCAGCTGTAGCAACCCCTCTTCAGCACAGTGTTACCCACAACCAGCCCACACGCAGAGGCTAATTACCGAACAGCATCAGATGGTGTAATCTGCCCAACAATCAGTGTGATCTGCCTTTAGCAGAAGGCCCAAATTGACTGGAAATAACAGTGCCTTTCTAGGCATGACTGGCCTCCATCAGTCAAGGGTGGCATTTTAAGATGCATTTGGTCAGGAAATTCATGGGTGTTCTGTGTTTGTATTGCTAATTCATCTTTCTTTACTAGAGAGAGAAAGGTGTGTAGCTCCAGCCTAGTTTATAAACCCACAGGTAACGTGCTTCCCCCCACGTTTAACGACTAAGAGAAAAGTGTTCCTTAACGCACAGCCTGCCAAACAGTAAAAGACACTTCCTCCCATATGAAGAGTTCCTTACTAAATCAGCATTTTTATAAAAACGTAAATTTATTTAACTAATGAAAATGAATTCTGGGGAAGCTGAAACAAGAAATGATACAAAAATGCTACAGAAATTCAGAGCTAGGCAGCACTCCTTTTGCACTGAAGTTGAAGATGAAACAGGAGCAGATACATACTGTGTTCCAGGAAGTGTGCTAATCCAGGCAGATCTTCGGGATCAGAGAAGCTGCCAACAGCAACGCAGAGGGCTGCTGCAGACTAGAGAAAATGCAACACTCTCAGTAAAAGCTGCTTCAAGAAACACATCAGGAAATGAGAGAAGTATAAGATAAATCAATCAGGACAGGCACAATAAAAAGAAGGTCTAGTCTGAATGCCTAATCACAAGGTTTCAGAGCACAAGAAAGCTCACTATATACTTTTTCACCCTACAGCTTTAAGTACATACCTGCTTTTCTGTACAGCCTCTCTTTCTCGTCTCTTCCTTTTCAGCTAGCTCTTCTAATTCACTGTCATCAGCATCATTGAAATCGTCATTGTCTCCATCATTGTCCTCACCCTCATCCTCCTCATCACAGTCCTCCTCATCAAAACCTTCTCTACCATCTTCGATCTCAGCTCCGGAGTCATCATCTTCATCACTTTCCTCTTCAGATTCATCATCGTCATTGTCTTCCTCCGAAGATAAAGCAGCTGGGGCACCATCCAAGTAATTCAAATCCGAAATCAAAAGTGCACATAAGCCATTTTGCAGTTTAATATACCTGAAAGTATAATTATCTGCAATGAATACACTCATTTCCCAAATCTGAATTTTCAGAATTGCAAACACTTCTGTATTTCCCACAACAGTTTTGTGCTCTTCAGCTGAGAATTCCTAATGAAAATCTAATGGTAGCTAAGAAAGTGAGCAGTTTTATAGTGGGAAAGTAAAAATACCTTTCTGCTATTCAAGAGCTATGAGAAGCAATTCAAGGCAGTAGCAGAAACACTTCTCCCCATAAGGTCAGGGACACTGATTTGGGCTTTTATTTCTCTCTCTGTGAAATATTTAAGCTACTATCACCCACTCAGAGAAAACTTCAGGTACTCGGAACAGGCAAACTCAAACTTCAATAGTTTATTACGTTTCTCAGGCTCTTGGAAACATGTATTATGTGACAGCATTAAGATCTTAGCCTTTGACTCTACACAGGCCCCAGAGACTCCATTTTATTTGATTTTATCAATGCTTTCTATTAAATGGGGTCCACAGACACAGCAGGCATGCGTTAGAAAGGACAGATCTCCTCTGGAGGCTTAATAAAATAAGTCATAGTGAGTTGGTTGGGTTGTTATCAAGAAGCAATACACACAGAGTTCTCTCCGTGTGTGTATACATACGCATATGTGTCTATATGTGCTCAGAATTTCTTACATATGTGTGTGCACATATATGTATAATCCATACATATATATATATATGGCTGAGGACTACAAACACCAATGCTCTGCGCTACAAGATCTCTCAGCAGTGTTGGTTTCACACCAGCTCGGGATCAGACAGTCACAATTTATTGAACTAGCCAGAGCACCCTCTCTGGGCGCCTGCGCTGCAGAAAGGAAGGAAGGAATGCTGCTCCCAGAAAATACGTGATTCAACTGAAGAACTAGTGCTACATGCAGGTGGTATCTGATCCAGCAAAAAAATCTGCTAATATAAAACGAACCCATGGTCACGTCCCACCCTCACAGAAAAATCTGCGTTACACAGCAAGTTTATACCAGACTAGAACTTTGCAACGTGGCCACTGTTAAAATTCAGCAGCAGGAATTTCAAAGCAAATCTCCAGCTCAAGCTACGTAGTAAGCACCCAAAAGAAAAACCAAAGCCACAGTGTGTGTTTTCCAGCTCCGTGGTTCCCAAAGTTTCCCACAAGAAAATTTCTCATGTTTCATTCATGGCTATTACTACGCAAATTCAATGTTCACAGCAATGAAAGTATGCATTACTACCAATACTCCAATTCAAAAGATGAAGTCCGGGTAACTTTCACTTTTTACCAGAGCTGCAGGCCACCTGCTCTGGCTCTGCAAACCACAGACCAGCTTGGAAACAAATTACTCGGAGTACTTCTCTCCCAGCTGAATTTCATGGGGACGCATTTGGAGGAAAAGGGCAAAGGAGGTATCGTGGCAAGAGTTACACAGTTCTGAGACAAAGGAAAAACCACACTTCTTGGACTAACACATCTATGAAAAAAGCTAAAGAACAAGCGTTTAATAGTTGTGTTGTTTATGAATTATCATCACTCATCCAACAGGAATCGATAGCACTCACCCTGGGCCAGGGTTTCACAATCATTAACACACCCGTTCTGCCTGCTGCAGGACCGCTGAGCTGTACAAATGTGTTCCAATCAAAAGCACAATTGCATTTTTATTCTTTTAAACTACCGCACATAGCGTATAACTGGCAGAGATGCTATGACTAACTGCATGAGGTAGACAGTACTAGGTCCACGCTGATGTCTGGCTACCAAGTTAATCACCCATACAATCCTTAGAGTCTGGAACCGTTACGTGTGTTTGTGCCATATACTTATGCCGCTTTACACAGCTGTAGCACATCTGAATGCACAACAGGGGCCCTAGAAAGATCTATGGTACACTCGGACACTTCAGGCTCTGAAGGGCTCAGAGCACGAGCCCCAGACAGTGACAAATCAACGCTGCTACAGCACGTCTTCCAGCACACCCATCATCATCTTCACCTCTGCATACAACTGTCGTCTTCAGGTTTTCATGGCTCATAAAGAACACTGGCTTCCCAGCAATCAACAGATAGTCACGGAAAGCAGGGAACAGAATAGTGCTGTTCTCCCAGAAGAACAATTTGCCATAAAGCTGCTCAGCCAGGTGTATCCAGTAGCTCTCGTTGATCCTTCCCTCACACCTCCATTAAACTAATGGAGCAGATTATACTAATTTTACATTACTCATCTTCAGGCTTGTGGGTGTTACGTACTAGGACAGAAAGCACCCAGTAGCAAGGCAACAAGCGAACTAAGCCGCTGTTGAAAGCTATCAGATTTCACTCCGGGAGAATCTAGAACAGTTTAGGTTATACCGAACAGAGGCACCAGCTGACACAGGTGTTCTTTACTTTTTCCATGTTTCAGGCCCATGGAAAAGGACGAGTGTAATCAATACATATGTACTAACTAGTATGCAAAATACAGCACAAAAAAATGCAATCATGTAATGTAGAAAGAGAAGGAAGCTGTCCGACTGCTTTTTTGAAGGACTGTACAGGCATTGATACAAATAAGGCTTAAATGTAAAACAGAATTCAAATTCTTAGAAATACTGTTTAAACAGGATTGTTCTCATTCCAAGTTTTTTCTTCTATCAACGATAATTGTTTAGCAGTTCAGTAAATATTGAAATACATATCAATGCATGGTAAACACTTAGAAAATGTTTTATCTACCACATTACCCAAAACAAGCAATACAAGCCCATGACACTCCACATATGGATGAGCTGAAATAAAACATACATTTTGGTAAATAAAACTACCCACTCATAGCTCTAGGGAACAAAACCAACTTTGATTATGACGATAATTTTTTCCCCAACAAGCTCACCTTTGAAAAATGTATTCTGCAATCTGTCAGAACTCATTTGTTTTTACAATCACGGTATTTGAGAATATAAAATACAACATTTTTGCCTAAGTTAAGACTGATGTCACCAGACAAACACATTAAGCCCACTGTGACTGGTCTGCAGTATACATCATCACTGCTGGATGAACAGAGGGGAAAGTGTATATGCATCATCAAATCACCTGCCACTACACTTCCTTAGGAGGTTTGGTATATAGTCAGCAGACACAGGTATGCCCTACTTTCAGCCACACTGAAGTTCTCCTTCCTAAGGGTAACATTTGCACCCGTTCCACGCAAGGCTCGCTTCCCACAAATGGGAATCAGTCTGAAAAGATGAGACACTCTGCTCCCAACTGAAAAAATCTGTTAGGCATGGAGAGCAGGATTTCTGGAAGATGTTATTAGTTTATCTTACGCAATAAGCAAACACACTTTCCAATTCTCTACAAGTAAAGAGGGTTCCTGAGCCTCAAAACAGATAGCCAGTGACGGACTTCCCAAGCTTCATCACTGTGCTGCTTCAGGTAGTAAAGGCAGAAGTTTCCTAAGCTGGCAGTCTCTGTAACCGTCAACTCTGCAGGAAGATGAGCCTCCTGCAAAGTGGCGTGAGTAAGAATGCCAGCAGGAGAGGCAGGCAGAGATCCAGAGGAAGCAGCGAGGAAGTAGGGCAAGCAGGGAGGGAACAAGCTTCTCCCTAAGCCAACGCGCATGGTCCTCATCACGCAGCCAGCAGGGAATTTCACCCTCAGCCAATGTCAGGGCAAATCCAAAACTCAGGTCCAGGCTTAGGCAGACTCTCCGCTGGCTGCACAGACTAGACATCACGCAGAGTACAGATTAAAAAAAAGAAGCATCTCTAACAGGGGCTGAGTACTCCTCCACCTAAGAGGAAGAAGTTATCATAGTGTCCCTTCAAGAACGACTGCCTCGCAGCACCCAAAGGGCTCAGTCTCCGCTGGCTGCTCTCAGCCGAGTCTCCCACCGCGAGAAGGCCCCAGACGCTGTGGGCAGGGCCCAGGGAGGGTGATCTGCTGCGCTTTCAGGGGTATCGCTCAGAAGCATACAGACGGAGACACAAGTGTAAAACTTCTGTCTCCACTCACCGCCGTATCTGTGTTAACGCCTGGGAGCTCACCTGACACGGGAAGAGTAACAGACCCGCTTCTGCAGCCGGCGCCTGCCCCGCAGCACTTCAGCCCCACTTCACGCTTCAGCCCAACGCCTGCGGCACGGCCCCGCCTGGGCCGGGGCTGCCAACCAACCCCTCGGCGCGGCCCTGCCCAGACAAGCAGGGCCGCGGCAAAGCCTCCCGGCCCGCAGCCCTCTCCCGGCTCCGGGCCAGCCCCAGGCCCACTCCAGAAGCGGCACCCCCGCCTCCATGTTTCACCGAGAGGCCCCGAGCTCCCTCGGTCACCGAGACGAGCCCGGCTTCGTGCACCGCGGCCGTGCTGGGGTGGCCGGGGCAGGCCCGGCGGGGAGGCCCCAGCCCTCCCCACAGACCAGCCGGGGGCCGCCCCCAAGGGCCTCCCCTCCCGCCTCCCTCGAGCCCGCCCGGGCCTCCGGCCCTCACCGGTACTGCTTGGGGTCGCTGGGGGACTTGACGATGTCGGGGTCGCCGAGGTTGGCGCCGGGCCCGCCGTCCCCGCGGTCCTCCTCTTCCCCATGAGGCGAGCGGCCTCTGGCGTCGCGGCCGCCCTCCCCGGCCTGCTGTCCCACCGTCACCTCTGGGCAGCCGTGGCTGGGCACTGCCTTGTTTCTGCCGGGCATGGCGGCGGTCGCACCGCACCGCGGCGGGCGGGTAACGGCACGCACCGGCCGGCCTCGCCCCGCCAGGCCGCGGGCCCCCGCCGCCGTCCCCGGCGCTACTCGGCCACTCCGTGCGAAGGCGACTGCGAAACTGCGCATGCGCCGCCGCCGCGGCTGCCGGCCGCCCCCGCCCCGCCGCGACCCGGACGGCTTCCGCCGTACGAGGAAGCAGCGGTGACGGCCGCGACGGCGCCGGACCGCACCAGTCAGCGCCCGCCGCGGTGCCAGGTGGAGAAAACGGACCAATCCCAGGCCCTCGCTTGGGCCGGGGGGAAGCTCTCATTGGTGGAGAGAATGCTGGTGGCGTGGGAGTGGTGTGGGAAACCATAGATGGGGAGAGAGATGGGGGAAAGGCAGCCATTTTCAGAGATCAGGCCGAGAGGGCAGAGAAGTCAGAGGTCGGAGGGCAGAGACAGAACCAGAGCCACAAGATCCCGGGAACTGCTCTCCGTGACGTCGCGTTCCGACTTTTATGCCCGCGTGCCATGTTACCTGTTCCCCCTGCTCTCGCGTTGGAATAGTCCAACCGCCAGTTGTGAACGCCAGCCCCCTTCTCTCATTGCCTCCAACTATTGGCCCAGGTAGCTGTCGCTCACTCGTGGCAGAGCCAATGAGCTCGCTCAAGCTGCCTGAGGAGGGGGGTCACGCGCAGCCCCCTCAGCGCAGGGTGCGGCTTGGTGGTGTTGGTGCAGCCATAGCAGGCCCTGGCAGCGGTGGTGCTGCTTCCCCTCTCCTCTGCCGTCCTCCTGAGGCCCTGGCAGCCGCAATGCCTCCTTCCCTCTCGTCTTCAGTCCCCCTGAGGCCCTGGCAGCAGGAGTGCTGCTTTCCCTCTCGTCTGCGGTCTCCCTGAGGCTGGCGTGGCCGCGCGGCGTGCACTGCCAGGGCCGCTTTGAGAGCCCTGTCTTCAGAGTGCGGCTCTTCCCGCGGTACCAGCGCCCTGAGTTACTCTGCACGCGTGTGTAAGGCCCTGCTGACTGCAAAAGAGATGATGCGAGCCAAGTGAGGGGATCAGGGGCAAATCCGAGTAAGGGGGGCTGTCTGGGGTATAGGGCTGATTATTCAGACTGGATGTCTAGGAAGACAGTTCAGGCTGGATGTCTGCCCGATGCTTTTGCACTTTATGTCTCCACAAGATGGAAGCCAAGACCTGTCTCTAACCCAGAGCCTCCTGAGTGGCTTCTGCTGGAGAACTGCACACCCAGCACTGCACCGTACAAGCCAGAGAGAGAAGCCTGTGAAGAGAAGCAGCCTCTTCCCTTCTAGTACCCTTTTCTTTTTTGTCCTGTAACCATACTGTTTTATCAACACTACTATCCTAGGCCACTGCCAGGCAAAGGGAAGGCTCTATACAAGACCCCATCAAGAATTTTGGGTTTGTCTTCTGTGCAAGCAAGTCTGTGATTTTCCTTGCCCTGACAAATTGTTGTCTCTCTTTCTGCCATTACCCGTTACAGGTTGATACGAGTAACAATTACTATTGACTCGCAGGCGGGCTGTGTGCCACTTAAGGCAAAAGGCTGTCTCTGTATTCACCGACAGCTTTTAATGCAAATATAAGATGATGAGATACATCTCTCTATTAATATATATTTTATGTGTCAGGTGCCTGTGATGATTTGATTTCTTGTTTGAAATAAACCCTGCAGGATTTCTACACCAAATACTAGGTTTCTCCACATATGCAGCATAGGGCAAGGTAGAATATTTAACTGTCTTTTCCAGTTCTTCAGCGTAGACTGCCATGTAGCTACTTACTGGCTTGGGCTGTAAAAACCAGTTCTGCCCATCCTAGCTTGAAGGGCCTGGAATGTACTTGTATTCTTCTTAAAACAAACAAACAAAAAACCCCAAAAACCTGTTTGACTTGAACACAATGAAATATAAGGATATATTGGGTAGAAAAAGGAAAGGTCTTTTTTAAGTAGGGAAAAAGAAAGTAAGTAAACCAAAAGAATTGAAATTCCATTTCTGCTGAATTAATTTTCTCTTACCATTGAGTTGCTGAGCTGAAAAATCATTATTTGCACAGAGGTACTCCATTATACCCGCACAGCTCAAAATCATCGCTCCCTGCTGTGGAAGTTTTTATTTCTTTTTGGTAGTTACACAAGTTTCCCTAAAACCTGCTTCTGCTACAATTCAAACCCTGCACTGCCCATTTATTGGCCAAATAATTCTTCTCTCACTCTGTTTTAAATCCGCATAGCGGTTCCTGATTGCCGGGCTCAAGGATCATGACCCTGTCGAAAAAGACCAATGTAGTTTGATGTATTTTAAAAGCATTAAAAAGATACCTTCTTCATACCCGCACACGATTGCCTAATCCGCTAGTCAGGCAGGTCACACAAGCTCTCTGGCCACACCCGGTGACTGCATTTCTCTTTATTTCGCAGTTTCAGGGGTTTAGATACAACAGCCACATTCCTAGCGCTGCACAAATCGCACTTCCAGTACTAGGTCACACACGCCCAAAAGAGGTCACAGTAAAGATCTCTGAAAGCAACATACAAACAAACGAAGGGATCAAGCCTTTCGCACAATGAGCTCAAACTACATCAATGTAGTTCCATTTTTCTCCAGAATACTGTGCTTTTTTCTTAGAAGTATTACACTTTGCAACATAACAGAACGAAATTACAAAAGCATTCGCTAGTGTCACGATCCAGCAAGTTACAGTGCAGTGGGCAGATACTCGACTCCAGTTTCTGGCATCAGAAAGTCTCCTTGGTCAGAGGAGTTCACAGGCCTAAGGTAAAGCCACAAAACTTTCCAGGATTTTCACCTTAAGACAGCAAACTCTCCGTATCCACCTAGTTTACATTTACAGACACAGTTTGCAGTCACTGTCGGGACCTGGGATGCACAAACAAGTGTGTGATCGTAAAGGCATACAGTGTACGTAATGGCACAGATTTGCAAAAGCAGTTCCTCCAGCTGTGTCGGAGAAATGCAAGCTCTGCGTGTGGCTAATGCACACACAGCCCCACACACAGATGTAGAATTTTCGTAATTTTAGAGATGCTGGAAGTATCAGAATATTTTTGATGTGAAGTATTGAAAATTGTTCCTCCCTTCAAAGAATGATGCAATGAAACACCCACAGAACAACTCTAACAGGATGTCTTTGCCATTTTTGACTTGCAGTTATGTTTTATTAATCAATCTTCCTTTTTTAGAATTATACTTTGTGGTTGAATCTGAAACCAGAAAAACTATCCCCACACATGCACCCATCTAGCACAAAACTAAAAAAAAACCACAACAAAACCCCAAAAAAACCCATCAACAGGATGCAGAAAGAAAAATCTGATAATATTGGCACTAATATTTGCCAGCACTCACGTTGTGGCTCCTGATATTTTTATCTTTCTGAGACAGCGCTGTTCCAAGCCTTACATGTCAGATTTTGCCTCCAACTAAGCACGCGGCAGCCACTTCCTCCGTCCCTTCGTCCCGCACCAGATCCAGCACCAAGCAGTTGATCAGAGCAGATCCCAACCCGCCGAGGTACAACTACTGGGTACAAGGGAAAAGCTGCGGGACAGTCGGCTCCCGGGCTTCTCGAACCAAACCCACCGGGACCGCAGGGCGCCGAACACAGCAACGCCGCCAGCCCTCTGCCAGCCGTCACCAGTGGCTGCGGGAAGCTCGCAGGTGAGGGCAGCCCCGGGAGGGGCTCTCGGTCCTTCGCCCGCGCCACCCAAGAGCACAGGGAAAGGCAGGTATGGCCACAAGGCCTTTTCCTCTTCTTCCTCCTCCTCCTCCCCTGCCTGGCAGCTTTGATTCCTCCATGGGTTCTTCCTCTGTTTAGAGGCTTGACACAAAATCCACCCTGCCTTCCGCTTTGCTCTCTGGAGGACCTCAGACTGCCAGAAACGCAGCGCTTTCTGCTCCATCATACAGAAAAACTGAGGTCTGTGTCTAGGGGACAGCAACAATGACTCAAAATACCTGGTGACTGATTTTTTTTTTCTAATGTAAAAAAAAGGCATATTTTTGCTTTTTAAGAGATTTTTATACCCAATTTCTTTTAGACCTGGTCCCTTCTGATTGGTTTTTATGTTTCCTGCTGTTCCTGACAGAAAAACCTCTTTCTGCAGTGGAGGAATTTATAATTAAAAATGCAGCATTCTCAGTGGAAATAACATTTGCAACACTATGCAATTATTTTTCTTCAGTGTAACTCACATTAACACTAGCTGCACTTACGATATTCAGTCAGATTCTTTTTTTTAAATTATCGGATGAGGAAATACATAATATTAACACTGCAGCACATTAAACAAACAGACAAGTTTCCTACAACAGAGACTTCTGCCTTTGGACTACATGATAATGCACCACCACAAATGAAAAGATCAAATTTAGTCAGGAAAGGAGAAGGACATTTCTCAGCGAGAAAGGTCACTAGCACGAACAATTCTGCTGCAGAGGGGCTGGGTTGTCTGTGAGTCGCATGCTCCTTCCGGAAGTGCCCCTGGAAGGGTCTGATTCTATACTCTCCGACATCTTTTCACAGATTATATCCACGAGACGCTCAAACACCTGCCTCACGTTGATGTTTTCTTTGGCACTAGCTTCAAAATAGTCAAAACCTGTGAGAAGTGGAAAAAAAAAATTCAGTAGAGACTGATGATATTGGAGATGGTTTTTAAAATACTAACCAGTTTTTCCAGAATTCACCTTAAGAAAACAAGACATTAGACAATTCTTAAGCTCAGTTGATTCCCACAATCTCAGAACAGTGAGCAGAAATACTACTAAAATTTATCAAGTATCAGTCAGAGTCAAAGGGATGAACAGACCCTTACCATCACCCTGGTAAACACAGATCTGACTGAACACAGGATAAGGAGGGGCTACCAGGGCTCCACGCACCCCTGCGCGGCATGGGCAGCCGCACTCTGCCAACCACTGCTGCGATCTGGCAAGAGCAGAGACCAGGAGGAGAAACAAGATCATGGTTGTTTTCCTTCTGCTGACCAACTTCTGCACTTGTGAGCAAAATGCTCCATGACTCTGGTCTTGGGTTTTTTTCCCATTCTTTGTCTGTTTAGATGGAAGGCTCTTCCAGGTGATTAATACTCACACAGCACACGTCACGACAGAGCACCTGTCCTGACAAAGGCCGTTCAGCACTGCTGAATTACAAATAGCGTTGTGTGCCTCCTACAGAGTAATTTCAGCATCCAGCTGCCAGGTCCGAGCTGCAGTGATGAGTACGGATTCTCAAACATTGACCCTTTCTGATTAAAAAAGCTCCAGCAAGGCTGGAGTTATGCCAAGGTGGGGACGGCACAGACAGCTACTCCTGCTGCCTCCCATTGACACCCCGTGTTACGCAAGAACCAGCCTTCTCACAGATGAGCCCGAACCCTGCCACAGCCAGCAGAAACGCGCTGAACTGTGAAACATTTATTTATCTTTCTAAACCCAGGGGCCTAAAAGGCCAACCATCACTTACTGTTGCTTCTTTTCTACCAGGTTATTATATCGCCAACAGCCAGAGCTCATGCACCACAGCGAGTTTATTTTGCAAATAAGCTATGTTCTGTTGTGCTTCATTTTTGGAGCATTCTGCATTGCATTAGTTTTCTCTGATTCTGCCACAAATGAAGGGAAAGATAAGTTGTCTTCACTGATTAGTCCGCCACTGCTGGTAAACTGAGTCACATTGACACGTGAGGTAGCCAGTAGGTATCTACCCAGTTCCAACACTTTTTAAAAATCATGGGGCAATGGGTGAAGTGATGGTGGAGGTGTTTGCCTCGTTACTAAATAAGGATGGCTATCCTGCATCAGATGAGGGTTCTGTCTGCCCCACTTGCTGTCTTTGACGATGATTAAAAATGTATATAAAGGCACAAGGAACCAGAGAACTGAACTCGGATATCTGTCAGTCCAACATTGGTTTAGCTTCTGCTGTGGCTGAATCTGTTTTGGTTTAGTTCACGTTCAGGCCAGTAACAGTTTCTCAGTCTGATGAGAAAATTATTTCAATGATGTTAATGTCGCTATACAAACTTACATAAACATGCTGAAGGATGACCTTTATGTGACTCATTACCATGAAAGCTAGCAGTTTAAGCAGTCCATAGTCAATTAAAGAGATTCCTCCCACCTAACACACAAAGTAATTTCAGGTAATGCTAACACATTAGCACAATTAATACAAGGAAAAACTGACTGATAAAACCAGATACATTTTTCAGCCCTTTTAAAAAGAGCATTTAGTAGAAGAGGCAGGCTGGGACGGCACTTTCCAAAGGCATGGTTAGCTCTTGTTTCGCTCTGCTCTGCTCTGGGGTGTGTTTCTCCAGGGTGAGCTGGACAAGCGCAATGACGGGTCAGGGGATTCTTCAGCAGAACCACTGCCTACTGATGGAGTCAGTTGCTATGGTAACTCTGTGCACACCTGTGTTTTGAAGTGTCCCACATGTAAAGGATTCAGATTCTAGGTGCCAAGTTTGTATTTAAACAAACAGATGAATTTTGGGGAGACAAAAACCATTATAAGTCCAAATAGGAGTGGGAGTTCCAGTAAAACTCTCTATTTGCTGTTACATTGTTCTGGATAAATTTTCAACTACCAACAGTGTAATTACTCTCAGAAAATACGTGGTTCTGCTTGCGTTCACAATGGTTTTGAGAGTCTGCAAGCCAGGAATCGAGTTTATTCACATTCCTATTTTCAAAAGAAAATCAGATTCTGATGTGTAAAAAAGAGCCCATAACTGATTTTGCAAACTAACCATGTCTTTGTTTGCTTTGCTAGTCCTACATGTAAAGAATTATTATGACAATAATAATAATGATGGGAAATTAGAGGGTTTAGTTTGGTATTTGCTCATTATCTGTTTATGATGGCAGTGCGTCAAGGCTCCAGTCATGAACGGGGACCCCTTTGTGCTTAGCACGTGCAGAATTCACACTTCAAGGCTCTAAACCCTGCAGGCCTTTGCAGACATGCTTATTCTTTTTGCACATGAAACATGAAAAAAAATAATCTAATTGCTCTTAAGTCTTCGGGAACAGTGACCATATTTTTGTTTATATCACACAGGTCCCTATCACTTTATACTTACCTATGAGCAGGTTTTCTATACCTTCCTTTCATTAAAAAAACCCAAACCAACAATAACATACCCCCAACTAATAAATACGCATTATCTAAGATTTAACCACAACTGGCAATTTGCTCAAGGTCACACTTTAAACTACAATGATGTATGCAGTGTGTACTGGAACTCCAGTACCCCCTGTGTAACAATGTATTATGCACCCTCCAATTACTGCTTAAGAACTGAAGACAGCATAGGATTTTATAAACTGGGGATCACGGCAATTCCTTTGGGTCTGGTAGGAATCTCTGCTCTTACAAGATAAACAAATACTTACGGTGTGCCCACCGTAAGGGTCTCCACTGTTAAATGAATTAAATTTTAACGGGATTTACTTGCCACTAAGAATTCTTTAAGAGAAGATGACAGTATAGTCAAATCTTAACACAGAAGCCCTGATTCCATATTAAAATGATCAGATATGCTATAATACATAAAGAAAAATGATACATAAAGGAGAAATTAGGATGAGTTTATTTTGCTGTTCATTCTAAAATGTTCATTGCAATCCCAGCTCCCTCTCAACAGAACTGTTAGCTTTTTCTATCCCACATCAATAACACAATGTCATTTCCCTACCTGGATAGAGGAGCCTGGTACATTTTTAAAATATATTTTACTCAACTCTACAATTCTGACGTATAAAACTCTTTTTTCATTATTTGCCAAAAAAAATAATCTACAAAAATCAATGTTTGCCTTCTGAAAATGACTATATGGTACTTAGAGACTTGGAGACAGAATTATGTTTATGAAAACTTTTTCCTCTTTTCATTCTGCCGAGCTAATAAAAGCTGTTCTCTCCAGCCAAACTTTATCTTCCTTACATCCTTAGATATTAGCTTTACAGATACAGCAACACTACAAGAAGGTAATGTTCAGCACTAATCAAGTGAAGTATGGACCTAAAATATATCATGCTTCTTAGCTGTGATACCGTTGTTGAAGTATTACTGCTGGAAGGACTTCCTATCGTACAAACACAGTATAAAGAAGCACAGGAAAAAAAGTAGAAAGAAAAACTTCGACATGTACCCAGCTGATCCGCCAGATGTTTCCCCTTCTCCACAGGAACGGTTCTTTCATCCTCCATATCACATTTGTTTCCGACCAGGATCACTTGCGCGTTGTCCCATGAGTAAGTCTTGATTTGTGTGGCCCTACAGCAGGTCAGAAAAGATTGTCATGTTCCATCAGCTGTGCCAAAATACAATCACACAGTAAGCATGGAAACAAGTACCGTTAATGATAACATCAATGTCTCAAGACTGTGTGTTAGTTAAAAGACAAATGACCAAGCTTACACATAAAGCAAGAATGCAGCCTATATAATTTATAGCACCATCTATTTTACTGCTCCTTAAGTTTGTGAGACAATGAAGTTTCTTGTTAAGACTTTGCAAGTGTTTTAAAGATCATGAGATCCAGACAAAAAGCTGAACTGAATAATTTTTGAAGTCTAGGGACCAAAAAGCATTCTTCTAAAGCTTATTCTCTTTCAGCTGTAATCTGTCAATTACACCTCTTAAGGATATTGTGCCTATAGAGCAAGCCATACCACAGATACACATAACAACAATTATTCAGAACAGGCAAAAAAAGATGCTCATTTGCTGCAGCACATTCACTGCAGAGTGTTTTTAGTAACAACATAAGAAATTGTGTTTTGAGAGTCAAACAGATGGAAGCATCAAGTCATCTTTGCTTGAACAGGAAAACTACTTCACAGAGACTGAAAATGGCACAGAATCATGGAAAGAACCTCTGAAGAGAAACAGAAATTTACCAAATCGGGAAGATACGGGATCAAGCTAAGGCTCTGTGAGCCAATATTGGAACCCAGCAGGATGAAGTGATACCTAAGGCAGGACACAGCAGGTGCAATGACAGATGGCAAGTGTCAGACAAATGCTGACTTCAATGACAGAGGCATCAAGTGCATGGGAGCTTAAGCAGGAGCACTGGGATGAACTTAACAGCCTCTAAAACTCTCTGTGGCTCATGTGCTGGAACTGGAGCGGAGCTAGCTGTGGACCCCAGGAGCCTGACCTTATATTTGGCCTCTTTACAGTTTTTCTGTGACAAAACAGAAGATTTTTTTTTATTATTTTTTTTTTTTATCCTGAGAAGCCAATCCTTTCGCACCATCCTTGGCGAGGTGTCACAGAGCCAGAAACAGAACAGTATTAGCTTGGTAACATTCATTTTCATCCATTTTTTCCAGAGTGGCCCAACTTATTTTATCTTCACCAAGTCAGCGCTATCTTTTACGACTCCCTCCTTCCCAAAGGTAATTAGGCTGCTCAGCCAGAAGTGACACACTCCTCCCCTCCTCCAGTCCCTCACCCACCTTCCCACTCTTTGTCCCTGCTCTCCATCCCTCCATACAGGACGCCTCAGTTTCAGACAAACCTGCCATTTCGCAGGGGAGCCAGGAGTCCCCTCAGATTTTACTTCTGTTTAGTTTGCTTCAACTCCCTTAACAATGAAGCACTTGATCTTTTCTCTTCTGAATTAGCAGCAGCCTCCAGCTCTGATCTACTCATGATAATTTTTAATCAGTTTGAGTTGCTTACTTGCCTTTTTCATGGTAAGCAGACAATCATGTTACTCCACAGATGTCTATGAAAAAAGGTCATTTCACTGTGCAGCTTGCCTTTAGCAGCAGCCGGTTTGGATTGCACTGGAAAACATAAACCTGAACGAAGCCCAGTGCACAAGCCCAGACCCATACTGCAACAGGCAACAATCATCAAGGACTTTCTGCAGTGAAACTTCTCACTCTTGTTAGTGTCCTCCTGGAAAGGCACTCAATCCAATCCTGATTTTGGCTCCTCCACTTTCACCCTTCTGAGTGCCTCCATTTAGAAAAGCCCTGTGAGAGCTAATATGAGCCTGTGATGAGTTTATGCGGTACTCTGGGGTTTCTCAAGGATCGCCACAGCAAGGGATGACCTCAGAAATCCACCAAAGCCCAGGTGGATGAAGTCTCCCCAGTCTCCCTCTACAAGCAATAGAGAGAAAGTAACTCTGTCCAGGTTCTATTTAAAACACCTATAACCAGGCTCCTCTTCCAACTCCCACTCCTCTCGCTGGATTCATTTCAGCCCCTGGGGGGGGTCATATGAGGACACAGTGCCAAATCATAGCTATTTAAACATAATTACTTAGAAAATGAAAAAGAAGAAAAAAGCATGAAGGGTCTCCCACAGAAACGCATCCTACTCCTTGTTCTGCACAAGTCAGTGAAAATCCTCTCTTGCAGAACACTGGCATTTACACTTATTAGGAATAACGGTCAGGGCAGTCCAGTATACACACTGGGAAAATATATTTCTGTGACACAGTAACAATGCTGTGCCTTATTTGTGCTGAATTCCCCAAACTGATGATAAAGCACGGTTTTTATGCTTCATGCTTAGAAGAAAAATAAATCTCAGGTTCACAGTTACATGGACATATCAACAGCCTAATTTGGAGACCAGCCTTAAAGATAAATAAAGCTGATGATTGGTGAACACAGTGTCACTTACATCTAAGTTAAATTTGACCTTTTTTTTCTTCTCTTCTATGAAATTGTCTAGATTGTCCAAAGCAGAGTTTCCATAATATTTTCTATTTACTTTACAGTATCAAATGCTGAGTATGTTCTAGTTTCAGTAGAGTTTCAAATGAGATATAAACCACTGATTTATCTACACACAAAGCTATCGAGCCCATATCAAATAATAACTGTCAAAGAAGCCTACAGAAAAAATCTAGAAACTGAGCTGAAAGCGATGAAAACTCATTTAACCCGTTAACTCACCCTACAGGAAATAAGTCTTATTATTTAAACAAAATAATTAGTTATTTTCCAGTACCAGGTAAAATCCATCTTTGCTTTTGCCCATTTATGCTTTTTCTTCTAAAATAACCTGACTGTACTCTTGCCACACCGCAGTAAGGAAAATCACTCAGGCTTAATCTTTTAAGGCTTCTCATACAACCTGCTGTACCTTTCCCAGCGAAGGAACAAGAGAACAGGTCATGTTCTAGATATTCCCAAATTTGTGTTAATTTAAATTTAAATTGTGTATCTTACTTTTTCTCAGCTACTTTAAGATATTTATCATTAATTAGCGTGATTCATGTGAATGAAGGAAAGACTGTACCTCACATTCATAAACTACCCTGAGAGCTTGTCTGAATACCTGATACACAGCCACGATCCTCCTCACTCAGGAGGAAGGTTTAGGAGAAGTATTTCTGGAGTGCACAAAGCAAACCAGAATCCTCTTTAGGACATCCTCCCATAAGAAGGGTGCAGCAAAAAGGTCACCCAAGGAAGAAATCCTAAGGCAGACTGGAACAGATATTCTCATTTCCCTGCGGGCAGGTGAGGCCAGGTCAGGAGGCTGTTAAAACAGTCACATGCCAATGAGCCAGAGACGAGAGGTAAATTGCACCGTACACACATGGGAGGCAGTTTGAGAGGGGATGTTGGAGCTTCGTGAACAGACTTGGAAAATAGCACGGCTAGTGGGCACAACCGGCTGTGGCAATTTCCCAGCTAGAGGGAGGATATCAGCTCCAAGATGCTGGAGAGGTCTAGAAGGGAAAAGACTTCTCTCTGATGGAGAGCTGACTTTGCACAAGGCTACCTTCCCACAATTTCAGTGTAATTATGAAGATGAGTTTTGAGATCTATGCACACCCCTATGAGCTCAACAGAAGGTAAGAGTTTGTCATGGGCGAGAGCTTACTTGGCGTGCTAGGTCCCTGGTTCAGCTGTTTGTTCATGCTTTTGGCTTGTTTTCTGTAGGAAACTCTGCAGGAAGAGACGGTACAAGAGAAAGCAGTGAGATGGGCTAAGACTCATGTTGACAGCCTGCTTACGCAGCATCTTACAAACCAGAATCACTAAATAGCAACGGGCTGGGCACCAGCAAGAAGGAACAAGCTTTAGACTGGACAATGTCCTACTGTAAAACACATAGATGACTACTGTACACAACTTGACCCATTCCAAGGTTTTGTGAATGGGTACGATTTTAGGATCCAGGAACTATGTTTAGGTGGGAAATTCTTACCAGCCACTGAGAATGGACTGGGATGGGCAGCAGTGAAAAGTTAGCAGAAGGGGCATCACTTCATATTTTATTTGCTGACAATTTTCTTGAGGTATCCTCCTAAGTTGGATTGTATTTGCTTTATGAACCCAGTCCCATGATCACATGGCAGGTGGCTTACTCATCTTTTTATGCCAGAAAAACACTCAAATTTCATCCACACATGCTATTTTAGAAGTAACTGGAAACGTTAACAGGTTCCTTACTGGATTTAATTCACATTAACTGAGTACTGCTGAGTTATTCTCAATGTCTAAAACGTCAGCCGATCTGCTGCATCATGCTGCATCTATGGCAAAATATTCACCTTAGTGTTCTTTATTTACTGTAGCTGGACACTGAAGAATGCATCACTAGCCAGCTAGGACAGCAGGACACTTAAAAGAGGGACAGGATGTGCAGGATTAATTGCTGTAATTTCCGGAAACTTGCAGGATGTAAGAAGACCTGGGATGAGCTTTGCAGTTAGCTTTTGCATATATGTTAGGTGGATGCCCCGTTTAATTGCAGTGAGGGTTGAAGCATGGTCTTAGAACCAGCGTGGTTTGTTGTAGACTCACCTAAACCTCTGCAAGCAGAGAGGCAACTCACGTATGGGGCCATACGTGTTCCTTGCAAGGTGAAAAGCAGCTTGCAACTTTGCCATTTCCTGGGAAGATAGGAGCAACACTACTGAGGGTAACAGTGTCAATAGTGCAGAAGAGGGGGTTCAGGCACTTGTCCTCTGATCAGACCATCTCATGTCCCAAACACTCTGGGTCCAGCCCTCTCACTCCTGGGCACAGCAGGTGGAGCAGCAGGACTGTCCTGTCCATGTGTGATGGACAAGAGCAGGCAGGGCTGAGCATCAGGGGCATGCTGCTGACTTCGAAGCCTGTGCAGCTTCCCAGTTGCTGCCACTCCATCCTCCCACCAGCACCAAACAGCAGCACTGCAGGACTGCCAGGGCTCTGTTTTTATCATTAGGCATGCTGCTGCTGGCTCGGACTTGACCTGAAGAAGGGACTAGGCTCATGGAGATAAAGGCTCCAAGCTAAAAGAGCACAAGTCGTAGGCACCTTAATTTTCCAGGGAGAGTACAGTTCCTGACTGAAGACCAAATTCAGTATAATGCTTTTTGAAGCATATCACCCAGCATGGTGACAAAGCCCCAGAAATCCTACTTATTTGCTATGCTAGCAGACAGCAGGGGCTGATACAGCAGCACCAGGCAGAAGCTTTTGTTTCCATTTCTTGTCCCTTCGGAAGTTATTTTGCAGACTGTGAAAAACCACCTCTTAGCTGCATCTCCACTAGAGGACTCTGCTGGCACAGCAATGCCGGCTTTGTTACAGTCCTCATCTCCTCTCCGGTGGACAAGCTTCAGAGAGAAATGAAAAGGGCTACCACAGGCCGATTTTATCTGCCCCACTACGTCGTTTGGGCTCAGAATCTTAAAACTGGGTGGAAAGATTCCTGACATACAGAGCAAAAATAAACTGACCGTTCACGTCTGTCCTTTGGCTGACAAAGTGCTCTTAGCAAAGACACTCATGCAACCCTCGTGGCACAGGAGGACCTGAAGTCAAATACAGAAAGCTGACCTTTCCTAATTCTTACTCTTGCACCACTGCCTTTGATGGAACAGATTTTAGACCACTTCCAATACAAAGCTTCAGGTTAAGGTTCACCTGTAAAAACTTTAAAATAGTAGCAGCTCAGAGACTGAGATTTGATATTTTTTGGCTAAGTTAAGACTGGTAAGTAAAACTTACTAGAGCGGAACCAACAGACAGGTAGATGAACTGTGTCATCACACATACCTTGTTTCATTAGGGAACCAAGCTGAAAATATTTATAGTTTAGTGAAAGATATCGCCCTAGCTCACATGACTGCACTCCTACGAGAAAAAAAATCCCTGTGCAGACACTTACAGAAAAAGCTTCATCTGAGCTTGGTGGAGGGTGAGCCACATGGAGGAACCTGTTTTTGGCAAAATCTTTGGGTTTGGGTTTCTAGCTAAAAGTTATTCCTCTGTCATTAGCTGGTGAAAGACAGCTCAGGGAAGGTGCTGCGGTTCATCTGCTGCAGCATGGTGTCATGATACTGGAGATGGGGTGAAAGCGGGGACTGTGTCTTTAGATGTGATGATCATGACCAATGGCTTCAGTGTACAGCAAGAACAAATAATGGGCAGCCTTGGAAGAAGGCCAGGTTACTAGAAACAACAAACCATGTTGTTGCAGCTATTGAATTACAACCTATATTAGGGGATATAGAAAAAGCCAGACTGAGCTGGACGCGAAGAGCCAGTGCCATAGCCAACATGTGTCACATGCTCCCAGTAGGTCACTGAGATCATTGCAAATCAATCTACCAGACTTGGGACATTACATGAACCACTGCATTGCCTTTTTTTCCACGCTGACCATACCTCTCTGCAGTATACAGCAACAGGGTAGCAAGCAGAAATGACTGCAAGACATTTGAGAGGAGCCACAGGGGTACCACTTGTGAGGGTAAACACGGCCTTTCCCAATGCCCTGTACTTCCTACACAAAGTCTGGTGTCCCTCTGAGGGGATGCCATATCCAGACGTGGGCTCCAGCAGCAGGGTCCAGCCTTCTGCTTATCTGTCCTGTGCCTGTGGCTGCTGCCTCACAGCAGCAGCTCAGATGTTTTCACACCAGGCACTGTGCTGTGTCCCTGCTGAGGAAACACCTCTCATCAGCAGCCACCGAGGGGGCTGCGGGTACTGCCCATGGCCACAGCAACCACACGTGCTCTGGCTCTTCTGGGAAGACCACAACTCTTCCTGCTCTGTACATCTGCTTGTCTGGAAGGCCGGAGAGCAGGAAGAAGGTCTGGGCCACAGCTCCGCTTCCAAAATCAGATGGCAGTGTGGGGTGAGACAGGACATTTCTTCCCGAGGAAGAAGACGGGTGGCACGAGCTACAAGCAGAGCCTCCAGGTGGGGAAGCACACACCAAAACGTGGGGGGACAAGCCTGGGTACCAATGCAGCTATGATACTGCCATGGAATTTTTAAAGTGACTGACCTGGTGCTTTCCTTTTTCACTGTAAGCCAAAAATATTTCCAGGCTTTTAGTCACTAGAAAGTCCAGAAATTGTTTGCTGGTGTTTCTGCATTTGTACTGAACTCACTGGAGCCAGAGGAGCTGATAACAGCTGAGAGTCTGTTCCTATCTAGTCTTAGGGCTAAGGCCCACCCTTCCCATCTAATCGGTAGCTCCTTCTCCCCACCCCACCATTCCACACTCAGCACTGCCTCGCAAAGTTGGTCAAGCGCTTGCTGTACTCAGTGGTAACAGACAGGCCCCTTCCAAGGGCTATGCTTGCCTTCTGTCCTAGACCTTGCTCTTCCTCCTCTTATTGCTACCCATTTAAACCTTTTTAATTACCTCAAGTTAGGCAAGGTGAATACTGTTCCATGTGTCTACACATGAACGTTCCAAAATACCACCACTTTTTAAGGTAGCTTGGAAAGATTTAGCCTTACTAGATTTTAAATGGGTTTTGACTCGAACAACCACTGTTAAACCGGATTGTTTTAGCAACATAACCAGAAACCTCATAAGCCCAAATAATGCATTAAAGGATTCAATTCTTTACAATAAATTAGAACTTATAAAAGCAACAACTGCTATAGTATGCTACTGTATTTGAAATATAACTTTTTCTTTAAAGTGAAGCTGTAGAACTTTTTCTAAGGAGAGTTTAAGAAACAAATTACTTATCCCAGAGTTTAGATGAAGAGGAAGGAATACGGTGATGCAAAGCACTGTGGAGGGTGGGATGTCTAATATTCTCAACAAACAATTATGAGGAGAGAATTGGCCAAAAATCAAACCCCAAAAACCAAACCACCAACAAAATTTCATACCAGTCCTGCACTGCATTGAAGGAGTCTTCACTAGTGATATCATACATGAGGATGAAGCCCATGGCTCCTCGGTAGTAGGCTGTAGTGATGGTCCTGTATCTTTCTTGTCCAGCTGTATCCTGGGACAGAAATGAATATTTAGGCTTTAAGACTTCAATTCTCAGAAACAGGAGTTGTAGTTAGGTCCTGTATCTAAAATAATGCAACCACTTTTTGTTATTATATATTTTAAAATTCTCATTTGCTCCCAACTGAAATGAACTATACTTACATTTTAGCACTAATTGGGCTTTTGCATCAACTATGATTTGTTAAATGCATTTTGACACATGTACTATTAAAAAAATACCAAAGATGTCAACCCTTTAATTGCTCTTCTCTGCCTCAGCCCCAATGCAATAATTAAATGTTAGCAGAGTTCACTGAAAGCTGACGCTTCAAAGCAGAGGCAATAGAAAACAGTCGAGGACTGTACCAGGCAAAAGACATTTATGTGTTGCAATTTAGCATCACGGTCAGGAAAATGTCCTTGAGATAGCTGCTGCAGGTGACTCGCTTCTTACCTGAGGCTAGAGACAACAATTTAAGACTTGATGCAATGAAAATCATTCTACAAAGTTAATTTAATGTGGAATATCCCAATCATGATGTCCGAGGTGCACGTACTAATTCAAGATTTACTAATCCTCTTCTGTTGGTTCAGCTTGATTCTCTTTACCTGTAGAGTGCTGTAGGATACCTCTACCTGCAATTATTTCTGTGTTCAGCCTGGCAGCACAAAGGTGAAACTCTGGCATATACAACAGAACAATTTCAAAAGACTTGTGACAGCTAGAAAACGTCAACTATCCAACGACATTTATGCCTCACATTTTGGGGGCCTGCTGCTGAGTATTTCTACATCAGATCACCAGTTCTGCAACCAATCCATTCCCTCTGGACCTGCCTAGTGAACCAAGGAGAGAAGTCATGCGCTTACTGTATCTCTTGTTCAGGAGGTATCTATCATTTGAACAAACATACTTCATCCATCTTTTGGCAAATGGCAACTCTTGAAACAGCTGCAGGGAGGTAAAAGGCCTTATCTTCAAAGCACACGTTCAGCGTAATGTGTTGACTGCTAGTTATTCTTCTGGGTCAGCAGTTCTGAAATGAATGGTCTTTTAGTCCTCCAAAGCTCACGCTTAAGAAAGTATTTACTGCCACCGGTTTAAAATGTGATTAAAGTTTCTCTTCTCTAGAGAAAAAGACCCTAAAGAACTTACCACTCATATAGCCAGTTGGAAAAGTAAAATAAATCCATGTAGAGCACTCTTGCATGAGTACAGTGCCAGCTTCTGATCAGACACAGCACATCACCACAACCCCAGAAAACACACAAGGTGCAGTAGGTGGGAAACTCCTCAGCTTTAAAATCCTTCTGTCCATTGTTCCCACACATGCAGCTTTGGCTTTGCTGCATGCAGAAGACAGTGTTGGCTCCTCCAGAACACATGCTAGCCAGTCTATGACAGGGGAAAACATCAATGATCGCCTGTTGTTCTGCACCAGAACATCACAGAGGCTCTCAGTAGGAGGAAAGCGCTCGTAAATAAGCTCCCTGCAGCTTACATAAAATGCCCTGCCTATTGCACTAGCATGAGACTATCTACAGCTGTAACACACTGCAAATTTCCCAGTGAAGAGATTATGCAGCAGGAATCTTGCTGTTTCTCCACCATACTTCTGGAAAAAGAAGGGATTTTTCCCTGAAGCTTGTGCATTTATATCAAGACAGGGTACTCCACTGGCCGATCATGGCAAGGCATTGCACACTGACTGAGGAAGAGTCCTCCTGTTCTCTCCTGACAACAAGTACCAGCATGATGTGGACAGCATCTTGCAGCCCAAGTTACCATTTCTTCTCCTGCCATTGATAAATCTGTCACAGAGCACTCTCATATTCACTGACACCGCATTTTTGCTTAGCTGCTGAACAGCTAAACCAGCCGTGCCAGATAGATCCTGACTGTACTTCTTCAAGTAGGAAAGGTCTCAGCAGAAACAGCATCATCCTGTTTATTCAGAGAAATGATAGTTGCTTTATTTTAGCCCAATCTCCTAAGGACATGAGGCTTATTAAATCGTAAGTCTCCACACATGCATGTGTATATGCTCATTACAACTCTACTGGCTTTTGATCAAATTTGACTGACGGGAAATGCTCTCAAAGGCACACGCTTACAAATGTCACAAAAATAGTTGGTGAGGTGAAGAAGAGAGACCTTAAGCATACCTTAGCCGGGGAAAAAAGCTTAAGTGCCGTACTGAACTTTTTCCGACACCAAAGGATCCACAGGGGAGAGGCTTTCTTCATGCCTCATTAGAAGACAGACCTAAATCAGTATTAGTAACTTCTCAGATCCTGCAACCAACAAAAAGAAATAAATCCCTAGGAAGTTGGGCTTCTTCAGTTCTCACGCTCACAGCATTCTTGTTTTACACCTGCATTTCCAGGTTCTTCTACCTCCTAAATCTCACCTATTTTCCACTCTGTGTTTAACTAGCGCTCATTTTGGCTTAGGGCACAAGGCTATGACCAGGCAGTAAGCAACTGCAAGACACATTGTCTAGCTACACACAGAATAATTTGGAAATAAATCAAATTTGACAATAGCTCGGAGCAAGGAGTTAGCTCTGAGGATGTACATCCAGGCTGTCCTGGGAAGCAGCCCCAAGGGACTCTGAGGGTGGCTTCCAAAACCTGCCCTGGTACTACCTCAGTGCCTCAGCTCAATGAGGAACTGGGCTCAGCCCACAGAGTTCATCTGTGTTAAAGGGAAATTGTAATATTGCCTGAAAGCTCTGAAATTGTTGATTTCAGTATTCCGCCTACGAACCCCCTGTGTGTGTGGGTGGGCCCCAATTTATACGTTAGCGAGAGACAGGGATATGCCTGCAGGAGGTACAGAACCCCAAAAGGCTACATGCATTTGCCTTAGTCATAACCTGTTCTCTGGTGGACAACACACTTACCTCATTATGAAGGCAATTTGCATATTCATTAGTATATACTTAGGAGCCTGCCTTCACAGGTTATCAAAGTGGGGGGGTCGGGGGTGGGGTGGGGAAGGCATCCTGTATTTCATGGTATGTAAAGTTTATTCATAATCTTTCCCTGGCAGCCATGTGGTACAACGCAGAGCTGCAATTCATCTCGACATGAGTCACTGATGGAGTCCTCACTCTGTTTTACTGTACAGGTACAGAGTATGTCATCTCCCTTTAAAGGTTTTTAGTTGCATTTCTCCAAATCCATTTGAATCTTTGTAATATCACCTTGAAGTGATTTTTTTTTCCCCGCAGGTTATGTTGGCTTCTTAGACAGCTATAAACTGGCTTAATTTTCTTGACTCACATCATGTTTTATGCTAGCTTCAGTGAACACCCTGTCCCCCTGATACTTCAACATAAATAAAATAAAACACTGCAAAATCTGAGCTCAGTTTCTTCAGCATTTAGAGTAGCTGCCCTTACAGCAGTTTAAAACACCACAAACCTTAGGTAATGAGGCATTTCAGTTTTTTATGTGCAAGACATTTATCTAATGAAGAAGAAAATAACTGACACAGATTGCTCCCCTCCCGCCCATTCCTCAAGTTGTTTGCAAGATTTCCAGGTAGACCATAAACTCATTAGAAGCAGATGAGGCACAGGCAGGGATCAGCAGAAACCCAGTGTAGCTCTAATTAACAGTCTAGCAAGTGCCTAGGAAGAACAGCCTGAGTCTTCAGCATCCAGAAGCCTGCTTGGCTGTCCCTGGGGAGGAATCGGAGAGCTTGGTTGTAACCAAGCACAGAAGGGTCTCTGTGAGTTCTGTTCACACTAAGGTGCTAACTGCTCTGTTCTTATGTAGCTTACATGTGTACTTGTCCTAGATACAAACAATTAAATCCCCCCCCAGACCATTAGTTGGTAGCTTGAAACAAAAATTAGAAGGTTTTGCATTAATGAACAATCAAAATTCAGTGTTTATCAGAGGAGAAAAAGACCCAAATGCATTTGCATTATGTGCAGATGCCCTCTACTCACAAGATCCATGACCTAAACATTCACAATAGGAGCACAACCAGCTTTTTTTAAATCTGCTTGGCTGTCTTGGCAGAAACAGCAAGGTACTTACACAGGAAACGTATCTGAGTTTTTAAATCATGACAGATACTCTTTGCTGCAGGTCTGAAAAATCAGAATCCCCGATTCTGAACCACCGTTCTTCCAGTGAAGATTTCCAGCCACAAGTTTTTTGTTCCAAATAAAACGTCATTGAAACTTCTCATCTGTACCGGATTTAATCCCCTCGACACCATGACTGTTCTAGCAGAGTATGTGACAAACAACCTCTAAAGAAATAAACCTTTCAATTTTTTTAAATGATTATGGTTTGATTTGTTGTTTTGTTTTGTTTTTTTTTTCTTTAAGAAGAATAATACATAAGGATAAGAGTCATCTGTTCTGCAGCTGGTTGGCAACAATTACAAGACGAATGTACTTGGCATCATCCTTACTTAGGCTGCTCAGAGTCAGAACAGAGGCTACATCAACCCGAATAACCAGCACCAACCACAGTTCTGGGGCTTCATCACCTGCGGTGAAGGAGAAACCTTTTCTTCCCTGCTGTCCAGTGTCACATCGTGACACCTACGCTACAGGTTTTGGCACCTTGTTTGGAGTTTGGTCAGTCTTGGAGACAGGGTAAGCAACTTCACAGCCCCGTGGTTACAGGGGCAGTAAGCTGTTAGACACCACAGCGTCAGGAAACATCTGACTCCTTGCAAACACAGCTCCATTCTCAGCAACACTGGCCACCTCAGCTCCCGTTCTCTGCATGACAGATCACCTGAATGAGCAAGAAATATAGGCACATCCTGAAGGCAGAGGACTGTTTGTCCTGCTACAGGCCAGCCTGGGGGTCAGTAACACTTGTCCCCTTTACGGCCAAGACCTGTTTACTTTCCCTTCTGCATGGATGAGGAAACATTTGCGCTCGCATGGAGCTATGCTCGTGTCTCTGTTGTGAACAGTGAGAGTGCCATTCTGCCATCCACAACCTCTGTCCCACCCCGCTCTCTTCCCACCTCCAGGCAGATCTCTCAAACTGTTCACGCAGCCGTCTCCGCTGCTGCCCTGTTCTGCCTTCCTCGCTGGACCCAGCTATTATTATAATCATTACCTTTCTGGACTGTTGCAATGTGAAGTGTTAATGTCTCACGACCTCCGGCAATTCTAGTTGTTTTGGTCAATCTTATTGATGTCTGCTGTGAGGTGGCTGGTATGTTCCCATCCCACTACTCTCGTATCAGGACGTGGGCTTCAGACTGCACGTTCTCTGCAGCCGAGACTTCCTTAGCCGTGCGTTTGCCCAGTGCTCAGCGCAGAAGGGCTCTGCTCTGCGATCGGAGCTCCTGGACGTTACATTAACACACACATACACACTTCCTTTGCGAAAGCAGACTTCTGAGTGGAAGCCACCAAGAATGAGCTAAACAAAAGTCACCCTGAGAAAGAAGAAGGGGGGGGGAAACTACCAAGAGGCACAAGGGTGAGCAAAGAGAGTGACCTTGGGCAGACTAGTATGTGCCATTAATAACAGAATGCTAACGTTGAGCTTACCATTCCTGCTGGCAGCTAGAAATAGGAACAAACAGGAAGGCAAGATGAGTCACTGGTTAAGACATGGAAAAGACGTGATGTCATGAAAAGCCTGTGAAGTTTCACTTGCTGCCAGGAGCAAAATAACACCTGGTTCCTTCAAAGCTCAGCTCTGATTAAAATACTCCAGTTCAACAGATTGTATTAAGCATGGTTTTTTACTCTCTTGTTCCTGAGCATTCCGATCACCCAAGAGTCACTGGAACCTGCTCAGACAGATTTAGATCCCTTGGGAGACAGTTTCATTTGAGCAATATTAGCAATATGCAGCAAAACATTTCTGTTGTGAAAAAGACCCCCACCACAAAACCCCTGTCTTTTTTGATAAAAGGCTCTATCCTTGCAAAGCATTTTTTAAACACTTCCCCACTATGGCTATCTTCACTCCAACTCTAGCGGTAGTAAAACCAGAAGCCTTGGATAATTTCAGTACCACCAAGCAGCACTATGCTACTGTGAATGAGCAAGTGTGGACATCCTAAATGGTCCCGCAGCGGAGAGACGTGCTTACAGTCCAGGTACCACTGCGTGGGCCGTAACAGCAGCCTGCTAACACACAGAGATGGACAGCAGAAAGGAAGATCTCAATACATTATAAACCAGCGGCCAAAAGAACAAATGCAAAATCTGTGAGGCGGAAGTTAAATGACCTGCGGTACAAACCTGTCTAAATTCAGTAGCCTGGCTCTCTGATCTGGGCAGGAACAAGGACAGGTGAAGGGAATTCGCATTACGGTGCTATCGGCCTCCCTCCCCCTCAAACGCAGGCAAGCAAACCAGAGCAAATCCCAGCTTGGAGAGCAGCAGAACAAGACCCAGAGCCTATTTCTAGGTGATCAAATGTCATGGTAACCAGCGAGAGAGCCAGGCAGCGAGAGGGGCTGCTCAGGTCTGCGCGCAGCAGGCTCTGCGCAAGGCTGGGCAGCATCGTGGTGGTACCCAGCCCGGGCCGCGGCTGCACCACTCTTGGCAAGACCTTTGGTAAACTCATTTACAAAGCAAATATTTATGTCCAAAGGTGTTTATGAAGCTCAACGACTTCGTGCCTAGAAGACCTGCTAGTACCCCCTAACTGTAAGAAAACTTAGTGCTCTGCTATGAGCATCACTCCTAGAGCTTGTTCTTATCACAGAAAGATTTCAGCTTATTTAGTAGTGGATTAGGGCTAAATCTGGGCCTCATACTCCACAAGAACCCCCTCCAGATATTAAGTCAAAGGGGTCAATTCTAAGACAAAGTGCTCAGAAATGCTGGGAAGGTGCTTATGATATTTCTAAGAACAAAATACCAAATCAAATTACAACCATGAGGCAAGAACACGTGCTTTAAATTGAAGGGCAGCAGCAAGACAGAAAGAAAATAACCAAACCTAATTTATATCAAGAACCACAAGCCAATTAAAAAAAAAAATTCTTTTAAAGTCTTTAAAACCCTAATATGTAATTTTTCCTGATTTGGTGAAAATTAAGAGTTCATCAGGCAATTTCCAATTTATTATCCCCCAAATTAGGAAAAAAATCCCCACTGCTGACTTCAGGTGAGCATTAAACAAAAATATAAACACTTTTAAGGTTCTAGCACTCAAGAAGGTAGAATGAAAGCTTAAAGACAACAAAACCCAAGAACAATCTGAAGCTCATAAACCAGAAGGTAAATAAAAAGGAAAAGAAAGAGGTATGTACCTTGTTCAGCAGAATTTGAAATACATTTTCCAAATACTGGAACTAGCAATAACATAGATTCCTCTATCTCATAAGTTTATATTTGACAGAAATGTGCACATACTTTGAAAAGCAATGCAATAAATACATCTGATATAGTTTTTCACTGGTGACATGAAGGATTTTTTGTTTAAATTCACAAAAATGTTAAAAACCAACCAAATGGAATTTGAAACTTTCCAAGTAAACCCACATCTCTGCTGAGAATAGAAAGGAAGACTTTCAGCTAAAGGACAGCTATTTTGGAGTAGTCGTAAGCATCTTAAAATAGAGGCTTAGAATTGAAGTTCTTTGTCAACCACAACAGTAGGCTCATGATGATGCTCAGTAACAGCACAAGACAAAGAAAATAATCTGCTGTCATTTACTGCAACACCGGCTATTATAACCACACAGCCCAGATGTTAAAGTAGACATCTCATTGCGCAGCAGCCGCAGATGGCTCTGCTGCACTCCTGAGGCAGTTCAGTAAGCAGCTGTGAGGTCCCTTTGGGGCTGCCATGTGGTTACAGTGCCTATGGGTTTCTCGGTGTGAGGTCCTTTTGCACACTATTTTAAGTTCACCCACCTCTGTGGTGATGCCATCTCCCCCTTTTCATTTGAAAAGAGGGTTGCGAGTAAATGCTTCTTGACATCTACATGAGTGGTTTTGCTGTTTGGTATTTTTACTCTGTACTAATCACTTCATCACCATGACACCTCCCTGCTTTGTCTAGGCCAGGTACGGCTTCCTAGCCTCTGGCCAGTGGACACCCTAAGTGCCCGAGTGCCTCAGAACTTACTGATAAAAAGCACATCTTCATATTTACCTTTTTAGAAAGACAAAGGAAAACCACAACAGATTTCCCATCTGAAGAAAACGTGTTGTTGACATCATAAAAAAAGGAAGGACATATAACTAACTTATCTGACATTCAAACAAACTTCTAACGCAGTTCCAGTCCTTTTCCAGCCAGTCCCTACCTATCAAGAACTGCTTCTCCCCACTGTAAGATCAAATGGGGCTACAATCAGATTTTCCCCACCACCATTACCTACTCGAGATGCCCCAATTACTTCCTTCACCAGCTGTTTAGCAGCTCTTCTTTGCAAGAATCACTTTGTATTTCTTCTAAATTAAACATACTGCATCTAAGCTCACTTTAGGAGGAAACCAGGCCAAAATCCATTCTCCTGGTCCTTTTTTCAAGGCCAAATGGTTTTGCCAAGGAACCCAGCAGAGGAAAGGACGCCCTGCCTAAAGGGGAAAAAAAAAATACTAAGTGAAAAAAAAAATCTTTGAAGACCTGGCTCATTGAAAAAGACCCCAAGAAGCCAGAACACATTTCAAACAGATTTAGCAAGCAGACCACAGCTGGGTCAATCACAGCATGTTCTGCAGCAGGCCCACAACTCTAACACTCGGGAGAGTATCATGTCAGCACTTCACATGATCAGGATTTCAGTGAGAAATCCTGGCCCCAACTGAGGTTGGACAGATGCTGCTTGGCCCACCTTACATTGCCTTTGAGTTATAATCAGCTGGAAAATGAGCACTAACAGATGTTCGCACCACTGCAGATCTCATACAGTTGAAGTCAACCAGTAAAGAATGAATATTGACAAGCAAAATACTGGTGGAGAACTCCATCATATTTCTAATGATTTATTAAGCAATGCGAGGCATAAAAGCAATAGACTATTTCAAACCCAACTTGCTGCTAGGCTAATATGTCCCAGTGTACGCAAGTGGTAAGGGTCAAAGAATTATCATCCTAGCAGGAAAAGCGTTAGCTACAGAGCAGGTTTGCTACGCAGCATTGTTTACACTTCTTACAGGATTTGAGCAAGCTTCTACTGAAGGCAACAGAATTACTTTTATCGGAGTCAGATCTATGGGGCAGAGAAGACTGTGCTACAGGGACTGCCGGTGTCCCACATGGTGTCCTTATCTGCTTATCTGATGGAGAGCAGCTACGTTGCTGCATGCCTCCGGGTTCCTCTGTCCCCAGCCATTCACAACAGTGGGGCTTCGGTCAGGGTCTCCGGCACATCCTACTGCCCGTGTGTACCAGGACCACTCAATTCAGCCCAGATCTGGGGAGACGCCATTTGGTGATTGAGCTTCCATATAAAATAAACTCTGAAGAATTGTATGGTCCCGCCTGCATCCAGTGACTTCCATGGAGAATCCTGCATACACAGAGGTCCTGACTTCTCTCCCATGAGACTAAGTTTCTAGATAAAAGGAGATACAGCATTTTCCATGTGATCCGTTTCTCAAAACATGCAACAGACCTCAGCCCAAGGAAAGAAGGCTGCGAAAAAGGGCTGTTAATGACAACTTATTTAAAGCCAATGAAAATCCTATGTGCAACGGGGACACCATGAGATCATATTTGTACAGAATACCAAATGTGTGTGATGCTCTACAAATCAACAAAAATGTGGGGACATTATTCTTCATCATATTTATCAATTTTACATTAATATAGCTTCATAAAATAGGGAAACTGCATAGCATCACCCCAAGCAAGTGGAGGTCTATCAACAAACCTGTCATTGAAGCAATCATAGTATCAGGCACAATACAAGCACAAGTTCATGCATAAGCATTAGGCTGCTTCTGAAACCACCCAGACTGTCGCCAGCAGAACACCCACAGCAGACTCTCTGGACCACCGGCTCAGTTCAGCAAAAGGCAATTCTACACTCCAGTACCATCACACTTTTAGAAACACTTCCCAGCTTAGGAATGAGTTTCCTCATGTTACATTGGGGGAAACGCATACTGAAATATTTATCAAATGAAACCAGCTTCCTTAAGCAAGAACTGGGCTGACTGAGCTCCTCGGTGTTCATATAGAGCTATGTGATCTGTCTGGAGAAGGTGCAACAAGTTGATGTTTTGAGGAATACAAGTTACTTACTATGACAGAGAGAAAAAGAAGGCTCTTGGGACTTGCTCTTGGTCCCACTCCAGTCCAAATCACTCACCTAGACCGCAGGGTTGTAAAAGCAAACTTTGGAGCAAAGCATGAGGTATAGGTGAGCAGAATTACATCCACGAATGAGGTGAAGACATTTTAACACTAAGACATGACTTCAGCAACAGTGTAACTGCTTCAAAACATTTTAAATAAACAGCACTTTCTGCCTGCCGCTATTTTGCCTTACTCCAATGTCAAAGAATTATAACTCAACCCAATTTTGGAGGCTCTAGAGCAGCAGGGGAAGTTTTGGTGTGGGCTGCCTGGACCTTACCCTAATGCTTTATACCAAGATTCAGGCAGTGAAATCTCTGGCCTTTCTACAGAAGAGAATTGTTTCTGGGCTTGCAGGAAACAGATAATTAGTTTCTGTTTCACTGGTACACCCCTACCACAGTCACCACTCTCAGAAGAACAGAGTCCAGGGAACAAAATGTATCTCCATTTAAAGCATTAATAAAATTAATACAAAGAACTGAAAGGAAAAAACCCAACTTCTGTCCTCATATGGCACGCACTTCTTCCTCCATCCAGTGTACCAAAGTGAAAGTAATTTCCCTTGACCAAAGGTTTTCTCTTCATCTTCTGACTCAGTTGAAAAATTATGAAAGCCACAATAATATCCAGATCTCTTTGCTTTTTTTTCTCCTTTTATGAGTTTTTCATGTGAAGCCTGAAGGGAAAGCAGAAGACTTCATCCCTGTCCTACCAGCACTCACTGCACAATGACAAAGCACACGTGTGAGGGCAAGTGCACCGTCTTACAAACTGAGAGCTCCCACAAATCTCAGACACCCTTAACCAGGCTGTTTTTGGCAGACCATGTGGTAGCATCAGAGCTCATCTCCCGTCAACACCTGCAGTTGAGGGAAAGGAACCTTAAGACCTAAACCTCAACAAAGAGTCTTTTGCCACAGCTGAGCTGTACTTTGTGCCAGCCTTCCCGATGCTTGGTGACTAAAAATTTCCTAGGTCCTAGTTATCCTTATCAAGTAGGGCATAAATAAATATGCCTCAAAGTTTCATCCATGGTATATACTCTTCCTGGAGTCAAACACTCAGACAGTATGTATTAGATGATAAAGAATATACACTCAGTTCTAATCTCAAAGCGTCCTTCCACATCACTAACGATATCACATCAAACCAGCCTTCACTCATTAGGACAGTTGTATCAACAGACAGCAAATGTTATATAAAATCTCCTAGATAAGAACAGGAAACATGCTGGCACATATTTACCTCCTTTTAATTAATGAACAGACTAGTTGCAGTCTATCTCGTGAAATAAGATGTAAACATAAATGACCTCCACATATGCCCTATCTTTCAAAACAGTTTATTGACGAGAGCTGCAGGAACAACCTCTCACCCACACTTGCTTCAGTACTATGTCCATTGCTCTGCCACTTCGAAAATGGAAGAGGCTGCATTTCTGTGCAGAAAGAAGAAAACCAGCCGTTGTTAAAGGTGCATCAGGCAAACACAGAGGTTCATCTCTGTGCCCGTGAAAGAAAATGGGAGGGATCATCCTAGAAATACACCTAGGCTTCTCCAGAGGAAATGGGATCTGCTGCAGAGACTGCATTACTGGGAAGCAGACACCTCATGACAGGTCACGGTGGAGAAAGAAAGGACAAACTGAAACGAGCCAGAAGAACAGAAAAAACGATGATGGGAAGGCTGGCTTATTAAAAAACATTGGAAGGGTGAGATGTGTTTGGAGCTAAGCAACAACGCTCATCCCAGGGTATTACAAGGCTTGTTTCAGCAAAGGCAAAACAAGCCATTTCCTTGGGCAGGGGACAGGCTTCTTCAGCTGTGCCAGAGATCAGCAGGGACCAGGTCTTCAGGCAGTCTCTCCTTCGAGCTTGAATGACTCTCTGCTTCTGCAACTCCCAAGGAACATTAGAAACTACAGACGATAAAGTGACCTTATCCTGGTCATAGTCGATAAGGCAAAAGAACTGCTGTTGATCTCGCTGGGTCTAGGACTCGTTCCCATTTCACTATGTAAATTTTCAGTGGAGGAGGAAAACTCTTCAATCAGTTATTTTATTTGGTAATCTCAGACCTCTGCTTCTGCTGGGATTTTTTTTTTTTTGGTTGTTGAGTTTTTTGTTTGCTTGTTTGTTTTTTGAATGTTTGTGTAGAGTTTCTTCTGTCGCTTCCAGGGGTTTGGCCCAAATCGGCACCCAAGGAGTTGCGGAGGAATCTGGTAAAGCTTAAGACATCCAAAGTCGAAGATTCATTTTGTTCACGCTCTGTTTGCATGCAAGAGATTCGGGTCGGGGTTTGATGCCTTGCGACCTATGCTTGCAGCATGCAGCAGCATCCTCTTGGGGCTTTTCCATTGTGTCAGTTTGTGACAGCCTGAACAATTTCACAGCACGGTAATGCAGATCAGGGCACAGGCTACACTGAGAATTATAACCACACTCTGAAGAAGCGGAGTTGTCACCACCTCTACGTCCAGGCGGTTAGCGAAATGCCATTTCTCAGGCATCATTCTCAGATTTCAGGAGCAAATGATGGAAATACAATTAATGAAATTACCTAATGAAAACAGAAACTCAGTTATAGGCTTCACACTGTGTCTCAGTTAGACTGTGCTTAGGTCAGAATTCTCAGGTGTTAATAAGGGTGTTAAAACAAAGAAAATGAACAAGTGACGGAAAAAAATCAGCTAGGCGCAGTAACAAAAATGCTCATAATTAGCATCTGTTTTACTGAAGGTATCACAAAGCTTCAATAGCAGTATATAGCATTAGAGGATTTTCAAACACACCATTGTAATAAAAGCAAACACAAGAAATTCAGAAAGAATGTTCTATATTAACTTGATATTGCCATGGTAAACAGTTTTACAATCTCGTAAGAAAGACTAAAAAGATCACAAGTTACCATGGCACCATTCTTCCTTCCAGCTTCATGTTTTCAACACAAAATTGGATACTTTAAAGTATTGTACTTTCTCCACTGCAAACTCGTTCATCCTTTTCTGTGGGAAGCTGCAATAACCAGCACATGGTTTTTTCAGAATGTCTTTGTTCACTGGAGTCATTAGCTTATTATTCATAATTCATAATAGTTTTCACAATTTGAAAATGAAATAATTTCTGGATGCAGTTTTCCAAGGTAACTTCAGACAAAGCTTCTGAACCAGATTTTTCTCTCAGGTATGCTGCTGTAGAAGCTGGAGTTCTCTGGGTTTGTCTGATCTCAGCTGAGATTAGCAGTTGATCTACTGTTTATTCACTTGCTCAACTGTGATAAAAACCTGCCAATTACAAAGCATGCTCCTGTCACTCCAGACGGGCAGCGCTAGAGGGGCAGCTCGGAAACGAGAAGAGAAAGCGTGTCATACGGTATTAAAGCAAGGGAGACAAGGGCACATCGCCAGGACCTTTTAGGACCTCTGCTGAGCCTTTGCGAGGACCCTTGTGAGGCGTGTGAGAGACAGACATCTATAGACACACTTCTGACAAAGCCACATCCAGGGCTACTTTGTGTACTTCCTAAAGCAAAACAGGAATCCAGCCTCAAGGAATGAGGAGCTGATATATATAAAAAAAAAAAAAAAAGAAAAAAAAAGAAATTAAACACCAGCCTGCAGGTTTTCATTTACATTGAAACGCAGATTGTTTTGGCCATGGAGAAACATTAGGTTTCATAGGTTCGCATTAAGAGTATACTTCCTTTGCCATTACTGCCTGTCTGCTTACCTACCTGAACGAATACAGGTGTTAACTGACAAGCTATACTTTACAAACATCATATACAAACTGCCTCACGGACATATCAAGGCTGTGATCTGCTACATCTAGGAGGAAATGCCACCTTGCTGCTTGACAGGAGCAGACTAAATATCAGCAAACCGCTTCCTGATCTTAGCAACCGCGCTCACGTCACGTGAACGACTCCTGCAAAACATAGAGCGAAAGCAGGAAAGTCAGGTTGTGTCATTCTGCATCTAAGGAGAACACCACACTTAGCTACGGAGCAAGCCCTCACACGTCAGTGGGACTTCCTCCTTCACAGGAGTGCCATCTCCTCCTCTCCACATATCGCACTGCCTAAAGGCAAGAGAACTCACTCCAGAGTTTTTTCAACTCCAGAGTCCCCAAAGCCACCTCACAGGCACTACTGCCAGCTCTGCTGCCAACAGCAAAACAAGCACTATGCTCACCTTGGAGCTGCCCTGGGAGAAAGCAATTGCAGCCCTGCCATCTGCGGGCACTCACCAGCTTCCCTTTCCTGTGAGTTTCTTCTCCATGGGGGAGAGTTTCCTGCCCAAGCACAAAGCTTTACCCCACCAAGGGACCTGGGGGAAAAAGAAGCACAGTTCCCCTCCTCCTGCTCAGGCTCAATACAGGAGGCTGTTGTCTACTTAAATGTCATTTGTATGGTTCACCTTGGTAGCACAGGCAGTGAGATTACTCAAGTGCTGCATCAAAAACATCGCACAGAGATACCTGCAAAACACCCCACTCTTTCTTCTCCTCCTGCAGCAGCTGTGTCTATAGTGATTATTTGCATAAGTCACTCAGATCAGTTGTTATCAATGACTATATGGTGGATTATCACTTAATGTTCTTATACAAATAAGGTTTTTACCTCCTTGACAAAGGGGGTATTTTTGGCTAGGTGGAAAACACTTCAGGGCTGAGACAGCAGCCCAGTCTCCCACAAGGAGAGCAGCTGACTTGCTATGAAACAGCTTAACTTACCGGCCATTCGGAAAGCTTTTTATTTCAATACCATATTCATATGGGCAAGAACAGTGGAGCTGGTTGTTCTAGCTTGTATATTTAGAGTGGAGCATGTTTATTAAGCATTTGCAGGCTCACAATATAGACAAGTTGACGTGACGTTTTGGGAGCAGAGGAGCAGCTACGTCAAGAAAGGAAATATTACTTTTAGTTGGCTTACAAAGAACAGCACTGCATACCTTGGCTGATCTATGCCCATGCAATACAACAGGAAGGCTTCCTACCTATAACTGAATGCTCACAAGAAAACGTTTTTAGCCCCAGGTTTCAGATCTTGCATCTAGAAAAATTCTCCCCTACCATATTACACTTTTTCTCCCTAAGCAACATGTACACAAACATCTACAACGAACAGGCTCCAGTAAATTAAAAACTAAAGGACCAGTTTCAAAGACATTGGTCTGAGCTGGGTGCCTAGACCTCATTCACCGTCAGTGCGAGTTCACTATTGCACTTGAACAATGAATTTCTGAAACTTTTTAGATACAAGAGGTTATTTTGGCACTTTGCCCTTGCAATGCAACCTCCTGACCCACAGGCAGAAGTTTTGCTGAAAAGCAGCACTGGGTTACCCTCTTCCACCACAACACGTGGCAGCTGAAGGCTGCTGCCATCCAGCAGCTGGAGGTTTTCACACGCCTCAGCACCGGGGGGCAAAGCTGTGACCCCCAAACCCCATGCTACTGCCAGGCTATTACGTTTTTGGTTTGGGTTTTTTAGTTTCTTGTTTTGTGTTTTTTTCGTTCGTGGTGTGTTGTTTTTCGCTTTTTTTTTTTAAACTACCAGTATTACCAATTTCCTGAGGCAAAGAAATATATCTGTCCTAGCCAGATATATTCAACGTCTTAATTTGTACTGACAGAAGAATGTGTTGTCAAGCTGCTATCAGAATAATGCATCTCCTCCTGTTCATCAAAGAGTAACCACTGAGAAAAATTTCACATAGTCCAAGACATTTTTTCCTATACTTTTCATGCATGTCATACAAACACAATGTATCAGCTGTGCTAGAAACTGAAACAGTCTCTTAGACATGACGGATTGTTTCTCATTAGCATATCCTCATGTCAGTAATCAAAATCAATCAACTTAAATCAATTCTGCATGTGTTCAGTTAAAATGTGTACCATATGCTGGCTGAAATGTATACCAACGCAAGACTGTGCTGCTGTAGCAAGCTTCTTTCTGCAGCCACATCTAACAGCAACACTGGGTCAATTTCCATTAAAATACTAAAATAAAAAACCTTTGTATAACTATTTTCAATCAGCCTTGCGTAGCTCCCAAGGACCAATTAACTGACTTGCTGAAACTGGTCATTGCTGACCGATCACAATGTGTGCTGTCTCCGTTGGGCCCAATCAAGGGTTAAAGACAAGAGTTTACTCTCTGATCAAACAGGATCCCTGAGAAATCACAATTCACAAGGCGTATCTGGAGTCTCAGCTTCAGTAACATTTGCAAGATTTATACGATGGTATTTAGAGTCATCAGTTACTCTACCTAGTTGAACATCTGGCTGCTGTCTAATTTTCAAGGTACGCCAAGCTGGAACACACCTGCTTACAACACCAACTACTTCTTAACATCATTTGTATTACAAGAATGCTTAGGACCCTTCATCATGAAGCCACTGCAGAAAGGTCACTCAGACTGGCTGAGCAGCACCTCCTCCAGCTGTGGCTGGAGCTGCATCTGCCCAGGAGGATCAGCAGCGAGCGCTCGCAGCCATGGGGCTGCAGGAACCCCCACCCCAACCAGCACTGCAGCTGCCTCCTCCCTGCTAGGCTGTCTACCTGGCATTCATGGAAGACACTGGGCAGGCAGCTCTTTGCAGACCCCCATCTGGTTTTCATCCCACAGTTAGGCTGCAGAACCAGTATCAAGCGTAGGGTTACACACCACCAGTGTGCTCGCGCATCCGGAGGGACTAGGCGAGAGCCAAGCCACCCTGTAGTCCGCTCAGTCCTCAGCCTCTCTACTGCAATTGCTAAAAAAACCCAGCTGTAGCGGACTGTCTGAAGTTGGCTGGGAAGTGGACATATGGCCTGTTATTATATTAAATCCTTTTCAGTTATTTTAACAGCCCTGTTCTAACTTGATTTCAAACAGCAGGAAACCTTTGCTTGCCTCTCCACTCTCCTTAGTAGAGGCCTCAATTTGTACTCGGTGAGACGACTTGTTTTTCTCTCAACTGTCTCACTGTCATACGCCTAACTAAATGTGTCAAGCAAACAGTATTATCAGAGATTCATAAATGCTAAACCTCTAAGAGGCTTAAGAATGAGAAACACAATCGAGTGTCACTGCCAGAGGCAGAAGAGTTGTTTAGGAATTCTGATAAGCACCAATTCAGCAGATATTCATTTTTATGCTAGTTAACCAGAAACAGGCAGCTTCAGGAAACAGAAATGCTGCTCTGCCTCTGTGCTCATTCACCATGGGGTAGAGAAGTGACCATATCATCTCAGCTCAGCAGCTGAAGTGTGCCAGCATCTGGTCCTGAACAGTACAAGCTCCTGATCCAAACAGTGATCAGAAATTGATGATTCTGGAATAGATACAAGATTGCAGTGAAGTACAACTGTGTAAAACTTTACCAACAGGGGAAACACCTTCCTAACTTAGAGGCCAGTCACCAATAAACCAGCTCATGGTGGACCTCCTTTTCAATACTGTTTCATGTATTACTGGAACACTGAAACCTCTCATCCTCCCCCCTTACTTGCACAGCCAAACATGTAGAATCAGATAAATTCCACAGGCTCTTTTTATGACACAATGCTTTCAATTTAAAGCTTTTTCTTAACCCTATAAATGTAATTTAAAGGACCTCACCCCTCACAGGTCACTCCCTCACTGGTAAAACTGTATACTGTGACTGCAAGATGCTCTCTGATCATTCTTTGTCGGAAGCCTTAGAAATGCGCTGTCATCACATGCATCAGACAAGTTATCTCACATCCCACTGGCTGATAAATTTTCAAATTATCTATCACCACTGCCCGCCTCTCCCTTTCAATGGTAACCAAAGAGCTATGGCAGAAGCAGGGCCGTAAAGCCATGGGGTTTGGTCTCCCTCCCAGAAGGAGCTTGCGGCTGGAGACTGAGCCGTGGGACAGGCTCACCCTGGTGTCCCCCGCAGCTGGCAGCAGCGCCAGCTCCTGGGGCTGCTCTTTGGTATTTCCATTCACAGAACACGGTGCACAGGCTTCAAGAGCCAGAACCTCTTCCCTTGTGCTTTTCTCAGCTTCAAAGCAAAAGTACATTTTGCACTGAGTAGCCAGCTAGGCAGCCCCTTTTCATTACTTTCCCATTGAGCTCCTACTGGCTACCTGCAGGTAAATCCAGCCTGTGTTTTGTCTCTAAATTTGAAGTAATATTTCTTGTTTATTTTCATACTGGCCTTGACTGCAATATTTCATGCACAGGTACACGCTATGCCACCAATCTGTAAACTGACTTCCCATACAAATCTGTCGAAAGGTCTTCTTCACAGCATGGGAAAGGCACCTGAGCCCAGCAATACAGACAACCTGATGGAGGCATTCACTTCGCTGTCCTGATCTAATTAACCAGCAATCACATTACCTTGCCCCTTCAATACCTCTGGGCTCACTTCAATTCACTTTGGTCTCTCTGAACTTGATACTATTGTAGCTGCTGTTGCAAGATGCTCTCCAAAATAGTTTGATTTTACAAAGGGCTGAACATCTTCAACTCCTGTTTCACCAGTGGCAGCATACCCTTGGTCAAAACACTTCTAGACTCATAGTGATCACTGCAGCACTATCAATTAACAATTAGATGCAGGCTTCCAGTGAATTGTTTGAATGCAGGTAGGATAGTGTAGTCAACAAGTATACCAGCTATCTGTCAACTTCTAACTGCCCTATTTGTTAAAGCCAAAACATGCACACACATAAAAGCGTTCTGCACTGATAAGCTAATAGCAAATGACTTCCTTGTGGTTTCCACAAGGAAAACATCTCTTTCCTTTAGTCACTTTTTGCACTACTACTACTACTACTATAGGAAGTTTTAACAGCACCATAAAATCAATACAGATACGCAATCTGCATGCATCTAACTTCAAAAACAGTATTACTACCTGCTTTCTAAACGGTAAATGTTTCGTGTTATCAAAATAATTTTTAAGACATACTGACTTTCATGACTCCTTGCTATTTTCAGAATTCAGTTCTCTCCCATAGACAATCAAGAAAAATCTCTAAATAGGTTCACAGTCTTCTGTTCATTAAAAAAACACCACACTTTGCAATGCTACTTTGAAGGGAGGAGTTCTGAAAAAGTTCTGGAAAACTGAATCCTATTACAAGTCAAAAAAGCAGAAAGCATGCTGCCATTCGTTTGAGTCACTTCTAAGCAATTTCGTTCGAATTTGCTGAAGGCAAATTTCAGTGTAAAGTATGAAAGCTCAATATCATCTAGTTACTAAGATGAATGCCTGTTAAATCTTCAGTTGGGACTATTGCCTTCATTTATAAAAACACAATTTCTGCTCCAACAACAGAATTAGCATAAGTGCCCTTACAGTCTTGCTCACAGGATCCGCCAGCTTTATCTTCTTTCTTATTTCAATCTGAGATTGACGTCAGCAGCATTCACAACCTTTTAAGAACTCATTCGCTGGTTCCTACTTAATTTGATGCCTCAGAACATTTATATGACTCACAAAATTTAGTGTTTGAAGTTTCAGGGCACAAAGATGGAAAGAAATCCAAAGGGAAAAAAAAGATTGCATTTAATATAGTAAAATAATAGTAAAGAAAAAGAGCCAGAGAAAACATAGTCAGGTGCTATTTTTGGCAAGGATTGTGCTTCCTTACTCAATAAAACAAAGAAACACAATTTTCTGTTCCATTCATTACTCATAGTGAATGAAGAGGTCAGTCACACAAGTGACATTAAACGTACAGGATAACCTGCAAGAGTTGAGCGATACTTTGGGACCACAAAAGCAAAGAACCAAAGCATCAGGCCTCCCAGAAGAGAACACTTCTTTACACAGAACACACATACCTGACTCTGGGAGAAAGCTCCTCTAGAGTCAGAAGTTTGGAAACAGTTCCAAACTGGAAGTCCGAGCTCAAAGTGCAATCTGTGCCATGCAGAAGTGCAAAACTCGAGAAGAGCTCATTTCTGAGGAGTAGGAATTAGGATGTAATCACTGATGCCAATAGAGATTTCATTCCTGCAAACCTCTGTCCCTTCTTCTGCAGATATACAGGCGCTTTGCATCCTCTGGATGAAGGGAAGAGCACGCAGATGGGGAGCTGCATTCCTGATTGCACCTCGCAGGGAGACAATCTACTGCAATGCTTTCACTCTCTTAGATGGTGGTCTCTAGTTCCAAACATGGGTCTGTGAAAGTCTGCCCCGGTAAAAAATGAACTATCCCTCCTCTTCAGAAAAGAGAACACCAGTTATACGAATCCCTCAAGCCTTGACATGCTGTCAAATTAACACTCTTATTGTTATTAATCAAGAATTTAATACATGAGATCTTAAAATTAACATGTCTTGGCAATCTTTTCATTTAAAACATGGAGATCGAATGAGTCATGACTGAAAGTCCCTCAGCATCTCCCTTTGAGAGACTATTTTGAACAAATACTTTACTGAGCAGACAGATTTTAGCAGAACACACATGACTCACCTGCGGCATGAGGGCAATTAAATCTTTATCAATTTTTTTTATATCCATAAAATAAGCAGACAAATTAGAAGTGAAAAATATCCTGCTTCTCGTATTACCTAGTAACAGTCCCAGAGTAGTCAGCAAATATGATAGCCCGGATTTATTTTCACCTTCCTTCACAAAAAATATATTAAAAAAAGAAATCAATGCTGCAATGCTTCTTGGACATGTAGACTATAGTTTACAAAAAGTAAAAAAGAGGGATACACTGCATGGACTCTGACATTACAACCAACAAAACAAATACCAGCTCTTCTCTGCCTTTGTATTAGGTGGTTAAAAGCTTTTTTTTTTTCGTCTGGGTTTTTTTAATCATCAAACTGACTGCACTGACTCGCTGTTGAAGGGTAACAGTATTGTATGTTTGGAGGACACATTTTCAGGCAGGATAAACAGGTAAAGTTCCAGGAACTTTAAAACTCTGCAGATCCCAGCAGGAGTAAAAGGGATGCATAGGTTTGATACTTTCAGTACCAGAGTGAATAAACAACTTGTAGGCAGCTGGTGGAAAATAAAGCTATTCATTTCCTTCTGTTCAAGCACTTGGATTTTGTAAATGGTGCGGCAGGTGACTACCCTGCCATCACTTCGCAGCATCGGGGTTTGACACACAACCGGAGCTACTGCGCTTCCTGGTCTCCCAGCCATGCGGAGAGGATTTCCACAGCCCACGCTGCAGATGGGAGAACTGCCACATTACTTCGAGCCAACGATGCAGTGATGCAAAGATGCTGTTGTGTATGAGTTAAAGCCAGATTCTGCAAGTACCACTGATTAGGGTGAAATTTCCTGTTAAAACACTAAATATCTGTAAGACCAAGACCATTTCCAAATTTAGGTGAAAGATTATTCCAGTCACAGTTTTTCCATAACAATGGTGTGAGTGATTTTTGCTGAATTTGCTCCCTTTATATTTCTTGCAGTCTCTTGATAGAATAATATCCTATGCATATTTATGCCAGAATTTTAGCAGGAAATCTGAAATAATTTCAAACATGTTCAAGGCTTCAGAATGATGGCCACAGCTTTGAACATGCTCTTGTGGAGCGGGGCATATGCAACTCGGAACAGTAACATCACAGGGATAGAACTTTATGCAGATTCTTCCCTTGGAAGAGTTCATTTTTCCCTAAATAAATCATTAACCGGCACAAGTGAAAGGAAATGATTAATTTTACACTTCCAACCCCCAAAGACTCAAGAGGGTACTGAGCAGTTCTCACAAATTTACATCATTTAATATCTTTGCAGTAGTGACTTTTCCTGCAGATGAAGGACATTCTTATAAAGAGGAGATCCATTTTAGCTAGGATAAGGAGCCTTAAACAGGTATGGATTTTCAGCTGTCATGTAATTATAGCACAACAGTTGGAATGAGCATCAGTATAGAACTACTGCTCATCTGAAGCCCCGAGTTCCTATAATCAGCCAACCCATTCAAGTCCCTTCTGTGCTTCACACCATGTCTCACACTTAGGAAAACAACCTAGGAAGAATGTTTGGTGAGGAAGGGTGTATAAAAACTGGCTGAAGAGCTCTGCCAAATGCATACCTTCCTCATCTCAGGAAGCGCTAAGCCCAGACACCAACCGCCTCGCAGGAAGGCACTGGAATCCACAAGGTTTTCTTGCAAACTGACACTCTGAATCACAGACTATCTCAAGTTGGAAGGGACCCATAAGGATCATCAAGTCACAGAATCACAGAATCACAGAATGTTCGGGGTTGGAAGGGACCTCTGTGGGTCATCTAGTCCAAACCCCCTGCTGAAGCAGGGTTGCCTAGAGCAGGCCAACATGAACTTCAGATTTGGTCCTTGAACTTCAGATTTGGCTCTTAATTATAAGAATAAATTGACTGTGTGATGTCACTATTTACCTCCTTTCTCAAACACTTCTGAGTGTGCTGAACAGCACAGACTCCAGCCAGGTGCTTTTTGCGCTCCGATGAAGACCCTTCTGCACTGCGAAAGCTGATCGTTTCTTCCTACCCTCTGTTGTACACATATCATTCGAGAGTTATAAATCAATGCACAGACCTTTCCTTTTAACACAGGAGTTTATATTTTAAGAGCACCTGCAGATGCATCACACTGAATGCCTCTTGAAAATCCAAGTGGATGGAGCCTACCTAAAACTAAATCGTATGAGTAAGAGCATGGTCCAGACGCTCCTTGAACTCCGACAGGCACTTCTGTGACAGCAGCTCCAGCCCTACAGAACCCAGCTCTCCTGGGCTTGCTGCTTGGGGCCACTCCTTGCTGCTTGCAAGGCAGCATTTCTGAGCACTGCTTCTTTGGTGTTGCTTTGTACTGTAATTAACACAATCATTAAAGGTACTGGGGTTTTTTTGTTTTTCATTTCATGGTCCTGCTTTGGTTCTACTCTAGTTTTGTGCCAGTTTTCACTCCCCTCACTCGCGGACTTTAGGGCACGTCAGCTCTGCGCAGTGGAGTTGCCTACACAGGCCTCCACTTACCAGAGACAGAGCTAGCTCCCGAAGTGGAGACGGCACGGCTGTGCCAGCACAAAGCTGTGCCTAAGCTAAATTGGGCGTGCTGCAAGCCCCCTGCCATGTTGCCCTAAGCAAACCTTCTCGCTTGCAGACAATGCGTCTCCCCTCAGTGTTTTACCATGCTGCTGAGCAGCTGGATGCACCGGGCCAGGTTACTGCAGCATTAAACCCTACAGCTGACGTAAGCCTGTACTGAAGATCCTCCAGGTTTACATCAATGTAAGAGATTAGAATCACATCTTAAAGACCTCCTTATTTTTCTGGTAACTGTTAGCACTGTGTCTTTGGGATTGGAGGTGGGAGAAAAAACACTGTAAATCCAAATGTTCAATGGCATTTCAACTTCTATACCTTAAATTGTCACCTAAGTTTCTCTCTCTCTAATGGCTGCACACAGCCAAAACTTGCTCTCTGGCAGTCATAAACAAGTTTGCACAGTTCTTCAAGCAGTTATTTCTGAAATAGCAAAACATTCCCAACAACGTGTGACACAAGCTTTCAGCCTTGGGCACCCTAGAAATAACATGGGAATAAATCAGACACAAGGCAGGACTGAAGCTAGCGCTTTACGTTCGCCCCATTAGGAACTGGAATAAATCCTGCCATGCTGCATTGCCACAGAGAGGCAGTTTGCAGTAGTTAGAGTAAGAGGAAGGAAGTTTAATCAACCCTTCTGACCCCTAACTAGGTCTTCTCTTGTTTCCCAGTCTTCTGTTACCTTCCATTTAGTCAGCTACGCCTCTACCAAGGGAGCAGAGAGCAAGTTTAAAAGAATTCTAGCCGAAGAAGCTTGTATTTTATAGCAACACTGAACAAACAAAAGTGTTTACACCTGACGACAGTGGAGACAACTCCAGAGAGGGTTGACTGTGTCCACCTGTACTGTCCACCAAGTTGTCAAGACCTTACACGACTTACACGCCCCAAATCACACTGAGCCTCAGTGAACCTCTGCGGGGCTGTCGCCATTACCGTAGCCAAGCTGATAACAACAACAGAAGTTAGTGTCTCTTTAGAAACTGCACATACATACACACGTACATGGTGAGGTCTGATTTTCTTCACAGTTTTGGTAGTTCTACAACCTAGCAAGTGCTGAGAGAGGGTAAGAGAAGCATAAAGGTTAAGGTCCATCATTCCACTGTTATGCAAGAGAGACTTCAAAAATGCATTCCTTATGGGCCTTGCTCAGCTGTAAATTTCCAGCATTGTTATTCCATGCAATCAACGGATGCACCAGCGTGCTATTATCATAACCAGAATATTTCTTCTCTAAAAAGGAAACAAGTAAATTGACTTCCTCTTGTTTCCCCAGATCTTCTTGTTCACTCTTATACACAACTCCATTATTTCAAATTCTGTTACGGCAGTATTCTGTGAGAACTATCCTTACAGGTCATGCAAAAGTATTTAGCAAGGTATTATCTGATTTCACCAAGAGCAAGTCAAGGTGCATAACACAGAGCCAAGAGAAAACTACAGGAAAAGTGCTATAGCCTTACAGAAATGTGTACAGCATGAGGCTAAAATGCACAGCAAGGTAGCAATTTAACATTTGGTGGTAATTCCAATGGGAATGCATTTTTTTAGCCTTTCAATAATGTAAGACAGTTTTAGAGTCTAAAAAAAAAAACAAAAAAACACATTTGATGGGACTTATTTCTCTTTCTTCCCTCAATAAAACAAACAAAAAAAAGAGACCTGCAGTCCTTGGTAAAGGACTTTCCATGGACTTATCAAAGCTGACTCACACCAGTCTACCAGCGTTTGGCACTTGGAGCAGGAGCACTTGCTTCATTTCAGAACCGGGAAGGGCTCAGTGCCTGCTGGCAGTCAGCCGAGAGGGATGCAGTTACCATGGCACTCGAACACTCGGTAACTTCAGAACTGCCACAGCGTTATCACCAATGTAGGGACCAAAGGCGAGGAAGCAGCAGGTGGATCTTTGAACAAGCGCAATGCAAAAGGAAAAATAGCATTAGGGTGAATATCCTGCCTAGTAAACATCCTATGCACAGATCCCCTGTACGTTCTATTTTATCTGGCTACAAGAAAAGCTGAGAGACATCAGCAGCGTATGTGCATACACGTACCTACACACACCGCTCCCTCTCCATGACTTCACCCTCTAGCACTGGTACAGACGTCTGTATCAGTTTGTCAGAGCAGCTAGCCAGCCAGAATCTGGCTGAGAAAATACCATCCTTGTGCCTTCTTTAAGTAATACACAAAGTTTAATCACTTGAGTTTTATGCCATATAAAGTTATTTCAGCTAATAAAGCACAGCAGCTCATTACATAGTGCATTTATCTGCTCCACTTACACCTGCTCCCCCCAAGTTTCAAATACTCTTGCCACCTCCTGTTCCAGTTTCTAACATAAATGAGTAGCAAAGCAATAAGTATCTGATATATGACTAGCAAACAAATGGATGTGAAGCAGAATTAGCAAAACTAGAGGACTTTTCAAACGACATGGAAGTGCACAACAGAAGCATAGGATGCCATGTGTGAGCTAGGTAGAACACTTGGAACCAGGAGCTCCATTTGGAAAGAGGAACATCCTGGGAACACAGCAAAGCCTGGACCGTGACAGAAGCAGAGAAGGATACACCAGGATGCCTAGGATACACTTTCAGGCTGCAGTGGCCCCTGACTGTAAAATGCAAGTGCTAAGCTGCTACTGAAAGGTATATTTATCCCCAAACAGGATTTTGCCACTTTGCCGCTTTCGCTAATATTTGTTGGGGAGCCAGAATGGCTCACCAGAAATCTAGGTTGCGATCAGCATCTCTTGGTAAACATTACGTTGTTCCGCAGATGGGAGGAGCTAACCAGTAAACCACAGGCCTCCAGCTCTCCATGCTGCATGAGCGTGCTGTGTTCTCGCCTGGTTTCTGGTGTTTCTCACCAGTGTTTCCCTTCTGTCAGCACCACACATGTCTGCAGAGTCCCACGCTGCTGCCCTCCAACACAACTATGCACAGCAATCAGATTGCTGAGCACACTGTAGTTACAGTTCAGCTTCAGCACAATTTAACTACAATAACCACGTAAGAGGTCATTTTGGGGACCTGGTTATTAAAAAAAACCCCAACAAATACACCACAGATGATTTTATGTTGTGGATAGGGAATAACGTCACCGTTTCCCCTGTGCTGGAAGGATCATCACTCATTTGCCTTTCTAACAAATCAAAAGGTGCTTCAGGGATACTCATACGACCTTCCCCTCCACCTGACTGAAAACAGCCTTGCTGACAGAAACACAGAAAATCAGTGCTCAACATCTGGGAGCTCAGTTCACGCTCTTTAATGAATCAGGATGACGTTAAGTAGCTAGACGACAGAAGATCAACTACAAAGTACCCACTGCTAAACTCGCAGGTATTCCAGTTGTCCTACAGGGTACAATTTCTCACACCTGAAAACAGTTTTTGTGGTCTCCGGCTCCTGTTTTTATCTCTAAAATCAGCCATTCAGCCTACTCATACGTGTTGCATAAATATGACACTGCAGTAGACAACACAATGCATGAAAATTATAAATGTGAATAAGCTCTACAAATAGTTATATTTCTCATTTGACCAAAAACTTATGACACAGTTCAAGTATGTGCTCACACAAATACTATGAGAACCCGCAAATTCCACCCATTGTATTATCTCATAACTGATCACAGTGTAACCAAGCACGTTTAAATATAGAATGTACCTAGTCACTACACAGCAGATACCACTGTGAAAAGAAATCGTAGTAAGGGTGATTGTGATAAGACAAGGACAACAGGAAAATGTTTTGAGGCACATGAGTAAGACCTTATGTAAAATGATTACAAAATATCTGTTCTGAACTTCTGCTGTAAAAAGTATTAAATGCAAAATGTCAGGAGGCCAGCAACGCATTTGTCCTTTCAAAGCTTAACCGCCTTACTATATCAAGTGAAGAATTTCCCTTGAAATTTCCCACGTACAGCTTTTCCTCCACTGGACAACCAGTTAACATTGGCCTATTTTCTCTAGAAAAGGTCCAAACCTTCAAGCTATCAGCAGCTCTTAATCAACTAACTCAAATACATCCAACCCTGCTCCTGGACACAGCCTGGTATCTGAATATCTCTGAATTCAATATTGTAACTTTTTTCCTTTTACTGAAATGCATAGAACAAGGGCAAATGCTCCATACACTTAGTAAATCTGCAAAGATGTAGCACAAAAAGAGATACTACACCTTGCAGTGAGAGTAAATCCAATATCGTCAGCAGGAATAACTCCAGCAGTAACAGAGCTTAGACTGAAGTTGAATTTAGCCTTCACTGTAATGTAGAGTTATAATGAGATAACAATGGGATTGAGGTGATTAACTATAAACAGACATAAACCTTTCATGTCAACTGTTTAAATGCAAACATAGGAATGCCCTGCTCAGCAAGCTTGGGCTATTAAATGAATTCAATAGTAACTGGGATAACTAACTACCCAGGTTTTTATTTTTACATTTTTATCTATCGCCCTTGTTTCACTCTTCCAACTCTAATCTTAAAGACCCTTCAGACTGGCACGAGCACCAAATTCTTCCCAAAGAAGGAGTATTATTATTCGAGATATAACCAAGACCTGGGAATTGAATTACAGACACTCTTACAGTATCTCTTCTCCAGTCAAATATTCTGCATTGCGTTTTAACATCAGTAGTGGTGCTTTACATCCACTCATCTCCAATGATTTTCATTCCTGGGACTCAGTAAGTCCTCAATGCTGCAAATAAGATGTAATCCTTGCCTCTTTTACAAGGATCAATCTGTTCTTTTTACTATCATGACTTTGTTTCAGTTCTTTGTCTAAACAGCAAATCAAAGGATTTCACAACAGCTGTGAATCTACTGAGCAGAATCAGGCCCACCAGATCTTTAGAGACATCCCTCGCTATTGCATCTCTATACTAAATTACAGAACTCTTATTATCTCCTTTTTTAGAAACAAGTTTTGTGCAAGCGTTCAAGTTTAAAGTCAGTGCTTATAAGGAACTTAGCGAAAACATGATGGGAATGAGATGCCAGGGGAATCGATGATTCTCTCATCTGAAATGCATAATTAGCTTTTGGTTAAGTGTGCAATTGGCATTAAAATTTACAATCAAGTATGACAGTGTTCTAATTTTACCTCCTTTAAATGAAAAAAATGAACTTCATTACCAGTGTTACTTCTTCGAATCCCTTCCCTATGAGGCGAGCTGCACGGAAACATCCTGTCATCCAGGCAACAACTGATACAAAGAGCTTTTAAAAACACTGAATATTTGCCTTCTGGACAGCTACACAGCTTGGGGTTTATTTTGGTTTACACTTTCTTTGTTTTGTAATGGTAACTGCCACTCGGCATAATTAGCAGTTGTCATATTTCTGTGTGTAAAGTTCCTTCCGACAAAAACAGAGCAATGTTGCTTTGCACCTTCTTCCCGGCTGTGCCTGAAAGCTGTAACACATTTCAGACATCCACTGCAGCTGATCTCAGACCCCTACGGGTTTCAGCAGTTAAGCCATGGAAACATTTTTGTTAATGGGAAAGAAAAAGCTGTACTCATCCTAGCAGTTTAAATCTGATAAGCAGCACCTTAAAAGAAAAATCATACTGCAGTCTAAATATGCTGTCTTCACCTGAACATCACATCCTTTCTGCCTTTTAACCTCAAGCTAAATTTAACCTCAATTTGCCTTTAAAAAAGCGGGTTGAAAGTACTTTCAGCCATAACATCAGCTGCCAAACCCTATGTTTAGTTATGTTTATTATTAATCACATATATGTTTGTGTTATGTGTAGTACGTGCAACAAAAATGAGACTCCACTGTGTAGGGTGCTGTACAAAAGTATAACATAATTGTAACGAAATTCTTCACAGAAAGCAAATCTTGTGTAGTGTGTCAAGTGTTGTGGTGTGCAAGTGTTTTGGGCTAAACACTGCCAATGATTTTCCATCTGCAGATTTGCATTACGACCCAGAGAGCTCATGGAATTAACCTAGACGGGGCCAGCACGAAGCACCAGAGTTTGCTCCCCAGCAGCTAACCTCAGTGCTGCATTGCTCAAGAGTTCTGCTGTTATTATTACTTACGAGCATTATTACTTACCACCAATAGACACACAAACACACAGAAGGAAAAAAAAAGAAATCTCACATTGCTCTCGCCTAAAGCCCAAATCACTTTTATTTGTTCACCCTGCTTCCAACCGGATCTGGACAAAGTGGCCTTGTCTAGCTGCTAGGCAACCCGAATGCTGCGTTGAGTATTAACTGTATGCATTTGCTAAGAACATAATAATGTTACCTTTGAGATTTATTTATAGTATAAAACATCTACCTAGCTGAAAATATAATAGCTTTCCTTCAGTAATCAGTAATTAGTAACTCCAGGAATACACAACTGTTGGGTCAAGAAAGAAATAATCCACATATACACCACAAATGCAGAGAGATATTACAAACTGGGTCCTTACAAATATAAGGGAGATGCTCTGTATGAAAGTATTATTACAGATGGTGGTGGCATAAAAAAATTCTAATCCAAGAATTATATTTATGTAGATATTCGAATATCTACATAATATATGAAAATATTTATGTAAGTAATGTTTTAAATTAGAAATGCTTAAATTACAACACCTCATCCAACTACAAAATTAACTTTCTTAGTAAAGGTCATTTATTCTACTTACATAAAGCCATCATTCCTAAACAAGACAGAAAAGACTTGAAATTAAAACACAGTCAACTGATCTTGGAGTTCTTTAAAGAAAAAAAGCCAACAACTTACAAGACATTATTTCACACAACCCCTCTCCGGACCATTTTACTGTTTTGTTCTCTACCAGCAGAGCTATCATTCTACCTTAAAAACATGATGAATGTCTTTGCTATTTCTCTTTCCTCTCAAACTCAAGAGATACCCCTTTCAAGGCTTTTCAAAGCAGATCATTTCCCAGACTGCTCGATTACTAGCACAACTGAGAGGACTTCTTAAAATATCAGTTTGGGTGATCGAGGTGTTCATGTCAACAAAGCAAGAGGCCCACTAATGACATCAAAATTAAACAGAGCAGCACACTTTTTTGATCATACCATTTCACAGTTTGTCAAATCCTGGTTCACAAAATAGGGAGTTTCTCAAACTCAGCACAAACACAAAAGCTAGTTCTCTACCTTAAAAATGCTTACCAATTTCTACTGGAGACACTAACCACGAGACTGGCCAGAAAGACATTTACTGACACAGTGGCACGCTGTTAGTCTTTATGTGCAGCTGCTTGGCACTTCAAGCTGTGTGAATTTTTCTTAACTTTAAGAAAACCCAAGGAGCGTTTTGTAGCTGGGGTCCTACACCCAAATATTCTGCTCTTCTGTTCAGCACAAGGAAAAGTCAATGCAGAAAGCCCCACTGATCACTGATCAGTCTGGATCACAGCACAGCACAGCCTCCCCCTGGCTTGAGATTTGTAGGACACAAAACAAGGTTATTTGTGCAGAGCCCTTGTGGCAGACCTCCAGTCTGCCACAGCTGCACACACTTCAGAGCTGCACAAGCACCCATGAACTGAAAGAGACCTGGCTCTGTGGAGCAGAGAATATTAGAGGTTCCTAGAAGTGTTCCTCTCTGGGTTTTATAAAGACTTTTGAAGTGTGCCAAGTTTCAGCATCCGTGTAGGGACAGGAATGACTCTCACACATTGATGCAATGCACAGTCAGTTCCCTTTATTGCTCCGCTTGCGTGGTTATATACATTTTTCCATATCTGTACACACGATCACGCTTATTCGGATAGGCTACAGACTTCAATCACGCGCTGCTCACGCACCCCATATTCCCTTATGATTGGTAACTATGCACTAGCGCTAATAGCAACAGACCGCCTCCATGTCCTTGAACACATCTTGTTTTTGCTAACCCACATCATGTGCACTATCAGAACTTTCTCAATCGTTATTCTTAGCTGCCCTTTCCAGCGGCCTGTTCAGTTATGCGAACTGTTTTGCTTAAGTGGCCTAGTCATGCTAACTCGCAAGCTACATCAACCCAAACATCTCCCCCCTTTTCTTTCAATAAAAGGCTAAGCTATCTTAGCATTGCTTTAAAAACATTTGCTCAATTGGTGTTAGTTGCATCACACGAATTTTTTTTTTCCAGTTGCCTCTAGTGCCTTTTGTGTTATGCATATTATACATGGAACCAATATAATCACTGCTTCTACAGAAGTGGTTAACTTAAACACTTGTACTTTCTCCTCCTTCACTTAGTTTCACAATACACCTGATTCAGGTCAGACTTAACATCAAGCTTAGGGGGAGTATAATTTTAAAAAATGTCAACATTACTGGAAAGTTGCAAGTCAAAGCAAAGTGTTCAATGGAGCTACAGGGTCCCACACTCACAGAAACTCAATAGTAGCTGTAAATCATTTAAAAAAGTAATTGGTAGATGGGTTGGTAAGAAAACCCTCCCTACACATAGGAACACACAGTTTTGGTATACTAATGGCCCCCACTACTGCTACACATCCCCTGAAGAATACATTGAAATTACAAGTTTAGTCTCAGGACAGGCAGGACATAAACAGGTTCAAATACTGTGTTTTTTACAGAGGTACACACTTAATGCTTTTGTTAGGGTCCTTAAATCATGACTCGCATCAGGGATCCACGCAAGGAGCACAGAAAGAGAGAAGAAAAGAGCACAAGTCACACTGGAAACTTTCAAACACTTGCACGAATCTTTTATTGAAAACAAATTTTAAATCAACAGTGTTGTTGGTAACTCCAGAGTTACAGGTCCTACGGATAACACCCTCTGAGGAATCCACCCGACATCTCTTTTCATAGGAAGTTTAAGGTTATTAAAGCCTTTTTCCCCCAAAGCCTCCAAATAGGTTTAACTAAACTTATTGCTTAATTCATTTTAAACCCAGTATCTTTGCACAAAATCAAGTATTTCATAGCGCTTTCTGTCTTGCTTTTACACAACTTATTAGTGAATTTCATGTTCGGAGATTCAGACAAACCAGATGGACATCTTTAGTTGCTCATGGGGCCTTAAGTCCCAACACTCTTATTACACAAACGCTAAATTAAATTAAACAGTTTCATGCCAGGTTATCTACATTCATTTCAATGCCAGGATTTTGCAACATGAAGAGGATCTTTCATTAAATAATGTGTTGTACCTTGTACCTGGCAACACAGAAATATAATGAATGATATTGTTGCAGTTAAAAAAAAAGTTCCTCATTTTAGATTCTATTTTACTGTGACTATTCACAATCATCACAGTGTGATTATAATATCACATTTAAATACAATAATTACAGATTCATAATAAATCAAGTGTGTATAGATCAATTAGAAGACTACGCTCGTAGCCAGGGCAGGGTTTGGGTAGAAACACTATACAGTTTTAACTTTTCAAGCCTGAACTTTAAGCTTAACTTGTGGGAGAAACCACTACGTAGACAGCTACTTTGAGTTAGTGAGCTAACTCCTCTGAAATTCTTTAAGAGAATATTAGCTCCTATCTTCTGCTTGAGATTTTTTCTTTTCATGCAAAGCAGAAGAGAAGAATCTTGCAAACTGGAATTCCAGCTGGAGCCCCATGGTACTTTAACACACAGCAATCTGAGCCTAGGTTTTTTAAACCCACTCAATAATTCATTGGGACACAGAAGAGTTTAAGCATCATCAGGATAAATTGCATTCACACTTTAGGCTTTAAGTCATTTGTCAGCAAGTAGAATAAAAGAAAACACTTGCTTTTCATAAAAAAGAACATCATGAGCTACTGACACAACTGCTTGCAGCTCAGGAACTTTTTTTTTTTTTTTTAAACGGGGCTAGGATGCTGCAATTCAAAAAGGCTGAAAAGGTCCCATGACTGGGTGTTGGAGCAGAGGAAGCCTCCAGCTTACCTGCACAAGTTCTCTTCCCATTTGATCTACTCAGAAGTCAAGCCAGCAGAGGTGGTTTGAAGCATACCTCTACCCTCCCCCTGAGGAATCCTGGATGGATAAAGCGAGCTGGCTTGGCGCTGCCGACCAGGCACGTGAGTTGCAGGGAGATGCAAGTACCTTTCTTGGAGGACGTAAGCTGACAGTAGAAACTATGCCTAGAGTTCACTCATTAAGTGTTCATTGAATTTCTTCACCTACTAGTGCTCGCTCAAAAAGTGCTACCAAAGGGCTCCAGACCTGCTTTGGGTTTGTTGCAGTTTAATAGTACACCGACTCCTGAGAAGATAGAGCAGCTGATTAAGACCGTATCAGGAGTCCCACCAGTTGAGTGAGACAGCAACACAAAGAGAACTCACTCAGCTATACCGCAGGGATACAAATGATACAGCCACACAAAACTTAGCAACAATCAAAATCTACATTAATTCAAAAATCATCTTCCAAACAAGCTACTTTTTACCATCGTATCTTTGTTGGGATTAATATAAAGCATTTTTGAAAACACTGGCACTTACCCAAATCTGCAGTTTCACCCGCTTGTCATTCCTATAAACTGTTTTCACTTTGAAGTCAATTCCTACTGTGCTAACGAAGGCTGGTGTGAAAGTGTCATCAGCGTATCTGAAGAGGAAGGATGTTTTGCCCACGCTGCTGTTGCCAATGATCAGGAGTTTGAACATGTAATCAAAATTTTGATCTGAAGTATCTTTCTGCCTGTATCTGGCATCTGTTACTGAAGCCATCTAAGAAAATGACAAACATTGAAAAAGAACAGATTTAAGAGCAGTTCAGCATTTTTTTTTCCCATAACTGTGTACCATATGTTTAGCTTATCTCTCTTCTTCCTAATATCATAACCGCTATATCTGCTGAATAAAGATAACAGCTTGAGACCTTCTTTCAAATCCTAGCTTTAAATTTCTATTACCCACTTGTACTGGTAAGATTTCCAAACTCAAGAAATACAGCTGTTGCACCACTTTGTGTTTAAAAGAATAACAGATGGCTATTGCAGATTGTTCAAATACTAGTGGGGAAACAGCATTCTTGACTGCTGTGGCAGGGTGCCACTTCTGTTCCTCCAATAAACTGGAGTACTGCGACGAAGAACTAAAATATTTGACAGTGCATCCAACTATGCAATTCATTAAGCAGCCTCCAAGGCAGGTAAACCTAGCTAATTCCTTTTACAACTACTAGGGAAAATATGCATTTCTAGCACATGCACCACCACCATTTTATCTTTAGAAAAGTTCTGTCCTCAATATTTACAGAACGAAAAAAAAAAAGCAATGGGAGCAGATGAAACACCAGGAATTTCAGCTGAAAACCTTGAATCCATCCAACACCTATCTGCTCTCAAGACTGCAATTAAAATAAACAGCACCTGCATAAAACATGAGGGCTCGGTGGGGCTGCAGGCGGCATTTGGAACAGATAAATTATGCCTTTTGATTATGGGGGAGGTGAGCATTGGGGACATTAGTGGGGTGGGGAGGGGGGAAGATGCAGCCTCAGAGATCGCTCCTTCTCTTGTGACCCTGAACTGGATTCAGACACTGAAAAACAACTGCAGTGTCTGAAATCTTGAGATGGGTGGAACTCACTTGAGCAGCCCTGGCTACTTCAACTTAGGCAGCTCAGACACTCCGTGGGAGAAGGCAACCCCCTGCCTTTTTGTCTCTGTTTGTACAGAGCAGAAGACAACTACACAGACCAAATTACTACAGAGAGCAGAAAAAGGAAACTACCTTTTAATAGATACACCACACTCTTCATCTGTAATGCTGTTTCAAAATCTACCTCACGTCAAACAAGAAAAGGTCTCAGCTCCTTATAACCAGTCAGGGGGCTGTGCAAACTGCGGCAACAACAGCATAGGTTTGATTAGCAGCTACTCGTCCACCAAACTAAGACGCGTGCTACTTGTGTGCAGCGTCAGAAAGCACTGAGTTGAGACCAAAGTCTCTTCTTCCCCTGGCATGCAAAGAAATGTTACTTTACCCCTCAACTCAGATTTGTAGCCATCTTTGGGAACAAAACTCCCACCAATGTCTACTCTCACGATGGGCCCAAATACTTTCTTTCTTAGCAAGTCTCATCTGCACATGGGACTTCACCCACTGAAAAAAACAAACCAAATAGTTCAAAACTCACTGTAGTTACACAGCTATAAACCAAAAGTCTGTCCAAAGGCAATTTAAACTCAGGATGAAATTTAAGTTAAATTCCCCACACAGGGGAAACAAAACCAATCCAAGTTAAACTTCAGTAAAATATGCACAACAGTTTATCTCCATCTAAACACACGCGACTTTCTCACAGAGAAAAGGCAGCAGACATTTTGCTTACAGATTGCATTAACAAGGACTGTTTCTGAAGAACTTTAGCCATAGCTCAATAGCCAACAGCTGCACTGAGTGCTGCAAAATCTTCCCACAAGTGATACTCTGTAGGATAAAACATGATTCTGATACACGATACACACTGCTCTGAACTTCAGCTGCTATTCAGTAGGACTACAGTCCTTTGCAAGCACTCCAGAAAACCCAAGTACAAATTTTCTTCTCACTAGTGTATCAGAAAAGGGCTCTTCTACTCATGCCTTGTGGTTCTTACCAGGAATTTCTTAAATGAGGAGTTCAACATCCAGCTGACTTACACACACACGCTCAGACCAATGCACTCACTGCCTCAGTTCAAATGTTAGAAATTATCAGCTGCAAAAATTTTGAATCCAGATGATTAGTTGATCTGTACCATCACCAAGCTGGAAGACAGCAAGAAGTTCTCTATTTGAGTAATATCTCTTCTTCATACACATACATAACTTCCACAAATGCCACTGAGAACACACGTGCACTTACTAAAGAAGAAAAATAAACCCTAAAAATCTCTACTTCTCCATTCCACTCACAGAGGCTTGAAAACAGCGAGACGTCCTTATCACTTGAAGCCTGGTCATTTAAAGATTCAGAGGCAGACCTTTAACAAATAAGTATTCCACTAATCATACAGGAATCGATATCTTCTTCCTACCTCTGCCTTCGCAGAATCCATCCGTGCACTCCAAGCTGATCTTTTAAATGAAACACTGCTGCTTCCATTAACCCCCCTAGATTGCTACAATCAAAAGCGTACCTGGCTACAAATGCAACTTTCAGATCTCAGTTAAAAAAGCAATTACAGAATGCGGCCAGCTAGAGCAGCTTTGTTCGAAGCACAATGCAGAGAATAAGATCAAATGATACTTGCACAGAACGCGGGGCTGTTGTCATAGAAGCACAACACTCGCTGGCCTGCGCGTGCCACTGTGCTGCGCTGCAGATGCTGCAGGTCACCTCCTTCAGTCATTAGAGGCAGCGTCGGAGCACAAAAATTTCAAAGAAATTCCCATCCCCTTGCTTAGATTTGAGTTTTCCCTTTCCCCTCCTCTGGTCAATAAAGTGAAACTGAAAGAACTCTAGTACTCATTACTGACTACTCCTCTGATTGCAGATCATCGCTGAAGCTGTACTGCACCAGTGTTTGGGCTGAAAGCGTTCATGAGGCTGCCCCTGAATTTGTGCTTGAATCCTGAAGCCAGGAACCAGCAGACCTCTATCCCATCTCTCCTCGCCTCTCTTCCTCTTCCTCGCTCGTTGTCCCACCCCTGCTCCAAGCGCTCCCTAGTTATGCCAGTCCTGAGGACCCCGTGGAGAGCTGGTTCAGAGAACAGAGAGATCCCAGTTAAAAATAAATCCTCCTACAACTTTTTGTGTTTTGCAGGGCTGTTTTTAAGGTTGGTTCAGCTCCTGATCCAGCACAGCTGAGGGAGCCAAGCCGAGGGGACCAAGCAGTGGGAAGTGATGGCAGTTGCTATGCTACTGAGAGAAAGGTCCACGAAATCACATCTCCTGCTGGCCCTCCGCGGCTGGCGGAGATTCAGCATCAGCCATGGAAGGAAAAGGCGACGACACACCGACGTCGGGCAGCTCCCATCCAACTCGTCAGAACAGCTCACACTGCCACTGCTCCCAGAGGATTTTATTCCCTCGTTGGTGAAAGGAGGTTCAGTTGGCAGTGTAACCCCCTGCTCTCTGGGTACACAGCTACATACGCTCTTTGCTTAGGATGACTCCAACCACAGCAACATCTCTGATGTTTCACAGTGATGTACAGACTAACCAGGGTTTTGTTACAGAAGACCAAGTCAAATACGACTGCCACACAGAGTGTGAGAAATGCTTGTGACTGTTTCCATTTTGACTGCCTTGGAATAATCCTCAAGAGAATACCTATACAGGAGAAATTTAGCTAGAATACAGAAAACCCATTACACGGGCAAAGAAAAAACTGCCAATCAGATTGTTCTGAGAACACTTCAATATAAGACCTTCCGTCTTTCAGTTCTTTGCCTGGGTATCCCCACTTCTTTGTCGCTAAGACCATACTAATATTGACAATCTGTTTTCCCCGTTTGCTTTAGCAATGGGAACAAGGTCTTAAATACATCCACTTCCAGTTAGTTCTGCGACAATAGGCAGTTATGTAGCTATAAGATACCTTATTATTTTGCTATTGAGGAAAAAGCCTCCAGTGTGAGCTCATCTTTTAATAGACAGAGAAACCACATAGGAGGAGAATGCTACAAATGCTCTAACGCAATAAAACCTTAGTAAGAGCTTATTAGGCACCAAAGAATACGTTCCTCAGTCAAGGTGTCTCTCCTGCCTTTATTTTCTATTTTGGTCTAAGGAAGTTTTTTTAAAAAAAAAAGGCAGCTCATCACCGTAAGACACCTCCATGGGAAACCAGTCTTCACTGCCTTCAGTACTCACTGAAATGTGTCACATAGATGGCTTCACACAGCTCTGCTCTTTAATTTGTGACCAACATCATGGTGAAGAATCAAACTGCTTTGTAGTGCAACACAAACCATCCAGTGTTACTGCTCTTACAAATCACTAAGAGTGGTCACTGCTGCCCCAGTTCTGCAGTATTTACTGCCTACAGCCAACTTCAGTGAAAAGCAGTACATGAACTGTCTGTCTAAAGCTGATGGTGTCGGCTAGAAATCAAGTGGTATATCTTGCCATCCATTTATTTCCAGAAAAAAACTACTGTTGAATTCAAGTGTTTCCAGCCTTTATCATTTTGGCCACAAACTAACGGAGGGCTGTTCTTCCCTATCCACTCACAGATAAGAAACAAGAAATCTGATCATTACCTTGAAAGTTTAGGCACCTCTGTATTAGCAATCACATGGGTCTGTTCACAGACATGGCTGTTTCCACATCCCACTCTCTCTCATAACATTACAAGGAAGAAGTCTGAATTGCCTTTGAAAAAGAAGTTCTCCTTGTCTGCGATCAGTCACCTCGGTTAACCATGAAGCATGGTCACACTGATGGAACTTACACTTCAAACTACACACGAAGATGTATCTGCAATTTCAACTTGTTACGAACCTGTGTATTCTGATATTACAAGTTCTGTGCATTTCTAACAGTAAAAAAATATTTTAATATACGTCACCACTTTATTTTTAAAGCCAAAACTGAAATTTACTACATATGTTTCTCATTAGATAGGACCAGTGGCAATTTAAATGTGACTGTTTAACTGCTTCACCACCATCCGCTAGCACATACACATTTCTTTTATCAGGCAGATGAGAAAATGGGGGTGAAACTGCCCCTCTGTATTTCTAAGAGTCAAAGATCTTCTGACAGCATGCTACTCCAGGCTGGGTCCAGCATGCATGTTCAGCAACAGATCCTCTGCTGTTTCTCCTGACATAGTATTCTACTGCCTTACACCGCCACCAATGTTAAACCTTTCCTTTATTTCAGAGCCCAAACTTCCTTTTTCTTAATTCCATTTTATTGTTCCCAAGTTCCAGTACTCAAAATCAGCCAACGGAGAAAAACTGAGGAAGATGTTAATGACTGTCAGTCTAGAAGGAGTAAGTGGTAATGGCAGGCAAGAAGAGAAGGGGCACAGTCACAGCTGTACCTGTTAGACTCCTGGCTATCCACAGGCAGAAGGAAGAAAAGAGATTACTAGATACACTCTTTTAGTAAAAGCAGAAATAATGAGGCTAAATAAAGGTAAAGGTTTAAAAAAAACCCCCACGTACACAGTGCTAAAGTCAATACATCGTGCTAAAGTCAATACATTGTGCTAAAGTCAAACAGATCACACATCTGCCAAGGCTCTTACAGAAACATAGGACAGGAGCATCGCAGACAGCTCTGCAGATGCTAAGAGACTGCGGGAAACTATTCTGTAAGTTCTGTGGCAGGAAAGAAACAAAAAAGTAGCTAAACCAAAAGATTTCTTAATCTCTAGTATTTACAACTTAGCAGTAATCTATGAGAGAAATTACTGACATGCAGCTAACTTCTTTCCAAAAGAGTTAAGACCTTGTGGGTTTTTTTCCCCAAAAAGTGCATCCACATTTAAAATACTCTAGTTCACAAATTACACATCTATGTCAATTCCCTGTTATAAAAACTCACTCCTTTATGTGCTCTGTCATCTGAAAAACAATATTTTTGTTACTCTTTTTCAGCAATTAAATTAAATCCTGAATTAGATTTCTATCAAGTAATGAAATTCTTTGACAGCCAATGTATGCTGTCCTAAGAATAAAGCTCATAAAGGAAATAAGGCCGTAACCTTAAGGAGTCTTACACAAATGCGAGGACTACAAGACAGATTTATCAGAAGCAGAAAACATAGTATGAGCAATTAACATAACTGCTAATAAATATTGCAAGCAAGTGATAGTTACCAATTTAGATCTATAATCCATGAGACAGATGGAGGCTTTGCAGTGAGTATATGAATCAAGAGAGTGGTCACACTGTTGAACCTGTGATGTAGAAGCAAAAGGATTACAATGTTTACAGTAAAAATGGATAATGAGAATATTATGCAAGAGACTAACGGGTAGGCAGGTTAGACTGGGAATACACTGCTGCGTAAAGGTCTGAGCTTCCCTCACTGCAGGTGAAGGGGAAAGCCCTGTAGCATACAAAGAGAATAGGAACAGCGCTTGAGTTAGTGACACGTATTAAGATAACAGCAGATATTTGGAGCCATCAGTTTAAAATTTACTAAAGCAACATTATCTAGATTAACCTGAAATAAAAGCTCCAGGTAAATCCTGCAAGTGGATGCAAAACCTCAGATAGGAATCGTTGCACCTTTCCTGCAGAAAGGCAGTAAAGTAAATGGAACCAAGGAGCAGCCAAAATACATCTGTATACATCGGTGTTTCGCACAGAGTCTGGGTCAAAGTCTACTATGCTGCAAAGACAACTGCCATAGGACATGGAAACGTCTGCATCCCCCCTTACAGCATATCTATATCAAAATAACTGCCTTAAAGTAACTGCCTAAACTTATTCCAGATTAAAAGCAGAAAAACATAACAGAATTTAGTCCTCTTTTTCATGGCTTATATAATCTAAAGGCTGACTTTGTCTCTGGTGCATTTCCTCTCCAGTAAACAAGGGTAAACCACTGCTTGTCATCTTGACTTGCATTATCTTGCCTTGTGGAGGCTGCCAAAACACATGGACAAACTCAGACCTTTTGTAAATGACAAGCTGCAGCCACCTATTCCAGGTCAGAGTTTGGATCCAACAAGGACAAATCCTTTCTCACGATCCACACAATTGACAATCACCTCACTTGGCAACAAGACAGCACCTTGCTCTTGCCCAAAGTATTGCACATTTTTTGGTATCGGTTACATTTCCTCCTGTTCTCACACCCCTGCCCTCTGCAACAGTCGCTCCCTGTGACAGCCTCTGGCTCCCACTGCAGTACAGTCCAGAACTCGATTTTGAGGTGTCATCCAAATAACTTCAGTGATAGATCTAGAACAAAAATAATTCAACCATGTAAACAGAATGAAAATTAAGTCTATGTGTATTTAAAAATGTGAGCCACTCATCTTGATGGCAAAAACTAAAATCTATTGATTAACGAGTCCAGAAGCCTTTGCAAGAAGATGCTTGTAGTGGATTTGGCCTGGAATTCACATACGACAAATGAATTTCATATATGCATGACAACTGAAGGATAAAAACCTCTAAACAATGTAGGTGGTTATTCATTATTATTATTACCCATCCAGATTTGGGAACACAGGCTTTAAAAAGTCTTCTAGGAATTTGCTGGGCGTGGAACAGAAGCCAAGAACGTGCAGATATCACCCCCTTCCCATCAACTCTCTAACTTCACAACCACGTTTTGTTAGGCAGCAGGCTGGGACTGTTGTTAGAAAGATTTCCTCAAGCCAAACGTCCCTCTGTGTCTGGAGCCATGCCTCTCTCATTTCCTGCATAACGTTCAACATCCTTAAAGTCCATTTTAGAGCCATGACAAAACTCTCAGGAAGGAGGATTTAGTCACTCTAATTTTACAATGGCAAAAAATGTAACAAAATAAAAGTTGCCATGTTTTTTACTCTCTTCTATGAGTGTTTTCATTGTGGCTCTTTTATCATCGCATAGTTCCATGCCTGTTGGCAAGCACGCTGCTCCAGAAGATGCACAGAAAAATACTTAACAGTACAAAGATCTCCCCTTCTAAAGAGGAGCCACTAACTGAGCCCAGATCAGCTCTCTCCCAAAGGATGCACGGAACAGGAGACTTTCACCCTCCTTACGCCCTAAAGAGCGGATGCAGAGCCGATCTCTGCAGTTCCCCAAATATCCCACTGATTTCGGGAACCCCAGGAGCCAGCCAATTTCTGGACCTACAGGACTGCCAGCTGAGGCCGACCCTGAATCCAGCCCTGTCCCCAGAGAACAGCGCGAACTGAAGAGGTCGATGGCTATTACAAAACCCACCGCCATTAAAGCGCTTGCTTCCTGGTGCAAACATCGCAGCGACGGCTGAGGTAACGGACTTCAGTCCCCTTCTCATCAGCTCTCCAGCCTTGCAGTTCTGCCTCGGTTTCTCCGAGAACAAACTGGCAATGGTGAAATACTTCCAAGTGTCCCACTGCTGAATACACTGAAGTATCAGTGACGTGAAAGCACTCAGAGCAACACCCAAGGCAAATCCGTACCAACTCTGCTACGAGACACGTGTAACTCCCTGCCGATCCGTCCCCAGCTGGAAGGCAGGGCACAGCTACGCTCCGTGCTGGGATACAGCCCTCCCCGGCGGTGCAAGATAAGGCGAGTTCAGGTACACGATGGAACTCGTGCTGTCTGGAGCTAGAGTCAGGCCATGGATAGATGCGGGTGGACATCCCTCCACCAGTCCACAGGAGACAGAGTTGAAGATTTTTCTGCATCACCAGGTCTAAAACCTTTCATTTACAGGTAAAAGCAAGCTGCTATCCTGACCAAGTCAGGTGACTGGAGACTGGTATGGTCTGTAGTAACCACCTGCAAGCCAGAACCCCACGGAGACAGGCCCAGCTCAGGATGCCTCTGCAGTGCAGGCAAAGTTTAAATTGCTGCCTTTTGTCCTCCTCCTCCAAGCAGAAAAATCTGTGATGGACCGTTATTTCATTTCTCTGTGCTATGATGCTCTCCATGCTGTGACGTAAGCCACTTGCTAACTGGGATTAGAACAAGCGCCCTTGCAATTCCCATGTTTTAATTAGCTAATACTTCCAAACGTAAGTCTTATTGCTTACGTCAAAGATCCAATACTACCACGCCGCAGTAAGCTACGCACACATTCACAAGAGCTCACTAAGTACTGCAGAACTTTAAGCACAACATACATTTTTACAGCGAGAAGAATACCTGGAATTACCAGTTCAGGACATTTCTCAATGTTTGCCTCAGAAAAAACCACTTCATTAGGCCAAACTAGTAACAGAGAACGGGCACGGAGTTACTGGGGAGGGTCAGGTGGAGGCAAGTGCCCTTCCCTGGTGCTACGACCGGCCAGCGTGATGCAAGACCCTGAAACGTGATGCTGCGACCTGCCCATTTTGATCTGGGGCTGCATCAGATCATGTGGACATTAAAGTAGGAAAAGGATCTGAACCACACTCAGGTCAACTAACGTGACTATTACATGTCAACGACAACTAGCATGCTAACGAACACTACACGCGTTGCTCTGCTAACCTAGATGTAGCAAGAACTACTGCTGTTAAAACCCAAAGCTAGTAAGTCTTCTCCATTTGTTACCCAAAAACATATTGGATCTGCAACGGGGGCAGCACAGTTTTGTCAAAAATGCAAAGGAAGCTTGATTTAAAGATTGCTTTGTTTGCCTCTCTTCTGACTTGCACTACAAATTGTCCTGATAAAACAGTCCTGAAGGCAGCGATCACACCAAGGTCTCAGTGCATGCATGCACAACCCCTTCCACGACAGCAAGCACAAATGACAGGAAATACAAGCTTTTTAGTTACACACTTACACACGGCAGCATATGGATTGAATCCTGCACCCACTACAATCCGATACCAGCGCTCCCCTGATCTGGGTACAGATTCAAATACACAGATCAAGAATACAGTTCCATCGACAGTTCTGCCTTGCGAGGGAGAGGGAGGGGAAAAAAACCCACTTAAAGGAGGAGGTTTATTTGAAGCCAGAGCTGATCCAGGCTACTGTGAAGCCCCACAAACTGTTACCAGCACAACTGAGAGCGCAGCACTGGGTCCGGAGTCAGCGACGACGAACAAAGCGGGAGAGGTAGAAGCCAGGTTCGGAACCCAGGTTTGCCACCCAGGCAGCGCACAGAAGCACGAATTAAAATTCTGGGGCCACAGTCCTACATTGTCGCAGCCCAAGCGAAAATCCAGGTTAAAATTACCCCCTCCCCCTATTTTTTGGTTTTTTTGGTCAGGTTAGTCTCAATTTAGGTCAGATCAACCTGATGCGCTGCACAAACACACCCCTGCTCATGCCTTAGGAAGGGAAGGACGGCGCGGAGACAGAGCCTCGGGAGGAGGCAAGGCGGGAGCGCTGGTGGCGGGGGTGACTGCCGGGCGACGCCGCCGCGCTGCCGGGAAAACGCCGCGGGGCAGGGAGCGGCGCAGCCTCGGACCGCACGGCAGCAAGAGGCGTGCGTGGCGTGCGGCGGAGCCCGGGGAAACCGGAGAGTTTCCGAGCCAAAGCGCAACGATTCACCTGTTCGGCTCCCCCGACGCAGGCCGGCTGCCGCGCAGCCCCGCGCCCGGCCCCCGCCACCCGCCAGCAGCGGGGCTCTCCCCTTCGACGGGAGGCAACAGCCGAGCCGAACCCCCCCAGGCCAGGGCCCGCTCCCCAGCCCCCCCACCCGCGCACGGTGTTTTAAAGACGGAGCGGTACCACATCACCTCTGGCTGCTGATAAATATTCGCCTCGGAGATGGAACTATGGAACCGCTGTCGCCTTCTCCTCCCCGTCGCTCCGCAGGGTCTGCCCGCCGCGCCGCGCCTCGGGGGCGCGCACCGCGCCCGTCCCGCCGGGCACCCACCGCCACCGCGGGGTTCCTCAGGGGCCGGGGCACCTCCCGCCGCCCGCCCCGGCCTCCCGCCCTGCCCAGCCCGGCGGCAGCCCCGCCGCCCGGGGCCGAGGAGGGCGGGAAGAGTTCCCACCCCGCAGCGGGAGCCTGAGGGGATGGCGGCGCCCCGTCGCCTGCCCGCCCCCTCCTCCCCGCCACTTCCGACGGCGCGGGGCCGCGGCGCTCACCTGAGGCGGAGAAGCGGGAGCGGCAGCGCCGAGCCGAGCCGTGCGGGTCCCGCGGCCGCTGCTCGCCTGGCGGGAGCCGCCCCCGTCCCCCCCCCGCCGGCACCTTGGGGCGGGGCCGCGGCGGGGCCGGGGGAGGCGGCGGCCGGTTGAGAGGCGGCAGGGCCGGGCCCGCCGGGGGCCCCGTCCGGGTGCTCGCCCCCCGCCCCGGGGATGTGAATCGCCTCAGGCGGCCCGGCACGCTGTCCCGGGGACGACACGACTTGTCGCGCTCCCTACACGGGCTGGAAGTCACTTCAGCAGAACTGTTCACTCTGAAGCCTAGTGATGGTGGCTGTGGCAGCAGGAACTACATCTCTACCAGCGAGAAGGCAAAAAAAAGATGAGGCAGTGGCCGCAATCCATGTTGCTCGCCTGATGGAGAGGTTGCAGCAAACCCTCTTGGCTCTAAAATCCTACAAACAGATCCCATGTTCGACATCAGAGACCTGACTGTGCCCTGTCCCTTGCTGGGAAACCCAACCAGCTTTCAGAGATGATCCCTAGAGAAAGCAAACAAAAGCACGGGTGTTCAAAAATGTCTCTCTGGCATAAGTCACAAGGCGCTTCCTGAAGAGCTAGCAAAGACAGCGGCACGTTTTCCCACTGATCCAGTGCCTAAGGGCAAAGACGTGGTTCTTGCTCGGCCCCGGAGAGAGCGGCTCCTTGTGAGGGGACCCCGGAGCAGGGACCAGCCAAAGGTACAGGGTTCCGATCTCCTCGCATTGACTCTCGAAGCAGCCTCCAGGGACCAGCTCTGAACTCAGGGCTCTCATGCTGGGGAGAACAGGTGCCTCTGTGCCCTGCCCCGTCCCTCACAGCACCATTCCCTTCCCGCCCAGTCCCACCGCGGTGTGCCGTTGTGTTTGGTGCGCAGCACTTTGACCCAGCCTGGACACTGCCCAGGCAGGACCGAGATCGCTTTGTCTACTTGTAAAAGGTTTTTGGACATCTGGTGATCTTCAGTAGGCATCTTTGGACCAGCTTGAAGGTCAGCCTGACTTCCACACAACCCAGCACGGTGTCTGTGGTGATGGTGACAGTGCTTTTCCCTCTGCCTGCTGACGGATGCTCAATCTCACAAAGCATCGCAGGCCAACAGCCCTATAAAGCACCACCACGGAAGGCAAATGGTCCTGGGCAGATCCCTGCCCCTCTGGTGCAAAGGGCACGTCATGACTTCGAGTCACTTGGGAACCTGCTTAGTGACCGCCTGATTTAATGTCCGATGACAAGCACGGAGCCACTCTGCAGCCCAGCTTCCACAGGCATTTCCAGACCTCACGCCATCCCTGAAATGCCGGTGTTTACATCCAGCTGCACCGGAGCAGTCAGGGCTAACGAGAGAAGAAGGGATGTACCAAGGTAATTAGGAGACAGGGGAATCTGTAGTGATTCCTCCTGTCTATCATTTTGTTTAGCCACGTTTCTATAATTTACGGAGTGAATATTGTTAGCTCTCCCAGTGCTCTTCCAGGATTTAACGTTGTATGGTCATGAGCTGCTTACACAACTTCCAGTGAGGGAGGTCTGTATTAATTTAGATTTATAGATGGGCAAATGAGGGAACAGGAGAGAACTCCGCAAGCCCACAGAGGTGGAAGGGAAGAGCAGATGTTCTGCTTTACCTTGTTTTCTGACATGGATCTATCTGACTCTCTCATGGCAGTCATGCGAGCACATTTATCAAGCACCATATGCATACCCTGCTACTCTCCCAACACTTCTAATTCAAGTTACTGCATCCTCACAGAGTGCAATTGACCTAAGGAAACAATTTCAATCTTTTCAGTTCCTTCTTTTCTAAAAAAAAGGATTTTATTTATTGCTTTCTTTATTACCGCAGCAAGAGGAGCACCACAGCACTTCAATCAAGGATGATGATCTGCTACGTGCGACGCTGTAAGTAGTAATAATACTAATGGCCCTGAGACAAGAAGACCCATCGTCTAAGCTCGTGATCAGCACTGGTCACACAAGGACAAAACCATACCCCAAAGAAGCACCGTTTGCACGCAGAGCAGCAGTTTCAGCTCGTTATCAGCTGTCCCCTGGGGATGTTGGTGAAAACATGCCAGCCGCAAGGAGAAAACAAAATCCTCCTTATCTGAATAGGTAGCACTCACCCAGGCGCTTCTTCACTTCTGTGTGGAATAAACAGCATGTATGCCCTGTGCTGTGTCCCCAAGAGTGAATTTCTTTGGCTTTAACAGGGTAATGCACCAAAATCCTTACAAAGGGGAGTTTGAAAACTGTGCATAATATTAGAAATAGCACAATAAAGTGACATCCAAATTTAACTGTGCTGCCAGTGCAGCTTCTTTCATGCACAGCGTGTTTTGTTGTGTTGTGAAAGACACTCAGAAACCAGGGAGAACATCTGCAGTTCTTATCAATTAATATTTCTGTAGCACATCTACCTACTCTGTGCTGTGCATGTGGAAAATGGTCCAAAAATGAGTATATACCAACAAATTATTTCTAACCAGCCACCAGTTACCTACAGCCTGAGCCAGATTCATTCCAGCATCTCCTGTCCTTGCAGCCCTGCCCAGCTCCTCCCGCAGCTCCCATGGACCTTCACTCCCTCGCCCTGGCTTGGAGTGGCAGCAATGGCATCACGCCCTTTTGGGAACGGGAAAACTCTCAGCAGCTGTCTGCCCTTCATCCCCCACACCATGACAGGGACACGGGAAACAGAGGAGGAGACACCTGTGCTGGCTAGAGGAAAGAAGAACACGGGAGCAACTCAGAAACGCTTGATTACAGCACCCACCCACGCTGTGATCCCTGCCTGCTCCCTGCACCTTGCTCTGCCCAGTCCTGGGACGCGTGCCAGCATGGGAGCTGTATAACAGCCTCTCTCGCTCTTCCGAGACAGAACCTGGAATGCTGCAAGCAGAGGACAGCCAGTCCCTGCTTCCAGCGTAGTTATGAACGGAGGAGTTTGGACTCTCTCTTTTTTATATTTGTGTGTCTAACCGCAGGAACCTACCGCAGGTTTAGCCATGACGGAGCTGTGCCACGGCATTTGTCTTGGAGCCGTGGACCCTGTCCGCGCTGCGTGGGAGCGGCTGCAGGAGCGGGCTGGGAGCTGCCCGTGGCCATCCCGGCAGGCTGACGTGGTGGCACCGGGCTGGCGCTGCGGGGATCACCACCTCCGCAGGAGCCGTGCTCCCGGACAATGGCAGGCCTGGGAGCTGCACGCAGCCACTCCTTACGCTCGACAAACTCTGAGAGGAAAAGCAAACGGAATTTATTTGACTAAATGGCTTGACAAATCAGCACCTGGTTCTTGGAGGAAGAAAGGGGGAAGGAGTTAATATGCCAAACAGTTTTGAAACAAAGTGACTTTCACCAGTTTGACAGGCCTTCATGGTCGTTTCCCAGTTCCCTCCAGGTACCCAGCTCCCCCACCCAGTTAGCACCAAAGACAACGTACACAGAAGCCTGGAAGTGGGGTCCAACCTTTTAGATAAACTCCATCCTTTAGCTTTGCTTTCTTTGAGATGAGCATGAACTTGCAGTGAAATTCCCATTTTATCCCACTCTCCGGATAGAGTTCTGCTCGGTGTAATTCCGTTTATCGTTAATTCTATATATTGCAATTCTTTTATTGCTTCCTGAATCTCCATCCTCAGGTCTCAAGTTTTGATCCACCTATAACAGCCCTGGGGCAGTTCTCCTGGTTGGGCAAACCCAATCAGGCATAATACTGAGTCAGGTGCAAATAAGTATCACTGCATAATACGAGTGCAAATACCTCTCCTCTTGCCAAAAGTTAAGACAAGTTTCATCACCTCCAAGGATATATGACCTTGCATTCATATGGGTTTAATAATGTCTCACTTCAGAGTTATTCATTACCCAAGCTGTAAGTGAGGACAATGAATGAAGCTCATTAGCAGTTTGACACAGGCTAGATACGATGGCAGACAAACAGCCATGGGGACAAATGTGCATTTGAAGTAGATGACTCCTACGCTCAGCGCGCCACGATGACAGACGGGACACTCCGGCCATGCTGGCGTTCTTGGTCGTTGTACTTCTGCTCCCTGCTGCTAAGCACGGCAAGGGAAACATTTCACGAGTCTCCAGCTGATGCTTCCTTACAGCCCATTCAGCCCCAGGTGCACACAGCAACCTCTGCTCCCAGGCAGCCAGATGGCTAGCTGCAATCCAGTCACTCTTTAATTAACTGTCTTTTTTTTTTTCCCCTCTGTGGGTTGTTTCTGGGAGAAAGCAAGCTGACAGCGTGTTTGTTTACATGAGATTGATTTGGCCTGGCAGTTCCCTGGGTTAACACTCAGAATTTTGAAGTGTCTTTGGGTTTTGTTATCCCCAGGAAAGGTGCAGAAGCTGAGAATCCAAGAGGATTTCTGGGATGTATCTAAAGAAGTTAAGTAAGTATGCAGGTTTATTGCAAGTCGTATGCAGATAGGCATGCACTCGAAAAAAAGCTGATGGGGGCAAACTAATCTGAGGCCTTGGTTACTGTGCGCTGTTGAGCTGCTACAGTGTGTAATTAACTCTAAACGCTACTACAGCAAACACTGACCTGGAAGCGGCTCCTCGAAACCCTGTGGAGTTGCTTGCGTGCATGAAGTTACACAACGTACACAAAGCACCTGCTGGTTATGAGGCTCAAGATGTATCCCTCTGCACAGAAGAAAATGCCAGCCAGCATTACCACCTGATCTAGTGCAGAAAGCAGAAGGGTGTAAAGAACGTGCATTGGGAGCTAGCAACTAAACCGCCCAGGTATTCAACTAACAGGTAGCAAGAGAAAAATATTAAAATAACCGATCAAGTTTACCCTGCAATCCAGAGAGGAGAAACAGCATTTACGCTTGTTAACTAGCTGCCCTGAGCAATCAAGCTGTGGCAACACGTTCGCCATATTCTACCAAGACCCCGGCTAAACGCCCAGCGGGCTAGCAAGTGCTGAGCTCCATCTTGCTGCAGAGGACAAAAGCATGCTCTAGATAAGAGCAAATAGAAGGGAGGGTGGGGAAGATGTACCGGCTCACTAAGTCTGAACACACAGAAGGTAGAAAGGATTAGAAAGGAGGCAGCCATATAGCAACAGAAAAAGGATTATGGAATATTTTTTCCCTTTGGAACTAGCAAGTCTGGAAGGCGGAAAGTACTGAAGGAGAGGAGACGCAGCAGAGAAGAGGTGAAGGAGAGCAATTTTGGATCAGGATGATCTTAAACATAAAGAACAAAGCACACTTCCCTCACCTGTCACTGAAGGGAGACCTCTCTAGATGGAGAACTTTTTAACATTACTTTGAGGCCACATTGCTTCTGACATCAGAGCACTTTGCAAAGCAAGGCTTTGGGACAAATGACGTACATCTCACAGGCAGTAATTTCAGTGCAGAAATTCAGCCACGGGCAGAGCTGCTGCGAAAGCGTGCCTGGAAAATCGCAGAGGTGCACCCTGCTATTTTGCATCAGAGATTGTTTATTTAGCTATTCTTTGTTGAATCATACCCCAGATGAACAAGCAGAGTCCTCCCCCTGGTGGCAAGTAAAAAAAAAAGGTATCTGATTTTTTACAGCCATGCCAATCTAAGGCTATACATTAAATAAGTAGCATCAGACAGGACCTATTTTTTATTAGGTCAACAAATATAGCTGGGGAAAAAAAAGACAGTTTTGCAAAATGCAAATCCTTTTCCAGGACTTACACAGAATTATTTACTTTGAAGGCTGATAAAACTTGAGAATAGTTGCCAAGTTCAATTTCATGGTTAATTTATTAAATTTGCAAGAGAAGCAGAGGATAAAACCTGTAGAATAACTATTATTAGCTGAGCAAGGTAATTGCAATGTGCAATAATCTCATTATTTCCACCGAGTCCTTGTCTTTTAGTGCCCAGCTGAGTTTTGGTGTTTAAAATTCCTTAAAGGCAGACTGGTCTGGAAAGTAAAATTCATAATGCTACTGAACAGTAAAAACAGACTCACTAGACAAGCTGGGTTTATTGTATACAACAATTTTCCCCAACTAATGCCCTCAGATAGCTCATCAAAAATTACCTGTAAAAAATTATCTGTTTATTAGGGGAATTTATGGCAAGTGCCTTTTGGACAGGATTTTCTCCTTTAGATGACTAGTTTGGTGGACAAGGGGAGAGCAGCAGGTGTTTGTATCAGCTTTTGCAAGACTTTTGACACTGCCTTCTGTAGCATCCTCATGGACAAACTGATGAAGCACAACCGAAATAAAAGGGCAGTGAGGTGGACCGAAAACTGGCAGAACCACAGGGCTGGAAAGCGCTAGTCACTTCTGGAGTACCCCTGCAGTCGATACTTCAACATCTTCATTAACGAGCTGGATGAACGGACGGTGTCCACTCTCAGCAAACCTGCAGAACCGACAAAACTGGGGAGAGCAGCTGATAACCAGACGGCTTTGCTGCCATTCAGCAGGACCTCAGCAGGCTGGAGAAATGGGCAGATAGGGTTGTCAGGATGCTCAGCAAAGGGAAATGTGAAGTCCTTCATCCGGGGAGGAATAGCCTGGGCACCAGTACAGGCTGGGGGCCCGACAGTCTGGGAAGCAGCTTTGCAGAAGAGGACGTGGCAGACCAGGTGGAGAACAAGCTGACCATGAGCCGGCAACGCGCTCTTGTGGCAAAGGTGGCCAGCGGCACCCCGGGCTACATCAGGAAAAGCGTTACCAGCAGATTGAGGGAGGTGATTTTTCCCCCCCCATTTTTCTTTTTAGTTCCAGCAGTTAAACACTAGGTATTATTCTGCCCTCAACAGTATAGGTAGTATAGGAACGGCTGAATTGTAATTACATGGAAAAACAACTGTTGTCTTTTAATTGTAAAAGGAGAAACCTTCTTCAGCTGTGACATTCAACATTAATAACCACTGCAACATAAACAAAAATATATTTCTCCATCCTTAAGAATGGAAAGCTATGCCCTTTACCACAAAACACTGTCTGCATGCTTATGTTTAAAAAGGTTTATTTTCTCACCCTGGTACAAAAATACAGTACAATGTGATGGCAAGGCATTCGCCAAAGAACATTCAAAGAATCGAAGGGGAACCCCCGTAAAGCTTCAGCATAACCCACCCTCACTTGGTAAAACAATCAAAAGGTGAATGCACAAGAAAAAAGTTCGATTTCTGCCCAAAGGCAAATAAAGATGAACCACACACAGTTTTACACAACAATATGTTTGCAGAGCTAATAATTTCACATGCTACTTGGACATTCATGAACTTTATTCTACTTGGCTTAGTGGCAGAATTCATGGTTTGGGATGTCTAGAAAACACCTGGCCCAGGAACATGCCCCACTCACAGGAATCCCCAATAAAAACAACTGGATCACGTAATACCAGTGAGAAGAAAGGGGTCCAACACTGATTGTGTCAAAATGTTGGCTACTTCTAATTATTCCACTCACATTGTTTGTCCTCCAATCCATGTTTTGCCCTACATGCCTCCCTTTTAACACCAAATATTAGTGGTTGCTCAAACACAAAAATTGATGTGTTTGCACATTACCTAGTTGCAAATAACCATTTCAGTAGAAACTGCCAGGCAGAGGAGGAGATAACACTGTAACTGATGCATGAGTGTGAACTCCAAACGGGGTTTAACCTAACATTGCTGACAGGAGAATTATGTCCCCCCAGTGCATCTACATTCTTGGTCTGTTTAATTATTTCCTTTTAGAGTTTTGAAGTGATGGAAAACATCATTCCATGTACTCATTATAGTTCATCTCCCAGGTGTTTTTGTTTGAAAGCATCACCTGTTAGCTTCTCCTGGGCTTCCTTCATCCCTTGGACAACTGAAAGATCAGACAGATAGACAACAACTATTAATCTCAAGATGAAAACATCAAGGTGTCCTGCTAAAAAAAGCGTTTTAAAACAACACAGCTGCAGAATGTAGATCTACAAATTAACCTGTGGAAAAAAGAAACCCAGTCCTGTGCCCTTTTCCCAACTATCTTAGCTGGATCCTGCGAATTGCATGATTTTCCATGCCACAACTGGAGACAAAGTTTAGGTCCTAGAGACATTATAGCAGGTATTAAGGTGAATCATGATTCTGAACATGGTTCCTCAAGGCAATGGTTCTGAACATGGTTCCTCAAGACATGCCAGAAGGACAGGATGTCATCCAGAGGGACCTGGACAAGCTTGAGAAGTGGGCCTGTGTGAACCTCATGAGGTTCAGCAAGGCCAAGCGCAAGGTCCTGCATCAGGGTCGGGGCAACCCCCGCTATCAATACAGGCTGGGGGATGAAGGGATTGAGAGCAGCCCTGCCGAGCAGAACTCAGGGGTACTGGTGGATGAAAAGCTGGGCATGAGCCACCAACATGCGCTTGCAGCCCAGAAGGCCATTCTATGATTCTAGGGTGTAAGAGAACCACTCAGTCACATTGTATCTAACAGTTCCCAGTTATGCTGTAAAGTATCATGCCTTTACTGAAAAGTGAAGACATCTCTTTCACCCAGGACACACCCAGAGTTTCACCTCACTACAAATGCACTTCAAGCTACTTTGCCCATACCTTGATCAGCATTGGTATAGAAATACTTGTAGCTGGGGTTTCCTTTCTCATTTATGATCTCTGGGTGGACTTTTCCACTGGGGTCTATGAAAAAAAAAATCAATCATGAAATTTCGGTGATAACAGTAAGAACACAGTGCTGTGAGTGGACACAACAGCTGTGGATGCCTTACCCATGAAAAGGATTCTGGGAATGTAACCTCCATCAGGACTGAAGGCTTCATCCTTTGGCTCTTCATCATCCTACCAAAGCAAGACAGAAGAGAGGGAACATATTAGCAAGATATCTAACAAAACACAGCACTCCTTTTAAAGAAACAACCTATTGCCTCAGATTCCATTTACCCTGAGCAATTTATACCTTGAACAGATGCAAGGTAACTGCAGTATCTTCCTCTCTCAAAGGAAAGTTATTTTTACCTAAACAAGTACCATTTGTGAAAATTATATTTTTTCTGTTCTGTCTATTTGCATTAAACGCTCTACTTTGGCGTAGGAATGTTTGATCTGTCATGAGAGAATGAATATAAATTCCTTTATTGCAGCAATGGAGTGACACAAGGCACAAACTGTTAAAGAGACAATGGCAGAGAGCCAGGTTTAAAAACACAATTAAAAAAAGCAGACTGAAGAAAATTCTTTTTAAAACAATCAGCTATATCAATCAATCCTGAATACCTATTCAGGAGTGCAGGATTTAGGATGTACACAGAACAGGATACAACCAGTTAAGTAGGATTCCAAATGCTTAATGACTAGGCAGTAACACGGATATGAATCAGAGGGCAGCCTACCTCAAGGTTGACCATAATAAAATTATGGGCAAGTTCAGAGATCTCCTTGGATTCAGCAAACTTTGGCTTTAAAGCTAATTAAGGGGGAGGAAAAAATAAAAAGAAGAGGTGTGTAAACACAGTGGAAAAGATTCCAGGTCAGCATCAAAATCTCAACTTCATTCCTCCTCTGGAGAGCCGGCACTTTTCAATAAGCAGCGAGTAAATGGAACACAGGTTTCAAACCGTTCAAGCCAGGCTCAGAGCAGCAGGTAACTGAAGCAATCCTTGCTGGGCAGCCATAAGGTTAAAGCCTGGCCAACAAACATATGCGGTCATATTTGAAGCAACAGAATGGAAGCAAAAAGCTTGCTGTAAACCACTATTCCCACTCCACCATCTCATCCTTTAAGCTTAGCCATTATCCCCAGCTTGTTTGCAACATTGAGAGAGACAAAGGCTCACCTTTGACGAACCACCAGCTGGAAGTAAAGCAATTTACACTTAATTCTTGAAGATTTTGTTCCATTTTTAATAGTCAAGTGCGGGAGAAATCGTAGCCACTACAGAAGTGCAGTATTACAGCTGTCAATTTGCTGGCATTTACGCACGGCTGGCTTTCGGCAGTGCTAACAGGTAAAGTGGTGCGATATTACACCGCTCCAAATGGAATACAAATACTGTTAGCTACATTTTGAATGCAAGGTTCACGTTTCTCATGGTTACATGATTTGTATAGAAAAGTTCATTAGAAATTTCAGCAAACTCTAGTATTAAATATACTCACCTTTGCAAGCTCCACACCAAGACTTGTGGATGATAACCATAAGAGGCAAACCACTAAAAAAAAAAAAAAAAAGAGATTCTGCTATATTCTAAGGTTGTCTTGCAATAAGTTATCACAATCTTAAAAAATGTATGGTAATAATTTATTATAACTGCCAGCCAATAACTGGCCTTGTAGAGGAGGAGACTTTCTCTTTGGAAGGTTGGCTCCTTAGCTTGTATTTGCTCAGCTACACCACTGGTCATGCATTTTTTACTGGAAGTGGTTAGTGACACCAGCTGCTTCAGAGCTCTCTGGGTGGATTTTCGTGGCTGCTTAAGGCAATGCAGCGGATGACAGTCACACATCCATCCCTCTCCCCACTACGGTCCACATGTTTCAGTCACCTCCCGCGACCAAGACCCTCCACAGAGCAATAATCACACACAGTAACCCCGCAAACCCTCTGGCTACCAGGCTCGTTTCCTACATGTTGGTATGCTGAAGCAAATCTGTGACAAATGTGATGAGTGCTAGGACTCAGGAGGAGGGGGGGCCTGCATGGAACTGCAGCCCAAATAAAGTGCAGTGCAAAAGGACCAAAGTTATTCTTTATTATTCTCTCTCTTTTCCCAAACAATTCACTTGACCTTTACCACCTATGCTATCCAGAGGTTAAGTCTCCATTGCCCTGAGATACATTTTATTTAATCCTGTTATTCAAAAATCCCTTTAGCAATTCACCTTCTGACAGAGTCAAGCTTACTGAGTTCAATTTCTCTAAGGTCCTTCCTAATACATTCCAGCTGCATTATGCGATCAGGCGAACAGGCCTTAAAGACACTACAGATCTCACGTATTTCCTGTTGTTCATGCTGGTGATCCAATTCATCCACCACTTCACTGCTCCCGACTATTTTGCATTAATTTTACCTTTCTAACAAGAAAAGTGATACAACCACAGGCGACTCTTGTTGCCATTGAGCACATCCAGGTAGTACAAGACTCATCACCTCCACACTTTCCACATGTGAGAGTCCTCACTAACACTGTCATCGTTCCTACCATCCAACAGCTGAACTGGTGAACGCTGACTAGCGCAATAAACTCAGAAAGACTAAGAACAAGGAATTGGGAATCTCATCCCTTTTCTCTTACCAGCAAACCGCTCGAGCTATGGAATAATATCCAAGGGAAGCTGGTAATAACAATATAGCTTCCAGAACAGTAAGAACAGCCTAAAACTAGGTGAAGGGAGGAATCTAGAGAGAACATACTATATGGATATTTCTTTCAGGATATGGCAAGCAAAGCAATCTATATGCTTTCTGCTACTGTAAACTCTGTTACCACATGAGGGGTTGAAGTAAAATATTCACACACAGAAATTACAAACACCTTCACACATAACAGCAACTACATTAATTACCAGCAAAACTGATGTATGAGCTTTTATTTAGCTGTAGAGAGATACGAAAGGAAATCTCTACTTGGCAGCATTCAGTTATGGCCTTCAGAACCAGGAAAGGGTGGAGAGGAAGCCATTAACATTTAGAGTAGTTCAAACAGAAGTCTGCCATTTATAACTAACCAATACGTTATTGTCTTTACATGGGACTCTGTTTGCAGTAAGGAGCAAGAATACACATTTCCCTAGTAAAACTTGGATTGCATCAGTGTCCGCTCTCTCACAAGGAAAAAACCACTTTTTTTTCCATGGTTTCCATACAGTCCAGCATGATTTTGCCTCTTTCTTGCAGAGAGGCTGATTTAAGTCTGGAAAACACACATTGTTCTTATCATCAAGGATCGGTGCTTCATGTCAGAAAGTTCAATCATCCAGTAACCAGAACTGCAACACCTTTTTTTTTTTTCTGAAAAAAGTTAAGAGAAATTTTCAAAGCAGATTTTAAATGGAAGTGCTCACAGTCCTAGAATACCAACTCATTGATCAGTGTGAACTCACAGAAGTTTGAGATACTGAATATGTTTTCTCAGCTTTACTCTCTTTGAGTGGTAAAATAAACTTATTTACATCAAAACATTTTTGTAGTCACTTCTCAGTTCCGCAATGCACAAGCCCAGCTAGCAGCCAGTATCTCAGATAAACAGCCACTGTCATTGAAGTAACCCTTCCTGCCCCGCTTTACCATTTCCTCCCAGGCAGCACTACACACACAATTAAAAGCCATAATTTATTGAAGAGGGATGAGGCATCCACCAGAAAGTGAAAAGTTTATATAAGCTATGTACGTAGTATAGCAAAGACTGAAATTATTTGAAACTAAGTGCAAAACTAAGTTACCCGTCACAGCTGGTACAGACTTCTGAGAGTTTCACCTAGAACAGATGCTGTCTGTCATTTTAGCTCATTTCTCCTATGACATCAATCATTCTTAAACAATCAGTGGTGTTAAAGGTGTTTAATGATGACCTTGCAGAGAAAAGACAGAGCAAGTTCTTTCATTAAAATAGCCCTGCAGGTAAATTAAGACTTTACTCCATTTAAGGCACACATTTTATTGTTAAACCTGAAACAGAGAAGCTTGTTTGCCAAGCCACCACCCTTCCGTAGTACAGAGTTTGCACATCTATCTCTCCGGTTCAGCAGGATTCTCTGGAACAGTCACATCCTGGAAATACAGCCTGTTCCAGCTCTGGACCTGAAGCCTCTTCTGCAGCTCGGCATTACCTGGAGACAGCCTTGGAAGAACAATCTTCTTATTCAAGACATGCACACGCCAATGTGGAAGGGAGAAGTTTTCCCTACGGTCACCACCTTTTGGGCTTTCACGTTCAGATGCTATCTGATTACCGGGGTTACGTCTCCGTAAGAGACTTCCCTTGCTGGGGGATGTGACAGCAGCTCTCGTTTCCAAAACACGCAAGCGGGGAGAATGCCAGGGTGGGGGAACGGCATCCCTGCAGACCTCCTTGGCAATACAGCTCCGATCCCTGCAGACCTCCTTGGCAATACAGCTCCGATCCCTGCAGATCTCCTTGGCAATACAGCAGGGACGTGGCACCCATCTTCCCGGCGCTGCTGTTGCCGCACGATCTGACATGGGGCAGGCAGGACCCCAGCTCCGCGGGGCCCGTGGCTGCAAGTGCGTCCTCACTGCTGCGGGTACTCCAGCACCCGGCCCACGTGTCGGGGTTCACTGGACGCTGCGGCTCAGGTACTGCACGAACATGCTGGCCAGCTCGGGCAAGTTCTCGTCGCTGGGCGCCATCTTGGCGTAGCTAATGAACTGCCTGCGCAGCCGGCTCAGCTCGGCCACGCCGACGGCCCGGCTCAGCACCAGCCCCTCGGCGACGCCGGGCACCCGCACCACCTCCCCGGGCTGCGCCCCGCTCCTCTGCGCGGCCACGACGGCGGCCGCCACGTCCTGCGTGGCGCGGTCGAGGGCGTGGAGGAAGCCGGCGGACTGCAGGGGCTGGCTGCGGGTGGCGCGGTGCGGCGGCGGCGGGGCGCTCTCGAAGAGCGCGGCGCGGATGGCGGCCAGCGGCAGCGGCTCCTCCCCGCGCACCGTGAAGAGCGGCCGGTCCCAGCGGTTGCGCGGGTCCGGGGGCTCGAAGGAGGGCGGCTCGTCGGGGCCGCCCGCGCAGTGCAGCAGGCAGCGCGCCGTGCCCGCCTGCCGCGCCGCGCAGTACAGCTCGTAGCGGATGCTCCGCAGCTCGTTGCCCGCGTCCACGATCACCACGTCCCGCCGGCTCAGCCGCCGCTCCACCTCGGCCCGCAGCGCCGACCGCCCGCCCTCCGCCTCGGCCACGACATGCGCCGGCTGCTCCGGCCCGCCCAGCGCCTCCCGCAGCTCCGCGGCCCGGCGACTCTTGCCGCTGCCCGGCCCCCCGCACAGCACCACCAGCGGCATCCCCTCAGCCCGGCCGCCGTTCCGACCCGGACGCAGACGGGCGGCTGCTTCCGCCCGGGTCACCCGCGCCCCGCCCGCCGTCACCACGGGTTCGAATCCCCACGGAGCCGGGCCCGGGGCGGCTGCGGGAATCGCCTCGCCGCGGCACCGGAGGCGCGGGGACACCGACCGGCGGGACGGGACGGGACGGGCCGTTACCCGCCCCGCAGCGCCTCAAGGCCAGACTCGGGACAAAAATCCGCTTTTTGGGTTTGCTTCTGCTCGTCGCCGCTGGTTTCTCCCGGTCTGTCAGCTCAGTGACGCTGGGACGCCGCAGAACTCAGACCGGGTCGGCGCTGGCAGCCGCAGAAGGAGAGAGCACGCGTCGCACCCCAGCCTTGCCGCGGGGTGTTTCGGAGCAGAAACTGCCCAAACCCGAGCGCTCGCCATCCCTCCCGCCCTCCTCCATCTCGTCTTAAAGCTCCCTCTGCTTCACTCCAAAGCAATGCTACAGTTATTCCTACAAATACCGAAATTGTCTAATTTCTCATACAGGTGTATCAAATATGTGCTAAAACATCCAATTATAAACACTTGTAGGACTTCTGAACTCTACCATCTGGGTTAATTTGGTGTCTATGCTAGACCTCCTACGGCAAGCAGAACTCCCCAGAGGGATCAGTTTGAGAGCAAAATTCAATTAAACAGCAAATCTGGAAGGCATAATGAATTTCTGCTCATGTCAGCACTGTCAGATCTAGGTTACGAATTTAAAAGCACAAGGAGAATTTATAAGCATAAATTTTCCTTATCACGTTTTAACAAGAAGCAGAAGAAAATCTGAGAAAAAAATGTGTCAAAATGTCCTTTTTCACCTTTTCACAGAGACTGTTCTTTTTAGAGTTTAAGCTTAACCCAGAGAAGGTTCTAACCTCAACAACTTAGCGCTTCACTACAGTTTGAAACTTTCAGACTTTTTTCTGCAGATGGTAATGAAATAACTCTCTCCCCTCACACTGAGGCCTCATCTATACAGGCATGCTGAATTTTCCAGAAGCTGCTAGCACTGCTGAGTTCGAGGGGACTGAGTACGACTCCAATGTGCGCCTGTGGGTTTGAGATCCCTCTCTTTCTTTACTATGATAAATACTCAAGAAAATATTTTCTCCTCACCTCAAAGGCATGCTAGAACTTCAATCATTAAACCTAGGTTGTGCCTCAGCAAAGCTAACAAAACACTGTATTTTCTGTCTGCTAAGCTACAGGGATCTGAACACTCTCCTGAACCACCTTCACGTTTGTTAACTACTATTTTCAGGATGGACACAGAATCTTTCCAAATGTTTTTAAAGACACTTTTCTGTTTTCAAAGCTAGGTAACATACCTGGCTGCTGCCTCTTTCTTCCCATCTTCTAGTGTTCTCCAATGAATATGATCTCCAAAACCTGCCAGAGAGAGGGTTTATAAATGCTGTGTGATTTCACACATCAACTAACACAGGAAAACAGTCCCACCCACCCTTAAGAATATTTTTATATTCTTTTTTTAAAGCCAACTATAATCCCAGTCCTGGAAAGACTTCTGCAAATACTTACAACCTACCTAGGCTTATGAGGAATCCCACTGAAATTAATTAGCAAAAACGTACCACACTCAGGAATATGTTTTTATATGTAAATGACACCCAAATTCCCTGAACAGAGATTAAAATTGAAGACCCTTCTCATTACTCCCCATTCTTTTTCAATCTGTGAACACCTCTTAACTGATCAGTGACAAATTAAACATGTCAGCTTCCTAAATCCCACTCAATGTGAACTAAAGCGAAACTTAGAAATTCCCAGGCCAACATATGATCATTAATTGCTCTAAAACTATTCTGCTAAGTATTAGTGCTGATGATGGTATCATGGAAGAGCAAGAAAAAATGCCATTACACAGATTTCTGAACGTTACAGTGACTGAACAACACAGGAAACATTTTATCCCATATCCAGAGAAGAAGCCTTGTTATGTCAGTTGAGGTGAGAGTGAGCGAGCACACTTTTGACAACTGCAAAGCCAGGACTGCCAGGTTTTTCAACCCTGTAGCCAACACAGCACATGGCCGAAAGCCCCACAGAGAGCTGAGACGAAGGAGATCCATGAACTGTCCGTAGGGGAACTCCCCTGGAAGACCTCCTCAGGGGTCTCACGGCTCCGGTAGCGCCAGGCTGTGCCGGGTGACCAAACGTCAGCCTCGGCTTGTCCCTTCCCATTGCTGAGGGTTTGGATTAATCAGCAACCCCCGGGGTGTGGAGGGGGACAAATTTCGGGAGCTACACGGGGGTCAGGAGCCACAGGTTGCCCACTGCTGACACAGAGGAAAGTGGACGTTGTCTCCGGTAGACAACCATGGCAAAAAAGCTGGAGAAAGCCAAAAACAGGGTCTGCAAAACCTCGTGGCACCTCAGTTCAGCATCCAGGAGGTTTGAACAGCTGGCACAGTATTTTTGTTACCTTATCTTCTCTCCTCATAGGAACAGCTGTGAACATACATGATGCAACACATCAAACGTTTAGCTGTGCTAGCAGCATGGTGGGGAAGCCCCGTCCATGTCCAACCACACACATGTGTCAGCCGCAGAGGCAGCTCCGGGCACCAGGCTACGTTCGCACCCGCTGAACGTAGCGGGGCAAGAACCAGCTGGGTTGTCAGAAGTCATGTTTACTCAGAATATCGACACGTCAGCTATCTCATTCAAAGGCCAACAGATAAAAACAGGGAAAACCTATTGTTCCAGCTAGGAAACGCTTTCCAAAAGCTCTTCTTTTTTTTAAGCTAAACCCCACTTTGTGGCGAGCTCCGGTACGGTTTTAAAGGGCTCACACAACACGTTACGGAGTGTTTCTTCTGAATGAAAGCCACCCGAGGAACTCACCGCAGGACGGAAGGGGAATGACTGGGACCCTCACCACAAGGCGCTGCTGCCATCCACGAAACCCCGCTACCACCAGCCCTGGCCAGGAGATTTCTCCCTGACACAGGCTGCGTCCCCCCACCCTCGGCCACGCAAACGCGGGGCCCCTCGACAGGGAAACTCCGCGGGGTTCGGCCCGAACAGAACCGCGACGGCCGAGACCCCTTCCCGACCCCCCCGGAGCCAAAGGCAGCGGCCCGGCCTCCCCCCCCTCCTCCCCGCCCCGGGCCGGCCCCGGCGCTCCCGCCGGCGGCAGCGGCAGGACCGGAGGGGAAAGGCGCGCAGGGAACGTTTGGCTGACCCTTTCCGAGCCCCTCCGCGGCGGAGGCTGCGGCGGCCGCCAGCACCAGGCACAGGCAGAGGACGGAGGCTGCCGCGGGCTGAGCCTTCATGCTGTCGGCGCGGGGAGCACCCCGGCTGCGGCCGCTCAACCTCCCAGGCGGGACCGCACCGGCTGAGGTGATTTTTTTTCACCTTTTTCCTCCTTTTTTTTTTCCTTTTTTTTTTTTTTTTTTTTTTTTTTTAAAGCGCAGGAAGTGATGTGAGGCGGATGTGGGCGGTGCGCAGCCCTCAGCTCTGGGCTCGCAGGGAGGGGGCTGCAGCGCGGGTCCTTCCCCCCCCCCCCCCCGGCTCCATGAGGGGCCGTTCAGAGCAGCTCGGCTCCCCCGCGGCCTCTGGGGCCAAGCCGGGTCCCCACAACCGTGGTTACTTTCCCCCGAACAAACCAAGGGTTACCCCAGCGGGAGCAGGCAGCGAGGGGCGGGTTCCGGGTTTATTTTCTCCAACCAAATAAGCCCTTTTTGTCCCGCCAGCTCTCGGGACTCGCCCGGCCCGTTGGGAAGGTCAAACCGGCCGCGAGCACCCGTGTGCGGAGGAGGGCTCGGAGCCGCCGCGCCCCGCCTCTGGGTCACCCGGCGTCGGTCCCCGCCCGGCCTCTCAGACTACAACTCCCGTGAGGCACTGCGCTCCGCGGGCTCGCCCCCGCCCCTCCCACTATGCAAATACAGCTCCGCGCCGCCGCCAATCCGCGGGCGGGGCTGGTGCCGTCACGTGGCGCGAAGCTTCCTTTCTCTGTGCGCCTCTCTTTCCTTCCTTGGCCGCCATCTTGTTCTCGCCGCGTGTTGGGCTGCTGAGGGTCCGCCGGACTCAGGTGAGCGCTTTCCCGCTCCCCCGGCACCGCTTCCCCCGATACGGGCCCTGGCGTCTCCCGGGGCGAGCGGGGACCCGCGGCGGCTCGGCGTCGTCCCCTCCTCGTCCGCCGCGCTGGGCCGCGGGAGGCGAGGCCGGGGAGGCGAGGCCGTGCGTCGGGACGCGGTGCGGCCGGGTCAGCGCTGGCTCGGGGTGGGGGGGGGGCCCGCGGCTGTCCCCTGGGGCCGCGGTGCCCCGGCCGGGCGGGGATTGCCCTGGCTCCCGAGGGACGGGGCCTGGATCCGCTCCCGCTCGCCGTGCGGTGGGGTGGGCGGCGGGCCGCCCCGCGGGCCCGAGGCCCTTTTCCCGCCGTCCGTGAGGCGATCCTGCGCGGCCCTGTCTCCCCCTTCTCGTCGCTTCCTCGGCACAATGCAGGGCGGGGCGTGGGGATGTTCCCCCTCGTTCAGGGGGTCACTGATGACTTTTTGGGGCCGAGCAGCGAAAGGCTGCCCGTGTGTTGGGAGGCTTGAGGTGTTTTTTTCACCCGTTACAGATTTTTAGGTCTTGAGGTCTTTAAAGGCCCCACTAACTTCCCGGCCATTGCGTTGGGTGAATAGCTGCCCGAGGATCTTACAGGAGAGCTGTTGTGAACTTCACTGAGTTCGGAGCTGGCTTATTAGTCAAAAGTCTCAGAGAGTCATTGTTTGGAAATAGTATTCAAAGTAGCATAGCGATGCTTCTCCCTGGGCTCTGTTAAGGGTGTTTTCCTAGGAGCACTCGTGCTGTACGTGCCGGTTTGGGTCTGTTCTGAGTCAGCAGTTCAGTGAAATGGTTCCAACAGTAAGCCAGAAATTCACAGTTGGTACCTCAGGCTGGTGGGAAATCAAATGTCCCATTGATTTGCCTCATCGTGCTATGGACACTTCAGCGAAGCAGACTGCTTCTGGACTACTTGATATAGTTTAGGTGATGTGGCTTTAAAACTTTCTGTTTACCTGTACTTGTTTGATGCGCTATTTTGGCAAATTTTCTGTAAGTTTAAAAACCCACTGCAGTTTTAAGAGTACTTTTAAAATGGGTTATGGGAAAATTTTTCGTGATATTTTGGTAGTTAACTTGTATCTCATGCTTATTCTTTAGACACAGCACTATGAACCAAGAAAAACTGGCCAAGCTTCAGGCGCAGGTCCGAATAGGAGGAAAGGTAAGGAAACCCATCAGAGATGCCTTGTTCCGTGTAATTTGCGGGTTGAAGGAGACACATCTGTTTTTCAGAACATAGGCTTTAGTTCGTCGGAGGGAGGAAGAAAATATATATGTTTGAGGCCTGAAAAATACAGTTTTTGTGTGATCTGGATTACAGTACTACTACTTGAAATTCAGTTTTCTTTCGGTTTCTTTCGGTTGCTGGATGAGTAGTTTCCAGTGTGTAAGCTTTCTCTTTAATTCAGTGACTTGTTGTGACCTGTGGAAGCTCAAGCTAAGCTTACCTGTTGGTTATTCCAGTTCTGCCTTTCTCTTCTCCCTGTTGGGGAGTTCCTTTGTGCCAACTCCAGGGCTTATCTGACTCTGCACTGAGCTGTTTCTTTTCACTGAGCCAGCAGGTAGCTAATATGACAAAACAAAGCATGTAGTTTGTTCAGTGTGGGTGTTTGTCTCCTAGCCATAGGCGGGGTTGTACAGAAGTTTGCAGAGTAGGAATTCCAAAATTGCTGTCTGTGGAACAGTTTAAAAATGCTAATTACTTGATTGCAAAAGTGTGATCTTTTTAAATCACTGTGCTTCATCTTGGAAAAATAAAAGTTCTTGGGGAAACTCTAGACATATTGCTTAATAGTAAATAGTATTTTTCTAACGTGGCTTGTGGGAAGGGAAAAATACTGTTGCTGTTTAGCATCTTTTACGCTTAAGAAAAACCTTAAAGTTGAGACTGACAGTTAAAGCTGTAGGGGAAGAGAAGTAAGTGAAAAAGCATTTTTGACTATGGAGCTTTCTCATAGCTTACAGATAGGTTGCTTAGAGGGCAATATGACTTTCAAACAAAGTGTTGTGAGATTTTTTGAGAGTAGTTGACTTTTGTGTCTTGATTCTTCTCCAGGGAACAGCTCGCAGAAAGAAGAAGGTGGTGCACAGAACAGCTACAGCCGATGACAAAAAACTTCAGAGTTCCCTCAAAAAACTGGCAGTAAATAACATTGCTGGCATTGAAGAGGTATGGGGATAAAAGAAGTGTTTCCTGTTTGAGATTAAATTCACTGTGTTGGTTTGGTGGTAGGCTTGGTTTTTTTAAGACAGTGGTTTTCTCTGCCCCTCAAACGTATAGGTCTGGTTACTAATAGGTAAACTTATTTGATTGTTGTGTCATTTACATTAAGGCGTACGTACCTAGAGAAAGGAGGGAGAAGGTTCTACTGGCCAAATGGTGATGTAGAAGCTAGTAAGCTGCTTGGCATGCGTGTGTCTTGCATTCACTGCAGAACAAAACTTGCCTTGATTGTTGACTTCATGAACTTAACCTAGTTTAAAGAGAAGAGTGATAAATGCACATGTATTGTGCAGACACATCTGCAGTAAGGGTTGCATGATGCACAGGATAAAGAAAACTGTAAAAATACCTGGAGTAAGAACTTGCAAGTCTATATTGTCGAAATGAGGTCCTTTTACTGCATGAGGGTTACTAGAATTGTTTGTGGTAGTCACAGGAGGTGACATTTCTGACAGCACAGCAAAGACTCTACAGAACCGGTTTCTATGTTAATGTAAGTAGGAATGTGAAGGTTTCAGATATTCCTTGAATATGTCTGTTTTAAATGTATAATACATGAACTGAAACACTGACATTTTCCATAACACAGCAGAGAGTGATGCTCATACATGGGAGGAGGAGGTGTTCCTTTGTCATGAGCTCAATATTACTGTAGTACTTGGTTAAAGAAGCATACTATTTAATCTGTGATTAATTAATTTAAGCAGGATTGCAGGGTGCCTCCAGAGGTCACTTAGTGCATACGTACGTATCTTTCAAAGGCAAATACAGATTTAGTGTAGAAGCCTGGTTTGCCTGTAAGTTTTCATGTGTCTGCTAGAGAAAGAATTCCGTGTATCTGTTTACTTAAGCCTGATATCTGAGCTGTACAAACCCAAAGAAAGACACAGTTCTTGTTCTGTCTTGTGTTGTTTTTTTCTTCCTCCACAAAGCAAAGATCTTTATTCAGACATAATTATTAATATTTTAAATGTCTTAGTGTGAAGGAAAACAATGCAATGTGCTTCTATGTTGACAGCTAGGTGTGTAATTGCAGTGTGTTTTATTCAGGTGGATACAAGCTGACCTTTTTTAAACTTTGTGTAGATAGAAGAGTTTGGGGAGGCTAGTAATGTTGAATGAAACATTAGTGGCTCGTCTGTGTGGTTTTTTAAAAGAGGCTTTTAAGAAAGAGGATGAGTGTGCTTGAAGCCTTTACCATTTCCCTAGGTGCAAGGGGCGGGACAAACTTAGTTTTGCAGAAAAGCAATGTACCTGGTTTTCATGTTCAAAACATATTTTGGACTCTGCTGCTATGTGAAGATTGGTAACTGACATGTTTGTATATTTTAGGTCTTTTCTTTAGTTCCCTAATTTCTGTTTTCTCCTTGCAGCTTCTACTAAAAACAATACTACAAGTTTTGTGACATGTTTATTAGTACTGTTTGGTTGGATGGGTAGAACACTCTTCCTTTTTTCAGACAAAAATTTAGGAAGTGATAGAAGCCTGTTCTAGTGCAGCTGATACACACAGAACTGGAGGTTTGTGTATCTGTGCAGGAAGCATCTTTGCCTTGGGCAGCTTCAGCAAGTAGGCCAGATTGTGGATCTTGTGCCTTTGCCAATTCTGCTGCAGAAGCAATAACGTTTTTCCGATAGGTGACACAGATAGCTGTGAATGGCGATGCCTTAAACTGATAGGGCAAGGCTTTTTTGTTAGAGCTTTTAGTTTGTAAAGAGTTACCCCAGACCTGAAAGTTTTTTGTTTTTTTCCTAGACTTTCCTGATGCTAACTTGTTTATGCCTTGCAGTCTAATAACCTATATATGCTTTTTGCTTTTGTTACAAATATACATGAATGATAAGTAGCATATAATCCTTGCATATTTATTACTATTTAAATAGTGTATTTTATGGAAGAACCATAGCTCTTGAATTCTACCTTTTCACATAGTATATATGAACCCATATTTTACCATTAAGTCATATTTTACTTCAGTTTAGGTGATGTTAATTCCAGATGCTTTTATCATGCTTGTATTTTTCTCTAGGAGTACTACTAGTTTTGTAATTTTCTTATATTTTAAAACTAGATTTTAGTAATTTATAATGATTGTTCAGCAAGATGCTGCAACATCTTGGTAAATGCTGTTAATATGTTTAAACAGGTGAACATGATAAAAGACGATGGAACAGTTATTCACTTCAACAACCCCAAGGTTCAAGCTTCCCTCTCAGCTAACACTTTTGCAATTACCGGTCATGCAGAGGCTAAACCGATCACAGAAATGCTTCCAGGCATTTTAAGCCAGCTTGGTGCTGACAGCTTAACAAGTCTCAGGAAGTTAGCTGAACAATTCCCAAGACAAGGTAGGTGGTTTTGGAATCTTTCATCGCTGATTTAAAGAACACATGAAGTATTAAAAGTTTTAAGCCAAATTTAACAGCAGCATGTGTGGCTTAAAGTGATAAAAAGCCTATGTACTTTTATTTATTTGCCACGGTTGTGGAAATAAGGAGGGAGGGACGGGGAGATGGACATGTTTTTGTTCTTGGTGTTTAAGTATTCTATATTGGTAGGCCCTGATTTAAAAAAAAAAATATTGATAAGTCAGGCATACTGTGATTCCAGGTGTACAACTGTGTATGACAAAGTACTTAGGAAAGCAAGTTTCACATTTTTGCTTGGAAAAACTCAACAGGTTCTTTTTGTCAGGGTATTGATGCTGTTTATTCATACAAAATGTATTTCTGTTGTGGATGTAGAGGAAGAAACATGTTCATCTACTCTATAATTCCCTTTGGAATTAAACCAAGGCTTTTAAAAATGAGTTCAAAATCAAATATTTGATTCACAGTTTTTTAAAAATTCAAGTTTTTAATGTTCTTTATTTTCTACTAATTTTAAAATGATGGGAGCGTGGTGTGTGTGTGTATGTGGTATAACTATTAATGTAATTTTACAGTTTGGACAGTAAAGGGTCTGGGGATAGTCCCGGTTTAGACTGTTAGGGCCATTAGACCATAATTGGGCATGTTGCAATTGTCTGTATTTGGAACTGGAAAATACATCACTTGCTCTAATGTTTTCAACAAACAGTTATTCCTTTGAAATCAATAATCTATCCTTCTTCTGTATTTCATGTTCAGAGTTTAATTGAAATTAAAGAGTTTATTTTTCCTTCTTTAATATGTAAAATACCTCTTAAAATTTAAAAAGACGGATCGTCATAAGCATATGTCTTTGATACAACCTCAGTACCAACAGATGCTTACTGTGCTTTCTTTAGATAGTAAAGGAGGTCAGACCAATGAGAAGAAACTCTTAAGTTCTTGCATTTTGCTAGATTACTTGTAGCATCTTCCAACTTCCATGACTTACAGAAGACTAGGTGCAATGGAGGACCTTGATATGGAAATACTTTTTCTTACAGTTGTGGCCCCTTGGTAACTAAGTCATATGATATGTTGGTCCCTGATTGGTACCATGTTATTGTTGCATTTAAACATATAACTTGAGTTAGAAGATTGAGTCATGCTGGGTTTTTTCTGTATCATTTGATCTTTTGGTAGCTCTGCATTAATACCCCTAAGCATTTGAAAATGGTTGTGCTAATATTTTGGTATGAGAACGTTCACAAGTAGACCTTTTAGTTGTGCTGCGTACTGTTGATACCCGGTCATTTGTGTATTTTTAAGTATTGGCATTGGGGAAATGCTTTCTTTTTTTTCACCTGCATGTTACAGTTTTTATTTTTTTATGTGGTTGTCCCGAATTCTGTAAAATGAGAACTCAGCACCAAATTTCTTTTTATAGTGTTGGATAGTAAAGCACCAAAATCTGAAGATATTGATGAAGAAGATGATGATGTCCCAGGTATGCACATACGCACTTATGTCCATTTATTGTATAAATATTTCCATTTATGCATGTAAATATTTAGCACTTGGTATGATTGTACTTCTGACTTGCTAAGGGAGGCTTCATATACTGGGTGGCATTAAACTATTAATGACTTTGAATTCCAGCTTTTGAAAAAAGGTTTACCTTGTGCAAATTGCTTAATTCTTGAGTGAAAATAGGTTGAAATACTTTCAGGGAGGTTGAACAAGTGACCTGAATGTTCAGGTAGGGTTTTAGGGCTGCAGAATGACGTGATTGACGTAGTTGTCAGGCTGTCTTTAAATCTGAGTCTAGGGTGGGGATTTTTATTTCTGTGGTAGAAGAAATAAAGCTTATGTCAGTGTCTGAAAGTTTCTCAATAAATAAATATTATAAGTTCTTAGTTTGTCAATCAATAACTGTCTGTCAGTCACCACATTCATCTGTGTCCATCAATATGGTGTATTAGCTAAAACAACAAAGTGGTGGACCCAGAGGTTCAGTTCCTCGTGCTCTGGCACTGGCTTATTTCTTTGTGACCGTGCAAAAAAAATTGGTGTTCTCCAACATTTTGTTTTCTGGAGTACAACAGTTAATGGATACCTAACTTTAGGCATACTTTAAAGCAAGCTGATGGCTCAAGACTCAACTGCAGCTAGTACAGCACCTCTGAAAATCAGATCTTAATCACTTCGTGTTAGAACTGCCACTCTTCTGAGTGTTCCTGCATTTCTAGTTCTTTGTGTATGTTCAAACAAACCCTACTTTCTAAAGCCCTTTGTTATCTGCCCATTAACAAATTATGTTCGTAAGTATAGTTAAGAACTACTTAACCTTTCCTATAATATATGCATTTTCATTGAACTGATGAAGGTAATGTTACTGTGCTTTACTGTATTTAATATCTTCATCTCTTTCAGATCTCGTAGAAAACTTTGATGAAGCGTCAAAGAATGAAGCTAACTAAATCATTAATAGTTCTGGAAGCTGGCACGGACTAGATTTAAGAAATCAGCTATGTGGTTCCAAAGTTTTAAAGAAACAGAGAACATCATCTGTTAATAGTTCAGTAATATAAATATTTTGTATTTTTATGATGCTGTTTGTTCAGCATTTTCTGTCAGTTAATTTTGCATTTTGCACTTACTCCCAGGATCTACTCTTTTGGTCAAAAAGAAATGTCAGTGCAGTTTGAGGGGTGTGTGCATGTGCGTGTGTGTGTATGTGTGTGGGTGTACATATAGTGGAGAACAAATTGGAGAACACTTATTTAACCTTTTCCCTTTTCCTTTGGAAGTAGAAATAAAATGAATCTTCAGCATTGTTTCTTTTGATTATCACCAAATAGTGCACAGAAGGCAGTTAAGATTAAAATTTTGTCCACGTCTTGTGACCTGAAGGCATTACACCATGAAAACTTGGGTTTAATTTGCTGTTAACTATTGTATTGTTTCTCATCCCTGTTGAAACGTACACGTGACACTTGTTACCAGCTTTGTGTTGATCCCAGATGATATCGAAGATGAGCTGTTTTCCTGGCTTGTCTGGTACAGTAACTTTTCAAAGAAGAAAACTTGATCTCAGAAAAGTATGCTTTTTTTAACCTTTCTCAACTTTCTCTTTTTTTTTTTTTCTTGTGTCTCTAACCTGTTGAGACAAGCTGATGCTTGACTCCTTTCATGTAGGCCTAGCAGTGTGTTCTCCTGTTGATGACATAGATTATTTTCCACGTCAAAAGGAAAACAAACACCTTGGTTCTCTACCATCAGGTCACTTCCTGAACTTGGAGGTCTAGTTGGTAACAGTCTAGTGCGCCAGTTTTGCACAGTAACGGATATTTTGCTTGATCAGCTTCAAGCTGTTCTCTTGGCATGACTGCATTTACTAGCAGCTGATGATCCACTGTCATTCTTACAGCACTAGAAATTAAATGCACGGTGTGAGCAATGTTTAAGGTGGGAGGAAAGAGTTGTTGACATTTTGCTTTGCAACCTGCTGGGTAGTTTGTGCAATGACTGGCTCTAAAGGGATTTTTTTTTTTTTTTTTTTTTTTGCCTGTAACTTACCTTTGCCTATAACCTACCTCTAGGTTTGGTGTCAACTATGTAGTAGCTTCTTAAAAACTACAAGTGCTCCTCAGGCATAAGGAGGACATTGGGAGGTACTGTTGGTACAGTGCAGTATTTATGACCTTTCTTTAAAATGCTTGATGTGAACCCGTTTTCTCGGAGGCTCTTTCAGGGTTCTTGATGTAATGTGCATTATGGTATAGTTAGGCATCATTGTAACCTGTGTCAAGGGCAGCTGTGGCTTAAGAAAGCCGTTTTTTCCTCTACATCTGTCACTTAACTATGGCTTAATTGGAACATATCAGCTTTTTATGTAGGTTCATACGCTAGAGAACTGTAAAAGTACAAGGCAAACAGTACATGAGTTCTGGTGACATCATCATAAACCATGAAAGCAGACCTGTAGTGGTTTGTCATCTGAACTCCTCAATTTATTTTATAGGCTTTGTTCAGTTTTTCCTGTTACATTTTATATACTACATGGATCTTACTACAAAATAAAAGAACAGTACAAACGAGGAAGTGCTCCCTCCTGTGTGTTGTCTCCTCCCACCAGCACTAGCTGAGGAGGGGCACGTGGATGCGGCAGCTGTTTTGGTGCTACATCCTTGCTGACAGCGACTGAGGAAGATACGTGCAGGACTAGGGAGGATCCTGTTAGAGCTTTAGGAATTTTCACACTCCTGTATGCCCACTTTCCTATTTTCCCTGTGGTGTTGAATGAAATGTTGGTTTGTTGTATGGCTAGTCTTAAATCGGCTGTGGATGCATTTGTTCTGTTTGTAAGGAAGAGATGTCTTCATTAATGTGTGCACAGGCACACTGAATTGCCTTCTGCTGCCTCTGCAAGCTCGAAGAGCAAATGAAGGGTGCTAGGAAACAGGTATTTGCAGTGTTCTTCTGTTTGCTTAAGGGGCATGAGTGAAGAACATTTCAAAGTAGCAACTGTACTGAGTTTGTGTGGGACATCCACTCCCCCTAAATACTAATCGGATACTGAAAGTTCGTGCTTATTGGTTTCTGATGTAGGAAGTATGACAAAAGTAATTTTGTGAGAGATTGAGCATTGGAAACAATGATTCCGTTGAGTTTATAAAGTTGAACTTTCCGATTCCTACAAAATACTCGTTTAATTTTTGCTCTTGGTCATGACAATTTACATGTTAAACCCTCACTTTTTCCTATGTTTGACAACCAGTAAACTAACTAAATATGCTAGCTTATGTAGTTATATTATCTTCATTTTTTTCACTGTATCTGAAAACAGTCAACCACTTATGATTTGCTGCTGGAAATACTAGAGCTTATCAATCATTAAACTGATTTTAATTAAAAGTAACCCATCAAGGCTGTTGTGGGAAAAGCTATTATTCTTCATATTTATTCATGGTATAACTCAAACAGTGTTTGTATATGCTGTTGGAAATGCAAAGTTACTAAGAGCAGTTTTGGGGAGTGTTGGTACAATAACATCTCCTCAGCTGAAGGTGAACAGGTGAACATTAAAATGTTCTTTGCTGGCTTGAAGCATGATAACCACCCTACTTCTGAAGCCCATCAGCTTGCTTGCTTGCTGCTTAAACACTGTTGACATATTAAAGATACTGACATATTGAAGATCTTGACAATCATTTGAAAATAGGAAGGTAGAGCACAACATGTGTTGAAACATCGCTTGGACTGTGTACGAGAGAATCAAAGCTGAATCAGTGAAGACTGAAAGAATCAAGATCTTGGCAAATGTGTAAGACAATAATCACTAGTGTTCCTGCCCTGACTGCTGGTAGGTTTGTGTAGTTCCCTAGTTTATGAATAGGAGACCTGGGACTGGCCAGCTTCGCTTGGGCAGGAGAGCAAGTCTGAAAAAACAAACAAACAAAAAAAAAAAACCAAAAAAACAAACCTGAAGTTGTTCATTTGCTCTATGAAAAAAATCTTGCGTATAGTGGATGGCAGAGATTACAGTACAGTCAGTGATGCTGGAGACTTGGTGCTGGTAAGGGGTTCCTCGTGCAGCGCACGGTAACAAAAGAAGTTTGCAGCTAGGAGTGTTGATAGGGTGGAGGGAGTTGATGGAAAAAGAACATTTAACAGCAATACAGACCTTGAGAAAACATGGTTCGGATAAGTTTTTTCTAGCTTTTGCACAGGAATGTTTGAAGAGCGCACGAGAATGATAAGGATGAATTTAGAACCGCTGATGAAGTTTTGCTGAAAAATTTATTGAAAATTCACTAGTATTAATCAACTTCCCATGGGAACTTGGATTTGCTATGAACTCCCTTCTGCTGGGATCTTCATAACTAAGGTTTGGATTTGGTCTGTGTAAAATGAGCCCTGGAAATCTTAGATTGAACTGCTGAGCAGTGTATCGATTCACCAGTGCGTTGCTGTTAACGAGAAGGAACTGAGGAAGTTACAGCCCAGCTCAGTAAATCTGTACTTTGTGTAAGAGATGAACTCATGCATCTGCTGAGGAATGTCCCAGGAAGGATTCTTCTAAAGAAGTTTCCCTGGAGTAGACTAGGCTGCTCCAGACAGTAGGGTTGTACAGAAGGGCTGAGCAAACTGCACCGTAGGTGAAGATGAGTGAGTGAGTTCTTCCACTGGCCCTTAAAATTAGTTTTCTTTTTATTATTTTAAGACAATGCTAGTTTGTTCAACAGTGAACAGACATTGTTCTGGAGATCAAGATTACGCTAATTAAATGATCCATGTTTTGTACTTGAGCAGATGAAGTGATGCAGAACAGAAGTGCATCACCACACTAGCCATGGCAACTTCACGGAAGTGGCGGCAGAAGTACAGGGAATGGTTATTTATGTTAGCTGTTTGCTTTCCCATCAAGTAATTTTTTTTTTTATCCCGCCCCAAGACCAGTTTGCAGACACTGAAGAACTTCATGGATTTATTCAGAAACATGGGGGCTGCAGTGTCTATCAAGGATTCAGGTAGCCAAGCAGAGCAAGTGAAGAGACTAATTCTAAAACCGGTCTTGCTGGTATGTTTGGGTGGAAGCCTAGGTTTATGCCTAGAGCTGGATTATTGGGAACTGGGCTTTTACTTCAGACTCTGGCACTGTGTGTTTGCCAAGAAAATAAAACTCTTCTTCCAGTGCCTTGGTTTGCTTTTATTTGAGGAGTACTCCTCTACCTCCTGTAGGTATGTGTTATTTAAAATTAATGAACATAAAACCTGGATGCTTCTTGAGAGGAAATAGCTACATCTGTGCAAATGGTATAAAAAGCTACTTTACTTCCACATGATGAACACATACTATTTGGTGGGCTGTCAGTACTATTAAACATCCTCTCACTGAACAACAGACCCACAGCTTGCTCAGATGCGATGTGTTTTTTTTCTTGGCAACCTGGTATCTGTCAGATTGTCAAATATTAGGCAGCATTTTCTTGAACTTTGCATTGCAGATGGCTTGTGTAACTGTGCTACATTTGTTGTCTCCTTGGAGTGGAAGGAGGTTGTCTGCTCATTTGAGTTCTTGAAGTGGTTACTGATTTTTTTTTTTATGAAGTATCAATGCTAAGGCAAACATTGAAACAAAATTATATTCCAAGGCGTTTTGACCTTTCAGTGTACATTTTCCAACTGAATAAAAGGAGTTATGCGACGTCTTGCCTTTTCTTGCAACAATCTTGTGGCAGCTACGGTAACTGCTTATGTGAAAAAGTAATATTGGAAAGTATTTGATGTGTTTTTAGATACTGTCTAAAGCAACTTAGCTAAGAGCCAGTGCTGTGTGACCAGCTCTCTACAGGCACTGGGAAAAGTGGCGCAAACTACATTTTGAGAACATCAGATCTGAGTTTCAGACCACGTGTGAAGCTGGAAATTTCCAAACAATGCAAATTGTTGCCAGACACAGGTAAGTGAAGACTTAAAATCCCCACGGATTGTCAGCAGGATACCAGACCTTTGCACACCAAGAGTGAAGTTCCATGAAAGGCCTTCACCAGTCTCAGGCTTCCCTGCCACCAAGGGAGAAAAGTCTTCCCCTTCCTGCATTTCCCCAAGTGCCAGCAGTAGTAGCTGATGTCTGAGGTCAACTGGATCAGCTTGCTCATCTGGGTGTTAATGTCCTATTTTTGTTGTTGTTGTAAAGTTAGTTTTCAGATGGTTCTCAGGTCACCTTACTGGTAAGGCTGGCCACACAGTTGTGCATGGTAGTACTGGCACATGTTAAAAGTTTCACCCTTCCTCTCTCTGGCAGCTTGCTTCGTCTGGCTTTGCCAGGTCGTGGAACTGCGCCCTGAGCCATGCTGGCAGCTCTGAACCTGCAGGTCCCGCAGTTCGTTCTGTGCGAGTGGGTGCCTGCAGAGGAAGCTTCGGGGCCCATCTCAGTTGTCTTTGGTTTACCGTCTGCCGGCTAGCTTCAAATTCCTGCGAAATAAATGGTAACCTCCCTTCAAAAGCAAAGTGTTTGCCTGCAGTCCTTTTGGGCAGGCTTGGCAGAGGTGACCATCAAGCAAACCCTCCTCGCAGACTGAACTAGCCTTCTAACCCTGCTGGTGCTGCTTGCTCTGCTTCTGAGCTGCTGTCTTAGCAAAGGCAGTGTGGGGAAGCTTGCCGTGCTGCTGCCAGGGTCACACTGAGTTTGGGAAGAAGAGAAGAATTTGCCATATGGATGTCTCGGAAAACCGAACTGGTCAGATACTGTAACTTGCAGTTTGTTTTTAAACTTTTAATTGCAAAATAGGTCTTTGGTACAGTTGGCTGTGCGTTGTGAGGCACAGGCATTGCCTGCACCGTGGGCTGATAAGCTGCAGCGTGTGACCCCCGAGTGCCGTTACCGCAGCCACCCTCTGACCCAGCCATCCCACCACTCTGCGGCTCCATGGCGCCCAAACTCAGCCTTCCCCTGTAAGCGCATTTCGCTTGTGTCTTTAGATGAACAGAGGTTTGTGGGGGGGGGAAGCTGTTGAAATTGTGAGTCATGCTGCAGTTTCTTGTTCAATGAAAATCTCAGTGAATAACTTAGTGAACTTAAATATGGAATTTCCATTTTTGTGACAAGACCCGGTTTCAAATGGTTTCTGACACGATACTTGACTGAAAATAGCTGTGACTTGCTTACAGCATTTTTACAGTCTCCAGGGAGTAATGATGCAATGGAAGTTTCTTCTCTGTTTGTTTTGAAACATTTGCTGTGTTGCTGAAGACCCTGGTCTGCTCCACGTGATTGGCAGTTGTAATTAGCAATGGCTTGTGTTTTTGCATGTTTCTGAAAGAAAGCAAATAGGGCCTAAGATAATTTTTACTTTGAATAAGGGTTTCTTCTTCTGTCTGTCCAAAGTTTCCCACAGCCTGCTTCCCCAGCTTGACTGAAAGTCACTAGGTTTTCTCATGATCTGCTGCTGGCTATTTGAGTATTTTGCCGAGATCTCTATTTTGACACAAAAGTGATTGTCAGTGTTCTGAAAACCAGGACATGTGTTGCATTTTCTAGTCTTTTCTAAATCATCTTTCTCTCAGACACATGATTTCTGTGTTGTTGTAAGTTATTAACTTTTTGAACATGGGGATATTATTGCCTCTATCTCTTCGTCTGCCCTTTGAGTTGCAGAGCTTCTTTCATTGGCAGCATGCACAGAGAAGTCATGTTGGCCGCTTCCAGCCCTGAAATTGTAATAGTTTATCCCATTACATGGTGATTTTCCAGCTCAGTTCTTCTAAGAACCTTGAAATGGGTTTTCCATAAAAATATCCCATCCACTCTTTTTCTGTTAAAGGTTCTAGTCAAATTTGAAGGGATTATCTAGCTATTGTTTCTAGTGGTATGTGTGTTCTCTGTTGATGATTTTGTTAAATTATAGAGGATTTTTTATAGTGCAGTCTGGGTCACTGAGAACTTAGTGACTTTTTTGAACAGGATTGCTTGTTCTTTGGGAACAGGCAGAGATACATCATTATCATCTTAACTGATGGAAACTTTTCCATGAAAAATGCATATACTTCTTATGGTTTTAATCTGCACAAGCAGTCCATGAGTTTGCAGTAAACTGTAATAACAGGTTTAGATGACTTAAACCCACACTGCTGCAATGGCTCACAGTACCATCATCAGGAATATATACCAAGTGTGTTTTCCTTTGTGACTGCAAATTTTGTCATCTTCCCTTCTCTGTAGATGTTGTGAGTATTGTCTGAGAAAGAGTTGTGGAATTTGGGCTGCCTGGCATCACAGTATGTCGATACTTTCAAACTGCTTGGGCCCTCGCGTTCATTATGGTTCGAGACGGCCAGTATTTGTCAGGAAAGAACAAATGAGCTAGTAGCTAGTCAGTACAAGACGTCACTTGCATTGAATAAACACGATGAGAAATTCTTTTTATTGTTAGTTTCTCTGCTGAGACATTAATCTGTGTTGAAATTTGTACGAGATGTGCCTTGCTTCGATTTTTGCCCTTCTATGTTAACTCTTCGATAAGCCAAGATAAGAGAGAGGTGATTAAAGACTTGTCCTTAATTAGTCTTACCCTCATAAGCAGTCCCAAGAAAAATTGTTGTGGGAGTTATCACATGCATTGTCTACTTGCACAATAAAAACAAGCTTCAGCAGTTGTTACTACCATAGTTAAGTAACCTGTTAAAGCAAAAATATTTGCGGGTTTTATTCTCGGAATGGCTCTCTGATTTGGTAAAAGCAAGATAAAGGATGGATGCCAAAGGTTTTTGTTCCCCCCCCCCCCCCCCCCCCCCCGAAAGCAGCTTCCTGCTGTATGTACTATTATTTACTGTGCCCTATTCTATTAGCTAACATCGTGCTTAAGCCTGTGTTGTAGTCAAAATTGTTTTGCCAGGGTTCTGGCAGTTTGAAGTGGGGTACCAACCTTTTAGCAAACTCAAAACATTCAGCTGACTGACTTCCGAGTTACAAACCTGAACAATTTGCAGACACCTCCCATTGAGATATTGAGGAAATAGCTGATCAGGGCTTCCCAAGCACTCTGACTTGCAGCACTCCATAAAATCTCAATCACGTGATTCAGCAAGGCATAAATAAGCCTGGGCTTTTTTATAGGCTTAATTACACCCAGTGAAGCAATGTCTTTTTGCTTGAGCAGAGAGTTACCACGCTGCTGTGATGTCAAAACATTGCTAGGAGAGCAGAAAGGTTGAAGCAGAGCCCTAAGTTCACAGGACAAGCGGAAGGAGTGTGTGTACTCATGAGCCTGTTCTCTCTGCACATGTACACTTTCATGGGATTTAGTGGTGGGGTTTGTCTATGATGGTCAGACTCAATAACTCCCTGTTTGCCACCACTGCTGATTTTATAAATGACATCATCAAGACAAGTGTGAGTCTGGCTTTTTTTTTTCCCCCCTCATATGTAGTAATGAAAGAGACATGAACTGATGGGGAGGAGGACACAGCCCACCTGGAGTAATTAGTGACTTCTGTTCAGCAAGGAGATCTTTACAGAACACCAGCAATAGCAATAGCTTTTTTCCGCTCAATTTTTCTGTGGTTTAGTGTCTCTCTGTCAATGCCTGTGGGATTTCACACTCATCCAGTCCATGTTCAACACCACCCTGGAAAATGGGAATTTTCTCTACGTTTTCATGAATAAGGAGGCTCGGACAGGCTGATTGCCAAAGCATTTGGTGAGCCAATGCAGCTGCCACCGATGGGAGATTTTCCACTGTTAGTGGGAATGGGTGTAGCCAATGCCATTGCAGCCACTGTTGGGCCAATGCTTGGATCTCAAGGATTGTCTGTTAAATGCTGGAAGTAGTGCTCAGGGGAAAACACAGTGTGCAATTAATGTTGCATCATTATGTAACAGGCCTTGCTGGATGCTACCTTCTTGTTATACTGATTTCTCTATGAAAAAAAGAGAGAAAAGATGGCCATTTCCCTGTACAGCTTATTATTTAAGGTATAGTCAGATTAATGATAACTGGTTTTCAGTAATTGTAAATGGAAGTAAAAAGCATTTACAGGGCTTGGGGCTTCCTAGCATGAGAGGACACTCCTAATAGGCTCCATCCAACACATTCACCCTCTGAAATAGACATAAAATTGTTGAATAATCACCATTTTGTGAAAAATGCTTTGAGATATTTCTCGTTCTGGCAAAGTGAACCATTCTTGTTTACTGGCCAGCTTTCATTTTCACTGCCTGTTATACTAAATGGCATCTTTACTGAGCTCAAATATTTTCTTGATCAAAGTCTTCAGTAATAAAGCACACTTTGAACTCAGCTTAGGAAGCTCATTCATTTCTTTCCAGTATTTGAAGTCCTTTGCCTGTTTTACAGGCTTAACAAACTCCCTTCAGTCCCACACCTAAATTGTCCTGAAATTCAGACTCGTCTCTTCTCCAGCCCCTGATTAGTTAGTCACCTGGACATTGCCATAGTCGTGAAGCTATGAGCCTGCCACTTTTCTGCTGAACTCTCAGCAGATTGCTTTCTTGTAGCCTTACCCTTTTTTCATTCAAGCACCCTCCCCAGGGTATGCGTTTCCATGTTGCCATACCACATGAAGTTCTGGCTTGGTTTTAGTTTGGTTCCCTTGTTCAGCCAAGAGACAGGGTTTTCTTCGTTGTTATTATTAAGGTGCTCAGCTTTTTGCAAACTACAGGGGGAGATGTTTGCTCATCAGTTTTTTTTTGCGTTAGGCACTCACTTTCCTTGGGGAAAAAGAACAAATGCAAAACTAAAAACTTTTAATTCTGCCTGTCCAACAAAAGGACTGCCTCGATACCAAAGAGAGAATGAGGGAGAGGAACCGCACTGTTTTCATTTCGCTTACAAGACATTTGGCTTAATCCTGTGTTTGGGCACTGTTCTTATACTTTGGGGGTTTGTTCAGGCAGGTTTTTCTATCCAGTCCACTTTCTACTGTATTCTTCTTTTGCTTAGCTACAATTTATATGAAACTGTTATCTTATATAATTTATATAAAATAATTTATTTAAAAAGACTGCCCTACAAAGAGAATAAGTGATTTGGTGCCAGGCATAATAAATGGGTGAAAGAATTCCATCATTTTCCAAGTTTGTTCAAACATCATTCCATCTACAGAGATTTTCTCTAGTGTCATAGGAATTGAGAATCAGTGAAGGTGACTTATTCCGGGGAAAAAAACACTCCCTTTCTCGAGGTCTTTTCCTGCTTTATGTTTGCCCTTATTGTAGCAGTCTGGAGGGAAGGTGCTAATGCTGGAGCCAGGCCATGTGCATGGCTGCACAGACCACAGTCACTTAAGGCTCCTTTTTTATAACTCTTTTAAAATTATATCAATTTCAGAAAAAGAGTTCTGAATAAAAAAAAATCATCATGTGAATATGATCTTCAGGGAGCAAATTAAATGGGTTATAATTGTCTTCCCTAGTGAATTTATGGTGTGGGGAATTTCATGTCAATTCAGCCGACCGCCTCATTTTTCAAAGTGTTTCACTACGGGTTTTACATTTTCAGTTAAGCTGTTGCTATTTAAAAAGATGACTTCCATGTCATTTGCAAAGCATGTAGAAGCTGGAGGCAATTCAGCATTTTGACACTCTTAATTAACTGATGGCCTGTCATGAAAGTAGGTTGTAATTAAATGATATGGTAATTTTGGCCATGCTGCTTTTCAAACTATTTTTATATCCCATCATAATAATTCAGGTGGTGACATCATGTCAGTATATGTGCTTCTCCTTCCTCAATGCCTACTCAAGGATTGTTGCTCGTGGTTCAAAATAGCTTTAAGAAAATAAATTCCAACCAGTTCTTGGTGAAAGAGGAAACAGAAATTAAAAAAATTTCCTGTCACAGACTGTGTCCTGTCATCCTGTTGGGGTCTGTGAAGATGACGTGTAATATGTGACAACCTGCATGCCCTGTAAGAGATATTCACACATTCAGAGATCTGCAGGGTTCCTAGGGCAATCCAGCTGGGTTCAGGAAAAATGACTGGAGAAAACAAAGGTAATTTTGAGGTCTGCAGAGCGTGTGCCATGTTTGCTCTGGGATGTTGCTAATCATGTGAGTAAGATTGTATTTGGATTTGTCCCCAAATATTTTTGATTAATGAAGATTATACTGTCTTCAACTAGAGGGGTGGGTTTTGAAATGGGAGGGCTTTTACTGGATAAGCAAATGTAGTTTTACGGAGGTATTCCAGGATGGACATGTCCTTAACACAGCCTGACAGTGTTACTGTTCAGAAATGAGTGGGATTTGCCAGAGGCTGGTAATACCCACTGCATTTTGAGCCAGGTTCTTTTGATGTCCATTGTCTGATGTGTAGCCCTGGGGAAATCTGTCGTCTATTCATCTCTTCAATCCTTTAATAACATCACTTGTGCCAGGAACATCATAATGCTGAACGCTGTGACTGAGGCGTTACTATGAATATGCTGAAGATCCTTGCTTGGTGTGTGATGAAATGATCTTTGGGGAATAAGTGAAACAAAAGCGTGTGTAGGATATCCTTTAATTCAATGAAGAATGTGGGTGGAGAAGCAATTGAAATGAACAAGATGCTTTGGATTTTCGTTAATGCTTTGAATACTTCAGGGTGTACTTAAACAAATCTTTGTGCATGAACAGTTTCACTGCTAAAAAAACCTAATGAAAGCAGGAGGAGCCCATGTCTTTTAACCATCTCCTTCTCTTACCTGCCCTCCATCGCACCTTTCTCCTGAGATCTGGGCACTGTATTCCCTGTGCCAGTTCTGAGAGGGGAGAGATAACCATACGAAGAAGTCTAGACCTATATGTGGCTGACTGACAAGCCACCTGCTGCTATAAGCTACTACAGCAGCTGCCTTCCCTCTGCTGTGCCCTCAGTAGTGGCAGTCATTTGCCACTTTCTCCTATAGCATTCACCAGTTGTCTCTTATGAGGGCGGCTGAACTTGAACAACATGTTCCTGAATTGTTTAAGGGGAAAGGAACATGTACCTGCATCTGCAGCACAGATGTGTGAGCCTTTCTTCTTTAAAAGACTTAAAAAAATTATATGCACAAAGGATGGTGGTTTTGATGCCCACTGCGCCCACTGTCACTAAGGAACAGTAGGGTGGAAAAGATCAGTGTGACAATAGCAGAGAAGTGTTGCAAAAGTGGGGGCCTCCCAGATTCCTCCAAGAATAAAATTCCTTTTGCTGGAATTTGACTCTATCATGCATTGAATGATTTAATTACAAAAAATCATGAACCAGAACTTGAGAGTCATGTATGTCCATGCATAGCAGCTATTCATTTATCTCCAGCACAACAAAGAAGGGAAATGCTTAAGATAACGAGCCAACTATATCTACCACTTCCTTTCAAGTAAGTTTCAGTTCTTTTCCGTTCTAAAGAAAACTCAGCTCTTCATCTGAACCCAGAAAGACCTAAAGGATAAATTCATTGATTATTCTGTGATTCTGTGATTCTGTGATTCATATATACATATTAGATCAAACCCTTCATGTAAACACTGCAAGAAAAAAAGGTAGTCTAGATGAAGTTTGATACTTCTGTTTACTTACATCCTCAAAAATCCCCCCAAACAGCAAAACCAAGCATACAGGAAATATGTAACTGCATGTTCATAGATGTGTTGACCACTCTGCACTTGGACTGAAGACTTGTTCTGAAACATATTTCCTATCTCAACCAGAAGCTATGAGCTTCATGCAAGATGTGTGGTCTTGCTGCTCCTGCTGTCCCTCATCCTCTGCCTTCCTGTGCCCAAGGACTCACTGGGCTCCTTCTGTCTGTGTCCTCCCTTCTCCTACCGAGACTGGCAGCTTTCTCTCTCCTCCATCAGGTTCACAGAGCTGCAGATCTCGAGGAATTGGTGGAGGAGGAAGGTACTGAGAAAAAATTGTATTTTAGCAGCCCATCTCAGGGCCTCAGCGCTCCACACTAATGTCTGCAAGGCACATGGAAACGCGCTGCATCACTTTTTGGTGCTGCTCGCAGAGCATATGTTACACAAGAAGTCAGAAGTAGTAGTTTCTGACCTTCGTCTGTTCTCCTTGTCTGTGTTCCCACCTTGGTCTTCAATTTATTTTTAGGTGCCTTTCACATAATCATAGAATAGTTGAGGTGGGAAGAGGTGTCTGGAGGTCTCTAACCCTCTGCTCAAGTAGGGTCAGCTAGAGCAGGTTGCTCAGGACCATGTCCAGTAGGGTTTTGAATATCTCCAAAGGTGGAGCCTCCACAACCCCTATGGGCAACCTATGACAGTGCTTGGCCACCCTCACAGTAGAGATTTTTTTTCTTATGTTTAAGGTGAATTTACAGAATGTTCAAGGTTTTTGACAAAAGCAAGTTAAAGCTGTCTAAGGCTGTTCCCGAAAGTTATGTTAACTTTTAGGTTTGACCATCCAAGAAGAAAAATTGATTTTTCAGCTGGTCTAGTGTACATGTGGATAGCTCTGCTTACTGTTGTATAGCTGTTATCCCCCCAGAAGAGAGGTCAGTAACACCAAGGCTATGGCAGTGCTCCTCCCACCAGGTGACACGGCCCTCTCAGCTCTGGCCATAGCCCTCAGCCTGCCTGTAACGATACAACTGAGTATCTACAAGCTGAGCATGACACCATGTAAAGATGCAGAGAAACTTGTGATTTAAAGAGAAATTGAAAATGTCATAGTTTTTCCAGAACAAAGATGAATCAGAAGGAACATAGCAGAAATCAACAGAATAGAGGATTATACAGAGAAAGTAACATTGATTGTTCCTATATGAGAACAAAAGGGTATGAAGATAAATTGTGCAGTAGAGCATTTGCAGTTGATGAAAGAAGATACCTTTAAAGTACCACAATTAGTGCGTGGAACTCACTGTTAAAAGACATCACAGATTAAAACAAGATTTTAAAAGGTTTAGATTTTTTTTGTGGTATAAAATGTATGTCCATTTATGTTAGATAAGTACAACAATGAATGGATTTATTTAATTTGTATACTGAATCAGTAAAAAAATCTGACAGCTTGTTTGGTCATAGAATATACTTCTGTTGTAAGAAGCAAAAAAAAGTCTCTGACATCAAAAGATCTGACATAGTTTTATTTTGGACTATATATAACTAAAATTGAGTCAAGTTTGATTTGTAGTGTTTTGATTTCTCTAAAATTGTTTTGTTCTTAGAATTTTCCTTGCATCTGAAGTGCTGACATTCGAGTGTGTGGGTTTCTGTTCATAAAAACAGTCATTCAAAAATCCTCCACAAAACATCCTCTGTGCTGCTGTTTGCTGGTGGAATTCCTTTCTGAAGCAGCCGATGCGGTTTGTTCTCAGGCAGTCTACTGTCTGAACAAGTTTCGCCTCTACAAGTCCATCGAGCACTGAGTACGTTCACCGAAGCCCACACAAATGTTTGAGACGGTTATTTGTGTAGACCTCCTTCATGAGCTTGTAAGCTCTCTTATGGGCCCGTATCTGGTCTAGTTTTGGAGAATCTCAGTTTAAAAATCACCCATTCTTCACTGTTGTCCTTCCTGTTGGCCATGAAGTGTAGATATGTTGGTGGCATGTATGGAAAAGAGCATATGGCTTTTTAGAAAGGGCTGTCAAGAACTCAGGAACTTCCTTTAGAAGTTGTGAGATATGCTGGTCCCTCCCTCCTCACCAATATATCACACTTGAGGCAGATTTTTTTGACCGAAGTGGGACGAATTGTGACTTTTATCCAAACATCCAGAATCTCAATTCTCCTACCTTCCACCATCCTCTGGCACGCCTCCAACATTATTCCTGGAGTACTATCATCTTTGAAAGATGGAAAGTTTTAAACGATTGAGGAAATTAGTTAGTATCACAGCCAAGTGATATCCCAATGTACATGGGATAGGATGTAGAATCAGGAGTTCTGTGATTCTAGCCTGAACTCTTTAATGCATTTTTTGAGTGATAGGGAGCAGGTTGCTTAATCCCCATAGAAAGACTAACAGGTTTCAACTATTTGTAAAGTACTTTTAGTTCTTCAAACAGAAAATGCGTATTTCTCAGCATTTTAAGAAGACGAAGTTCTGTAGATGGAGCTCATTTTTCAAACTCCTATTCATTTTTGAATCTCAAAGGCCTTTTGTTTCAGTGAACCAGAAAGCACATATTTAGGTGATGATTTCATACCTTCCAAATGATAGCTTTTTCATGCCATCATCATAATAACACTTATCATGGGAGACTCTCAAACTGGTTTCACAGACCTTCGTAAGGTCTCATGCAGTACTTACTCATGCTGTAAATACAACTACTTCTACTGTACACACAAGGAGAGAGGATCTCTCCTTAAAAGCCAAATGTAAAAACATGCAACTTGAATGTCACTCAGCAAGTCAGCTAAAGAGTTGAACAAGAACCTGTTTCTCCCGATTCCAAATCCTGGCAGGTTTTTTGTTACTGAGCACAGACATGTTCATCTGGAACACCCTCAAAATACCTGAACCCCATGGGTATTCACTAAAGACATTTTCAGCTTCTGACCAGGAAAGTAATCAGAAAGGTACTTAAGCATTTCCAGGGCTTCCAAATACAGATGAATAGCAAAATAAACAACAAGAATGAAATGATCCAAATGTTTATTGTTAACAGGGACTACTAAATCCTGTAATTTGACTTCTTGCTTAGTAGAGGCTTTCAAATTACCTATATGAAAGTATCATATCTCCATCTCGAATACCAAGTCCAAATAACAAGCCTTGAAAAGTTGTCCTGTGAGTATTGGAAAAATAGCCCTTGTTTGCACATGGATTTGTCCTTCACGCTCTGACCTCTTCCTTGCTGTGACCCTAGCCCTGCCACGTCCATGATGACCCTCCTACCACAATGACCTCAGCTTCCTCCACATTGCCTGCAATGCCCCTAGGCCGACACAGCCCACGCTGGGAGTAAGGCGGCAGTGCACGCATACTGCCTGAGCAGCCGGAGCACACGCTGAACAACAAACTGGCTGCTGCCATGCTGAATATGTACGTACCAGCTGAGTTGGACTTGCTTTGGCTCGCCCCCTCTGTGTCTGGCCGTGGATTGCCACAAAACTTGTAAGAACTTAATTTTCCTTGAGACTTACCACTTTTTCAGCTGTGGCAGAAATTGGTCAAGAGATCCGAAAGATGTGGGAAGGAGGGAGGGGAAGAGAAAGACAAAAAATTTAATTGAATAAGTGTTGTTTCCTTATGAAGCTTGGGCTAATAAGCTGAAATGGGTGCCAGAGGGAGAGAAAAAGAAAAAATCAAGATGTAATTAGAGTCCAAACCCTTGTTCAAGCTCACACAGAAGTTTAGCACAGATACAGACACAGACCTTTAAAGCCTCCAGGCCAGTGTCTGGAATATGGAGAGAAAAGTGATGGATGTTTCAAGATTTAGCCAGCATAGACAGTAGAGAAATTATGTCCCCTTTTAAATGCATAACCTTTGTGAGTTTACTGTTGGAAAGGATTAAAATGCCATTTTTTTTTTTTTACTCCTAAGAATACATGGCACGTTTAAAATTTAAACTAGATAAAATAAGAGTAGGTATTCAGCATGGAATGACTCTAAATTGACCCACGCATTGAGATGGTGACCTAGCAGGTCTTATTCTTTTCTAGAGATTAAGTCATATCTGGTGGAAAATGCATCATAGATTAATTAAGTGCCCATGTATTAGTGGTTTTATTGTATGACTCACTAAATACTGAGTTAACCTTAATACAGGATTCTGAGGATATTTAGCCAAGCATATTTATTGATTCAGACTGTTCTGATGCAGGTGGTACTTCAGTATAATGGATGAAGCCTGCGCAAAATTTAGAAAAATCAAAGATTCGAGGCTGGTGAAGTCATAAAGCTGTAGCAGGAGCTGGACTAGTCCATCAGCCACTAGAGGGCAAAATCACGACATTGTAACCTTCGTCGCAGGTCTCTCGGTGTCTTTGGAGGGCTGTAATCAGAGAGTTGTTTTTTTCACGACAGAAACTGGTTAAATGATCGCTAAGCACTCCACTAGCAGCGGTGGTAATGAATATTGAGAGTATTGTTTCTGTCAGAGCGTGGTATGCAAGCAGTTACTAGCAACTGCATGGAAAAAAGCCAGCGTTTTATTCCATGAAACTGTGCATAAAAGCTTCAGTTACCCAAGAGGCTGGGACACTTAGGTTCACCCTTTCTACTTGAGATCTTGCATATCAGTAGAAGGCTGAGTATTTGTATCAGGAACTACACTGGGAAAGTAATGAACATTTTTGCTGCAAGGTTTCCTAATTGTTTGATGATATCTGATCAGACTGGGAGAATCCTGAATGTTTCAATCAATGCCAGATTCTGAAGAGGTCCAGAGCCTCACGTACCACCCCTTACCCAAATCTGTCTTTGGCCTTCTAACATCAAGTGTTCCTCTTCTTCTCTCCCCTGGTTCTTGTCCTTTCCTGCACCTATGCCTATTTATCACTAAGCATCTATTCTCTGCTCCCGCTAAAACTCCTAGTCCGCTGTTTAGAGACCAGGGTTGGGTCAGCTTTGGTACGGACCTGAGAGACTGCTTGGCATGAGAAAGATCAGTATCCTGCCTGTGACAGTGGCCAGAAGCAGACGCCAGAGAAAGAGTTTGGTAGCAGGATAATCATATAGTCACACTTGTCAGGAGTAACCTCCCAGCTTCCAGCAACGTGTGTCTCAGACTTCTTGAGTGAGAAATGTTGTCTTTGTATGCAATATGCTTCAAAGGATTTGCCTTCTGTGAACAAGTCCACCCATCCCCTCAACCCATGTAAACATGACCATCCACACGGCTGCTCCCATCATGTGCTCAAGAACACATGATCTGTGTCAGATGATGCTGAAAGGGATGACAGGTTGTTACTTCCTAGCGCCCAGGGAAACTGACTTCTGCATAGATTAGTAACCAGAATCCACAGCTGTGATCATGTAGGTGTATATCACGGGCAACAGACTTACAGGACTGAACTCCTGCTTGTGTTAAAATAGAGTTTTTACAAACACTTGATTTTGATCTTGACATTCCAGTGCTGGGAATTCTAACTTGCTCCTCCCAAAAGTGTCTCAGTGATTGATTACCTTCACTGGTGGAAGACCTCACCAGGAAGCTCAATACATCTGCCTTTAGCATACAGTCACTGAATTTTGGAAGTACTTAAAACCTGTGACTGAGTCATCCCTTCAGCTTCTTTTTTGACACTGAAATAGACTGAACATTTTCACTTTCAGTCTAAATCGTTCTTATTGGTCTTCTCTGAACCATCTCTTTTTCAGCTTTTATTAAGGAATTAAGGAATTTGGATATCAGACTTCAGGAGCTGTTGGACTAGTACCAGATAAAAATAAAGACATCTTTCTGTATTCTCCTGTTTATAAAACCAGGGACTGCACTAGCCTGTTGGCCACGGCACCACACTGCCTGCTCGTTTTCTTCTGAATATGTCTGATGACTCCCAAGATTTTTGAGCATTAACTTGTCAGAGCACAAATTCTCTCATCTTATAATCATGGTCTCTGTTCCTTGGTGCATGTTTTTACATTTGGCTGTACGGAAATGCTTATTACTTGTTATCAAGCTGTCTCAGATACTTTACATCATGACTTGTTATTTATCACTCCCTATTGCTTACAGCATTTGAAAACTTTGTAAGTGATGATTTTATGCTTTCCTCAGAGCCATTAATATCAATATGATATAGTGTAGAACTAATTGCTGTAGCACCCAGAAACACATTCTTTGATGATGACTTCTTATTTCCTCATTTTGTAACTGTCAGTTAGCCAGAGTCTGAACAGTTTAATATGCGCTGTGATGAGTCTGTATCATTCTGGCTTCTTAATTAAAATGCTGCAAGTTACCAAAACAAATATTTTGCAGACCTACTTACCTTGATCAACCAGAATTGTAATGCTATTTTAAAAATCAAATTATTTGGGCAAGATTTATTTTCCCCATTAATTTTCAGTTATTTTGTTTCCATCCTTTAATTCTTTTTAATCGAGCAAAATAGGTAATGTCTGATTATATTACCCAGAATTCTTGTCAGGCTGGCAGGTCATAATTACCCTGGTCACCTTGTTTACCCTTTTAAAATCTTGGTACAATATTTCATCCAGTAGTCTGGAACTTTAACAGCGTTCCAAGATTTATTGAAAATCAACATTAATGGGCTGAAGATACTCTGTGCCAGTGCTTTTAAAACTTTTGGATCCAAGTTACCTAGACCTGCTGATGCCCAGCTTTATTAGCTTCTGTTTAACATCCTCCTCAGTGCCTGTTGTAATGGAATGTATTTCATCATCATCATATGATATTTGTATATGGCTCTTCCTCAAATACAGACCAGAAACAGTTATTGAGCTCTTCTGCCTTTCCTACGTTATTGTTAACCATTCTGCTCTTTCCATCTAGTAACAGACTGCAGTCTTTGTTTTCCCCCAAGTTTCGACAAGTAGTTAAAAAACTTTTTTATTTGTCCTTAACTCTGTTGTTCACAGACTACTCTTGCATCATTTTGAACCCCGTATCAATTGCCCGTAACTCCTAGCTTCCAGTGTACGTACATTGCTACAGACACACAACTTTTTATTGACCCTCTAACTCTCCACTGCCCCCTTCAACAGTGCATCTCATGGCTTCGCTTCACCTTTCTAACCGTGGTCTTCTCATCCATTTTACAGTTCCCTGCCTTTCATAAGTTGGAGTCTCCCCTTCCATATGCTCTCCTTCATGCCTCTTCCTTGGTACCCTCTTATACAGAGCTGGGTGAAGGTGGTAAAAGACTTGGGAAAAGAGGGGGTAAACTCAATGCCAAATGTCCATGCTATCATGTGGGATACTGCTAGGTGTGATTTCTCATCACGACGCTGCGGAGGCTCACTGACGTGAGGCTGATGTACACAGCAGAGCTGAAGAGACTTTTTGGAGAATTTGTAACTCTGACGCTTGCACTGAATGTGTGAAGTAGCAGGTCATGGTCCATGTCCCATAGCCTTGCTGGGGCTTGGGATCAGAAATTTGGTCTGCATATGGGGTTTCTCACTATCCATACCCAAACGTTTCCTGTTCGGACACTAGCAGAGGGAGTACAGTGAGAACACATGATGGGAAATCGCCCTGCTTCAAGCTCAGGCATCTGGCACCACAAGTGTCCGGAGCAGCAACCTGAGTTTTGCTGAGTTCCTGCTCCTCTGGATAAATCTTCATTGGGACCAAGTCACGTGGCATCCAAGACACACATAGTCACCAAGAAGGGACGGGGCACGAGACCATGTCCCATTACCTTAACTCATAGAGATGTTTCCCATCTCTCCCAACTCCTTTTCTGCATGCTTTCATGAGGTGGCCTTCTTGCGAAACAGCCAATTATGATATCCTTCAGGTAAAATCTCTGGTGCGAAAACAGTCCAATGAATGGCTGTATGCAGAGGGATTAAAGTAGAACAAAAATTACGGTAGTGATATGCTTCTGTGAGACGTGTGTGGATGGCAAACCTATGTGCTTGCATGCATTTGGCCAGAGGGTACAAAGTGTTACATTGCTCACCCTTTAATTTATTTCCTTTTTGCTTGTCAGGCGTATTGTGTGTTTAGCAGTCTGAGGTGTTTAATGAGAATTGTTTTGGGGATACTAATTGTGTATTGGACTGATCTGAACTCCTCATCTGTGCTTTAGAAGCACGACACCACTAATTGCTAAAGAGATAGCAAGTTGGGGTTAACCGGGAACTCTTCATGGGAAAAATAATTTCCATCTCCATAAACGTGCTACTACCAGCTATGATTGATTCGCATTTTGTATCTCCTCAGCTCTTTGCCCATGGATTGATGATTCAGTTGATTGGCAGTATCTTGTCTTTTCTGCTTGAAAAGCACATAGTTCTACCAGAATCAATGAAAAAACATTAAGTGGTTCCCTTTCATTTCAGGTGGGATGGGCTGATGCTCTTGAAGCAAGAAGGCCTAGATTTTATCACTGGGGCCCACTGCACCATATTCACTGCCATGTGCAGGAAGTTAATGGAGAAGCGTAACCTGCTGGAAAGCGATAGCCTGCAAGTGCGAAGACCCGAGGAGCGGGAATGGCAGTGCAGCTGCGTTAGCAGCCACCACACTCGCCTTTCCCTCCCTCCCAGGGGTGACATGGACCTCCGCTGCAGCTGGGAGGAGGCCAGGGCGCAGCCCGAAAGTGAGGGGATGGCAGCTCTTCCCCTTTCCCTCAGTGCAGGGCGAGCCGTTCCTGAGGGTGAGACGAGGCAAGGGGGTTCCTGAGGCGAGGGGCTCTGGCAGCGAGGGTGTTCCTGAGGTGAGGGGGTTCCTGAGGCGAGGGGTTTCTGAGGCGAGGGATTCCTGTAGTGAGGGGGTACTGAGGTGAGGGGGTTCCTGCAAGTAAGGGGCTCATGAGGCGAGGGGCTCCTGAGGCAAGGGGGTTCCTGAGGCGAGGGGGTCCTGAGGCGAGGGGATTCCTGAGGCGAGGGGCTCCTGAGGCGAGGGGGTTCCTGAAGGGAGGGGGTTCCTGAGGCGAGGGGCTCCTGAAGCAAGGGGATTCCTGAGGCGAGGGGTTCCTAAGGCGAGGGAGTTCCTGAAGCGAGGGAGTTCCTGAGGCTCCTGACCGCCACAAGTCCCACGCGGGAAGTGACACTTCGAGTTCCCGAGTGCCCGCAGCCAGGCGGGGAAAGGCGTCCCGCTCCCGGCATGGTCGCCGCCGCGGCCGCCGCCTCTGAGAGAATCCGCGAGGCTTCAGGCGCACAGCGATGGTTTGGCACAGGCTGCCAGTTTGCCATCGCACTTCCGAGACCGTTTCTGTGAGGAACCAGAGTGGGTTTTTAATTGTGGAACCCTGCTTCGCTGCAGAGCTGAGGTGTCTTTGAGCGGATGGCTCCGTGCCTGCGCACCCGTGCACCCCTCGGGGTGGCCGCGTACGGGCGGCTGTGGGTCCGTCCCTCTCTGATTCTGAAGGTACTCAATATGAAATGGAGAAATAAAATACGAACGGCTCCCAGCCGCCAATCCTCCTGCCTGCAGCGCTTAGGTGCAGCTGCAGCCGGGCGCGTCCCCCGGCCGAGGGCCCCGCACAGTGCCCGGGCAGCGATGGGTGCCTCCCCGCGGCGTGGGCAGCGCCACGGCCGCGCTGCCTGCGGACGGGTTGCGGCGGCTCCCGGTGCCGCCCTCCGCCTGTGTTTGGGGGGGGGGGGGGGGAGGCCCTGGCTGCGTGGCCCCCCGGCCCGCAGCTCGGCGGGACCCCGCGAGGGGGGAGGGGGGGGTGTGGTGTGAGCGGGTGGCTCCCTCCGCGGCGCGGCGGCGCGTCCCCCTGCGCCGGGTGACGCCTCCCGCTCTCCGCCCGTGACGCCCGGCGGTAGGCGGCCGGGCCGGAGGTGGCGGCGCGGCCTGCCCGGCCCCCCGCGCCGCGGGGCGGGGGTGCGGCAGGCTCCGCACTGCCTCCCCGGCGGTGCCGCAGTGCCGTGCGCTGCCTCTGGGGCCGGCCAGGGGGCGCTGGCTGCCGGGAGCTGCGGCGGCCTTGGCCGCGGAGCCAGCGAGCGAGCCCGGCTGGCGGGCGGTGAGGGCGGGCGCCGGCCTCTCCAGCGCTGGCGGGGTCTGCGGGGCCCGCCCGGGAGCGGGCGGCTGGCGGAGCGCGGCCCCGGGGGATCCCCCTCGCCATGCAGACCCGGCGGCGCCTGCTGCCCCCCGAGGTGAGTGAGCGAGCGGCGCGCAGCCCTCCGCCCCAGGCCCGGGAGGCCGGGGTATCCCGCTGCCCAGGCCCCTGCCGCCCGGAGCCGGGCCCCGCGGGCGGACGGGCGGGGAGGGCTCCGATGCCTCGGCGGAGCCGCCGTATCGCCGACACCGCCCCGGGGCCTGGGGGCTCCGGGTGCCCCCTCGCCCCGCCGCCCTTGTGCCCCGCACGCCGCCGAGGGGAGAGGCAGCGATCGCCCCTCAACCCTCACCCGCGGAGACGCCGGGTCCTCCGAGCCCCCTCCCCGCCATTCCCCTCCGTCCCCGGGTGCCTGGACTGGGTGACCCCCGAGCCCGCCGCGGCCGGGGCACCTTTATCCCCGCGCGGGGGACCCGGAGGAGGGGAAAGAGCTCTCGCCGTCTTCCATCGGGTTCCCCCCCCGGGACCCCCCCGTGTGCCGCCGGTGCGGGGCAAGGTGAGGCCGTTCCCGGGGCCGGCCGGAGCCCCCGGGCCGCGCCGTGAGGCAGCGGGCAGCCTCGGCTCCCGGCCCGGAGAGGGGAGGATCCCTGTTTGCATCCCGTGCCCTTTTTATGGCCTGATCTCCGCTCTCTCGGCGGGCAGGGAGCGGTAACTTGCCGATCGCGATGTGTAACAAGTCGCTCCTGCAATGGTGGTAGTGGCGGAGGGGGATGGGGCGAGCGGGCGGGATGCGTTTTGTAACATCTCTAATTACGTGAAACCGTGGTCATGTCTCACTCTAAGAATAACTGGCACTCTTGGCGTGTCAGACTTTTTGCAGAGGTGGGTTAGTTGCTTGCGTGTGAATGTTACGGTTAAATAGGTGTTCATGATGGAGGGTGGCTGAAGAATTGTTTTTGTCTTGTTAACCAGACTGAGAAACAAGTAGCAGATGGGAATTGATGGACTTTCTATGTTTTCGTGTTAACTACCTTGTTTATTTATAGACAAGATATTCCTCATTATTTTATGACAGAGGTTTTTCAGAGGCTTTAATTTTTACACATACTTTCATTCAGTTCAAATATTAGAAGTTGACAGAATTCCGTCAGTGTTGCTATTAAGTATGGTGGTATTAGATTAGAATTTCTAAATAACACTGCCCTCAATATTTTGGTCCAGGCTGAATCCAAAACTGGAAGGGCCCCTGTATAAAGTAAAATTATAATAAAAAAAGATGCTTTACTTGAATGAAAGCTTTTGTTTTCTTTGGGCAGCATTTTATTGATGAGGCGATGTTTTAAAACATTGTAATGAACTTCTATTAGCGAATAATTTTTGATTGCATGGAACGAATCCACATTTTACATGCACCTTTGGTGGTTGAAACAACATCAAAATCCTTTGTTACTGCCTGAACCCAGTAGTGCACTTATTTTTATAAAGTTATGGCATGTGATACAAAATGAGAACAGTCTCCTTGACCCAAGAGAGACAAAATTAAAAATCTCATCAGAGATCTGGGGAATCTGAAATGAAAGCTGAACAAGGGCCTAAAATCTCAAACAAGCCTCCCTCTAATTCAAGCCCCGATCTGCACCTAACAAGTTACCATGCCCTGACACGTTGTGATTGATTCTCTAGTTGTCCATTGCTTTATTTGGCCTTCTTTAGTGTGTGAAAAAAGGAAGAAGGACACCCCAAAACTGCAGTGCTGAGTCCTGATGCTGAGTGTTATTTTTGTGTGTTAGCTTTGAGGCAGTTATTAGGCTGGGGATTAAATACTTTCAAACGCGCATTTCAGGATCTGAGGCCTGGGGCTAAGACTGAGATGAAATACAGTTTTTTTTAGTTTGGCATAAAGTCTGACTGTGATTGTCTCGGGGAACAAAGGTAGAGACTGAACAAAGATGCAGTATTAAAACTTGTGGCCAAAGAATGATAAGCTTTTAATGTCTGTTGCTGTCTGTCCACTAGCTGTGCCAGCTTTAGCAGAAAATAGCTTGCTAGTTTTCCGGTTTACAGGCTGTCTATAAAAAAATACCTGGAAATTATTTTGCAAAGGGATTAGAGTGGAGTTTTGCTTTTGAATTAAAGTTGGCAAAAAAAGAAATAGATTTTGGGAAGAAGTTGTTTATTCATGTTTTGTTGATCAGAAAAAATCTTTCTGATGTACTAAGCTGAGAATCTTCCAAATAAAAGTGAGTTTCTTGACAGAAAATCGGATGAGGGATAATAGTTTCCGTTCACAGTTAGTTGGTGTGCTGATGAATTGGCAGTCTTTTCCAGAACATTGTTGGGAGACACCAGTATATTGACAGATTACGTTGAAAGTTTATATAAAGGCTGCTGTTTATTTTTTGATGTGACTGAGATTAAAGTCTCTAAATAAATTGAAAGGTGGCCTGTTTTAGAGCTATATTTGTGATTCTTTGTGAGACTTGAACTTTGAAATGAACAGAAATGTGAAATAACGTGTTCGGTTTTCCCTCCTGTTGTTTTTGTGAAGCCTCGAGAAATGTGTCTGTACAATGATACTAAAAGTTTACAAAGCTTTTTGTATTGATGAGAGAGATATAGTTGAGTAAATGGCTGAAAGTAAGTTGAAGTACTGAGTTTTAGGTGATAGAAACAGCTTTTACATCTGTGTTGACTTTAAATGTTGGCTACATCTTGCAACACTGGGAAAATTACATAAATTAATGTAAATGGATGGGATATTTTAAAAGATATATCAAGGATCCTTCATTGACCTAGTAGTTTCTACTTAAATTAGAATTCAGGATACATATTCATACAAATTTATTTGACTAGTGACTAGAGCAAAACACGCTATATAGTTAACAAAAGAATAGCACACTTTGAAAAATCAGTGTGATAAAAATAAATGACCATTATCACAATACATAAATATTTATTTTGTATTAAAAAAATAATTATTGTTTATGTTATAGATATAAACGGTACTTTCCTACTTATTATTTGGTTGGCTGTGTTTCACTTAATTGAAACCAAAGCGTAACACAATTTCTTTTTTTGATTTAGCTGTTAAGATTCTTTTTAGACATTGAACATCTGTATATTTTGAGGTGCCCTATTAAATCTTAATGAGTGTAATTCTTGGCTAGTGTTTGTGGGAAGGAATGAGTGTGAGTGTCATGCCTAGGGTATTAAGCTATGTCATTCCTTTTAATGTTAGTTTCTAGGGAGAATTACAAGATACCGCAGATCCCAGGACCTTTTCATTGGGGTTAATGGAATACTGCACGCCGTGCTTTTTGTCTTTGACAGGTATTTGTTTCCTGAATGTGCTTTATGAGATTTTTTCCCTTTTACACCATACACATGCAGAGTTTGGGATATTTAGGAATGCTACTATTTGGACTGCCATAGCAGACAGGTGGAATACGAAAAACACTTTTAAGGCGAGTTTATATGTAGTCTTTCACTGAATCTTTCCAGTATTGTTTATTACTGGAATATAACAACAGTAATTATATTACTGTTGTATTGCTAGAAGAGATAAGTAGAAATGTGTAATATTGATACTTACTTTTCAGAAAGAAAAGCCCTCCAACTTGTACATCATCATCAAATAGGCTGAAGGTGAATGGTAGAGGAAATCTGTAAAGGGTCACTTAAACTATTTTAAAGGTGGTTGCTACAGAAATTTAATTAATTTAAAAACATAGGTTAAAGACAAACAGTGTGTGGCCAGGAACTTACGGGTGACAACATGGAATGAATTGTTCCTTCTGTATTCTTTCATCCAGATCTGCTCAACAGGGAGTTGACGTAAAGAAGCAAGTCCAGTCAGTTGAATTTTACACAGGTGTAGTTCTGTTACAGTTAAAAAAAAAAAAAAGAAGAAAAGTGATAAACTGTGAAAAACAGGTGTGGAGTCACAATCTGAAGATTTCCTGTGTTTTAGAAAGTGTGGAGCTAGAGTGCTCTCTGAATAGCTTGCGTGGTATCTTCAGTCTAAGCATAAATTAAGGCAATAGTTGTTTTAGTTATGAAGGCCAGTGAGGAGAGAACGTAAAGAAACTTTAAAGTTGTTTTGCTTCCATGTAAAATTTGATAATTTAGAAATATTGATACGTAACAGTGTGACCATATGTTATGCTTCGAAGTTTTGGTGTCCATATATTAATCTTTTTACATATTCGATCCGCAGTGCCCACTGTATGTTGGGCAAATGCAAACATGGACTTCAGTGTTGGTTTTCCACTTGCATTGGTTTTTCATTTGTTTCTGTGTTCTTGAGCAACAACTGCTAACCTTCATATTGAATTATTTGCAGATAATGCTAGTGGCTGTACCCTCTATATTCTGTCTCTGTGTTGTATATAGAATGTATAAATATCTTTGTGTTGTTTGCTGAATGTGTTAATATTACTTTTGTCTCTGATATTTTGATGGCAACTGAAGCTACAAATCTAGCTTATGGGTCAGTGCGGTCACTGTAGTCTCAGTTGTTGAAGGGAATACACTGAAGGTCCGGAAGCATTCCAGTATGCTCTGCCAGGATCATCTAGGTTTTTCTATCGAGAATTGTCCTGCATGCTACTAGTATGTATTTTACTTCTGTTTTCCATACTTTTCCCCACTCCTTTTAATATCAACAGTAAGTTGATGAATTTTTTAAAGATATGATTGCATAATGAAGTTGAGTAGGACCTTACAATTGGAAGTGGTATTGCCATTTAGTATTTTTTCTTAAAATTCTTTTGTTGGATTTCTGTTACTGGTTTGGTTTGAACATAGTAACTAAGGTGGAAAGCTTTCTAGAGGAGGCTTGAGGCATCAACTTAAACTTTAGGTAGTGATGCTGAGCCCTGGTTTAGGGTATGGCTTTGTATGTAAAATAAAGCAGTAATGTGTCTTTGCTAGTTGCCTTCCTGGTTTATGGCCTGCCTTGAGCTGAACTGACATTCGCAGTAGTTAGAAAAAAGCACTAGAGCCTAATGCAGGCAAAGCTGAAACTGTTTGGTTTTTTTTTTTTCTGCTGTTGTCTATGTATGAAAATACTTCTGCATTGTAGATTTCAGTTGGTAACTATTTTAGGACTGCTCCCCAGCTATTCTTCCTTAGTGACAGAGGAATTAGGCAGGTTCAGAGATGCTGGAAGTGTTTTGAGCCTTTGCTTGTGTTAAGAAAATCACTTGTCCAGTTAAGAGTTAGAAAAGAAAAGCTATTTACCAAATTACGACTACACTTACTGGTAACGTTTCATTGTGAGTCTTACTGACTTCTTGTACTTCAGTTTTTCCAAAGAGCAGTCATGGGCCTGCATAAAAAGGCAAAACGTTTAGTGTATGTCTTTAGTTCAATGCCTTTTCTTTGTTAGTGAAGTGGTAGCTGGGAGGAACCTGTCCTTCCTTCTTCACAGCGTACAGAGAATCCAGAGGTCATTTCCTATCAGGTGATCGTTTGAAATTAGGCCACACTTAATGTCAGAGATTCACGTGTGCTCTATCAATTACGGAAGTGCTGTAGCTGCCCTAGTAACAATACTTACCAACCTTACTTCTGAATTCTTATGATTTTTAAAATTACTGTAATGGGAAAGTTTTTGTTTACTTCTATGATATACTGAAGTCTTTTTTTGTAAATAATGGAACTCAATCTTTACACATGTACTCTTGAGTACAACATTTATATGTCACTCTAAGTTTAAATTTTTATTTGGGGAAGTAATATGGGTGAAATACGTTACAAAATTCATAGAAGATTATCAGTGGAGGAACATGAACTGGTACATTTTTCTAAAAAGTAATGTGATGAACTTAAAAGGAGTTGGTAATGTTCAGTGTGAGAAGCAGATCAAAGAGCTTTCTAAATCGCATAGTAGCTTCTTTATCTGTGGATGACACTGACTATTAGAGGAGCGTTTCTGTTTGCAGATTCAGTTTTGTAGTGTCAAAACTCTGCTTTGAACTCAGTGTACATGTTGACTTACCTGTTTGCACTCCAAGTGTGATCTAGAAGATTGATTTAGGATCACAAAAGTAAAAGCCAAGCCATTTGAAACTGTGGATTTGTAGTGTATATAGTTGTTATAAATTCCAGAAGAATTGGCAAATCGTGTGAATATGCATAAAATTTATTGCTTGATCGATTGTCCAGTCAGATTATTGGAAGTTTGGGAGATGCTACAGAATGAAAATTGCAGATATTTTCAGATCTGTGAGTTTTTTGTTTCTTAGTTATTATTTACTGTACTTTTCTTACATTTCTTTCAACCCAGACAGTGAAACTGTTCTCTCATCTGTTTCCTTTTCTTCAACAGTGTTGAAATTTTTTTTCCTCTCTCATGTTTTTGATTTGTTGGGTTTTAAGAGGAAAGTTCAAGAATGGTGTCATTAGTAGTAAAATATGGGGCTCATTTTCTGGTGATCTAGATTCCTCTGGTCTATGTTGCGCTCAGACCTCATTCTCTTCTTGGGTGTGCTGCGCATCCTGTATGTCTGAGGTAGACTTTGGTGATCTGTGTGGGGGTGATTTGGGTAATCCCTGCCCCAGTCATTGGCTAAAGATGCCTGGCAGAATTAAATTTGTAGTCCCTCTTCAAGTTCTGCAGCTCTGAGCTTTGCATATCAATTTGAACACAATCATATTAATTGTGTTTCTACACTGGATTGGAAAGTGCAGGAACTGAAGAGGCAGCATGTGTGCTTTTTCTGGTTGTGTTGTAGAGAAGGAAAGGTAAGTGGGCCTCAGTAATCTATCACAGAAGAGAGGTGGATATCTGGTGCTGGTGATTTCTTAAATAAGCATGATATGAAAGAGAACAGTGTATATCTTGGGTCTCTTGTGTGTGTCATTTCCACTGACTGCTGAACAGGGATAATGCTTGCCTGTCTTTTTGGGACATCACAGATCCAAGGAGCCTGTTGCCTGACATCATGCAAGACGGAGGACCAAGAACCGGGCTCGATTAAGCTGATGCTCAAAAGAGCTTAGTGGTTCTTGGACTGAGTCAGTGCAGCATGCTGGTCCAGTGATAAAGGAGCTCCCACAGCTCAGTCTAGCTGAAACAGTGTGAATCTAAATCCAGATTAGTTTCTGATGGCTAGGACTTATTTTCCACCCATAATTCTTCAGAATTTTTGAAAGATTTTGTAAGTAGCAGGGGAATTCTTGTAAGATCTGGAGCTGGAGAGAACTGTATTTTGTTTCGAGTTAGAAGGTGTGTTGAATGAGTTTTATAGTGTAAACTGAATCTGATGTTACACGTACCCAAGTCCTTTGAGATACTTTACTGGTAAGCCTATTGTTCTACCATCAGTGGAATGAAAGCTTGTTTTTCTGTAGATGTAAATGCTTTTTGCCCCTTAGTGTCTCTTTCATTTTGTCCCCCTCTGCAATAACCCCGGCTTTCTCACATAACACCATAATTCTGTTTTTTCTAGAGCTGTGTGGGTATTGATTGCCCAGCAGGTTGCTGCCAAAAATACATATAGCAGCTTGCTTTTTCCTCAGAGGACATTCATTTGGATTTGTGTTTGCTGTGCAGATACTAATTTTCAAGAAAGGGTTTTGTTTTTTTTTTGAAAGATTAGCATGAAGAACAGTAAGTGAACAATATTATCCCATAACCTTTATTTCTGTAGGAAATCAGATTAAAGATACAATGCTTGACAAGTGATAGTAACTGAACACTTACCAGTACTTAAGTCCTCTTCTTATGTGTGTTACTGAGGCTGTGAATAATGAGTTTTCTTTGTGGGGTGGAGGGGACGCAGAAGTTACATGGTTAACATATGCCTGGCAAACCAGTCATGTCAATATAATTTTTTATTCCCTATCTGCACTGTAATGCAGATAAATGAACATTTAATATGAATTGAGATTGCGTAAGAGATAAGTTCCTTCTTTGCCTATTAATTTTTTTTTTCATTTATCTAGCAGTCTTTATGAGATTGCATGTTCTTCTGCAACAGTGTAAAAATACATGCTATAGCTTGCTGCTGAGACTTGCATTCTCTAGAGAAAGACACGAGTGTCTAATTTACATGCTTTGGGGGGTTTGTACTCCAGTATATAGCTGCTGTTTGCCGGCCAGTTTGAGAGTTTAGCAAAGCGTGTTGGTTATCGTCGTGTTACAGAGTTACATTGTAAGTGCTGTATTGGTTAAATCAAACTGAGTATTTTAGTGATCTTTTATTTGGTGAACGTGAAAGTATATGCAAAACCCACTTCTTAGGTTATATTATTAGCAGATTGCTTTAAATAGCATATATATTGAAACAGCCTGTTAACTGAAACATTAAATTGCATTGGTTGTAGGAGATGCATGCTGTGTTTTTGTACAAATGATGAAGGCTGAATAAAACTGTAATATACTTCAAGTATTTCACAGTTCTTTTTTGATTCTGTTATAAATGTAACTTTAAAAGTTACATTACTTAACTTTGAGCATCAGTCTACCTACGTACTTTTGTGCTTTCAAGGAAGTATATTAGCGTACTGGCGTAATAGCCTCTATGTTATATTTACCTTAGTTATAGTTAACAAGTCACCTGTAAAATGCATTTTAACCTATCGCTGGAATCTGCACGTAGATTTTTTTTTTGTATAGTCCTGTAAAATTAACATGTATTTTATTATAACGAGAATTAGAAATTCTTTCTTGAGACTCATCGGATATGGATAGGTGTATATGTAGGTTTTTTGCCATTAAGCTTCATTTCTGTACAGATGGCTTGTAGACGCAGTTGTATCTTCTTCTCCTTTGAGAAAATGTATAAGTAGTGGCTCCTATGTAGTTAATAAAACTTGTCTTAACTGGAGGTTTCCAATACATAGATGCTTGAGGAAAGCAGGTAGCTGTGCTGATCCTGGATGTTGAATACCCAGTGTGTGTATGTGTCAAAAAGTGTATTTCACAGTCTAAAAGGCCGAGGGTTTAAATGAATTCCTGAAGGAGCAATGATGACACTACATAATGATGAGGACAGGTGGAAGGCAGGTTGACAGTTACAATGATGTTTAATGATTTGACTGTTATTTTGGCCACATGTGGTTTTTTGTCCATGTTGAAACGTATGAGGTTTCTAATTTTTTTTGTCAGGGAAGGAAGGAAGCATGGGTAGGGAGAAAGAAAATGGACATAGGAAGAAGTGAATAAGGAAGGAATGTGTTTGAGAGGGAAAAAGACTAACAGACAAAGAAAACGGAACACGAGTACTACAGTCTAAGAAGGAGAGGTAAAGAGAAGACATAGGGATTCATGGCTTAGCAGAATCCACTGCCATATCAGTGGACAAAAGAAATGTCAGAGGTTTCTCAGTTTTGGATGATCTGAGAAACGTCGACTCTCAGTTTAGGAGGATTTGGTGGTCCTAGAGCTCCGTAAGATGTCTGAAAACTGTATTTTGACTCATTAATAGTGAATACTTTCAAATTTTGGCGTTTTTTATCTGTTAAGCCTTTATTTCCTGTGATTGCCAACAATGATACAGAATTATGGACACTTAGTTTCATAATGAAAACTTTCCTGAGTCTTATTTATATTTTAAGTAGATGTCCTGATTGTTATATTGCACCACTGGAGCAATTAAAAAAAAAAGCTATACAGTGAATCTGAATGCAAGTTACTCACCATTTCTGTTGGTTAGTGCTTAGTCCCTTCAGCACTGATAAAAGCATGTTGGTGGACTTCAGCGTAAATGAGAATCCTACTCAGAAACAGCAGTTTCAGTACACACTGTTGCCATGGATGTATTGAGTTGTATTGAGTGAGTTACTAGTTACAGAAGAGTTGAGACGTAATGTGCTGTGAGCATCAGTGGCGTAGTTAGAGCATGATCACACAGGTGGGAGTGAACTTTGCTACATTTGACACGACAACAATGTTTTATAATGTGTTAATATTGTGTGTGTGTATATATAGAAGTTTAATCTTGGTGTGATATGAATAGAAAGGTCAACACGAAGTGGGAATTAAAAGTTACTTCATTTGAGATAATTGCACGTTGAAGGGAGTATGAGATAAAAATTCATAGATATCTGAATTTATTTTCAGGGATGCATGGTAATCCAGCTCTGCATAACATAGGATTTGGGAAATAGTAACTGTTTGCTGTCTATAATCATGATATTTCTTAAAAATGTGTGTGTGGAAAATTTTAGAACACTGTTAGGTTACATAGGTGTCAAAGGAGTAAGAATGACCACAGCAGTGTTGGAAAGAGGATGTATCCAAGTGTGTTGATAAAGGTAGCTCTAGTGGCTGATTGACTGCTCTTCAGTAGAAAGTGACTGTAGACTTTCAGACGTTTTCCCTGTACAGAGCCTCCTTTCTCCAAAGAGCAGCTGAGTGCATAAATTGTGTCGTTTCTAGCAGCTTGTCTCCCCAGTGGGTACAACTCGGAATTGGTGGTCTGGTAAATGGTAGCAGAGCGGTTTCACTCTTTGCCCGTTGTCCTTTTCATCTGTCCCATTCTGGTTGCATGGCAATTCTGGCTTTTATTATCAGATGTGGATTTTGCTCCCATCAACTGCAAGTATCAGCCTCTTGTGAGTTTTATAAAAAGGACAGCTCCTTGGTAGTTGTAGGCATTTAATTAGTGATTCTAAGGGACCATAATCAGTTTTTTCCATATTGCCCAAATCTTAAGAAACATCTGAAAAAATGATCAGTATATTTGGGATTCATTCTTGTCGCTATCCTACATTAGAAAGAAGGAAGACTCATAAAAGCATTAGAATACAGGATTAATCTACTCTGAGATACATAGTATGTGACTTTAAATGATTTTATTCTTCGAATCCACTAAACATTAACTTCTAATAGTCAAATCCCTGTTCTCAAATACAGAAAAATAAAAATTCATCTCATAAATGTATTTATTCTATACATTTCACTTTAGTTTGTATTTGAATAAAGTTAACAAAAAGCTTCAGTATGTTAAATGTACTCATTTTTTTTTAAAAGCACATTGTTACGTTGATGACATCACATGGCATCCATACACAAATTAAGAAACATCATTTCATATTAAACTTATGTTTAATATACTGTATGTGATTTTTTTTGTGCTTTAAAATGCTTTAAACTTGGGAGTTGTATGAAACAAAGTGTTATAAACCAGTAGATTTATAAACCAGTAAATTTTGAAGTGAGCGTATGAGTAAGTTCAGGAAAGGATTTTCTCATTTTCCAGTGTGTTTCTCTGGAAAAACTTGCATTGAAGGCAGCACTGCGGTGTAAACCTATCTATTTGTTCTTCCAAAGAGCTGGATATGGATACTTTTCAAGACAGTCAAAAGTAGCTATATAAGAAGGACGCGTGGTTCCTGTCTCCAGGTGCCGAGGGCCCTGCATCTGCAGTGTCCTGAGGAAGTACGGGCTTGTTGGCAAGGCTGTTTTTGTGTCAAGCAAATAAATCAATTTCTTTCTTCTGGAAATAGTAAAAAGGGTAGGAAATGGAATTTATTTTCTACTGTAAATTGGTATAAAGCAGGTGTCCTTTTCAGTTGGGATGCTTTCCCTTATTTACTGGAGGACAAAGGTTGATAACACTGCTATAGTTTTTCTTGTCTCCTTGTTGCTTTTGACTGTTGATAATTTCTATAACGCTTCTTTGAAGTTGCTGCTCTTTTGACTGCCTTACTGCTGCTCTGGCATGCGTGAATGTCTCCTTATGGAAACTTGGCTGCAGACAAATGTGAAAATAATAGCTTTAAAATGGCATGGGGAAAAGTTAAGGGAAAAGCTGCAAATATTAGTGAAATAATTAGAGCGACTGTAGTCTGCTTTAGGCATTGTCCATCTCTATTTGTGCAGTTGATTGGAAAAAAAGACAGACCAATGCAACACTGAAATAGTTTCTCCTTTGTCAGCGTTCATGGATACTGAACTGCTGGTACAAAGTATTGTATTCCACAAGCCTGCCATGCCCCCAGTCTACTCTTCGGTTAATTCACATTGAGTAGTAGTTACATCACTGAATTATGGGAAATGAAACTGAAGAGTACTTGGTCATCTTGAGCTTTTGATGCAGGAAAAGGATTACGATGAACTGTATCATTTTTATATTTGTTATATTTCATGCCTTGCTGCTGTTTTTAGTATTTCTTATTAAATGGATTTATGGTGAGTGTAATGGGATTTTCTGATCCTGAACTGTTTCTTAGATGAGGCATTTCTGAAAAATACTGCTGTTATTTGCTTGGTCTCTTTTAATAAATGAGAATTTTAAAAACAGTTGTTTTCTTTTTTTTCTGGTTGCATTGCATGGCTGTTAGTTTAATTTACTATTAGAGTAATTTACGTTGAAATGTTTAATTTGGGGCCTAATGCAGAGTCCTTGCCATTGAAGGCATTTTCATGTGTGTGACGCAGATACTGGTACTGCTGTGTCACAAATGTGTTGTAACGCCCACCCTTCCTTTTATTTGGCACATGCCAGGTAGAAAGAGCCCCATACTTTGTACAGAATGAGTAGCTGTTTGAGAGTCAGTGTAATGTTCAGGAAAGATAGCAGCAATGGAGAGTGAAGCTAGCTTTCATTCAGGTAGTATGGACAGACACTGTCCATATAGACTCCGGGCACTGTTGTGGCAGTGTTTCCTGAGACAGATCTGGAGGACTGCCTTTGCGGGAGGAGCCTTCCTGCGTGGTATATAGTCTTTCTACTTATGGTAATTCTTAAAAAATAACACAAACACGTGTTCATGTGAAACTTGACTGAAAGTTGTGGGTTCATTTGAGAGAGGCCAAGAAGGAACTGTTATGAAGTGACAAATTTGCTGGGCATGTGGTAGCGTACCATTATTCCAAGCATTTTTATCCCTTGAGTGAGGAAACCCAACCTTTTCAACTTGTGAAGATTTACCTTCCAGATTAACTGATCACATAGAATAATTCATATTGTATTGCTGATGTATGTCCTGAAACTTGCTGCCTGTTTCCTCTGTTGTTTAAGTCCACTGTTTTCCTATTAACATAACTCTCTGCTATAGTATTTCTTCTTGTAGTTTTTATTCTTGCAAAGTTGAGACCTGAACATGTCATCTGTATGTCGTCTCTCTGGAACTCCGGTCTGATAGTTCCAGAGCGTAGACAACCTCGGAAGTTAAGATACCAGTGTTGAAATCTGGGTTTGCATTTAAGATAATGCCTAGTTCAACTAATCTAGCAATAATAAAGCATCTTAAAAATGGCTGCAGATGTATTCCTGCCTACTCAAAGACATCTTCTCGCTGGTAGCACATTATAGAGGATCTGTAGTGTAGTGAAGAGTTGTATCCTTGCCAGTAAAAGGAAGCATTTTTTAGCATCTCTTCATGCTTTGAGCTTTTTTCCACATTTTTTTGACATAGTATCAATTGCTTCTTTTTCAGTCTCTTTCCATTTATTATAAGCTATTTGAATTTGTGCTAGTTCAGATTACTTCCATTTGATGTTGTAAACATTTTTTACATTCTTTTTTTGTGGAAGAGATTTCTAATTTTATCGTTTTAGACCTCTTTTCATCAATTCTTCATCCTTCCTTTATTCTGGGCACGCCTCTGCTTGTCAAATTTCTCTTCAATTTCTGTTTTGGTTTTACAGTAATTGGCAGTCACCCTCTTGGAGCTCCTGAGGGAAATCATACATGTAGGGTATAACCAGAGCAGCACCTGAGTGATACCACTGTAGGGCTGGAGACAGAAGTATTCAGCTAACCGTCAGCAGAAGAGATAAGAAACCATGAAATGCTCAAAGTAAGCAAACTGGAACAGCAGAGACACTGGGCCTCCTTCATTTATAATAATCTTAGGTCTCAGTAGGCACATAATTTTTAGGTGGAAATGTATGTACTTTTTTCAAGTGTGACAGAACCCTTTTTTAGCAGTGTGTGTGGTTTCTGGAAAACCTGATAATCACTAGGTTGTACATTGTTGTGAATATTTTTGACTCTCCTTTGTAGTTATTCTTTTTGTCCTTGATTTTTATTTTAATATAGTTCTCTTACATTAACTTCTTATTGGAAAAAGAATTTGGCTCTGTTGTTGTCAACTTGTTCATTTTTTCAGGAAATTCAAACCTTATAATTTACTTTTTAAAATTACTTTTTGTTTAAATAGATTACATTTGTATCTGTAAGCATACTTTGATTTTTGCATTGATCTCTGTAAGGGGAAATGGCTGCCAAGAGTAAATGTTGAATTGTAAACAAAAAGTTCTGGGACCTGCAGGTAATATGTCTTCAAAGCTTTCTTTGGAGGCTGGTAGCGATTGATTTGATCTGTGTTCTTCTGCGTTGAATGGTTACGGACAAAAGAGTTATTACCTGGGAAGAATGGAACAGGGAGAGTGGATCAGAAAAAAAACAATGAATAATAAAGCTGTACTGTTGCCCTGAATATCACTTGCATAGCAGGCTTGTTGGGTTAGAGCACTGGTAACAGCACAACATGTTTTGGCTGTAGGTTGCTAGGTCTGATCCATTTCTGATCGGTGAAGATTGAACTTTGTGGTTAATGTATGACTGAGTGGTTCCTGTGAAGTGTGTTTGATGTTCATGGTGCAGTTGACAGGCCTTGTCATAAATCACAAACAAAATTGCCGTTAATTGATCCATCTTTTTAAAGGGGTTATGAAAACTGAATCGTTTTGCTCCACCTGCATGCCAGGAGGGGACATGGTGGTGGTACAGATAACTATGCCTGCTTCCATAGGTACTTCACGTCCCTTTGAGAAAACTTATAATTCTGAAGCTTTTCAGCGCAATTAAATTTTCCCTCATCTTCATTTTCACATGCATGTGAAACCCATCTGAAGAACTTTGTAATATAATAATTTCCACTATTTCCCAAATATCCAAAATTCATCTTAGCTTATAGAGGTAAAAATATACACGGCATCAGAAATTTTACTTGCATACAGGAACGGCTCTTTTGGCATACAAAGCTGTGGGATTTTATTCTGAGTTTGGAAACAGTACTACTAAGAGTGCTACTGCTCAGTTCATTAGTTTCCTGGAATTATTACTGTAGCTTATTTTTGAAAAGAATAATAAACAACCCTGGGAAAATAGTAGTATAACACTGACTATCACTTTCATGCACAGAGAACTGATTATTATTTTTTTTTTTTAGCTCTGTTCATTTTGCTGGAGGTTTAAGATTTTTTTTCTAACATAATGCTGCTACTTCATCAGAGCACTAATAAATATTTCAACTGCCTAACAGGTCAAGTACCAGCACCAGCAAACTTTAAAACATGAATTTAACTTCTCTCACTCCTTGTTCTTGTTTCGCTGTTTGTCATAACCTGGTCTCTTTTCTTTCCTCATGGCTGTGTTGGATTTTTTAGCTATGCTGACTGTTAGGATGCAGCCTGTGAAAATGAGCACCTGACCTATAGAAAAGCTGTAGTTAGGATAACGAGACAGACAGCTTCTTCTGAAGGCTCTTTTTTTGCTTTGGTCCTCCCAGCTATTGAAGGTTGATGCCATTGTGGTTTTTGAGAGAAGAATCCTTTAGGAAATAAGGGGAGCCTAGGACTGTAGGGGGAACAATTTGAAGACAGAACCGGTTGTTTAGCTGTGACAACATCAGTTGGAAGCTGACGCATACAGTTAACAGAATTCAGAGGGCCATGAATTTTTGTTGAGTATCAAAGCTACTAGCTCTTTATTTTTGGAAGGCCCATTGTAGTGTAATATAATTACTTCAGAGGCTAGTTTATAAATTAAGCGTTACAGTCAAGGTCATCAGGAATACAAGGACACTTGGAGTTGCTGCCTCAGCCTCTGGGTTTACAGATAAATGAAGAATAATAGTAGGTAGGTAGCAATCTGTTTTTTATTAGCAGCTTTTTTCACCAGAATATTGGAGTGCAATAATGTCATAGCGTATAGATCCATGAATTTAAAGCTGCAAATGTAATCCAAATCATTTGAAGGCTTGAAGCATTTGCCAAATGTGCCTGTGCTAGCTGCAGTCATCCGCTGAAAAAACATGGTTTGTGGCAGAATTACCAATCATAAAATACATGTTTATATTTTCTTTCTAGGATCAAGTAGAACACACTGATTCAGCAGAACTGGCTGGTTGTGCTGCAGTCATCATGAGTAGGCACAGGGTCATTCGTTTCTTAACATATGTATAAAAGAAAAAGGTAAGAGGCAAGTTCTACTTTAGAATATAATGATTCAGGGGTATGTACTTGAAATGCATGTATTTTTATGTATGCTTATGGATATATATATACATACACCTCTATATATGGATATAGAGCTTGTATAGAAGATGATGGAGTATTTTTAGCATTTTGTTGTTTTGTTTTTTATTGAGTAGTAATTGCCTTGTTTTAGAGCAAAGATGTGTCTTATTTTGTATGGGGGAGAGGGGATGTGGGCAAAGTCTTTCTTCCTCGGTCTGTGCGGTAGGCAGATCTCATCAGTTAAAAATACAGCTATTGCTGAACTCTCTGAACAAGCTGTTCATTACAGCAAAGGTGCTTGACGTCTTCCTCCCAGGGGCAAGTAATACAAATATCACTGAAGGGAGCTGGAACAATGTGTGGACTTGACCATTGTTTCTTGGGGTTGAAGGAAGTCCTCAGGAGTGCTAGATCTAAGAAATTAATTTGTCCAGTTGATATGTAATTCCATGTTGTCATGCTATGGGAAAATGATGTTTTCTGGATGTCTGATTTTTATCAGGATGAATGAGCAATGTTTGGTTTCAGTTTGATCATGCCCCGTGTGACTTTCATCTTAGGAGTCTGTCATACACGTTTTTGGTGAGGACTATAATAAACTGCTTGAGTATTTTAGTAAGAGTTCACTGAAGTGTGTACGTTCACAGGTTCATATTGAAAGAATAGTCTACACCGGACAGCATGATAGAAAGTCCTGAGATCTTACTCGGGTTCTTTACATACTCTCTGGTTTTTAGGCCTTTGCTGTGAGGCTAATAGTTGTATGTTGGCATTATTTCCTTTTGGTGCATTTCTTATTACAGCATTTTAATGTGATTTGTGTGCTGGTCATCCACTGTTTGAAATTTGAAAGTCTTAAGGCTTAAGTTCCAGTCGTGAAGAAATCTGAAGGGTGATTTAGGATGTGCAGTGCAGAAGATCATGGGTTACATAATTCCTTATCGTAGAGAATAAAACAAATACGAGTCTTGCCGCTTTGCAGGTATAACACAAGGCCTAATTTTTTGTGCAGTTCATTTCCCAGGAAGAATCTGGCACGTGGGATATCTGAGCTGTCTTGAGAGGCAGTCTCCAAGGTTAAGCCTATTCAGAATATCACCTAATTTTAAGGAAAGTTTTTCTGTCCTTTACTTCTGTCTCCTTCCCTCCCCACTAATCGATTAAAGTTTGTCTTATGTCTAAATACTATGATGACTGGGATAGTAATTCTAGATATGTATGTCACAGACATTCTGGTACATGCGGCTTTATATTTAGACATTAGGGGAGAGTAGAGCATGTAAGCTTGACAAAATGTTAGTTCGTAAGTTGTAGAGATGAAGATGGTGATAAGCCCATGCTGTTGTATGAAGAAATTGATAAGTAAAACACAGAGTTTCTGAATTATACATGAGCTGTGATCCAACAGGAGCTTGAAAGTAATCTGATTGACAGGGTGCACGTTTTCATGAGCTTTTTGCCATGAGAGACGGGAGATGACTCTGCAGTGGGTAACAAGTGATCTTAGGTTCTGGACTTACTGTACCAGTGGATGGTAGCCATTGTGTTCTTTTTTTGGATACAGTATTTTAAAAAATGCTGTTTAATTGTGGGGTTTTTTGTCTGTAATTAGTCTTTTCTGTCAAATCTTTGGATGGAGGACTGTATTTTTGAAAAACCGTCTTATGCTTTTCACTGGATTGGTGATTTATGTCTCCTTTTCCTTGCACTGGCACAATATCCTCTTCTTCATGTTGTTCATTCTAATATATACTAATCAGGAAGTGTCTCTTTTTTGACAGCATACAGCTAAAATTGCCACTGAAATTTCGTGCTGATTTGTTCATGTTTTTATTGTCACTTTTCCAGAGTTTGAGTTGTATGTTTGCTCATCAGCTTCTCTCCATGCCATGGCTTGGAATAGTCTACTAAGGAGTTTCACAAGTATCGAGGATCCTTTAAAAATGTAATTTCAACCTTTATACTAGGAGGAAGTTTGGAACTAGAATAATTCTAAAACTGTTCCAAACTTCTATAGTGGTACCTGTGACTTACAGTCAGAGTTTCCAATGACCTGTAAAAGGAATACGTTTGGTTTTATTTATGTTGGATATTTCATTAAAATATTAAAAATAAAATTGAGTTCTAAACCAAAGGGAAAACAGCTACCTGATTATTATAGCATGCTGTGTTAGAGCATTTTATGTTTTCTGTTTTGGTCTTGAGTTGCTGGCTATGCAGATTTGAGGTATTAGATCTTAAACTGGCAAAAATACAAGTTGCTGACAATGTATCAGACAAAAAATGCTGTAGGTATCTGTTAGGAACATGAGTACTCATCCTCTTGTTTCTGTCAGGAAGAGGGCAGTAAGGACTTTTGTGGGTTTCGCAGTGTGTTTTGCCCTTGGAAAGAAACTTCCAGAAAAGCTTGGGCGGTTGTTGTGTTCTTTTATACAATAGTAACAATAATTTTAGATGTTAGACCTGAAAATTTGCAGCTGACCTTTTCTGAGAAACTCCTACTTGCATAGACAGTAAGATCTCTCATTTAGGGTGGCTGTCAGCTTAGTGATTGGGTGTTTAAAAAGAAAAGATTTTCCATATATCCTGGTACATCAGTAAGTAAAATAACAATGATATAAAAGGTCTTTTCTCTCTTCAGTTTTTACTGTGAGCATCCATCAGTCGGGGTTTTGGCTTATTGCATGTTTGTGCACCAGTATTTGAGCTTCAGAATTTGTATGGTTACTTATATTTGTCTACGCATAGTTGTCTGCACTTAGAATTTTTAAAAATAAAGAAAAAATCCCCCTGTCATATTGGACCATGTTTAAACTCACAAATATTAGATATTTCATATTAGGTAATACATATGTTAATAAAATAATAATTTTGCAGAGGTGCTATGAAATATTAACTGCACTGGGATTGTAAGGGAGTGGGAACAAAATTCTAAGTCTGCTTTATATGCTTTTGTTATTGGTAAACATGCAGTCTCCAAAGTCTGAATATTTGTATTCTTCTAATGTTATAAAATCACACTTAATTTTAAAAGCAAAACCCTGACTAAAGTAAATAATATTATATTTATTATGAAATTCTAAAAGGGCTTTCTTTGGTTAGGCATATCTTGTTTCTGATTTGTATGACAATGAAAGAACAGCTAATATAGGACTAAATTTAGGAAATGTTAGGGACAAATGTGGCTTATATTCTACTTACTCCAATGTGCATAAATTTGAGCTAGAGCTGAAGTAATTCAGTCAGGCTTTCAGTTGGGTTTTGAGGTTGTATGAAAAGACAGGTCTGAATTTTGCTAAACTTTTGAAAGTTACACAATCAAAATGCAGTCTTTTAAGTCATAAGAGTTACTTAAAAACATGTTTTCAGCAACTATATAATCAGCATGGCATTGCTTCCCCATCAACTTGCTTGTCAGTAATCATTATCTTCTCTAAAATAAGCAAAACAAACAAAAAAAATCAATGCTTGTAGCCTGTTGCTTTGCGGCCACCCGTATGGCAGAGTTTGTGTTTATGTCCTAGCGAATGCCTGGACTGGATGCCCTTTTTCACTAGGAAAGTGCATGGAAATTCTCCCCCTCTACTCTGCCCTAGTGAGGCCCCATCTGGAGCACTGTGTCCAGTTGTGGGCTCCCCACTTCAAGAAAGATGAGGAGCTACTGGAGAGAGTCCAGCAGAGGCCTACGAGGATGATGAGGGGACTGGAGCATCTCTCCTACGAGGAAAGGCTGAGGGAGCTGGGCTTGTTCAGCCTGAAGAAGAGAAGGCTGCGAGGGGACCTAATAAATGCTTATAAATATCTGAAGGATGGGTGTCAGGAGGATGGGGCCAGACTCTTTTCAGTGGTGCCCAGCGACAGGACAAGGGGCAATGGGCACAAACTGAAGCATAGGAAGTTCCACCTGAACATGAGGAAGAACTGCTTCCCTCTGAGGGTGACGGAGCCCTGGCATAGGCTGCCCAGGGAGGTTGTGGAGTCTCCTTCTCTGGAGATATTCAAGACCTGCCTGGACGCGGTCCTGTGCAGCTTGCTGTAGGTGACCCTGCTTCGGCAGGAGGGTTGGACTAGATGACCCACAGAGGTCCCTTCCAACCCCTACCATTCTGTGATTCTGATTCTGTGAAATCTGAGTGTGGTGGCTTCAGTCGGAGTCACAGTTTAACTCCTGAACACAGAAATTTTGTATGACACTTTTCAGTCTCATGGTGCTTCACTGACAAATACCCTTTTCATCATTGACCTTAGTAGTAGGACTTTGCCAAGGAATAATTATTCACATCTTCATCAGTTGTTTGCTAGACTGGAATGTTGTAATGTAATTTAAGTACACCATAAGTGGATGTGGAATTGCTTGGTGTTTTGTACAAAACAATTTCACTATAGTGAGTTAATTTTGTTTGATGTTTAGAACCCTGGAAAAAAAAAATTCAAGCAAAATATTCACTGGGACAGATTCTAATTAACTTTTCAATACTTGATATTTACTGAGCTGGTGAAGATGCTTCCTGTTAAGGAGTTGAAATGAGGTGGAGGGAAATGTGTAAGTGAACCTCCAAACTCTGGTGGTTTGGATGTAGTTTGAATTAATTTAGTATTTGTATGTCTAAGGAGAAGCATCTACTGTTAAAAATTTATTTTGATTTAATTGAAATGTGTGTAGTAAAGGTAATTGTTTCAGTTAAAATGGTATGAAAAATTTTTAATACAATGACTTGATGGGCAGGTTGGATAGCTCAGGAAGACCTTACGGTAGGTATCGAAGGGATCTAAGAGTGTACCCTGTCACAGTTAGAGGGCAGAACCTGGCTTTTGGTAGAGTGTAAAATGTTGAGGTTTTTTATACTTCTGAAATGTAATCTTTAATCAAGGTGGCCAGCTTCTCCATTGCTTTTGTTATAATCTGTACATCTGTGTACAGTAAATGATATGGCCGATCATCTATTTTCCTTGCAGAAGGAGTTAATCTAAAATCCAAAATCTGGGAGTTTGTAAGGTAGTAAGTCTAGTTTACTTCTGAATTTCTTTGCAAAATGGTCTTTTTTTGAGTGGTGCTTATTGCAGTTTCTAAGCTGCTGTTACACTTATTTTCTTTAGAATTTTTTTTTGTGTATATGTCTTTAAAACACAATTTAATCTGATTATATGAAGTAGCAATGTATTTATGTTGTAACATGGTAATCTTTTAAAAACACCATGTGTCAAATTTGAGGTCAACCTTAAAAACTTGAACTTTGTATTTTGTGATATTTTAATGCATTATATTTTTGTACCAATAACCTAATTGTACCTCTTGCCCACAGTAAACACAAAGCTGTATTTAAAGTTGTAGTAACTGAAATAAAATTGGTTAATGTTTTCCTCAAATCCAGATACTGTGGGGGTATGTTAAAGTATAGTTTTAAACTGGAAACTTCTGCCATGTTTCTTGTGTCTGTTGTATCTCTAGTGGAAAAGAGCCGGTTTTCAATTGAGCTGGAGTCTTGCTGTCAGGTCTAACACTGTTTCTTACTGCAAAACAAGGTTCTTGCCCTCTTCTCCTCAATTTTCTTAATTCATAACATTGAAAGCCAGCTCTGAAGAGAATAAGACTGTTTTGGATGATGTTCAGAGGACAGATGAAATCAAGGTCTCTCCTTATGGTATATAGGTAATGACACACATTTCTCAGTGAAAATGTCTTCGCTGGTGGTGAATGTTTTTAAACAATGAATAGGGGTGTCTGGTTACTACAAGCCTTTGGTAGCAAGACCATATTCCTACTGTTAGGGTGAAAATGTTATTTATTATGTGAAGTTGTAGAAAGCTATTTAATGACTTAGAGTTCTGTGGATTTGTTTGTTTGTTTTAATTTCTCCATTGTCATCTTCCTTTCTACCCTGAGAGTGTTATCTTTTGATGGGTCTATTTACTTCTGTGCATTTTGCTAGATTTCCAGTGCTTGCCTTTCAGGGAAATAAGGATTATTAGAGCAGGCGTTTTTAAAGCTAGTACAATTCAAGTAACACCCATTAAGTCCTTTAACAAGTATGACTTTCTGAAGCATCTCCGGGAAATGAGGAGTATACATTAAAAAATCAGAAGCATGGAGAGTTGAAACTACTTGTTCAAAGCCACGTGAGCTAATCGGTGGTAGCACAGAATTGAAAGGCAGCTCTTCAGATTGTTAGCTGGCCTTGTGGTTCTCTAGACTGTTATTTTCTGACTGGTGTTGGAGCAGTTTTGCTTTTCCCGTTATGGTGATCCTGATGGTTAGACACATTAATGTGGGAGACTGGAGGTAATAAAATCCAACGCGAGTTTGGGGAGGTTGTTAATCTGAGTTAAGCAAGTTTAAGCACACAAATAATTTTTATTGCTGGAGAATACTTTTGATTTATGCATGTAATGTATGTAAAATTTGATTTACAAAGGACTTCCACTTAAATCAGGGCAATATGTAATGGAACAGTGCTGACTGAAGGTTAGATATCTGATTGTTATTTGTTCTCTGGCAGGTTCGGACAAGAATCTGGTGGTCTTTCCCTGACAAATGGAGAACTATTTCCAAGCAGAGGCATATAACCTCGATAAGGTTTTAGATGAATTTGAGCAAAACGAAGGTGAGTCATTTTGAACAAGATCATAGATGCATCCAAGATGTATTCTACAGAGAACACCATTGAAGAGGGAGAGATCTGTGATAGCCTTTTTGGTTTTGAGTTGCAAATTAATCTCAGAACTTGCAAAAAACATCTGTTAATTTTGCATGGTGTGTCTTCAGTATTTGTTAGTAGTATTCTCTTCTGTGTCTATTCACCTTGTTTACTTTTTAAAACTTCCTCACTCTTTTAATAGAAAATCTTCTGTATGCTTTTTAAAGAAAGGTTTTGTGAAGCTTAATCTCAGTGGCAGTATTTTAATCATTTATTTTAAACAAATCAGGCAAAACTTATTTTAAACGTCTTTTGCAGTTTTGGGAGACTCAAGCATGCAAATGTTTTATTAGGTCGCATAAATCATATAATGAAAGTTACCATATTTCAAGTATTAAATTTTTTGCTTAGTCTAATTGCTATTTCTGTACTGTCAAGGAAGTTGAACATTTTATGGGAGTGGGCATCTTTCTAGGCATTTCTAGCTGTCTGAAGTATGTTAATAGTTGCTTGTGCAAATTCAACCTGATACTAATTGATGTAGCTTTAAACAGTTCCACAGTTCCAGAGTTCCAGAAACATGATGCAATTACGCTACTAATGGGTGATCAAGGATGTTAGTTATGGCAGATGTGTTTTACTGTTGTTCCCGTATTTGAACATCTGTGCATTTATATTTGGGACATTCTAATGAAACAGAGCTAACAGAACCTGTAGCTTTAATAGGGCAGTAAGTTCTCTTATTTAAACACTTTTTCAGATGCCGCTGTTTCACCTACATTATTGGGTGCAAAGTGGAATCAGATTCTAGATCCGCCTTCTCGTCGGCTGTCATTTAACCCGACCGTGGCCAATGTGGATGAAGCTAAAACTCCTAATGAATGTCAACAGAGATTAAAGTCTTTCTCCTTGTCTCATTCAGTGACTACACCAACAGGAGGAGGGGATCACTGTGCTAATGGAAAGGATTTCAGCATAAGCCCAGAGACCCCCGTCATGTGGATTGATGATCAGGCAGCAGCAGACGATCAATTGATTAAAAAAAATAGTAATCGGGATGATCAGTGTAACGCTGTGGAAACAGGAGAAAAGAAATGTGGAAATACAGCTTGCTTGCCAGAGGAGAAAAATGTACTAGTGGTGGCAGTCATGCATAACTGTGACAGAAGAACACTACAAAGTGGCGATTTGGTGGACTGTAAAAATTACAACAGTCAGTCCCTAATGGACACTATTAGCTTTACACTGGATAATGAAAACCGACAGAATGATCAGTTTAGTGTTACTGTAAATGGATCCATGGAAAAAGACATAGATACAGAAAAGCAAGTAAATAGGCTGTGCGCTGAAGATGACTCTATAAGTCATTTGATTAATGCTTCATCAGAAAGCCTGACCATCGCATGCCCCTCCTCTCGATTAAAGGATGATTTTAATATGAGTAAAGATTCACTGTTTTTGGAAGCTACAACTGCAGGGATTAATGCAGTGACTCTCTTACAGAGACCAGTTGATGGTACTGTTAAAATGCAAGGAAATTGTGTATCAGCTGAAAATTTTACTAGTAAAGCCATTCCTCAGAGAACGGATCTAGAAGCTAAAAACTCTTCTGGTTCAAGTAATGGAAGCGTAATCGTAGAAGAGGAAACAACCCAACAGTTACAGACTGGGCTATCTGGGCTCACTGAAACTTGTCAGCCTAGCGTGGCTGGAAGTGGCAATTGCAAGGAACATGCTGCAGAACATTTTGCCGCTGAGGATGTTAGTGCCACTGAAAGCGAAGTCATTGAATGTGATAAGAATTTTGGCAAAACGGAATTGCTCAGCATGGCAGAGTGTTACCCTGAATCTCAGGAGATGACTAATTGGGAACTGCCAAAGTTGAATGAGATGAATAATAAGCAAACTCTGGGAGAGAATGAAAGACTTCTGCAGACGAAACAGCCTGATGAGGCATGTAGTAATAGTAAAGAAGGTGGAGATAGGATCATGGAGGCAGGCATAGACTTAAAAGGGACTGGTACAGATGAGCTTGAAGGGTCCAGTCTCTCTGATGTGATGGCTACATCAGCAGCAAGCTCTCTGTCTAATGGTTGTGATTCCTATGGAATGCAGAACCCAATTGTTGCTCATGTTCCAAAGACTTTACCCTCCAAGGAAGACTCGGTAACAGAGGAAAAGGAGATAGAGGAGAGCAAGTCAGAATGTTACACTAATGTTTATGAACAGAGAGGAAATGAGACCACAGATGGGAGCGGTCTTATTTTAAACAGCACTGGTGACCACCTAAAGAAAAATTATTTACATAATCTTTGTAGTCAGGTTTCATCCATGCAAGGGCAATCTTCACCAAAACCAGTGACTAATCTGCCATCTATCAGTGTTCCTTTTGGTGGTGCAAGACCTAAACAACCTACAAATCTTAAACTGCAGATTCCGAAGCCATTATCGGACCACTTACAAAATGATCTTGTTCCCCCAAATTGTGGAGGTAATAGCAAAAACAAAAATGCCTTTGGTAAGACACAGTTAGGGGATACAGCAGACGCGTTTGCTGGTGAAACATCTTCAAATGCCCCTGTTACTGATACTAATGGGGAACATTTGGAAGAGTATGAATCTGGAGTCTCTAGTAGTCCGTGCCTTGCGGTAGCCCCCGATAGTCCAGATAATGATCTCAGAGCTGGTCAGTTTGGAGCTCCAGCCAGAAAGCCTTTTACGACTTTGGGTGAGGTGGCTCCAGTTTGGGTTCCAGATTCTCAAGCACCAAACTGTATGAAATGCGAGGCCAGATTTACATTCACCAAAAGAAGGCATCATTGCAGAGCTTGTGGGAAGGTAAGTTCGTGTTTTGTGGGTAAGCTCAAAGCACCCTCTTTTCTGTGATACTGCACAAAATCAAATTGGAGGACTTCCTAAGCCACTGGCTATACTTACCTGTGACATCTCTTCCTCAAAAGGCGTATTTGATTTGTGAGGCAAAAAAACCAAGTTCCTAAACTCTAATCTATTTAAGGTTCTAATAGAGAATAACTAATTGTTATTTATAACTGAAAGAATTATTAGCATGTATGAACAGTGTATTTGTTGATTGCAACAGTCAACATCATTGGATTCGTGTCAAACTTCTGTAAACTGGCTAAGTGCAGGAAACTAGTTCGCAGAAATTACTGCATCAATAATCTCAGTAAAGATACTGAAACGTATTGATGTGAATTGGAAGTGTGCTGTTGAATTGCTGGCATTCCTGCTGGTGTAGATGGCTGATCAACTCTGTTCTTTAAAGTGTTCTTTAGCAACTTTTCTCATACTGCATACGTTATTTTAGAGAACATACATTTGCTCCTGGAAAAAATACAGTAAATTATCTGCAACCTGATGTATGTACACATGGTGAGAAATTTTGTGATGAAGAAACGGAAACATAATTTCTGTATCATTTTGTGTTGTATAAGAAATATTTTATTATTGACTTCTTTTGAAGTTTTATATGTGTGCCATCTAGGTCAACACAAATTCGTATGTGGCGAGTTTATGGTAAATGATTAGCTGGTTAAGTATTTTGAAATACAAGTTGGTGGCACGGGGGAAGTAGGAACTTAGGAAAAAATATGATAATTCAAAAGTGGTAAACTAATACTCTTGTCAAGTAGATATTCATGAATAATTTTAAGATGAAAAGAAATACTAAACCCCACTAGAAACTACAGTAAAAGTAACTTTGGTTCATTTAGGCCCTATCCAAAGGTTTCTGAAGTTATTTGAAAGACCTCCTGACTGCTATGGGCGGTATCTTTTGCTACCAGAAGAGTGCAGGGAAGCAGAATGACCTGGACAAAGGACCTAAAAGAAGCAAATGTATCTGGAAAACTCAAGTCCTTATGCCACCTGTTTCTGGAAGCAGCCTAGCAGAAAACCCAGGCTTGCTCCTCTGTAGCAGACTATGCATGTGTCCCGTTTGTCCCTTTAGTAACCAAAAGGTATAGCACTCAGTCTCTTCGCTGCAACACCAGATAAGCAGATTTTATTCAAATTTGATTTTGAGACATGCTGAAGAATCTTTCCCAGAACACTTTTAAAAGCTAATCAGACATTCATTGTGCACTGGTCCAGGACTTCCAGCTGCTTGCTTCTGCCCATCCTCTTGCAGGCTGCTTGCAGTGGAAGTCCTGACAAGGAGCTAGTGACCACAGGCGATCAGTAAGCATCACAGGAGGTACATGCCTACCTGTGTGTACCTTTTGGTTAGTATCAAAGGGCTCAATCTTTTTCTCATTGCAGATAAGGAGAATCTATAAGGCATGTAAGTTAATGTCTGTGATTTGGGCTTTGATATACTAACTTATACTGTCAATTATTTAGGTCATTCTTTTGTTTTTTTATGAGTTTAACAAGTCTGACTGCAATTTCTATTTATGGTAATGTTTTCTACTTATTTTTGTGTTTTAAACAACTTCATTGCTTGGCTTTAATTACTTCCCTGAAATGACTGAAGTCCTGAATTGCACAAATGAGAAGCAGAAAAAGGAGATAGCTGTAAACAAAATGCATAAAACATGCACAGATAGAGCAAGGTCAAAAAATGTAGTGTGTTTTTTTCTTCTTTTTTTTTTTTTTTAACTATTGAAGACAAACCTTGAGAAGAACAACCACCATTGTTTTGGATGATATGTGGGGAATGGATAAAGTAAAAGGTCCCTATGCTCTGTAGGCAATTTTTTTCCTCAGATGTGAAAAATACATCACATACTAGTATTTAGTAGTCTCAGAGCCTTAGAATAATCCTCAGAATGGCTTGTTGGTAGAAGCTTTTGTTAGCAAATGCTGTCTGAGCCAAATTTGCACACGTGCAGTCAAATGATGTAGCAGAAATTTGTGGTGTTTCCGTATGTTATTTTCTCTAAAAAAAATCAGTCATTAATAAATGCTAAGAATCTGTATAGGTCAAATAATACTTAGCACTTACTGCAAATCGCTTTATGACACTGAATTCCTGTAATGATTCCTGGAGGAGAGAGACCAAAGGCTTTGACAGGCAAGCTCTGATGAATCCAGCTGTAGTGGCTTGAGACATAGCTATTCTCAGCTGTCTGCTCTTGCTTTCTGGTTAAGATAACCATTCCCAAAGCAAACCATGTTGACCATGTGCCTGTGGTGTAGGTAACTACTGAATCACGGTGATGCTTCCACTGTTCCTATGAAATATATGAATCTTAAAGAGTCGCGGAGATAGTGTCTTCACTTCTTGCAAGTAATTGTTTCTAGGGGAAGTCATGGGACTAAATATTTTTGAACACAAGCTTTAGCACAAGAGTTTCGTTTGAACCTTGATTAGCACCATGAGAAATCATTGTAGTAGGGGTGGATGTATCTGTTTCATTTGGGAATGAAAATTGTATTTAAAGATAGTTGAGTGACACCTGGGAAGCCTGTCTCTATTTTATTTATTTATTATCTTTAGTTTCAGGACAATGATTGTGAAATTAATGGAAGATATGAACCTCAAGGGAGTGGTAGAAAGTAATATACTTAACAGTGAATTTTGAATTGAAATTAAGAACCTGAAGAATGTGTGTGAACACATTCATAAATTTTACCTTGTGTATTTATGCAATTTCTGTTGTCAGATGAAAGAGTCATCCTTGATAGGAAAACCAGAAAATTTGTATGTCAACTTTTTACTGACAACCAAAATACATTTTTCCACTGAAAGATAAAAAAATCACCAAACCCCCTAGTAACTAACGCTTTAACAACTCCTACTCTGAAAACCCTGGTAACATAAAAACTTGCTTTGACACTGCGATGTTATTTTTTTATAGCATGATATACTGAGATAATGACTTGGTGATTGTTAATAACAAGACTGAATTGTTGGTTGTGCTGGATTGTGTTCTTCCTCTGTGTTATTACTGTTAAAAGGCTGATGGAGCCTAAGAGAGGAGGTGTAGGTGTTCTGTCATTGCTTCTGTTTTCTATTTTAGTATTTAGATCATTGCATTTGGAAGCTTTGCTGAACTCACAATGTATTGTTTGGTAAAGGGTCCTAAATTAGATATTAATTTATGTTGGTCCTTCATTTATGGTTGAAGACATTGATTTTTCCGTGTTCAATACAGAACTTTTGACTGGAAGTTTCTCCCACAGAACTGAAATGATGTCAGATGTCTCTAAATTATGCTGTGATGTTGTTATTAATATTCCCTAGAATGCTTGTAAATTGGGTTAAAGTGTAAATGCAGAAATCAGATTTTTAAAGTACATTTGCTTTTTTTTGTTGTTTTTATTTTTGTATGAGAATGCCAGTGTATACACACTTCTGTTTTGTTCCTAAAATATTTAAGTTGACATAATCAGGAAGCATTAAGATTAGTTGAAATGAGACAGGGTGAGCTTTTCTTTCTTCACATTTTTTTTTCAGCTCGCACAGTGAACTCAGAGTTTATTTTATATGTGCTTATTTTAAACACTTGCCACTAACAGACTGCAAAGGTAATAGGCTACAAAGTGGTTGTAATTTGGTGTGATTTTTAACATTGTTGCAATTTAGTGAGGCTTACATGTATTTTTATATGAAAATCCTATGTAGTTTCTTGTCTATATTACAGAAGTACTGCTGTTGAAGTAAGTGATGATGGAATCATTTTTTGGATTAAGAAAGCATTCCAGATCATAACAATTTGTAGTGAATTGTATATATAATATCCACCTATAATTAAAATTTGAAATTCTCTTTTGATATCTGAACCCACTTGTTAGGTAGCTGCTGCTGTTTCTAGCTTTCCTGAGTGTGATACTATCTTTCTGCATGAAGTGGGTATTCATCAGTATCTTCACATGTCGCTTGAATAATAACTCTGAGGAAATACTGTGGTTTTTTAAAATAAATTATTATTATTTAAAACAAATAAGAAATCATTAGGGTATTCTGATTTGTCTGTTCCACAAGATTTTGTGATTGCAATTGCTGTTGTAGGATTGTATCTGCATAGAAGTGTTTGTTTTGGTGCACAAGCCGTGCTCATGTTTTATAGTTTTGCTTGTCCAGAGGAAGCTTCAACACTGTTTCGTGCCCAGGACTGGGGAATTGTTAGAGCTGGTTCAGGTGAGAAGCACTAGCAATGCAACTGCATCTCCGCAGCAGGTTGTCCCCTTGGGAATTTTGTACTGGGTCCCCACTTAGCAGCCAGTGTGCGTAAAATGCAGTTCCTGATTTCTCTCTAGTGTTGTGATGCTATAGTGTTTGTCATCGTGTAAATATGAGTGCTTTTCTAAATATATGTAAATGGAGCAAGATTTTCTTGCAGCGCCAATGTCATTCAGCTTATTTTAAAATGTCTTGTTTTATACATTGAACACTTAAAATATTTTGATCCATCACTGTTCCCATAAGTCTCAACTGAAGAATAGCTTGTAACATATGCAGAGGTTAAATAGCTAGACTTGCTAATACAGATGAATTGCCCTGCTGCAAGTAAAAACGAGTTGTTAGAATTAATCTGTGCCACAGCAATCTCTTGTGCATGTAAATGTAGTTGATTCTAGAAAGTACTCATGCTTTTTTCTAAGACTGAAGTTAATTCCAAGTTGTTAATTCTGTGAGGCATTGTAAAGTGATAGGAATTTATTAACCCATTGTCATTTATGCCAAGCATTTTTTAAAAACACCACTGTGCAGTATCAGGGGAACATCCATTTATGTATTCCATGAAACACTGCTTCATCAGGAATAGTAGGAAAGGCACCCTGGACAGGTATTAGTCACTGTGGGTTTAATGGGAACATACTGATAATTTACCTCCTTATTTTGCATGTCTAGAGCTTTACAGATATTCTCTTGTCTGAATTAATCAGTTTGTCACATATTTTTTAACAACACCTGAGTTGTTTCCGCTTTGGTTCCAGGTTTTTTGTGCGGCATGCTGTAGCCTGAAGTGCAAGTTGCTGTACATGGATCGAAAAGAAGCTAGAGTGTGTGTGATCTGCCATTCAGTACTAATGAATGGTAAGTGGAAAGAGTCTGAGATGCAGCGCTTCACTGGCTTTGTGTTGAGCTGCAGTGATGACGTTTAAGAAAAAAACCCATCAGAATACTTTATTTGCATGGGTAAGTGTGCTAAACCAGCAAAGGCCCTGGAGAGATCAGTGTGGAATCCCTGTGGAGCATGGGTATTCCTAAACTAAATAAGATTAACAAAAGGCAAAAAATGGAAAGGTTGTGATGAGCTTGAAAGGTTTCATTTGTGAGTGCTATACCAGGATTGCAGAAACTGTGATTTTTGATGTTTTTTTCTTTGTTTGTTTTTGTTTTGAATTTGGGAGCCTATTCTCGGTCCTTTGATGCCTGAGTGGATAACCTGCTACACTTCTGTGTGGGATGACAAAGAGAAGAATAATGCAGTTGTGCCTCTTCTAGATTATGCACTATTAAGAAATTGGGAAAGTAGTATTTATCTACAAATTAATACAACTCTTCTTCCTCCTTCATGCCTTGGTGCTAGAGTAGGAGGTCTGGCCTAAAAACTTGTCCACAAATGTGGACGCACGTTACTGGAGAGTCTGTCAAACCCGGAATGGTGCTGTGGCTAAAACCCTGATGTGAACATGGGACATATGAGAGATCACAAGCAGTTGTGAAGTTTACAGGTAGAACAAACAAGAAGTTATATTACCTCTGCTTGCTCTAAGGAAGGACTGTATTTGGTTTTGAGCAAAGGGCCATGGAATCTATTTTGTATTTTGTCCTTTATAGTATTAACACTTTAGATATGTGGTATAAATATGGGCAAACACGGAGTATTCTTCCTGCTGTATCTTGAGGCTTCTGAAAATTTCAAGCACTTCCTGAGCTGGCAGTTACCATTGAGTGACTGTGCTGTCCGATGGACATATTTCCATGACACTGAGACAACTGTTGCTGAAAGACTCGGTGTTCAGTTTTCATGACTTGAATTGAGAAAGTAGAAAAATTGGAGTGGGTTGAGAGAAGATCCGTGTAAGTGCTTAAATCATGAGAAAACTTGTCTCATCATGGGAGATTCCAGGCCCTCTGTCTTTGGATTATTGATGGAAAGGGGAATAGGTGACTTGATCTCAGGGTATAAATAGATATCTGGGTAATGGAAACTTGATGGCAGAAGTTACTTCAATTGTAGAGGAAGGTCTGGCAGGCGCACTCTAACATATAGTGGGTAGAATGAGAAGTCAGACAAACTCAGGTTCTAAATGCAAACTTCTAACCGTTAGGATAACTAACTATCCTGATAATTATTGAGCAGTTATCAGGGAATCTTCATTGCTGCAGATGTTTAGTTAAACTTTGGAGACTTTCCTAAAAGACTGCTGCTGAAGTTTTGACCAAGAATTAGTTAGGAAAATTCTGTTTTATCTGTGTTCAGACAAGGTAATTTTGATGGTAGCTTTACATGTTACTGTATAGTAGATTATTTGGGCTGCTATTTTCAGAACTATCTGTTCATTTGTTGAGTATCTAACTAAGCTCAGGAGCTCATAGCTTTATTTTTTCTCTGAAGAAGTTCAGTAGTATGCAGGTTCAGTTGAAGGTAGCTGACGGCTTAGTGTTGAGATGAGCAAGCAAAATTAGTAGACAGTTTCTGTTATTAAACAGGAATAATTTTTTTCTGTTTCAAAAAGATTAAAGATTAATCAGTGTGCAGTGTTAGGTTTTAATTATTAGTAATTCTTTACTGTAGTGTAAATGTGTAAGAGGACAGAAGATTGTAGGTTGTAATATCGAGAAATTAAAACCGAGTCCTGATGATGACATTGAAGGAGCGCTAAAATGTTACATTTTGAGATGGAGAAATTAGCGCATTTCAAGGTGTACAACAACAAGGAATTACACATACACCTGGCAAAAGACAGCTGGCTCCTTTTGATGGTGAGTAGGATTTGTTTTCATCTGGGAGAAGGGAAGAATCTGAAAATACTTCAGCTGAAACTAGAAGTGTTCTTGTAAAAACGCGTAATAAAATTGATCATATTTTAATGATTTCCTTTTAAAAGCCTTTCTGTCCTGGTGCCAGGACAGATACACATTAACGGCAGTGAGCAGTGACACCACGGCTTGGTTTGTTGTAGGGAGAGTGCTGCCTTGCGTACTTAGGTGTGCTTGCCTCGGGCTACCTCTCGGTTTCTGTCCCTGCTGCAGTGCTTTGCAATAGTGCTCTTGGTTGCTGGTTAGTTAACCTGTAGCCTGACTGAATCTGATCTCCCCTAGTCCTTGCAGTGTCTTTGTCAGTGTGGGTTTTTTGTTTGGGGTTGTTTGTTTGTTTGTTTGTTTTTCATTCAATGCAGTGGGTTAAGCATTAAGCTTTGCACAGTCTTGGAACCAAGGGTAGGAATCACTCTTTAAAGTGATATCATTTAGTTGTGTGGTGTCTGGTTTGTGTTTCACTGGGATGTGGGGGGAGGGTTGTATGTTTTCTGGCACTTTTCCATGGCTGGGCTATGTGTTTAATAAGTTTCCAATGCTATTTTTACTATATTTTCAACTGGTAGGTATGCTGAGTTGGCACTTTGCTTGATTAAGAGAAGGCTTTAAAAATGTTCTTTTACCATGCTTTGACTTTTCTAATAAAGGGATCCTAGAGATGTAGCTGTTCTTTGTGCATTTTCAATACTTCCTTCTTTCAGGACCTTTACTTTAAATGAATACAGAATTGCTGTTAAAAAATACTTCCATTTACGTAATCTTCTCAAATTGAAATATTTGTACCTTTTTCATTGGCAGGCATTTCACTCTGTTGGTTTTGCAGGTTGATGTGAGGAAGCAGGAGGGGTTTATGTTCTGTTGTGTTTTATTTGGGGTTTTTTTGGTCATCTTGTTTTCACCTTGGTTTTCTGACAATTCATAGCTAAAGGAACCCAAAGATGTACATGATTTATTAAGGCTTTATAACTGCTCTGAAAGCTTAGGTGGCATGATATGTATTCCTGACTAGAGGAATACATTTATTTGTAACATATTAATATGGTTGGAGGAGCAAGCACACATACGAATTTTCTGGTATCTTGCATAGCTATAAGCCTTCCATACAGATGAAAAAGAAGTAGTACTGTGGAGATACAGTCTGTTTCACTAGCTAGAAGAGAGATTTCCCTGTGATGGTGTTGTTGACAAAGAAGTTTTGTGTGTTATTGTTTGGGCAGTTGAATTAAGGCTCAAGTCATGCCTTCAGAATTAATAGCATAAGGGTTTTTTAATAGTTAAGAATGCAAGTCGTGGATCTGTACTGATCTGCCCTGGATATGAAGAAATGCAAGGTGCTTTTTCTCAGATATAGAAGATAAATCTGCTTGAGTGTCCTGTAGGTTATAAAACATTTGTAATAGGAATGTCCATCTGTCCATACAATGTGATAAATAATACATATATATATAGATACAAGAATTGAGTGTTTCAAGTTAAATCTTTGAAGAGGAAACAGAATGAACCGTGAGGAACTAAGAATCATTCAAGTCAAAGTGTATTGTTATACTTTTCAGAAAATATTTCAAATGAATGGGTATTTTTATTGCATAGGACCAGTGCTGTTTCTCCTCCTCCTGCTGTGCATTTTCTTGCTTAATTACAGTCTCCTGGGCTTTTAGATAAAGAAAGAGAGATGGTCATTGGAAGGTGACAGGGTCCATACTTCCTGCAGCTGAGAATTTAACACAGTGCTTTGGACTGTTAGATAACTTCCTGTGTGCTCATGTTTCTTGTTCTTTGTTTGCTTTAGCTCAAGCCTGGGAGAACATGATGAGTGCCTCAAGCCAGAGTCCTAACCCTAACAATCCCGCTGAATACTGTTCTACTATCCCTCCTTTGCAGCAGGCTCAGGCCTCGGGTGCCCTGAGCTCTCCGCCTCCCACTGTCATGGTACCTGTGGGAGTTTTAAAGCATCCTGGAGCAGAAGGTAAGAGTTCTTCTTTTTTCTTTCAATTTACCTGTAGTAAGAATTTGGAAACAATATCTGCGCTTCATCCATTCCAAATACTTTAGCTAATGCCAGTTGTGACATTCCTGCCCTCAGTAGGGACGTCAGATTTTTAAGGACAAGTAAACTATTCTCAGCGGATGTGTTTATGCGTGATGCTGCCGTAGGGAATGCACTGGGTGATGTCTTAAGTCTCTTCCAGTCCGCATTTCTATATTCATTAATTTTTTCCGTTTTGCTTTTCTGTACTCAAATTTTCCAGTCAATGTTGCTGTGAGATCTTAAATCCATTTTTATTTTGTTCTCTCTAGTGGCTCAACCTAGAGAACAAAGGCGTGTTTGGTTTGCTGATGGGATATTACCCAATGGGGAAGTTGCCGATGCAGCAAAACTGCCAGTGGCTGGGACAGCTTCCACAGGAACCTTAGCAGTGTCGCATGATCCATCAAAGCCCGTGAACAACAACACTTTATCAGCAGAGGTAAGGAAGCGTTACACTATTCACTGTTCAAAATACCTTGTTTACTTTGATTGTGAATAGCATATTAGCTTCTATGGTGATTTCAGTAAGACTGATCTAGGAAATCTGTTGAGGCTTGTTGTAGTGTGTTGTGTAGCAAGTGTCCTCACTTATTTTAATGTTTGCAGAGTGCTGAAACAACCATATATTTTGAACTGAAATGAGCTATTATGGGGCAGAGCACTAAGCAGTGTTTGAAGTCTGTGTGCTAGGCAGCTTCTGAATGTTTGACTATACAGCCTGTGTATGAACGGTATTTGTGTAAGGCATGTTTTAAAAAAGCTGAGTCATGGCCAGTAAGGAGTTTGAAACAATAAGATTGTCATAGCATGAAGCAGGAAAATACTTTGTTTGACGCTTCTCATAAAATGATATATGCAGGAAAGTACAGATAAAATCTGATGGTGTTAAATCCACCATACCCTGTGTGAGTGAAATGGAGACTTTGCAGAAAGTTCAGATGGACGTAGGTACATCTAGATTTTGTGCAGAAATAGGGGGGGTTGGTGCTAGAGAAGCGAGACTCTGTCTAAGCAGGCTTTTTAGTAACAGTTCACATACAGGAGTCATCACATGATCAGCTGTTGTTAAAGAGCCAAATTACTTGGTGGTTCTGGTTCTCCAGCAGACACAGACTCCTTCACCTACGTGTAGTAACTTAGTCAGCCAGCTCTTACATTTTTATCATTACCACTTTTGTAATGTCCTTTTTTCTTGTTTGCTTCTTGTAGACTGATAATGCTTCTGTATTCTCGGGAAATATAACTCAGGTTGGCAGTCCTGTTGGCAGTGCAATGAACCTAATACCTGAAGATGGTCTTCCTCCAATTCTCATCTCCACTGGAGTAAAAGGAGGTGAGGGTATAATTTGGCAGCTAGCTTTTATGCTTACCAGTTGCAATTAACCTGATAGTTACTCTGTTTATTTTAAAAATAAGATGCTGGCAATATGCTGAATATTTGAAGGAATTCACAGTAAGCACTCATGGCTAAATGTTGTGACACTCACTTGCACCATTGATCCTTATTAGTGTCCAGGAAGAACTGCATCTTGCAATGAAATTACTGTAAGAAGTAAAACACAAAGCAGAAAGAAAATTAACTTCAGTCCAGAAATATGTGCTAATTTCTTCACTGATGGCACTGTGGAGAATGTTTCACACAGAGTTATATTTTAATTAGCCTTATGAATATTCATGCTTCCCTTCTCTGAAAGTCTCTCGGAACATCCACTCTGTCTGAGGCATCCCCAAGCGCTGCATTCAACAGCACTGTTGCACATCCTGGCCCACAGCGAAGCTTTTAGTAATTGTGATGTCCCCTCCCAGAGTATCCAAATGGAGGAGGATTCAGAAAATTAAAAACTAAATCAAATGAAATTAAAAATTAAATTTTTAAAAGGTTAAAATTTGTTTATCTGACAATTGCTTTTCACAGTCTGATTCATGACATCCTTTAATATATTCCTGGGATTAACTTACTTTTTCATCTTTGACTTTTTTATTCCTGTTAAATATTTTGCTGATACAGTGCATTTCTAATGTTGAGCTGGAAGTAAGCTTTTATTGCAGGATAGTGTCAAAACCAAAATGTGAGCAGCATTTAATTTCAAAACAAATCTGTTCCATCCTGTGTTAGCTGTTCATGTGGGTGCCTGATTATTCAGTCTCCTCCACAAAAGAGGAATGAAACTACAGTATACTTTTCAACTCTAATATAGATAACTTCACATACATTGTATTTTGTATGCTAAGTTGATTTTGTTTCGTATGCTGTCACATCCTGGATTTTCTTTGCAGCATTTTACTTCTGATATTCTATTTCTATTTAAAAAGATTCCAAAACATTTTTCAGATTAGAAACCAAAGTTACCTTTCATTCTAGATAATTTTAGCTGGAAACGTAATATATTTATTTCAAAATCTGTTTTCATCAGTGTAACTAGTTTTTGTTAAAGCTTAAATGCAGAGTAGATTGTAATTGCATGGATGAAAAATCTTCATTTGCTAGTCATCTGGGTCTAATCATAGAGGGACACTACAGACATCTTTGAAGTTGCATGTTGGGATCCTTTTTACACTGGATTTAGACCTTCTATGATTTATAAAAAATATTGTTTTATATAGCGTTCCCTCCTTTGTTATCTTCCTAGTAGCTAATGCACAGAAAAGTGTAAGTGATGTGGCATAGGGATAGACCACGTGTTGGTGTCTGTAGTCCAGGACTGGTGTACTTGCGCTGTACTGTGATATAAATAACAGTTGTTAACTTCTTTGTCACTTGGGATTTCAGTTGACACCATGACACATTTCTCAATTTGATTTCCATTTTCTCCTCCAGTTGATACCAAAAAAAAAGTTGATTTATAAAACAAGCTGTACTTTTCTAAAGGATATACAGGGGTTATGCACATAAATGCTGTTGAAGTTTGAAAATAGCAGCCTAGGAAACAATCAATCAAACCAGCAATAAGGTGTGGTTTTTTTTTTTAAAGATAAAAAAAGCAGAAAGCATCAGAATCAGGATTATTTGATTATAATGCAGAGTACTGAACCAGTAAGCTAAGGACTTCACTGTGTGTTTACTTGTTTCTTTCATAGACTATGCTGTAGAAGAGAGACCTTCTCAGATCTCTGTCATGCAGCAGCTGGAGGATGGTGGCCCTGACCCTCTTGTGTTTGTTTTAAATGCTAATTTGCTGTCCATGGTAAAAATAGTAAACTGTAAGTTTTTATTATTAAATAAGACTTGGGGTATGAGAGAGGAAATGTTATATATGTTATTAGTAGGAACAGCAGCAGTTTTATTTGGTAGGATAGTCGCTTAAAGTGCGCATGGGTTGAAAACTTTGTACTTAGCCATATGAAGTTAAATTACAGAAGGCTCTTTTCCAGTTGATTAGACATCAATACAGACAAATTTTGTGTAGAAAACATAAACTGGATTGATAAAGCCTCCAGTCTCAGGTTTGGAAATCAGTGTTTCCTGTCCAGCTTGGTAGGGCAAGGTATTCTGTCACTCATTCTTCCTTTGGTTGCTTCACTCATTTCCCTGTCATGCCATTCTGGACAAAGCAGATAGCATCCTGTAGTAATACACAGGTTCTCGTCCACTGTGCACTTGTATCCTTCTGTAGTGTGCAGGTGTGAACGTGTGTGTGTGCATGTGTGAAGGGAGGGAGGAATGGATGGGGAGGCATATAGCTGGCTTCTCATGCTAGTACCTCAGATGATCTCTACTGGATAAGAAAACGTTACCTGAGAAATTAAAAAGGACAGTTTTGCAGTAAAAAGTCTTAGACGAAAGATTCTATTTTAATAACTTAGTATTCTCAACAAATGAATTGTGAAGCTTAGAGCATGTGTCATCACTAGCATTCATGTGAAGCACAACCACACAGTGACGTCTCATGAAAACTCCTGACATCCAGCTATCCATCTTTACAGAGAGTTATCACTGTCTGGAACTGGTTTAGCTGTCAGGGTCGTGATACCCACAGCCGACAGCCTGACCTTTCCCCAGGTTCCTTCATTTGCATTTAAATCCTGTCCTTTAGTTTGGATACAGAAACTGCTAGAAGTCTGCTCTGTAGTGTTAATCCCAAGATCTGACTGGGAGCTGTAATGGTCTGGCTCTTCCTTAGCTGTAAACTGGGAATTACTGAGCTGCTTTCATTTTGGATGTGCTTGCTTGCAAGGTAACGGATTTGGAACCTAATTTGTCTGTGTGACAGATACCGCAACCAAACATGCTGTGAAAGTGATTCTTGAAAGAGCTATCTTCCTGTAGTGAAATTTAGGCATATTTTTTGAAATTTTGATCTTCCGTTCTGATACATGTTTTCGTCCCTGCAGATGTGAACAGGAAGTGCTGGTGTTTCACTACAAAAGGCATGCATGCGGTGGGGCAGTCAGAGATAGTCGTTCTCTTGCAGTGTTTACCTGATGAGAAATGTTTGCCTAAGGATATTTTTAACCATTTTGTGCAACTTTACCGGGATGCCTTAGCAGGTAGGAATGCTCCCTGTTAAAAATGGTTTGGATAAATGATCGTGCTGGGTCAGATATTCACATTTTCATCATTTAGCAAATAGCTATTTTTATATCAAAGAATATAAAAAGAGAATAAGGATTAAAGCTGATCGGCGGCTGAGTTGTTATTGGGTATTAGTATCCAGTGTTATATTCATCTCGCCAAATAAAAGTATTGATGAGGTGCTGGTAACCTGGGGAGCTGCTCCAGAGGTCTTCCAGCCTCCCGCTGAGTGCCAGCAAAACAAAGAAGTTTGGGCTGTAAAGGCCATGCGTAAGGCTATTACAGCAGTGGAGCAGGAGGACTCCGCCTGTGACAACTTTGTGTTCAGCAGCCATTGCTGAGTGTCTGCTCTGGCTGCTTCTGGGTGCTCGGATGAGAATTTGAACACAGCTAACAGATCCAAAATTAGTCCTGCACTTCATTTAGCAAGAAGTGTAGTAGGTTACTCAGCAGGACTCGTGGGTACACTAATGACATTGCTTCTAATAATATTTTTTTTTCAGCTTGAAGTCAGGGTAGCTTTTTTTAAAGATACAAAAAGAAAATTTTGAGAATCCTTGTGGATAGTATGTTAAATATCGCCAAACCAGGTAGTTCAGCAATTTGATTCCCACAGTGTGTGTGACTATTGCTACATAGTGGAGATACTATTTATGTTATAAAGTAATGCAAGTATATATATGTATATGTGCCCCTGGAGTGAATTGTAGGGCATTGCAGAAATGATCGCTGAATTTTGAATTTTAGTGTCCCAATTGCAAGATCGTATTATGTAAACCTTTACACGTTTTACATTTGCCGAGTAAATGGGCTTCCACTTTTAGTTCTTGTTGGACCTTAGAATTCAAAAATTATTGCATAAGGAAAAATGGAAGTATTTGGTTCTGTTGATCAGAAAATAAAGCTAATTTTCCAGAGGTGAAATTGGATCACATTAAGGTTACATACTGAAAATACATTTACCAAGGATTCTGTCTATCATTTGCAATGCCTTTGCAGTGACTGAATCCAACACTTTAATAAAATAATGAAAAAGACCTTTGTTTTCTAAAATGTCTTAGTACAACAAAGGTCAGCTTGTCCAGAGAAGTTGCCAGGTTTGAAATGTACTATTATCAGATGTCATAATGGATCTTGTATACATGGGAAACGAGTACCTTTCCAAACCTCACTTCATTGTAATGCTTTATCTTCTAATTATGATGTTATTCAGAGGGAGATAGATATGAAAAATAGTGTGTGTGTATATATATATATTGCAGGTATAAATCCAGCTTGGTGTGTATATTGCAATGAAGTTCTGTATAATTATACCTACAGAAATACATAATTTATAACTCCTACATAATGTATTTGGAATTCTTTTTTTAGTGCTTTTGTGGTAGTAATTTGATATCCTACAGTTGCACTGGTGCAAAGAGTGCTTAATTCTGTACAGTTCTTAATCAGAAACTAAATTTCACTGTTTAAGAATTCCACTCTGTAATGTTCTTTTGGTAGGATTTGCTCTGTGTTGTTTCAGATGTGTAATAGAAATAGACAGACACCTCGAGTTGCTATATAATACCAAACCACACTGAAGCTTTTGTGGAACAGAACACCCTGATAAATTCCCACAGCGTTTTGCAATGTACTCTCTCCATATCCATCCTTTTTTCTTTCCAAGTCATGCGTGTTTGAGAGGGAGAAATATACATTAGCATATTTGCAGCTCTGGCTGTTTTAAATGTTATTCAGCCAGAGAGACAGGATATGATGCTGTAGGGGTTTCAGTTTTGGGGGTTGTAATCCCTTGGAAGTCGTTCGCAGCTTGCTGTTCTAGATGAAGCCATGCTTGTGAAGTTGTTAATTTCAGAGGTACTGCACCTCTCCTGGCGATTAGATGATAGACATTTAGAGTAAACGAGAATTCCCATTAGAAGTCAGAGAGACACTATGTAAAACCCTGCCTCATGGTTTCATTTTTCATTATATAATATCTTGATTTAAATTTATTTTGCCATCAGGAAACCGAAATAAATTCTGTGGATGTTTTGTATTCATCTCCTTTAGTAAATGTTTTTTTAAAAACAATCATAAAATAAAAAGACACATACAGTATTTTTTGTTGGAATGGAAACAAGAATTGTGTTTAGTGATGTTGATTTTGTTTTGGAATGATTTTGGGTTTCCTGGTTTTGTTTTCAGCTGAAAAAGACAGTGTTCCCCTTTTGTTTGTTTAATTAAAGCCCATATCTGCAGTGATTTTTTTTTTTCATGAGTCACACTTATGTACTAGCTCTTCTTGCTCAGGTTTGAATTCTGCATTGAAGCCTAGAAGCACAAACTTGGTGTACTCGTGCCTTTTCCCGTGTTTCTGCTTTCCTTGTTTCTTGAGGCCGAGTCCTGCCCTCTGTGCTCGGCATTGCTCTCAGCTGTTTGCAGAGTATGTTTTTAGCGTGCGCGAGTAGCGGCCGCAGCTTAAAGCTTTGCAGTTTGTCCTTCAGATTCATCCCCTGTCTCAGCATGGGTAAGACGTCAGCCTGATGCAGCACCGCCCTGGACCTTCATGAGCTTGCTTACGGGAAGTGCCCAACCTCAAGCTATAGTCTGGTATTAGGACTTTATAATTGTAGAACAACAGAGAGATTTTGAAGGAAAAATGACATTTTTTCCCTATAGGTTGTATGCATTGTATGCATGTGAGTTGTAATAAGCTGTAAAGTTGTTAATTAAGGCAAGTATTAATTGCTGTTGAGTTTCCATCACTTTATCTTTCCTCTGGCCCCTCTGTCATCAAGCTCCCTGCTGTGTTGCTTTTCTTGTTTTGAAATTGAAAGCTAATGATTTCTGTTGTGGTTGTAGTAGTTGTACTGTTGTAGTAGTAATCCCATGATTATCCTTGTCTGTTGGCTATAAGCCTGGCAGGAGGTCTAGTGAATGGAAAAATGAGAACTGCTGTCCGTCTGAATGGGCACTTTGAAGCAGTTGGATGTGTTAATATAGAGCTGCCAGATATGCCCTACTGCATCAACTCTTTCGTGGAATACAAGAAATACTACTGTTACTTTTGTAGTGAAAATGCAAATCTGGCAACTGCTTGGAATGGCTTCGTGATCACCCTGGTTTGGGGGATGTCTGTAGTGAGGGTGGATCTGTCTCGGTCACAGTTTTGTGTATTTTTTACTCAGCCTGTTTTTAATTAAATAAGGTGGTAGCTAACAACGTGTAGATCTATAAAGAAGCCCGTGTAGATGTTTGGAGTAGAGAACAGGTTAGCTGAGTGAATAATACACCCGTGCAAGTGTAATGTGGAAAGGTGGATACAAAGTCAAACAGCGTACAAGGTGTGAGCGTGACTGTTTGGAAGACTGCTGCAGGCTGGTCTAAGGAAGTTTTGGGTGCTGGTAACTGCTACTCGCAGTGATAGTAAGTGAATCATTACGTCCCTTGCTGATAGAAGTAAGTTCTTTCCAATTTACTTGCTGATGTGTTTCAATAAAAAGATGCTGAGTGTGGCCGTAACTTTAAATGTTGAATTTCATATAGTTTTTTTCAATGTTGGTATCTGCTGCAAATGTGTCGTGCCATCAAGTTACGTTCACAGTCTTGTCTCTTCTGTTTCTTTGTGGCTCTTGGTGTGGTAGTGGCTGGGTTTGTACTGGTTTTGCGAAGAGCATGTGCTCATTTGCTCTTGAAGCAAATCCATCTGGGAAAATTGTTCCTAGGTGAATATTGCTTTGTATCACTTGCTGCAGAACTAGGATGCTTGGCTTTGCAGGATGTGAAAACGCAAGCGAAAAACCCAAGCATGTGCAACATGGTGTTTGATACTTGGCAGTTCTTGGTTGTTCCTGATGACGGTGGAATGGGGCCGGGCAGATGCAGCTAGCTTCCCCAGGCCACATAGGTATGCCTTCCCTGAGCCTGCATGGTAATACCTGCTTTTTGACCTGGGATTAACCAAAAGATAGGAAGCACAGATTAGGAATTTAACCTCACTGTTTCAAAAGCACCTAAGTGGTTTCACCACATATTGAGAGCAATAAACAAATGCAGGAATCTTTTCTTTACCTTTGCTGGTATAAACTATTTTGAGTCCAGAAGGGATTGTTACTTATATGCAAAGTAACATTGTTGATCGGAGGAAGATACCTAAAGTGAAGAATTCAAAACGGCATGGATCATGACTGAAGAGAAAGTCACATTAGTGGATGAAAAGCGTGTTTTTTATAAAGGACTTTATAGAGTTTCTTAGGATTTAAAGTCAAGGGTAACCCAGCATAACTGAGAAGAGAGTAAGTACTGACCTCCTGCAGAGCTGCTTTAGATGCATCATGCACACTTACGGGACTTCCTAAATAACGTCAATTGTCTCATGTCAGGTGCTGGAATTTAATATAAGGAAAGGCACCTTTCTGTTCACTCTGAGATTACGTCTTTAGAAAGGAAGTTGTGGTATTTTGTAAATTAAAGTATATGCTTTTGAGAAGGGTAGCTTTTATTGAACGTTTTTCTGACAGCTACACTTTCTCTACAAGCTTCTGAAACACAGTTCTATGCTTAACATGTGTAATGGTGCAGTGGGTTCAGTTTGACCATGTCAGACTGTTAATAGCAACTTATCAGTGGGGCCTTGACTTGGAACCACCTTCGAAGATGTGACAGGAAAGGCTGACAACTCCTGGTCAGTGCAGAAATGCTTTTTGACTTGGGTTTGCTGGTTGAAAAGGGCACTAGAGAGGTGTGTAGGAAAACGCTGGATTCTTCCCATGCTTTCCACATAGCGTGCTCTAATAAATGATGAACAGCACAACTACCTAATCCCAGTAGTTTGTCTTCTTAATAGCGGTAACCTGTTGGAGCTTGCACTGTGTGAGCTGCTTGTGTCAAAAGGAGTAATTTACAACACTGAGGCTTATGGTAGCAAAGTGCTGATCAGCTGAGTTGCAGATTCCACTCTGAGAGGTTTTTTCATGTTTCTGTTGGCTGAAAAAATTCGTGTTAAGGCACCCCAAGCGTGTGAGCCTTGAAGCTCCCTCTCCAGAAATGGAAAAAATAAGTAGTCGTCCCCTTCTGCTGCAGCACTTGGCATCAGTCACAAGTGGAAATGTCTGATTGCTTTGTCATCCCAGTGGGCAGTACCGCACGTCTCAGAACTGTTTGGTATTGTACAGCTTTACTTTGCCTAGCCTTTTTCACATCAAAAATACTTCAGAAAAAGGTGCAGAATTGAATTCAGTTTAGCTGTTCGTACACTTCATACATTTTAAGGTTAGAAGGGATTATTATGGTTGTGTTGTTGGAACTGAGAACCTCACAAGTAACTATCAGGCCTGTAGCTTCTATTTGGGTAAGAACAGATGGGAAGAGGAAAAGGAAGTATAAATGAAGAAGAGGAGGTTAGTGAGGGTACGTGGGAACTGCAAAAGCAAATCATTGGAGCTAAGTTAGAAAAGTGCCAGCAGCTATTTTAGGTAAGTGAATATCTTTTTCATGAACTCCAATTGATATACTGGTTTGCGCTCACTAGCAAGATGCCCAAGTTGGTGCGTTAGCAGAGTGTTCACTGAGCAGGCAGCAGTGTCACAGCACAGGCGGACAGAGAGATGCATTGGCACAGGGGCAGGTGTCCTGGTTTCGGCTGGGATAGAGTTAATTTTCCCCCCAGTAGCTGCTGTGTTTTGGATTTAGTAGGAGGAGAATGTTGATAACACTGGTGTTTTCAGTTGTTGCTATGAAATCAAGGACTTTTTTTCCAGTTTCCCATATTCAGCTAATGAGCGGGTGTGCAGGTGCTGGAAGGGAGCATAGCCGGGCAGATAGCCGAGATGGCCCACGGAAATATTCCATACCATAGGTGTCATGCTCAGTTTATGAATGGGGGTTGGCTGGGGGGCAGGAATCTTTCTTCTTTCCTCTTTCAGTGAGTTCAAAGCCTCTCTTGTCCAGGAGTTTGAACTTTTTTGGGAATTTTGTGAAATTTGCGATTTCCGAGGTTCTGCGACCGCTGCTTGGGGACTGGCTGCAAATCAGTTCTTGGGTGGTGAGAAAAATTGCATTATGTATAGTTAGTTTTGCATATTTATTATTATCATTATAATTATCATTAGTAGTATTAGCATTAACTTTGTTGCCTTATTAAGCTGTCCTTATCTCAACCCACGAGCTTTACTTTTTTGTCCATTTCTCCTCCATATGCTGCGGGCAGAAGAGGCGGGGTGAGCAAGCCACTCTCTAATGCTGAGTTGCCAGCTGCTGAGTTAAACTATGACAGCAGGATCAATGATTTTGAGCAGCTGACAGCATTTGATGTGGCTCTATTAATCAAGTTAGTCCTTCAGTTTGACCAGTAGCTAGTTTTCATCAACTATGCTCAGCTGAACATTACAGAAATTGTAGCCACTATAAGAGTTCTGGAATTCGATCTAGCTTGATGGTGTCAACTCTGGCTTGTATGTATCTGCAAAATTACAAATCGGCTTTGCAGGATAGTTGCAAGCTACGAATGAGCTGCACACTGCCACGGGGTGCCTGGGGTGCCGGAGCCTGTCACCTTCTAACAGAGAACTTGAGAACTTAGAGCACCTTGTGGTACAGAAAAAAACCAATTCTACTAAGGTACCCACAGATTTGAACAGCAAGGAAATCCCTGAATGTGTTAGTTGGAATATAAAAAGAGCCTTTTGTTTACAGACTTGACAGTAGTTGTATGTAAAGGAGGAGCTCCCAAGGTCATGTGAAGAAAGCAATACTCAGTGATTATGCCAGGGTTTGTGTGGAGGGATGTGGAGCTGCATGGCCACATCTCCGGAGTGAGGCAGGAGTAGCTGTATTATTCTCACGCCGGCGCTGGTTTCGTGGAGAGCTGCTGTGACTTGGGACTTTCGTAGGAGTTCAGTGCAAAAGAGAGACTTGAAAGGACTCATTGGTTAACCTGTCCTTTGCTGGCCAGAACTGTACCTACTGTATTTATTTTTCTTGCATTTGTAAATGCTTGTGTATAAGTTTTAGGCTGTTTTGCAGTATAAGAATAGAGAAGGCTTAACCTGAAGATCATTACTTGTATTGCTGAGGGTGTCAAAGATGCACTTGTGTGACTCATGGTTTTACTTACTTAAAACCTAGTGTTTGTGTGTCTGTGTGTGTCTCTTGTGTGTAAAAGGAAGAAGCCCTCCAGTGACTGTCCAGTTGAGGTGCATGCTGGAGACGTGTACACCACTGCCTTGAGTTCAAATACAAACACTCCGTTATGAGGCGGTGGAGAAAGAGCAGAAACTCCTACTTAGCAGTCTCTCTGTCTGCAGGTGGGAAAGCCTGGGATTACTGCAGAAGCCCAGGAGGTCTGCATGAGTATCTCAAACCCATGTGATTCCTCATGAGTGGCGTGATCAACCGCAGTGCACTCTCTGAAATTACTGGTGTTTTGATTTGAGAGCAAATTAGCACTATTAATATTCACATTTTCCTACAGAGAATTGTGATCAGCTGTTCTGTACATTATTTGCGTGCTGTTATTGTCACTTGATAAAAGGAATCACACCATGGTTCTTTGCTTCAATGTTAAATGCTGTGTTGGATGCTATAATAATCTAATCAACATTCAAATTCATTCAGCCATTCCAGTGTAAACATTTTTGGAAATTAAGAGCATCAAAGAGTAAAAATGTGAGTAAAAATTAGTGATGTTTCTCCCCTGTGTCTCCCCCAGTTGCGTTTTACATTAAGTATACTAATTAAATAAACACTCTTTTGTGTAATTCTTAAAATGACCCAGATCTTCAGTATGTGTCTGAGCAGGCACCCCAGTGGGTTGCCTAAATGGAAGGACGTCCGGTGGGCATTAATCGTTTGACCAGGTGCACATCTCTCCTTCAATCACAGCTGCATCTAAAAGTTTAGTTCAGTCAACAGCAGCGTCTGCAGTGGAAAGCCCTTGAATATCTAGAAGACACTGAAAACAGGCTTTCTGTGGATGCGTTTGTAGTGCCTGGGGGAGGTCGCAGGTACCAGTTCCTTAGCAGCAATACTGGCCTGAGCTATCCGTCCTCTTCTCTGGCTGTCCCCGGGATGCACCATCCCCTCCGTTACACTGCCGCTACTGCCTGAAACAGGCAGATCTCCATGAAACAAACAGGCAGATCACGGAAATGCGTGAGGCTTGTCTGCCTCCGGGAGAGGTGGTAGCTCTGTGGTTGTACGTGGTGTCCAGGTAACACTTGCAGACATGGCTTAGTCGAGTGCAGAAATGAAAGTATGTGTGCGTGTTCCTACAAAACTGACTTCTACCAGTGGTTACCAAAGGTGGATCTGCTGGAGACACCATGGCTTCGGTGGCTCTAGTCTACAGCAGTTATTCCATAATTGATTATGCACTTCTGCACAGGAGGTAACCTGAGCCCCTGTGTGCAGCAAATCATTGTCTCTTGTGTGATTAATAGACACTAGTGCTTCAGGAGGCAAAGTGAGTTTAATATGGATTTTTTTTTCTCCCATCTTTAAATTCTTTATACAGTTCTTAACCTAGTGAAGTAATGAGCATTTTTGTTCATAGGTAACGTTGTTGGCAACCTGGGACACTCCTTTTTCAGCCAGAGCTTCCTTGGAAGCAAAGAACATGGAGGGTTCTTGTACGTTGCAGCTACGTATCAGTCCCTGCAAGACCTGGTGCTCCCAACCCCACCGTACTTGTTTGGCATCCTCATTCAGAAATGGGAGACTCCCTGGGCTAAAGTGTTCCCCATTCGGCTGATGTTGAGACTTGGAGCTGAATACAGACGTAAGTAACATGCATTCTTTTAGCTGCAGTTATTTCTGCAGGAGAATATATCCCAGTTTAGAGCACATTCACCCAGCCCTAAATTGTTACCTATCAAAGCCACACAAGCTTAAACAGGCAAGTAAAAATTGTTTCATACCCACGTTGCACCCAGCTAGCAGCACAGCAGCACAGACATTGTGGTGTGACCTACAGCCTTTTTTCAGCCGTACTGGTTGACCAGGGAGGCTTTTTGTGGAGGCAAATCTAGTTCTGAGCAGCTGTTTGTAGTTCACTTAGTGACCGGAAATAGATGTGCACAACAAGTCTGGTTTAGCTGGTGTAGTAAGGACAAGGGATAGCCTTTGAGGTGTTAAGCTCTTTCCATGCTGAAATGAAAGGGCATTTGCGTTTAGGTTTTTAAAACCACGCTGATTTTCCAGAGACTAAGAATATGTGTGCAGGGACAACTGACGTGGCAGTTTGTTGCACAAATTCTGTTGCAACTAGTAATAAGTAAGCTGAAGAGTGTTTCAGCTGTGCAAACCTTAGCAGTTAGCATGAAATTAGCATAAAGTTAGGATAAAATCTTTTTCAAAAGACACTTGCCATCACTGGAACAAAGAGATTGTAGGAAGTCTGTCCACCATGATGGGCCAAAAATTTTCTGTCTTGCTCGTCTGCTGTTCTAATTGGCAAACTGGTAAATCTGAATTACTATGAAAATGGTCTGTTAAGTTTTTTACAAAAATTTTTCAAAACTTTGTAACAAAATAAGTTTTAGAATATGCTTTATAGGGATTTGTAAATTTAACTTTTGATGCTCAGGGAACATTGGGAATTTTTCATAAAATGCCTATGTTACTGGAGAAGAAAAAGAAAATCTTCAAAATTTGCTTTCTGAGGATGAGGACGGCAGGTTAAATTTGTCCAAAGAACCATTAGTGTTAAAGGCATGTAAGTTTTTGTATGTATCCGTGAGGTTTTTAGGCAGTGTATTTATTCCTGTAAACGTTCAGAAAAACAAACAAAGATGCTCATATTTTGGATGTGACATCTGTTTTTGAGCACAGAAACAAATGTTTTGATATTCACAGACAGAAGTACCTGCTCTGAGTACGTTGGGAAGCTGGGGTTTGAATCACTTCCATAGCTGTGGTTTGGATTTAGGCGTATTGTATTCGCTGGTGCTGTGACAGCTGTGACTGCAGATCGCTTCCTCAGTCCCCTCTTGGAAAGGGCTGCGTTTGTGGCCCAGGTTTCCTTGGATACATCCTCTTTTCTGGTGGAATTGTCAGATTTTGGCCATTTGTCCAGTGCTGCTGAACGCACAGCAGATCAGGTGCAGGAGTCACTCTGGGTTGCTAGATGTCCAGAAAACATCTGCTGAGCACCTGCAGACCAGCTGTACAGCTCAAGCGCAGGGAAGTCAGTGCATCTGGGGTGTAGCTGAGCTGCTGGATGCGGTCGGGCTGGCAGCCACAGGACATTCAGCTGCTCCTGGTGCCTCAGGACACTGTGCAGGAGTCTGTCAGCTGTATGGTGTGTGTGTAGGAGTTCTGATGCTTTCTGGATCATCAGTGTGCAGAAGCTGGAGCTGATTTCTATTGGGAAATCCTGATGACTGTGCTGGGAACTGTGAAGATGTGTGGCATTTTGGGAAGTCAGGCTGAGTGTTTGCCTGAGGATAGTTTAGGAACCTTCCTTCAAACATGCGTTTAGAAGACCTGACATTACATATTACTGCATGAGTCATGTTTCAAGCGCTGTTACGGCTTCTGATGCAACATAATGTAATGTGGCCAGATCCATACACTACCCTTTGAATTGCGTCATAGATATTTTACAAGTATGCCGAAGTCAGCCAAGGAATGCAGGTATTTTGCATTGCTGACATACCATAAATGTAATTTTAATGGTTTTTGACATACTCCTGTAGAGAATTTGCCACGTTCTTGTGAACTTTTGAAAACTGAAAATGAAGTAATCTCAGGATTACCACTTGAATGTCACATGTCAGCCACAGAAGCTAACGGCTTATGATGCTGTAGTGGAGAGCAGCAGGATGGTGATAAAAAAGGAGGAGACCATTTCCAAGAAATAGCCTGAGAAAAGCATTTAGAAAGGTCATCTTTGCAATCAGCATCCAGATCGCTAGGTTTCAGTCTTGCAGTGTGGCACTTGTAAGCATTCCACATAATTCTTCATATTGTTTCTAGCACGGTGGGAAAGGAGCCATGACACATGTAAGGTGCATCATAATCTTAAAGCCTGCTTCGCTTTTGCTTTTTAAACTCTGGTCATCTTTTCAGTCTCTTCTTTTGCTGCTTACCATATTCAGCTGAAGAGATTGTGTTGGAGTCTGTTTTTGCAGAATCTCAGTAGGTACATTTCAATCTGACCTTTTCTGTTTTATTTTATCCTAGTTTATCCGTGCCCACTTTTTAGTGTCAGATTCCGTAAGCCTTTGTTTGGAGAGACTGGACACACGATTATGAACCTGCTTGCAGTAAGTGCTGACACTGAGTGTGCACGTCGCATCGGTGCGAATGGGTCAGGGTGGGGACAGCTGTGCTCCCGTTGCACATAGTAGCTGGCAGGCTGAGAAGATGGCAAGAGGGAATAGCGATGTTTGGGTGAATTTACCTGCTGTTACTGATACTGGATGTTGGCTTTCAACAACAGAGCGAATTGTAAAAAGGTACCCAAATCAACATCCAAAACTTGGCCACCTGAGAATGTTTGGGTCTTAAAACAAGTGCATTGGTTGCTCGGATTCCTTCCCCAGAAGTAGTGGGTCATCACAGTGCGCAGGCACAGCTCTCTGTTTATACAGGGCTTCAGCTGAAGCGGAGTTGTTAGCTCTTCCTACTTTGCTAGTATTTTCAATATAGAAAATTCTCTTCGATGCGTGACTTAATCTCACTGCTAGAAAAACTAGTAACTCTATCCAGTAGTGTAACAGGACACAGAGAACAAATTTTCTTCTGTACAGTGATGACGTTCAAGGCTGGAGAATATTAATTCTGATGTGAGAAAATCAGTGAAATGCCTGACAGTCATGATGATGTTTTTTCATTTGTGTACTTCAGTTATGCAGGTTACAAGCTGTAATGTCTGTCTCCCTCCCTGCCTTTCAGTCACTGATTACAATTATTTTAATGGGCTAACTAGTAGTCATTAGGATAGTTATGAAACCTACAGTGTTAATGATGATCATCATGCCTAACTTTTAAAAACTTGTTTTAATTACCAGGACTTCAGAAATTACCAGTACACGCTGCCGGTGGTCCAGGGTTTAGTGGTTGATATGGAAGTCAGAAAAACCAGCATCAAAATTCCTAGCAACAGATACAATGAGGTAATAATACTTGTAAGAAATACATTTGTGTACAGTTTCTTTGTGGCTGGAGGACCTGGAACCTAAAAGAATTTCATTTTATTCAGTACCACTAGGGAAAACTGCCTCAAAAGTGCATGATAAATGCATGATGCACACATGTTTTGAAAGTGATTGAGGGTGGCTCCACAGAAAGAATGCAATTCAATTTATTATTAATTAAACTCTTAAACTCTTATGCTTCAGGTTTTTCAAATGTTTACATGTAAAGTGTAATTGTAAACAATAGAAAAGACTGGTTTGATTTGAACAGATAAGTTGACAAACTTTACGCTTGAGGTAAACTAGGAGGAAAACATGCACGAGCTTTTCTCATCTATGTTGTGTGTGCATATTCGAAGTATTTATTAGTATTTTCTGGGTTGCTGTTTATTTTATGTAAAATTTCTCTCAACATCTACATCATATACTTATTTCTGATGTGAGAAAATCAGTCCGCATCTTTGGGATGTACTGCTGTTTAGAAAGCTGGGTGAAAAAATAAAAAAAGGAAAAAGTGTTGTGTAAAGTTTGAAAAAGCTGAAACTGCCGAAGCAAGAAGATAAAGGGTCTGTTAAAGGGCATATTAATTGTTGATGCAGTTGTGAGAAAATGGGAAAGGTCAGTTAAGTTTACGTGCATTAAGTACGGATTGGCACACAAGATGCGGTTTGTGAGGTGTGAGCTGTGCCTGACACTTGCAAGGGTGTTAGCTTCAGTTCTGTGTCAGACGTGGCACTAAGCTGGGCTGTGAGGAAATCCCTGTGTTACCAGCTTGGCAAAATCTCTGCGGCGGGTTTGGTTCTTTTTCTAGTGTGAAGCAAGGATTCAGCTTTTTAAATAAAGTGTTATTTATTTAACATTATTGCGTGCAATCCAGTTGAAAGGCTGAATTACTGGAGATTTTTCATCGAAGTACAGTTTGAATGAAGATGAATTCAGCTACCAGGCCTTTTCTAGAAAGTAAAAAACTTGTTTTAAATCTCATGTACAGAGTAAATGTGGAGAATCCAGACTGTAATTAACAAATTAAATACTAATATAGAGGTTTATTATTAAATACATATTTTTATCTTCAAATCTATTTTAATTGTGTACAACTTCTAGTGATACCTGGTTGCCTGTTTAGTCCCTTAGCAAAGGTGACAGTCATTTTTTAATCAGTTCCCTTGTTACAAAGTACAGTCGCCGTGTCCAGTTGTCACTTGTTATGCTAACGGCAGCTACTGGGCTCCATGAAGATGGCTGCTGGTGAGCTAAGATCTTGTTTCTGGAGCATGACATGATAAATTAGATAATGAAATACACTGTTGTCTGATGCAAAATCTTAATTAAGGTTCCTCCCCAAACATTACACCTGTGCACATTTGCCAATGGTGCACGTCAGCTAATGTTCCTGACACTATAATTAGGGTTTTGTGTTAGACTGAGACAAACGTGCTGTGTGTAGCGTGCATGCTTATCAGCTGCAGGAAGCAGAGGACGGGAGTGTGAGTGCTGTTAAGAGATGGCAAATAATTCAGCATTTTCCTTCTCATCTGGGTTTTCATTGGGGGGTGTGCAATTTAATTTGCCTTTTTTTATTTTAAGCAAACACACAATTTTTGGTTTTGAAACAAATTCCAGAGATAGATGACTCCCTCAGGTTTCTTTTGTATCAAAAATCTCAGAGTCTAAGCCTCCAGGAAGAGGAGGAGAGGAGAAAAGGAAAGATGCCGTATAATTTACAAGAATATTTTGTCAAGACGTGTAGCTAGGTGTATGCGAGATGATAATCAGCAAAACTGAAGTGCATATACATCACAAACATTTCTGGAAGCTTTTTGGAGGTCTCCTTTGCAAAGAATTAAAATTATTTCTGGATACCTGTGATTCAGATCTTTTTTAGAAGTCTTCAAATTGGGAACATTGATCCCAGTTTCACCAGTTCATGCAGGTGAAGCTCAGAGACACTAAAGCTTTGGTGTCTGATCATGGCAGAACTGGTCTGAAATGCCGCTAGTCTAGCACCGAGCTGTGGAGGCAGCATTTGTGATTTATGCCATAAGCAACTGTAGTTGTGTAAACAAGCCAGGTATGTCATCCCAGTGTTTTTCTAATGTTTTTTTCCTGTGAATTTTTATTTTTTTAAAACAGCTTTTGCAACCTATAGCTCAGCTATCCCATATACCATTTATCTTAATTACATAAAAGGTGGCACTTTAAAGCATCTGGACAGTGTAAGACCTGAACCCTTTTTTCAAAATCAGTTTATGGTTCTGAGGGCCGCAATCTGACAGGAGAATACAAGCGCTGTTGAGAAGCTTGCTCTGTCTGATTAGACTGTTCCAAGAATCATCTATTTATGGTAGCGCTCGACGAACAGGGTAGAAATGGTAAACCTTTCTGTTTGCAGATGATGAAAGCCATGAACAAATCCAACGAGCATGTTCTAGCAGGGGGAGCGTGCTTCAATGAGAAGGCAGACTCGCATCTGGTGTGCGTTCAGAACGATGACGGGAATTACCAGACGCAGGCCATCAGCATCCATAATCAGCCGAGGAAGGGTGAGAACGCGGGTTCATGAGGAGGCCGTTCCCTCCCGGCGCTCTGCGTGACTTCTTTGCCGTTTGTGTTGCCGTTCCAGCATGTGCCTTTGTGAATCGGTCCGCACTGGGTTTGCCTGCATTTCTCTGCGTTTCCATTAGGCATTCAGAGAAAGTAATTCTGACTGCTGGCGTTACTGAATGGGCAGCTTTGAGTTAGACGTGTTGGAGACTACAGGTGAGGTTGTGGTTGCCTCTGCTTGACCTACACCATGTGAAAGGAGGAAGATGAGATTTAGTGTGAGAGAAAGGTCAATAGGAATAACCAACAACAGCAGCATTTTAATAATGCATCTTCAGGAAACTCCTCCTGTTCACCTCAGTTAGACCATCTAATTTCCAGGCTTTATTTTTGTTAGAGGAGGCTGAAAGGCTGCAGCAGCAGTGTGCTGAGAATTTAAATGTTGTGGGTTTGGGGGGAAATTTCTGGCAAAGACATTTATACTATCTCCAAATGAGCACAAGCGAGACAGAGGCCAACTTTTATGTTTGGCAAGTATCCCCAGTCACTCCAGTGAGTATACTGGCATGGGATGTCACTCAGGACTGATGGTCTTATCTGACTTCTGTTCATTTTACGTATGGGACAAGAAGAGGGATTTCCAGCAGGAATTTCATAATGTAGTCATTTAAGAGAACTTTACTTTAAATCACAATTTTTGTCAGCTGTATGGGAACATTTAGAAGTTAATTCTGTACTTATTACCCTGAGTTAGTCCTGAAACTTAGCGGTGTGTGTGGGGAGAGGGAGAGTGATGAAAGATGAGCATTTATTAAGGCTGACAAAAAACTGTTGTCCAGTTTAGAAAATAACTGGGTGATTTGCCCTTCCATGTCCAAGCCGGTGATGTGCGTTAAAGTCACCATAATTCTAAGCGGCATTTGTCCTGATTTAGATTAATCACCTCTCCGAATGATAGAGCGGTGACACCAGATTCTTGGGTGAGGCACTGCGTCGACAGAAGCCTCGCTAAATCACGCCTGTTGTTGTTGTTGCAGTGACTGGTGCCAGCTTCTTTGTGTTCAGTGGAGCTTTAAAATCCTCTTCAGGCTACCTTGCCAAATCCAGTATAGTAGAAGGTAAGAACTCAACTGCTTGCTTAAAACACACTGCTTCCCTCTTAACATGGCTCAGCTCTGCAGTTATCAGGGCTCTGCGGTTATGCCTTGGGCATTTGAATTGTGCTGCTGCTTTGGCTTTAGCCTACTTTTTAGCCAAAAAAACCCCCTGTTTCCTTTAATGAGGAGGAACTTGTCCAGATGCTGTAGAACAGGGACACAAGAAAACGAGGGTAAGATGTGAAATACCTGGCTTTGAGCCTGTGGGCAGTTTCTGGTTTGAGTTGAATGAGGAAATTGTGAACCTAAGAAATATGGAGTGTGTAATCCACCGACCAGGAGAGGAAGCCCTGCTGAACTTAATCTGTTCCCAGATAGCTCTGCATTATGCACCGTTATGAATGTGCATTGTTGATGTGCTTCTGTGTGGGCAGATGAGAACATGAAAAGTCGAGACGGCTGAGCTGGCGCCTCTCTGATTTGTTCTTCTTTTACCAGTTGTCATGTCACAGAAATAAATGCCGACCATGTAGACTGGACTGAAAGCCACTATTGCTCGTTAGCTGAGCTACAGAACTTTGTAGTCTAAACTCACTGCAGATGTGACAGTGCAGACAGCAGTGTTTTAAGCGTGCTCCTTGCCGTTTGTGAGGAAGGTATGCAAGAAGCCCACGCGTGCAGTCAGTTAGCACAGCTCCACTGATGAGCAGGAACTCGTGAAGCTGTGCCAGCCGGAGAGCTTGCAGCTGTGTGAGCACGCAGTCCGTGGGTGAGGGGTCAGCCAGGGCTGAAAAGCAGCCGTCTGACTGTAAGTCAGCATAAGCAGGTCATCGTACCATTTTCTGTGTCTGCATTGGTGGTTTAGTGCAAGACAGAGGTACAGGTGGATTCAGGCAAGGAGTCTGCACGTTTGGGAAGTGTATCATTCCCCCGTTATTTCTGCAGTCATTTAGACTGATCCAATCCAAATTCTGTATCTTTTGCCACTCGGGCAAGCGTGGACTTCCCCAGAACTGCTGGAGCGCTGCCTCCAGTGCCAGTGGAGGTGATCCTGACTGGGTTGCTGGGGGTTGCCTAGAGCAGGTGTCAGGTTTAGAGGCAAACTAATGCGGCCGTTGCTGTAGCTGACTTTACCTGGCAGGTGGGCATCACATTATTCTTGTGTTTCCCCCGTCAGCCCTCATCAGTGCTATGTTCTGGGAATCTGAGAGTTCAGAAATGGCCTTATGAAGCGTTGCTGCCTATGACTCTTAAAATAGATGTTTAACCTTTCTGTTGCTGAAGGAGGAAGGGTGTTTGTTTCTTTTTTTTGTGTAGGCTCTGTTCAGTGTGGCTTATCTTGGCTTATGGGGGTTTCTTGGTTCCCTAGATGGAGTAATGGTCCAGATAACTGCTGAGAACATGGACTCTTTGAGGCAGGCCTTGAGAGAGATGAAAGACTTCACCATCACTTGTGGCAAAGCAGATGCTGAAGATCCTCAGGAACACGTTCATATTCAGTGGGTAGAAGATGATAAAAACTTCAGTAAGGGGTAAGTAGGGCAGTAATGACTTGACATTGGATGGTGACTGACTGTTAAAAATTTTAATCGATCTTATAAGGTGCCTGAGTCTTCAAATCAATAGGAATTACAAGTCTGTGCCCCTGTTTTGAGTGATAAGATGCAATTAAATGTAATGAAAATAGAATTGAGACACCGGAGCTTTGGGGCATCAATTTAGAAAGTCGTCAATGCTATGGATTTTTTGCCATTGCCAGTATCCAGTTATTGGAAACCACTGATCTGTCTCCAGTGTGCCGTGCTGAACCCTGCACATCGTGGTCGCTTTGCTCTCTTGGTGCTTAGTTGACATTAAGTAGTGCTGGAAATGAAATTGCTGAACATCAACAGGATATTTGGGCTCTTGATAGTTAAGGCAAAAGAAGGGTGTGTACAGCAGCTTCGGTATTTACGGCAGTAAAGTGCTGTTGTCATGGGTACAATGTTTAAGGGCTCAGCATCTAGAAAGAAGGGTATTTTTTTTTAGTTTCAGGCTCTCTGGGTCAGTCTTAGGTTCTGTAATTAAATTCTGGGCTGTGTAAGGAGCGTTCCAGGTGTTGCTGGCCTACACTGAGGTTACAAAGATAAAACCTGTATGAAGTGCCTCATTGCTGTGTCAGCACCTTACGAGATCCCAGCTCGGGTGCGAAGCTTTGCTGAAAACCTGCAGGAAGGTCCTTCCTGCACCTGGTTTGCGCCTATTGCCCAGGGCGGGCGTCATGGGAAGGAGCTGCAGGGCACAGCAGGGAGGACGCTGCCTCTCTGCTCTTCCCTCCTGCACAGCCCCGTAGGAGCCCATTCCAGAAAGGCCGCTCACCGTGGAGATCCAGGCCCAGCACCATCGTCACAATTAGCATTTGTGCTCCAGAATTGGTTTTGGCACCCTGAGAGAAGCCTGTGGGGAGTTCTGTCCTGAGGCTCATTTTGGTCTGTGCCCCACTGAGCTGATGGGGCAAGTTGCTGTGCAGCAGCAGCTCAAATTGCAGAACCCTGAGTTACGACAAGACCCGCAGAGAGGCAGCTGGACGATTCGGGGGTAGCAGAGGAGCTGCCCTTTGATCCCGACGTAGTTCTCTTTCGCAGTGGCCTCTGTTCAGCTCATGTCTTCTGCTAAGCCAGACCTTACCCCTTTCCCTCCCTTCTGCAGTGTCGTAAGCCCTATTGATGGCAAATCAATGGAGTCTATAACAAGCGTGAAGATATTTCATGGCTCAGAGTACAAGGCCAACGGGAAGGTCATTCGGTGGACAGAGGTAAGTCGGTCAAATTGAGCCGTGCGTAAGCCAACACTTGGCATTTTGGGATTGCAACAGCAGCCCGGTCTTCTCTCGACCTGCTCTCCCTACTCACCAAAATTAAAGCAGCAGATTCCTCAGAACACACCTGTATCACCTTTCCTACCTGCAAGGAATGATTCAGTACAGCGTCATGCAGAATAAAGTATCAGTGCTGTGCAGCTCAGGCTGCTCCCGCGCCAGCCTCTACAGCCTGCTCCACACTGGCCACCTCTCCTCACATACCATTGTGGAGTGGGGGGGAACCAGAAAAAATCTTGCTTACTGCATTACCCAGGGTAGCAGTTGGTTCCATCTGCATTTGTGTTAAAAAATACCTTTTTAAATTGAGACAAATCTTAGTATATTATTTAAAAAAAATATTATTTTGCGGCACCTTCTCGAAAATGTCGCAAGTTAAAATGAAAGTGCTGTGGCATAAATTACTGGCAGAAACTGCTTGCACGGCTGATGTTACCTGTGACCCTGCCAGCACGGAAATGCTAACGCCAAAAGATTTCTTGCAGTGTTTCACTTAACCTGCCCAGGAGGAACCAAGGGAACTGCTCTGCAGCTTGCCACCTCAGTAGCCTTCTTCCCCAGGTCAGCTGGGCTCAGCAGAGACACGTTTGGTGACAACAGCGGTACAGATCTTCAGGCTGGGATGGCTTCTACTAAAAATGTGCATTTTCTGAAATTAACATCTGTTCAAAAGCAGGTTTTTATTAAAAAACTATGTGCAGTACATAGTGAATTTCCATAAGGAGGCTTTTGACCAGAACTGAAAGGGTTTTTGCGAACATGACTGTTTAAATCTTGCTTTTGAAGTTTGTTGGTGTCCCCACCGCCCACCCCCAGTGGTTTGTCATCAGGGTCTTTTGCTGGCCTTCCCTCAGCAGCTATTCTTTTAAGTCATAGTTTGTAAAATGTTTAAATGTCATCTCATTAAACTGATTTTCTAGAAAAGCCAAAGTGTGTGTCTTGTGTTAACTCTTTCCTTCAGGTGTTTTTCCTGGAGAACGATGAGCAACACAATGGTCTGAGCGACCCAGCCGACCACAGCAGATTGACGGAAAACGTGGCAAAGGCTTTCTGTTTGGCACTCTGTCCTCACCTGAAGCTGTTGAAAGAAGATGGAATGACTAAGCTAGGGCTGCGTGTTACACTTGACTCGGATCAAGTAAGTCGTGAATGGTTTCTGTTTGGCTGGGGGAGGGGTTGTTCCCTTGTTCGTTCCCCACAGAGAACACACCACTTCAGCTGTTCTCTTGGTTAAAGAAGTGCCAGTGTCAGATGCTAAGATGGTGGTGCTGGCTGTTGTTTGGTGTTTGGGGCCATGTTTAAATTGGAAAGCTAGTGCCTAGCCTGAACTAACACCAGGCCTTGATGCCTGGATGCCACCAGCAGCACCTGCTCTGACCCTGCGAGCTGCAGGCTGGCCACGCGCGCAGAGAAGAGGCCGAACTGGCTTCTTCTCCAGAAGTTAGCCAGGAGTGTATTCCATGTATTCCGGGGTGAGCATCATGCTGTGTACGAGGCAGAGAAGCAGACGGAAGGTCCCCATGCGAGCGCTCTGCAGCAAAGCCACAAGCAGAGATAAAGCTCTCCTGGCAAGACTGCTGGCCTTGCCTTGGAGTGGACGTGTTCTTTATCTCAACCAGCTTTTTAAATATGGCACGACTTAATCTGATAATGCAGGGTGCGGCTCCTGCCGATCGGAATGATCTGCTGGGACAAAGCAGTAGAAAAAAAAGAGGCTACTTTTGTCTAGGCAGCCACTGGGAACGTAAAGAAGAATAAACACAAGTGGAAAAGGTGCTTTAGTGCCCGCTACATTCCATTCAGGTGCCCAGCCTCCCCGGGCAGAGGCCACACCACCTCAGAACTCATCCTCCTGCTCAGCACTGCCCTTCCCGCCCACTGCCCTTGTCTCTGACGCGCTGTAAAACCCGCTCTTTGTATTTTTTAGGTTGGTTACCAAGCTGGGAGTAACGGCCAGCCACTGCCCTCCCAGTACATGAATGACCTGGACAGTGCCTTAGTTCCGGTGATTCATGGAGGGGCGTGTCAGCTGAGTGAGGGGCCCGTCATAATGGAGCTCATCTTTTATATTCTGGAAAACATCTCATAAGAGGACTTCATTTTCTGTTCAGACCTGTTCCAGCAGCAGTTGTATCTGAATCATTTGCACTTTAAAACTGGAAAATTAAGCTTTTGTTAACACTATTGGGGGAGGGGGCGGGGGGAGGAGGGAGGGACAGTTGTTCCATAATTCTAAATCTTCTATGCATTGTCAACAAACAGGATCAGGGCAGCTTCTATACTACAACATGGCTATGCTATCCTTGCAGCTAATACACTTCTGTTACTGTTTAGAAAAATGCTCATGTTTAAAGACTTACAGTCGTGTACTCTAAATGCTCAAACGGGTGCAAAGATCACTGGGGCGTAAATAAAAAGTGAAACTCCAATCTTGTACTGTTTGTAGATGGACATGTAAGAAAGAACAATCAAGACCTCCATTCTGACCTCATCATAATGCTGTTTGTGGTTATTCTGTAGACATTAAAAAGCAACGTTTACATTATTTTGACCAGATTATTGGTTGAAATACGTTTGGAGTAGCTCTTGAGAGACCCGTAAAGGTTCCCTAGCCATAACTACGTTTGTGTAGGCGTCCAGACGAGCAGAAGGGCAGGCATCTCTCCGACCGCGGTGTTAGTGAACTGCAGTTTTGTGTGTGTAATAGGCTAGATTCCTTTTCTCCTCTATTTACTATAAAAACCCGTCACCTTGGCAGATTTCTGTAATCTCCTAGAGCGATGCTGCTGTTCTGTACTCTGATTACAAGGCCGTGTGAACCAGAGGAAACAGCCCTGAAGTGCAGGTCTCATTCCTCTTCCCCAGTAGGTCCTGCTTTTGAAAGAACGGTAACGCCCAGGGCAGCTCCAAGTCTCCTCCTTGCTGTGTGCTGTAGTGTAACGCCAGTGTCACGTACTACAAGACAGCTTGCACTTCATATTAGCAGCACCACGTAAAAGCTTACCTGTGATAAAAGTTACAGAGTGGCTGTTTTTGCACGTTCTGCTGAAAAAGGCTTTCTGGTCAGCCCTGAACACTTGCACTTGCCCAGTGCTCTTGGTCATGCCTGAGAGGACTTTAGTGAGGAACGCTGAAGCTGGAATTAAGACTCAGCCAGAGGAAATGTGGTTCCACATGCTTACTGTCTCCATGGAAAGCTGCTACCCAGGGGGAAGAGCTGAAAGCTGGAGAAGGGCTTCGGTTTGTTCAGCCATAGCCATGCAAAGCAGCTGTCTGAGCCCCTCCCAGGAAAGGAGGGGGCAAAGGTTCGGGCAGAGAGGGGCTGATGCACAGTGAACACGGCATCTCACACGTTACGTCGTCCCAGCTCACAGTCAGGTCTGGTGGATGCGGTGGGGATAATTTGATTTTGCCATAAGGAGTAACGCAGGCATCCTTTCACATGCAAAGGCAGTGCAAGGCTACGGTGAGACTGATGCTGTATTTGTTAACCAAACATACGGCATCAGCTGGGCAAAGGAAAAGTAACTGTACAGGGAGCGAAGTGTTCTGTGCACCGACAGCACAGCATCTGTACAGACGCGTTTGTGAATAAATGGCTACTGCTTTTTACAAAAAAAAAAAGCAAAGTCTGACAACTCCAGTATTGCAAATTACAGTTGTTGCCACCCAGCTCGGCCAAGGCAGGCCAGAGGATGGGGCTCCGACCCCAGGAATAAATGCTGGCCAGCAGAGATAGCCCACTGCTGTGCTCACCAGGGCAAGTGCCACATCAGAGCCAAACGTCACCTCTGGCAGGTGGGGAAAGGCCTGCGGCTTTGTGTGTCACAATGGACAAACTGCCAGCTGTCACACCGCCACCAGCCTTCCCCTCTGTCTACGGCGACTGTTGGAGTCCCCACTGCTCTGCCCGTCCTGGGACACGGCCCAGCACTGCGCGGTGCAGGCAAGAGGCAGCAGCTGGAAGAGCGTTCTGTAAACTGAGCAGTCATCTTCCTGCTAGAGCCTGCACTCCAGCTTTGCCACAGCAGCGGCTTTCCAGTCCCCTGAGTCGCACTGATTTGCTTAATAATGCAGTCAAAGAGGTGAAAAAAATCTTTATCTTCTCTTCCTTTGCCCCAGAAGTCTTTTAGGTTTGGATTACGTTTGTGCAAAACACTATCAACTGGTGACTGACATGTCTGCTTCAACCATAGCCTTTTAAATGACCTTAATTACCATGTTGTTAAGAAATGAGTACTTGTTTTAGAAAAAAAAAAATTGTACTTTTAAAATTCAGTTAGTTAACACTGCAAAAAACTGCATATTATATTTTTATTTTCAACATGTAGTTTTGTATATTAAATTTATTGAAATTAAAAACTAAACACTGTATTGTCTTCATCCGCTCAGGAAGACAGAGGCAGCGCTGCCTTACTTGTCCGGACTCCCTTCCGCCTACAGCCTCGCCCCACCCAAACAGCTGGCGCAGGAGCGCGCCGACCCCCGGCGCAGGCCCGGCCTCTCCTTTGAGACCAGTCCATTTCGGTTACCTCACAGAGATTTAAAAACACAAATGCTTTTGGTACCATTTTTTGTATGCTGCTGATCAAAAGCATTCCTGAAAATAGTCATAATCCAGTTTTCCACACGATAAAGAGTGGCTATTTTCCCCGTCACCTGAAGAACTGTAAAAACCTATTTTTGTAAAAATACAAGGAACATTTGGGAAGCAGCAGAGTCTAGCGTACTTTTTTCTCGTTTTTTAAATTAAAAAAAAAAACAAAAACAAAAAATAGAAAAAGGATGAAGGCACAGTACCCAGGCTGCACTGAAGCAGCAGCGCAGCAAGCACGGCAACGACTGGCAGCCAGAAGGAAAAGGTAGAGCTGAGAAGCCTCACGCTCTGCTCGCCCGCAAGGCAACATCCCGTCGAACTTCACGCTGCAGCGGTGGGCGCAGAGGCGGGACGTGCCGCCGCCAGACTGCTGCCTGAGTTCTCTCTCCTCTAGGAAACAACCCCCCCCACACGCTGGCCTTGCTAAGAGAGAGCAGAAAAAGCAGTAGCAGACTGTTCACTGCACAACGCTGGCTGCTCGGACACGTAAACAAATGAATTCTGATGAAGGTGGTGCCTGTGACCTCACTGAGGAGTTTCTGCACGGCCTCAGGGAATTTTTAAGGGGCTCAACTTTCCACGCATCACGATGCATAGTTAATGTAACATTCGTCCTGGTGCCACGTTAGTAGTCCCACATTAAGGCAATTCTGTCTGTTTTGTGCAGACCAGTAACAATCCCCTGCAGCAGCAAATTTCCAGAGCCTTACATTTGCCTTGAAGTTATTAATAAGCACTATGGCTGTTATCAAAATAGACATTAGGGTCAGTAGTGCATTCATTTAACATCTTTGGTGCTTGCAGCTAGCAGCATCTTTCTACGTACGTTCATCCCGCATCTTTTAGCATTCCCATGGATCTGGGGAAAAAAGCAAACAAGTAAAACCCAACATAATTACTTGTTGCAGTACTTAACAGATGTTCACAATTCAAGGTCACATACATGTAAAATGCTGACATGAATTTTCTGGATGGTCAGCTAGAAAAATCAGTGGAGCAAAATTACTGAGCTCTAGTGACTGAAACTGCTTAGGTGTCCGGTCACGGCACGAGGCCAAGCTGTCACTGCAGACGCTGCCGTCAACGCGTCCCTCAGCCTGGCTGTGGAGCTCAGGGGCAGCCGGCCGACCTCCCTGGCTGTCCGGAGGAAGTCATGAGGCGAACAGTCCCCTTGGTGCTGTGGATTTGGACTCATGGACTGAACCAAGACCTCTCAGTCTGTAAAACCTAACACGATGTGGAGGCGAAGGTGTGGCGACAGGTAATGTCACGGTGAAGCTTAACTGCCATTTAGAACAGCAAAGCCAAACCATGTGCTAAGGAAGAGGGAGCACTGAGGCTTCAGGAGCTCAAGCGCAGGAAGGAGGACTGCTTATTAGGAGCTGTATTTATACATCAGCTGTTTGCCCTGAGACAAGGTTCCCTGCTCGTACAGCGAGGCCATGCTCCACGAGGAGGGCTCCACGTGCTATCACCATACCATAAACGCTGGCTCCGAGGGATGAGCACGGTCGTGCCCCTGCCAACGACGCCCTGAAACTGCAGCAGTGCGCACGTGCACCGCAGGGAGAACCGACCACGCCAAGCGAGTCGCCTCCTCTCCGTCGCTCCGTAAATGTAAGCCGTGGGTGCAGTGAGCACCTAAGCTTCAGGATATCGAACTGATGGTGTCCGACTCGTTGAATTTCAAACATCAGACACGTGCTTTTAGAAAGACAGGTTGTCTAAAAAATACTGTCTACAAAAATGCACTAAGGTATTTGGGTTGCTCTGCAGACAAAGCAATACGCACAGTAGCCCATGAAAAAGCAATTCTGCCGTGTGTCTCTAATTTGTGTTCTAAGTCTGGGAGAAATAAGAGTACGTCAACATGTAATTAAAAGTGATTATAAAACATACATAAAAGGAGGCTGAATTAGAGATTCCACAGGCAGCTGGACTTCTGGTAAATACTTTTTATCTTTCAATAACAACATTAGAAAATCACCTTTAAAAAAAAAACGTAGACTTTTTGGTATTTATTTCCTTTTTTTTTTTTTTTTTTTTTAAGAAGGGAGAATTTTTGATACCTAGAAAGTGTAGAAAGGAATACCAGCTCCAAAAGCAAGCATTTTCCATAGAGGCTGGCAAGAAGAGGAAGCCTACCTCCGTTTCATCCTGTTACTATAGAGCCACTTGGGCAGCACACAGCTCCTCTTCTGTACTTGACAGGAGCGCAGTGCGCACCAGGCACATTTCTTCAGGTAGCCTGTATTCAGCTGTACAGTTTCTCCCTGCCTAGAAGTCACAAGTATCCAGAAGAAAGCCTACTTCCAATAGTTTCCCTTTTGGATGAAGCCAAGCAGAATTTTGTGGGACAAACGAATGCTCTTCTCTAGGTTCTGGTAGGGACAGAAGGGTCCTTCCTAATGCTGAAAGGTTTTTTTGGTAACAACAAGGATGGACAGAAAGCACCCTCCCTCCTAGAAAGGACTTGTCAATCTTATTTTCTAAATATTATTCTAAATAAAGGGTGATGCTACAAGCTCTCACTGTATTTCGAGTGATTGTGAAGTAGCATCTTTGACACACAAACTAATCAGAGATTCTGTAACCTCATTTCTGAAATCATGTCAGCTTGCCACCATGAATATGAAGATGAATGGTACCAAAGCCAGAGCTACGTAATTAGGTCAATGTCAGCAAAAGACATTATTCAAGCAGGGTTTGTCTGTAGCCCTGTCAAGTTCTGGCCAGACCGTCCTCAGGTGCAGCATTCATACCTCGGATAGAACTAATGTTCAAGGACCAGCCAATTTTCTGTAATTGTCTGAAGATCTTGACCGCTGAGGGGCTCCCTGAGCCTCACTTTTACCTCTAGTTTCCCTCCAGTGGGCTTTCTGCCATCAAAAATCTGAAAGAACCGCAAAAAGAAGAGCAGTTAGCATGCATAAGAATGATGATGTCCAGCTACAGTGCCGCAGGCAACCACTGCCTGCACTGCACCGTGACTCTAAGGTGGGACGCATCACCTGCAGGCAACTGCAGTGTGGCAGGCGTCGCAGCCACGCGCTTCCCCGGATTCGTAACTCTGCAGAGCTGGTCCCCCCCGGCAATGGCTGCACCAGCTCTGCCTGCCACACACCAAGGCCCCGAAGTGCAAATGGACTCCACGGGCAGCTCAGGGGACGCTGAGGGCAGCAGTGTCCAAAGTGTGGCCGTGACACAGCCCGAGGGGCTATTTTTTTTTTTAAGGTTCTACTTAGTGATCTCCTACTGGATCTTCTGGCAGCTCTCTATCCACTCAGCAGTCTTCACTTAACTCTCCGATCTGCTAGCTACCAACGCAAATCATTTTGGGAATCACCTGAATTTCTGGGCCTGACAGAAAATCTGCAGAAGAGAGTCCCCAAGAAGTTACCAGTACCAGAAGGGTCACAGCTAAGAGAAGCTTCAAGAGATGATAACACAACAGCCTGTTGTTTATCGATCTCATCCAACACAAAACTGTCACCTGCATACAGACACATTTACGCAGTATTTTCCCTTTGTGTTCACATACCACTTACGAGGAGAACGCACCTCACCCACCAAACGTACCTCAATGATCTCTCTAACTTCACATTCCGATTCCAGCTTTTCCAGTTTCAAGTGTGCTGTCCCCACCTGCTTGTCACTCCTGAAAAAGGACCTGTTCCAAAGAAATCTTCCTTAATTGAATGGCTCAGGTTTTTCAGAACATCGAAGAGAAAGCAAGCTAAGAGGTCAGCGCTATTTGCCCCATCACCGCGGCCGGAGGGCGAGTCAGGACATGCTACTAGAACCTTACAAACCAGGCTGCAAGGTGAACTAGATGAGAAGGACAAGATACAGAAGTACTCATTTTTTAATTATTCTCTTACAACCAAATTAAAGATGAGGGGAATAGTGAAGAAAAACGATCAGCTAAAGCAGCGCTTGGAACAGCAGCAGCTTTCGCCCCTGCTCAGGGGTGCAGGGAGGAACGGCCCAGCAGCCAGGACGGGCGGCAATCTTCTGCAACAGGCGGTTTAATAGCACGGGCTGAAAAACTTCCCAAGGAAGCTGCACCTCTCATCAAAACAAACATTGCACAGGCACATGCTGGTTTTGGAAAACCACTTATTAGGAAAAAGTCACCGGAATCATTCTGCTTCATTCTGATAAATCAAAACACTCAGTTTCAACAAGCAAGAAGATTTCATTTCAGGCATTGTTGTGATTCACCTTCACATTGGTAGTTTTTAACAGTCCAGAACTGTCATCTTAGAATTTCTAGGCTGCTGAAGTTAAACACAAAGCATTTTTATCCTGCAAGGAAAATAATTAACTTCTCTCTGCTACAGTCACTTCTATTTAAGGGTTTTATCAGCAAGAGATCCATCTTTGCCTTACCAGAGACAGGTGGTACAATGCTCACCCAAACTCCTCCAAAAGGCAACAGCTAAGGCTACTAAGACACACTACATTCCACAGAAGCATTCAGCTCAAAGCACTTGATTTCTTTGCCTGCATCCAAACATTTGCCTGAATCAGTCTCCAAAAGGTTTGATAAGCAAGAGAAATCCAGAGATTCGAGAGGCAGGAAAGCCAGCCAGCCACAATGGTCATGTTTGAGAGAGGGAATCTGCCAAGAATTCAGAAGTTTCCTTTTTTATGCCATTCCATTTAGGAAAAAAGCAAGCAAGAAAACAAGCAAACAAAAAGCAACCCCAAAACATTCACCTTTCTTCCTGTTATCACTAAGAGATATGAAGAGACTATAGAGCGAGACCCAACGTGTGCACTGAAAACTCTGGAGATGACAATACAGAGCCTCACGATCCCATCATCTGTGGCCACAGTAACAGTGCATTAACACACAGACCTGACGCTGCCATCAGTGCCTACAGCTTCCAAGGGAACATGTGTGAACCCGACTGTCCAAAACCTCTGACTGGAAAAGAAGCAAGGTTGTTTCCTCACACCCACCGCCCAATGACCGCTTCATTCCTGTATTCTCCACATAGCTCCTAACAGCCGCAGTGTAAGAAACCTGTCATCCAGACTTTAACCTCGCTTCCTGGCTTGCGTGTTCAGAAACAGCGTCAGGAACGCTACGGCTCATACAGCAGCAGCTGAATCTCTACAGATCAGGAGGACAACGGCGTGGGACCGTCAGCCCAGGCTATGGCCAGCTCACGGGAGGGAGCTTGGACACTTCTAGGTGGCATAAAGAGTGCAAGACCTCCGAGTGCACTGGAACGTGCAGCCAGCCACTGTTAGAACGCACATCTCTTCCAAAACCCTGCTGGACTTCAAAGCCTCCAGCTGAGGTGTTACGATTGCTGCTTACTTGTCAGTTTGTCCAACTCAACACACGTTGCTGTGGTAAAGAAAGACAAAGCCACAAGTACCTCAAAGGCTGATAGCGCAGCCTCCAAACACAAGGCCCATGATTTTGTTGACAGAAAGCTTTCCAAAGATCAGACTGTATTCTCCATCGTTGAGACTACAGTAGGCTCACAGAATCTTTTAGGGAAGTTCAGAATCTATTAGCTTGCATGCTAGAATACTTCCTTTACTTCACAAGCAAAATGAAGCAGGATTAAATAACTGTACTGCAGGATGTTGGACCCTTTGTTCATAAACTTAAAAAGAGAATCAGCAATTTTTCTGGCTGAATTTTATAAAAGCATTTTTCCATTTTATAATTCAAGAAACAATAAATTCTGGTTCATCCCTGATCAGTTCTAGGGGGTTTGCCGTGAAGAATGTGAAGTTGCTGTAGGCCACTGCTTCAGAAACAGCTCTGGGGAAATCTCCTTTTATCTTCAGAAGCTTTTAGGAGACGTTTCAGGAAAGACTTTTCCTCTGGAAAAATACACTGCTGTGTTTTTACTTGGAAGTGTTTTTTAAAGTGAAGTTTAATATGTATGACCCAAAACAAGTCTCCTTTGCTCACCAAGAGAAAATAATTCTTGGGGGATAGTCAAAGAGCTATCAGAGACCCCAAAACGACTATATCTACAAGCATTCCTGGAAGTATTATTCATTTATAGTCTTGAAGACAGTCAAGGAGCAGACACTCTTTAGAAAAGAGCCTGGATCACTTAATCCTCTCGTTTCTCCTGAGGAGATGGCCAGGGGAAGGCGATCAGTGGGCATTTCTTCTTCTTCTCCTTCCCTGTTGCTGTCTGCCCAGGGCAACTGCCACCCCTCCACTGCCCTCCCGAAACAAGCACATATGTAACTTTGTCAGAGTCCTGTGCTAAGAACAAAAATCTGACAACACGCACAGATTGTTTTGCTCATCTTCGAGAAGGCTTCAAGGGACAATCTGGAGCTGGCAAACACCTCATGAATCACTGGAGAGTGTTTCCCAGCAGGTGAACTTAAGCCTGAGCTCAGACCTTACAAACAAGCGCAGTTCCAGCTGGTAAGAGAAGAGGATCTGCCCCATACGCGCAATGGCATGCAAAAGATACAGAAAAACATTTTAAACAAATGTAAATGCCTAACAGATCTATGCAAAAAAGGCAGGATCTCTAATGATGAAATCTTGAACAACGCAGCAGTGGAGCAGTCAGGATTGACAGAGGAGTAAGAAAATCAGCTTTTGCTTCAACAGAGATGCAAACAGAATATCTGGAGTAAAAATCATGGGACTTCAGCTGACAAATTAAAACATCTACAACTCGAAAACTGTCTTGGAGAACCTATGGATCATTTCTGCGTGTCCCAGTAACAGAAACAAAGAGTAGCACAAAGAGCCACTGAGACAAAACCAGGTTATCTAACATCCCACCCAAGTCATGGATCACAACCAGCTCGGGGATTAGTGAATATAGGCCACTCCGCTTTTGAATACATCAGTACTGAGCCTAGAGGTAGGACGACTTCCCCAAACGTTACCAATTGTTAACACCCATCTCATCATCTTGATCTCAGAGATGAGGGGAGTCTGTCTCAAGACGGTCTAACAGTTTGCAGCAGCGTTCGGTAAATATTGTAAGATCCTCAGAACGAAGATAAGTACAAAACCATAACATTAGTTCTGCCATCATCTGTCATCTGTTTTACTGCTGTGAATGTTTTGCTGCCACTTGTACTTCATTATTCTGCAAAGTCATCCCATACAACATTTAAATCTCCTCGTCCTGATGACTAAAACCAGGCTGGATAAGAATCAAAACAATCTGAAGCTGAATTGTTACCTTCTCAGTCTCATTAATTCCTCTTAACGCACTAATCCTCACCTGATCTGCCACTTATGAACCAACTTCACTGAACTTCTGCCTTTTTTTCACCCCCGCAGGGGAAGATACAGAGCTCAGGCACATTTCCAAAGGAGTTCTCAGAGAGGAGAACGAGACAACTCTTTATTGCTAGCTTAAAGGTTGTGCTGCATGAATTTCAGCTCCAGCACTCTTTACAACTGTTACCAGAGAAGCAATGAGGGGGGAGCAAACTGGGGACTTACCCTTTATGAAATACTTCAAATTTAATTCCTTTGGATCGAATTGCTCGTCGGAAACCTCTGTGATTTCGGTTGATGTTCAGCTTAAACAACTGGTTATATTCTACAGTTAAGATACAGAAAAGTGAAAGCAAGCTGTGAAAGTCAAACTATGTGGAGCACTCTATCACGTGCATGTAACTCAGACCTCTGTTTATCTCAGTTCGCCCATTTGTGAAAGACTTCACACCGGTATGAACCTCCTTCTCGGGCAGTTATTTCAGTCATTAGCAAGTTAGCGTCCCTCTGCAACAGCTCATCTCTGCCAACCCCACTGTACCGGGACAGAAACCAAACTGCAGAAACACCCAGTCATCACGAGGAGGTGACAGCAAGTTACTGGAGAGCCAGATCTGGAGAATCTAGTGTCTGTGGCTAAGAAAAAGCTACAAAACAACAAGGAAAAAGCATAGGAAAGTTGGAATGACTGGGAAGGGGTGTTTTGATAATATAATTAATACTGTTTTAGTACCAATTTCATTAAAGTGCATGACAAGAACTATGCCACAGGACACCTTTTTATCAGAAAGTCTCACAACATTGTACAACTCATGTTCAAAGACTCACGCGCTGCGCTAGCCAGCAACGCTCACCCCTGCTCGTCAGCCTGGGAACCCAAAGCACTGCAGCTAAGCGGCTGCTCAGCCAGCGCCGCTCAGCTCATTGGAAGACCTGTAACACAGCTCTCAGTATCAGAGCTTCAGGACTTCTACTCTCAACAGGAAGTACACACACACTCAAATGATCTCTCTCTATATATATGCATTGCTTTGAAGATAAATTCACAACTAGTAATCTGTATACTGAATTCAAAGTTGTTTTGATACTAGATGGCTGCTTATTGCAAGAATTGAAAAAAATAACAGCGATAAACTAAACTCAGAGTGCAAGATGATTAATTCTAAAATGCGTGATGAGTCTAATACAGGTATTCAATGGCTAGGTACAAAGGGGTATTTTTCAAAAGGTACAAAGAGTATTTTAGGTGGTTTCAAGGCACATCTTAAAAAAATCAAATCTATTTCTACAATGAAATAGATGTTCGTCAGGTTTAGAGATCTTAGCTGATTTCATGACAGAATTTGGAATTGGCAATCTCACAGGACAAAATCTGACTGAAAAAGATGTGATCCGTGGAGATATAAAAATTAATAATTTAACTTATTTAATAAAGAAAACTTATTCATCTGGGTGTTCTCCCAGCAGCGCTGACAGCAACAGCTGGAGCATGACTGGTAGCTCGATGATTTGTCTCCGTCGTAACACAGAAACTACCACCAGTATAGGGATGATGGTGAGGAAATTGCCAAGGCAGCTGGACTTCACCCTCCGAGAAGCCATTTCATAAGAAAGAAGAAAAAAGGTGGGGGGAGGCCCTCTGGCCCGATGCACAGTACGAGACCAGCCTGTACCCTCTGGTGATTCCTAAGGTGCAACGCTTTTCCCTCTGCCCCAGAAAAAGTACTAACCTGGAGAATTGTTATTGTTAATTACAGGTGTTTTACTCTTTTGAGGTTGCTCCTGTTAAGAGAGACACACATTATGTAAAACCATCAGATACCATTTCAAAATACAGAGTCATAGCCATTTTTACTACCAGCTCTTTTTTATACCTATACGAGAAACATGAGGTTTAGGAGGTTATCTGAATGATAAGAAAAGTCATGGCACATTCAAGACTAAAATATTTGGATTTCCTTGTGGTAACAAGTATAATACTAGATAAAGAATAAGCCAAAACATTACATTAAATGTAAGAGCCACAGATAAGCTACACGGTCACACTCAATTCAATCCAATCATCATAAAGTTACTGACTGAAACTACACGACAAACTGCGCACGTTCCACGACGCTGTAATTCTGTTCCTTCTGCATTAGCTGGAATAATAAGCTGCACATGGAATTCATCACATTCAGGGAATTGCCCTACTATTATTTTGCCTGACAATCAATCCGCCACCAAAATGAATTAACTTTTAACCTAAAGCGGAGTACAAACTAAATCTCTGGGGACTGAACAAGGACAATGTGACCTAATTATGCAGCTACTTTGCAATACTGATTTCAGCTATGAAGGAGAAAGGTGGTGTATTTGACTGTTGGCTAAGCAGTAGAGATCTGGCTTGTTTTTGAAAACAAAGAAAAATAGATTAAAAGCAACTATGCTGGTTCTAACTTATTCCCCAGAAAACTATCCATAAAGACCAATTCTGTTTTCACCTACCTGAATGAGGGTATTGGGGCCTCCATTAAGGCCTCAAACTTAAGCACAAACCTGATCCAACCACCACCGATTTCCCACAGGTAAATTAATTTATTCTAGTGGAACCGCTGCAAAATTTATTAGGAGGTAAAATTCTCGGCTCTGTGCTCTCACAGGGCTCAGTATTAGTCCTGTAAGAGCAAAGACTGGTTTTGCCCTGCAGAGAAAGCAGCAGAAGCCCCAGAACTTTGACTGACAGCGAGACCTGACAGCCCCCTGTAGAAGCCCTTCTAGCTCAATGGTTTCAGTATTTTTCAAACCAGAGACTGCTTTTAAATGTGAGGGGAACACGTTGACACTGGGGACTTTCAAGCAAAGAAGCAATATATGTATGTATATAGATTCTTAATATACATACACATATATATGCACATATATACATGCACATACACATAAGTATTAATTAGTAAGGTCAAGAAACTTGTATGTTCTAAGTCCTTTGTCCAGATATGCACATATGTATTTGCTACTTAAATCACCAGGAGTCATGTGCATTTATTTGAGGACAATCTTTTGGGCCCCTCACTACAAGAAGGGCATTGAGGTGCTGGAGCATGTCCAGAGAAGGGCAGCGAGGCTGGTGAGGGGTCTGGAGAACAAGTCTGATGAGGAGTGGCTGAGGGAGCTGGGGCTGTTCAGTCTGGAGCAGAGGAGGCTGAGGAGAGACCTTACTGCTTTCTACAACTCCCTGAAAGGAGATTGTAGTGAGGCAGGTGTTGGTCTCTTCTCCCAGGTAACTAGCAATAGGACGAGAGGCAATCACAGAATCACAGAATGGTCGGGGTTGGAAGGGACCTCTGTGGGTCATCTAGTCCAACCCCCCTGCCGAAGTAGGGACACCCAGAGCAGGCTGCACAGGACCTTGTCCAGGCGGGTCTTGAATATCTCCAGAGAAGGAGACTCCACAACCTCCCTGGGCAGCCTGTGCCAGGGCTCCGTCACCCTCAGAGGGAAGAAGTTCTTCCTCATGTTCAGACGGAACTTCCTCTGCTTCAGTTTGTGCCCGTTGCCCCTTGTCCTGTCGCTGGGCACCACTGAAGAGAGTCTGGCCCCATCCTCCTGACACCCACCCTTGAGATATTTATAAGCATTTATAAGGTCCCCTTGCAGCCTTCTCTTCTTCAGGCTGAACAAGCCCAGCTCCCTCAGCCTCTCCTTGTAGGAGAGATGCTCTAGTCCCTCAATGGCCTCAAGTTGTGTCATGGGAGGTTTAGACTGGAGATTAGGAGAAATTTCTTTACTGGAAGAGTGGTCAGACATTGGAACAGGCTGCCCAGGGCAGTGGTGGAGTCACCATCCCTGGAGGGGTTTAAAAAACGTATAGATGGGGCACTTCAGGACATGGTTTAGTAGGCATGGTGGTGTTGGGTGGATGGTTGGACTTGATGATCTTAGAGGTCTTTTCCAACCTATGCTTCTATGACAAAGATTAACCTTTTCAATCCGTTTCTGTAACTGTAAGAGATGTCCAAAAGCAAAGCCTTTAAAAGCTTGTTTTCTTAAAGGAATGGGACTCAAGAGGCAGATCACACTGAAGGTGGCCCCTCTCCCCCAGTGATGAGTTCGTGTGCCCTTGTGTCTGGCTGAAATTACCAGTGTGTTTGCACCTCTCAAAGAAATAAACTACAATTTTACAAACACCGGAAACAGTCTGATGTGTGTCTTCAGGGGGGAAAGGCGGGCATGGCTTAGCAGTGTGAACGCTGTTGAGCAGTAAGCTGGTGGTCAGCCAGCCAGAGATCACACAAGCCTCAAGCACACACCACACCACTCAGTGTAAGGCGTGGAGAACCACAAGAGAAAGGCGCAGCAAAGCTCTGATCTGCAGGAAACAGATTCAGCAGTTCTGTGTCTCTGAAAAAGTTTCTGTTTTAAAAAATAAATTCAGTCAGCATGCCTAGAAGTGCTCTCCCTCGCTCGAAGAAACCCTACATTTCCTCCTTGAAGCCCTCACAAGCTAATACAGTGGCATGAGCCAGAGACTGAGGAACAGAAGAGCCAGGACACACACTCACCGCACTCGGGTACTGAAATTCAAACTTCACAAACGCATCCAAATCTCTCGGTGACACACCTGAATGAGAGAACAACCAGGCAATCCAAACAGCCCGTACAGATATTTTCATTGCATCTGTAACGTCGAGCAGGATTTTCAAGAGCGACTCATGACCTGTCACTTGACAACTGAAAAACCCATCCATCAAACCAATATCCATAGGAAGCTGGCATCCAAAGGAAAACATCTCCTGTTTTTAATGCTGCTGTTAGTCCTGAGACAACCTAGCGCAGATGGTTTACAAGCTCCCCAAAACAAGGGGCTAAAAGCAGCAATGCTGGCAGGAGCACTGTGTACTGAAGGGTCAACACACATTAAGGTGGTGCAGAGTTACGGCAGGCACTCATAACAAAACAGGAGATAAACACGAAACTTAAAACTATGACCCAGTTACGAGCAAACCCAGGACAATTTAAAAGTTCTTCCCTTTGTCAAGACGGAACTCAGATTCTCTTTATTCTTACGGGGTTTTTTTTTGGTTGTTTTTTTTTTTTAAAATACCTTAAATGTTCAAAGGTTTTGGGGGGCTTGAGTCTGAAAGCTAGTTATTTTGTTTTAATGAGCGCTGGCTACAAAAGCCACAACTCCTGAAGTGGTCTTCAAGGTCGAAAAATCTCCTTGCCCACTACTTTCCTTACTTACTCACAGGAAAAAGCCCACATGCCCTTTCAAGTACATACCTGGCGGAGCTGGTAGGTTTATCCCCCTGACAATAAGAAGGTGCATTTCTGTGCTGTTGAGCTCAGAAAATATCCTGTGAAAAAATAAAGACAAAAAAGTGTGTTCATCCCAGCAGCCCACCACCACCTCATCCACTGCCAGACCAGGATGCCACTGGTATTTGTCAGACATCTTTCAACAGTGCACTCCTACATAGATCATCTTCATAAATTGCAGAAGAGCAAGGAAAGAGCACAACCGAGGGAAAAACATCTCTGAGCTACAGTGAAAAATGCCAAGAACAAAGCCTGAAGGCAACAGGATTCAGGGAGAAATACAGAGGAAAGAAGAGTGGCTGAAGCAGCAGAATTATAAGAGACAAAGCTGGAGATATTTTGAAAACAAAAGAACCCAAAACAGAAGCTGGAGAAGTTCTTCTTTGTATTTAAGTTGTTGAGTGGCCTTTCAGAAATGCTGGGCCTAACCCTAGCTGCCACCTGAGCTTGCTGAAGCCAGCAATGTCCTGAACAAGAGCTAGAAACCAGAAAACTCTCATTCCAGCCTGCCTGAGAAATCCCTTTGTTTTTCCACACCTTATCATTTTAAAGGTTCTTTCCTCAAAGTGATGGCTTGGAGGATCCATTCCTTGCGCTCGTGCAAGCTGTAGGATGTCCATATCCTTTTTGCAACCTTGTGCCAGTTTCTCAAACCTACAGAAAAGGCAAACGAACAACAGAACAGCTACACACACAGTGGAACGTCCAACAGAGCATTCTGCCAGATACAGGGCACAGAGCACGCCTCAGACCAGAGATCTCAGAGCAACGCGGAGATGCAGTTACTGACCCTTTCACAGAACAAGCAGCTTACCAACCCTAACACCCATCATCTTGAGGGGGGTCAGGCAGAATCAAGCCTGACCACGTTGTGGGATGACTAACAGCAGGCAGAGGGTCTTACCGAGTCGTTTCTGCTACATTTCCCAGATGCATGAATTGCTTGGAATACTGCATACATCTCTGTCAACAGAAACAAATACAGATGCACTTAGTGATCCTTACAGATCACTACAGATTCCTGACTGGCAGAGAGTTTTGAAGCTGATGACCATTAAGAAAACTCAAAGACTTTCCCCAAGTCATCCAAAAATATCCACTCCTCCAATTCTTCAAGCCCAAAGTTGAGCACAGGATTTGTTTGAGCTGTTCTGCTCTCCTAGTTTTTAATCACTTGACATGAGGTTCACCCAAGGGCTCGTCTTAATCATTCGGGTACTATTTTCGAACTTGAGTGTTCATAGTTAATAGTGATAATTTGATAGTCCCAAGGCTCCAAGAACATCCTCTGACTTCAACTCGTAAAGAACCCAACTCTGAAGAGTTTCCACTTTAGGACACACAAAATCAAAAGTATAAAAGCAAAACCAAAGACCCCCACAGAAACAACGATGGGATTATAATAATAAAACCCAGAGAAATGTAAAATAAACCCAAATCATTTCCAAAGAAGATAAAACGGTCACCTCATGTTGGTCCTTCAGCAATTTTAAGAGCTGTGCATATACTTCATCTGCTTTCTGAGACAGCCTGACATCTTCATGGTGTATGAAGATAAAATCACCCTCATCATCTGTAGGGGGTGATGGCAGCTGCAACACAAGCACACCACATTTCAGAGCCCTTACAGGAAAAAATGAAGTAGACAAAAAGCAGTCAGAATGTATGGAAAGGTCGGCAAAAGCAGATGGGTTGTTTTTCTTTTCTTCTCAAGGCAATTCCAACCTAACCACTACTTATACCACTGCCTGACAACTGCTTAAGCCTTAAAACCCTGCAAACTCTCTTGCAGGCCTAGTTCCCTGATTATTCAGGTCAGGAGAGCTATTACAGTGGGGTCTGGTTTTCCCATCTACCCAAACACCAAGAGAAACCAGGGCATCGCTGTATCACATGCACCTGATTCCTCACCCCAAAATGGAGTCAGGACACAGCTAAGAGATGTGCTCGCACCCTAAGACCAGGGAACATTTCCAAGCTGCATGGTTTCGGTGTGCCATTATAAATCAAGGAGCAAATGGTTCATGGAGACTAAATTTTCTCAAAATGTGGCACATTTGAGGAGCAGCAGAGGAAACAAACTGAAACAAAAAATAAAACAAAAATATAGGGGAATTTCAGGGCTCAGCATCCAGATTTGTCACTTGAGCAAACTTACTTAATTTGCATCAAGGAATATTTATTAAATCATTCACTGTTTGAAGTAAGCACTTAGATGTCCAAGAATGTGAAACAAAGCAGAATACTAACAGTCCTACTAACCTTGGAAATGTCAACAGGTTTGCCACGTTTTGCTTGCTCAATCTTTAGGTCAAAGCTCTTGGCTGTTCTGAGATACATCTTAGCCTGTTCAAGGTTATTTTCCTTCTTTGCTTTGACGGCTGCCTTCATGTATTGCTTCTTTCTGTTCTCCAGAAATTCCAGCTGTTCCCTTGCTGAAAAACAGTTGTATAAAAACCCTCACTCATCTGACACTGCCATGCCCCTGAAACAGGTTTATCATGTTCAGTTTATAGCCAGAAAAAGGTCAGTAAAAGTACAGATATCAAACAAGGACATTTCTTCGCTGCACTTAATTGTTTCTTGGCCAATTTCAAGTATCAGAAAAAGAAACAAATTCCTTCTGTCGTGGCATCCTTCATCAAAAAACCTCACAGCACCTCACAAGTGTCACAACAGTAATTACAGCCCCTTATTTGCAGGCAGGAGACAGACTCCAGTACAGCTGACTGGTTGAAGGCAGACGCTGAATTCAAACTTTCAGCTTGACACGTTAACTTCTAAAATACAGTGAACATTGTGCGCATCTTCTGTACTCATTTCCTCCCTTTCCCCTGATGTGTCAGAAAAAAATATAGATGAGCCAGTGTGCTGGCACATTCAGACACATCACCTTTGCTTATTTGTCATTCCTTGCCATCTTAGCTTCTTATTAATTCTGGGGTCTCCTCTTTCCTTTCCAAAACAGCAAAGGACAACCACACAAGTCAGAAAAGATGGGTTTGCCTTGTACGCGGTCAGTGCACCCTGCCTCTTCTTACACCTCACGTAGGAAATGGTACAGCACGAGCTGATGACAGCCATTGCCAAAGACACTCATATGGCATTCACCGCTGCACTCTACTCGTGATCACACAAGCTAAACACCCCTCGCAGGAGGTGCCTGTCTCAGCAAATAAATACGCCAATGACTCTCACACTATGTTCGCTGCTGTCAGATCTGATGTTCAACTTATTCCCGTCCTCGCACAAGAGCCCGCTGTCCTGCTGCCGTGAGCAATTTGCCCAATCAGCCAAAACCAAACTAATTAGACAAGGTAGCTAGCCCAGATTCCACCGAGGCAAAACCCATGGTGTGCTCTGTGAGGCTGAGGCACGAAGCACAGGTATTCTCCGAGAAAATCTGTGGAGAATGGACTGAGCAAAGCCATCAGTCCAAGTGGTCTTGGCTCCTCAACTTCCCTGATATTGGTCTTAAGTGCAACTGCTCCACTCCCACATGCCTTATGCTCTCCAACAAGAAACACACAGGTTTTTTTACAGCTGATTTATCAGCTATGGGCAGCTGCAAGCTGCACTTCGTAATTCTGGGGGGAATGAGGTAACATTTGGATCACAGAATGCACTTTGGCTACTGAAATATAGCTTTACAATAGTGAAGTACTGACATTTTGTTGTGAAAATCGCGTCAGTGTGAATCTGTTCAGGTTCTTGTTGCACCTATTTGCCTTATTTTAAAATACTTCAAACACCCAGGAGAGATTACTGTAACACTAGAGACCACGTATTATCAATTCCTTCACAGCATAAATCTAGGGCGATTCACTCAAGAGATCAGCATGTCACCTGAATTTTAAAAAACAAAACTCCTGAAGATTCATAGATTTTCAGAGCCAAAATGGACAACTACTACATTTTAGTGGTCTTTATAACAGAAGCAATGGAATTTTTCGGAGCGAAGAGTTACGAGCTAATCATGGTGGCGCTGAGAAATGCCTTTGCACTCTGCAGAAGCACTTGCATTGGCCAGCTCGGCAGTTCTGCTTTGTCCTGAGGGAACTACCCGGGGCAGAACGGAAGAAGGAGGCTGGGATTACAGTCAAGGCGTGACAGCAGAATCAGTGAGAGCCTGAGCACTGCTGGTGTGTGCCCAAGTCACACCGTGAGGTGGTGGCTGTCCCTTACTATCTGTACAATTAATCTTGTACAGACAACTGTTTAGCGACCTTAGCAACAGGAGGACTAGAGATTGATGAACTCCTGCCAGTCTGAGATCCTTGGATGAAGCGTTAGGCTGAAACCACTGTCTGATGTAGGAAGCTGCATTAGATCAATGAATAATTCACACTGGCAAGTTGTCCACTTTAATGAGAGTATATGTAGAGTTCAACTGTGAGCAGAGTTAAACGTTATGAATCGATACACTTGTTACACCAAAATTCATTAAAAACCCAGCCACCCTGATAATTACACATGCTGCCTCTGCGAACTAAAGCTGGATGGTTGGTCTGGATCTGCCCTCCTGCAGACACCTATATCGAGGCTCCTGTCAGAGGAAAACTATGCCACACATTCACAGGCTCGTAGCTAAAATATAACCAAAAGTAGTCTTTACCAAGGTATTAAACTGCACTAGTGCAAACAACTTGCACGTGGATCACTGAGAATGATGACCCCTTCACCTTACCAGCTGGAGGGAGATGATCCATTGACCCTGCCTTGTCCGGGGTGGCAGGCGATGGAGCTCGTTGCACATGCTCAGGAGAGCTCTCCTCCTCAGCTACAGCAGATGGGACTGTAATTGGCTTAACAGCTTGGGTCGGCTTGCCAGGCAGCTGAGCAGGCTTCTTGGCAACTGGGGCCTGGGTCAGAGGTTCATTCTAGCATAACAAGAGGAATTTCGTATTGAATACATAAAATCTGTTCCAGAGTTGAAGACAGCATCTCAACAACCATGGTTATCACTGTGTCAGCCTTCTGGTATCACTTTTGAGGGGAGCATAACATTCCAGACAGCAAATTTTAACTTCTGGAGGTTCATGAGCCATGCCATGCCATGCCATGCCATGCCAGCAGGTAGTTGACCTATGCAAGCGTCAAACCTCCACTATAGAAGGAACAAAAGGAATGTTCCACAAGGCAGTGATTTCAAAAAAAGCAGATGCCTGCAGAAAAACCATCATCTGGGAATTCTCTCCATTAAAAGCTACTCCAGTTGAAATACAAACAATCAGCAACCAAATCCAGAGAGAGAAAGAAATCAAAGTCTAAAGGCTGGTGCTGCCTGACAAAAAGCAGCAAGTGCTGAACATCCTGGGAAAGCACAAACATAGGAGCTACTGGGATGCAGGAATAAAAGTACAGATTTAAGTACTTTAGAACAACGAAAAGGGGTGGCCAGGCCCTGAAGTGTTTGCTTTGAAAATAAAACCCACATACAAGACAGTTATGAAAGAGCCAAACTCTGGACTCCTCGACTCTGTAGGTACTGACTGTAATAACATCTCATCTCTCTCTCTCTCTCCCCTACACTATAATGCAAACTGAAATTACTACCAAGATCCTGTACTCTTCAGACTTCTGGGAAATGTATCAAATCTCAGCACCCTTGCTTGACTGGAAATCCAATGGCCTCGTCTCTGCATACAATGAGACAGCATTTTAACTGTTTACACACCCTACTAAGAAATACTAACCTCCTCCTCTTCTTCGTTCTCCTCCATGTCTGCCAGCTTGCTGGCACTCTCCAGAACAGCAGCTATCGTGCTGTCACCATCCGCTGCTGCAACACCAGGAAGAGGGGGAAATCCTGAGGAGGAAAGGAATATAGAAGTAGAGTTGCATAAGACCTATGTTCTGTCTTCCATATGTCTTCTTTTCCGTAAAGCTATTTCTATCCAAGTATGTATTACCTATTATCTGATGTATTTCAGAATTCAGCATAACTACACTGAGACCAAGGCCACAAAGCCTTGCTAGATAAAGTCTGAGAGATCTGATCTTAAGCCTACCACTCACAGATACACAGGCTTAAAAGGACGATGCTCAAATGATGCAGTAACAGAGCACAGTTTTCTAAGCTGAGCAGCTGGCAGCCAGTCAAGGGACCTCACAACCTCAAGACTCTGGTAACAGAGAAGCCCCCAGAACCAAAGAATTCAGTCTCTCTCCTTTGCACTAAAGGACAGCAGCTTGTACAGAACATTGCCGGCTCTTTTTTCCCCCGTCACTGCTGCCTCACTGTAGTTGGTACACAGTCCAGCAGAAAATCGGTGCTACCCCATAGCGTAATAAACAATACATCACTGACAGAATCTGGGTAAGACACTACGCCTCCGCTGGAAATCTACTGCAATGCAGAGGTGCAAAATACGGCAGAATCATAGTAGTTAAATGTGAAGTAAATGAAGAACAACCCTTTTCATTATTTTATTATCCTTTCAAGGATAGGACGAAGGCTTGATGATGGAAGGTAAACCCTCACCTTCACGCTAGCAGTTCAGTGTCAGCTTCAAACAACAGAGACCCAGAGCCACTAGTATGAAATGCCTGTTAATAAGATCTATCTCATTAATATGTAGCAAGTAATCATGTTGCTAGTCTCATTAGAATTGCAAGAAATAATGACTAAACTGCTTCTACACCTAGAGATGGCTGCTACAGGGACAGAACAAGTTTGAGGTCCACACGCAGGCAGAACACAGAATCCTCGTGATTCTGTCCCCGCGTGGCATTTGATCCATTACTCAGCAGCATTTCTGTCTCCAAGGAGGTCAAGGCTGGTACTCATCATCATCCAGATGCAATGAAATGCATTGCTGGTCCATTTTAATTTCACTGCTGATATCAGTGACTGCTTGATGGTTGTCTCCAATGTAAATCGTAAGCCCTCTAAATGATGGCTGAAAAACATGCAGCTAACGTGTAAGGAAATTGAGGCGCTATCCGTATTTTCATAGGTGTAAATATGGAGTACCTCAGTCTTACAGGAACTCGTATTTGCCAAGAAACTGATCACATTCGAGAACAAGGGATGCTAAACTGCTTTTGAGGGACAGCTTCAAAGCACTGAACCATCAAAGCAGTCCATGACCTGACAAGAGCTGGCCCTGCCTACTTTACTACTATTACAGTGCTTGCCATTGCCACATTCGATAGTGACAAAAACGCCACAAGGTCCGTGCCCCTTTTCTAACTTAAAAATATCTAGGCACCACTTTGCAGTGCTAGGTGTGTCTTTTCAGAAGAACACATCAGGCTCAAGATAAAAGGAACGATGCTTCCTAGGCTAAAAACAGTATCATGCAAACCAGAAGTGGAACATTCATGGATGACCTTGCCCAAACTTTTACAGACACAGCATTATATGTTCTGATGAAGACAAAAAAGCCACAGAGCGTCTCAAGAAGCAGGTTCAGTCTCTGCTCTGTCTCTCTCTCAGTGTGACCACGAGCATGATTTGCTTTGTCTCTGTAGACTACTTTTACTACCCACTGAAGCTGCAATACTGACTTGTCAGGTGTTGCAAGATGATGATTAATTATATAGAGTTCTGAGGCTCCTGCTGGGATTCAGCAGAATGGGGGACATCAGGCAAATTTTTTCAGCTTCAAAAATCTCCCTCCAGTAAACCAAGAAGCCAATATATCCCAAGTTTACTCCTTCCTCTGGGAGGGCTGGCACGGAGGACAGACAGGTAACATGTTGAGCACCTGCCCGTGGTTAAGTTGTTTAACTTTTCAAATAGCGCCCATTTTAAGTTCCAATGCTGTCCAACAGGCAGCCAATAATCAGCAATATTCACCAGTGTGAAAGGTGGGGAGCATGTTAACAAGCAGTTTCACAATACCATCAACAGCAAGGCCGGCCTGCTCACTGAGAAAAAGGAGGAGTCATTCCATAGGATGAGGGGGCAATATCTGCACACACCCCCTTCAGACCCCAGCAGAAACACAAAAGGTGGTATCAGGACATTCTGTATTCACACTTACCAGGAGGAACAGGTAGCTCAGAAAAATTCACTTTTCTCCCTGCTTTATGGGCTCTTATGGCATCCTGGTATTGCTGTAATGAAAGGCACTCACAGTAAGACACAAAATGAAGTTGACAATAAATTTGCAATCATTCATATTTAACCAGCATAAATATTGCAGAATACACAGTATTTTGCTACAATACGTGCATTGTCGCTATTTCTCCTTCCTCCGAATGCTTTACAGCTTCCCTGCTGGGGACTCTTTTCAAACAGAAGGACAATACACAAATTATTTCAACCTTGAAAAAGTCTTCAGCCAGAGGACCAATTCAGACGACTTTGTTGGATGCAAGCAGCTTGCTACACTTTCATTTTACCTTGGCTATCCTCTCGTGCATCCTGCCTTTCCGATCATCCCCACTTGCTTTAGCCTGTGCTGCTGCCGACTTGTACTTCTCAAGTCTTTGCTGCAACGCGTCCAGCACTGTTTTTGGCTGCTGCAGGGAAGCTTGAAATAAGACAAACAATGAAATGCCATATGTTTCAGATTTCAAAACGTATCAGCTGCCTTCCCCTCCCCCCCCCTTACCTTTTGCAGAAACAAAAACACCATTGCAAAGTCTTATTATGAATACAATTATTGTAAAGAAAATTTATTAACTTGTACTTCCATTACTGATTCAGAACAAAAGTACAGCTGGGATCAGCAGCAGGAACATTAGCTAGGTTGACTCAATCCTGCTGCAGTTCAGTGGGATCAGGCAGAGCTTAAAGTGCCTTCCAGCCATGCTATTTTTATGGCTTGCTGGAGAAATCCAAAAGTCCTACCCGAAGCTTTTTGGGTGTGAGGTTCAGGTGTTGTAAGATCCTGGGAACTTCCCACTGGAGCTGGTACCTTTTGCTTGGATGCATCTTGTAGGTTTCCTAGGCTTTCAAGATCTGAAAAGCAAGGGAAGCAGGAAGCTTCACAGCGTGTTCCATAAATAGCAAGTCAACCCATGTTACTCAGAAAACCATCAATTTGATCACATCATCTTCCTGAAAGCTTTTTGGCTTCAAAACAATATCTGTGTGGCTAAATAAGCCTAAGGTTCCCATTGTTCAGAGAAAATGCTTTATAATAGAAAATCTCAAATGCTGATTTAATTTAGGTTAGTGCTGCCTGAGGGAAAAGGAGGAAAAAAAAAAAAAAAAAGTAAAACCTGTTCAAGTATTCTAAGAATTCTCTCCCCAAAATATAACTTGGTATCTTGGCAGATGGAAAGAGTGAACAAGATTGCTAATTGACTAAAATATCCCAGTAACGAAAGATGTGCTGAAAAAGGGAAGCAAGTAACACCATCTATTCAGACACCCAAGTTTCTGGCATTGCATAACAGTGGTTATTTCAGAAAACAACAAAAATATCCACTGCAAAAATCTTGCAATTAAGGCAAGATTGTATCATGGGTGAAGTTTCTCTCTAATGCCATTTGGTGATCAGTTTATAACTTAAGGAGTCATAAATCTCATGATTTACTGAAATAAAGTAATCTGTCATTTAGTTTCTTAGAATAAAATAATCTGCTAAATTGTTTAAAACAATGAGTTGCACAGACCGTACATTAATTGTTGGTGGCAATACTAGATCTATTAAAAGAAGACTCTCTTACAAGGATCAAAGTATCTTTCATACTGGTAACTTGCTTTAAGATTTAGACTTAACTGCACTGCAGTGTTTGTTAATCTCTTAATCTGAATGTTATGAACTTCAGTTAAACACATAACTTCATCAAGTATTACAGTAAACTTTAAGAATGTGCTATTACCCTTCTCTCCCTTCCACTTCAAATACTGGCTGCTATTATCTAAAGTTATAAAAATAGGAATATTAGACATCAATACCTACTTGAATTTGTAATTTACAGAGAGTAACTTCAGTATAAATAATGTTACCTAATCTTTCTTCGTTGATTAGAATTTGAATATGCAGTAAGCCTCAGACCTAAGTGGTCTCCAATTATTCTTAAGAGTTTTGCAGTCAAATGCAGAAATATTCCGTTATAGCACAGACTTCTGAAAGGGTTTCTGCAAGATGAGCCTTACCCTGAGGAGACGGAGGCATATTCTGGAGGTCTATCGGCTGCCCACTGTCCAAAGCTTCCAAGACCACATTAAATTTCTAATGCAGAAAAAACAAAACAGCAGATTTATTCTAGTAACGTCCAAGACTTGCTAGCTGCCACAACAAATACTTGACACTCAATGCATGTCGGTATAACATAAGGGATGTTTAGCATTCAGGATTTCTTGTGCGCACACCTTGCCTGTCTTCATGTATTCCTTTGCCTTCTCCAGGTCCCCCTGCTGCTTGGCTTTTAAAGCTGCTAATTTGTACTCCTTCTGCCTCATAAGTAGTATTGCTCGTGTGCTGTTGTTCTGCAGACCTGTCAGAATGAAACAATGCTGAGATTTACACGCAGCATGCAGGATGGGCATCCCTTGCTACGCCCTTCTATTCAAACCTGCATTTGTCCTCTTTTGCTTTCAATCACACAGCCATCTTACAAAAGACCTTTTTCCTCCAGTCTCCAGAAGTCCTACCAGACATAACAATCCCACCTTTCCCAATTGAAGAAAAAAACCAAAGAAAGTATTTTAGTCAATATCTCAAAACTCTTTAAAAGCTTGGAATTCTGTATGTCACAATATTGAAGGAGAAACTGAGGCACGGGAAAAGTTAAGTGAAAGATATTGATACAGTACATACAAGAGCTCTATAAGAATAACTGATTCAACTGCCCGTATTTCAGCATCCCACTGACAATTCTACCTGGAACATTCAGCAGGGAACTTCCAACACAAGCAGTGCTTTTCTACACAGTGCAGACGTCAAGAAAGATGCAGCATTAAAATAGGGTTGCAACTGCTTATCCTCTCAGATCATGGTACCTGTTTCCATGGTAGGACTAGAAGCAGCATGACTCTGTAGAGACTCTGATTCCAGATGCTGCACTGCCTCATGAGAGGTCTCCTGCTCATCATCTGCAGCAGACTCAGCTTTATTCTCTGGTAGGGCACTGCCTGAATCTCCCGAACTCTCTAGCTCCACTCCCATGGGCTGAGACAAGTGAGAAGAACTCTTTCCTGTTGCAACAGGAGGTGGCATTTCTTCCTCATTGATTTTTTTGCCCTTCTTCACTGCAGCCAGCATGGTTTCCAGCATCTGGCAGAGATGGAACAGCAAAGTCAATAGGCATTTTCATCAAACATATTACTAGCATAAAATCATTAAAACACAAATTCATTCCCTTATTCATGATGGGATCTATACATGCCACTATAGATTGCTGCACTTTAGCTCCCTATTTTTCTCCAAGACCAACTTCAGCGCTAGTGAAAGGTGTCCAACTACCAGAGCAACACAGTGCAAAGGACTTGTTACCCAAACTGCATAATTGCAACTACCTCAACAACCAGAATTATTGGATAGCTGATATGGTCCACTCAGCTTTGTCACAGAAAGTCACCAAGGAAGTAATTTATAATAACTGTAGACAGACTATTATGTCGTTAAAACAAAACAAAATACACTACTCTGAAATGCCACTACCCATGTGGATTCAGGGAGAGAAGGAGCCTGCATACCTATTTAATGCAATGACAAAAGCCATCAAATACCAACAAAGGAAATGGAGCTTCAGCTGGCGACCTACGGCACGAAGCTCTCACCATCCGTAACATGGGTTAACTGCTGCTCATTTTTTTAAAATCCTTCCTCCACTACAAATACTACCTTTCTCAGTATTTTTATTGTTTTTTAATTTAAGGTTCAGACAAAAGACCACCACGCACTTTAAGTCAAAACAAAAGTCCTACTTCTTTCATATTCCACAGAAACTGAAATGGAAGCACAGAAAGACAACAACAAAATCTCATCCGTGCCAGAGTCACTGCTATTTTTGGTTAGCCATGACACATGACGTTGTTTGACCTATTAAGCAACAGTGGTAGAGATACTTTGGTCTGACTGCATGTGAGATCGGGGTTCAGACCAGTACAGCACCCCACACACAGCACTCTCTTCTCCACGTGTGGGATCACAGATTGACTGGAAAAGGAATTAAACACTGAGATTAAAGTTTACAGTTCCAAGAACTACGTATGAGAAGTAACTGTACACCATTAGTTGGCATGCCACTATGCTAATTAAGGAACTGTGAGCTGTGAAGGGGTAGCTAGTCTATTATCCTTAGTCACACTGCTTAGGCACAGGGAAACTCTCTACCTTGGAAAAACAAAGGAAGTGGCAAACAGTGCACTAAGCTTCGTTACTGGATGAAATAAGCTGGTTTGCCTACCCCTCTCGCTCTCTGAAAGGTCAGGTGGTTTCGTGCACGTTCCTTTCAGAGCTACCAGGCGGTGGACTCACACAGACTTCTCCTTTCTTGTGCATTGCCTCCCCTGGGTCTGGCCTCGGTTGTTCCCTTTGTACCCTACGACACCCGGCAGCCAACGAGACAGCACATTCTTCCCTCAGTGGACAGTGCTGAGCTATAAAGCTTTGCTCAACAAGACAGAGCCGGCTGCTGGCTGAGGCAACGGAGGAGACCACATGAAAGCAAACAGAAGTAAAGGCACTCTGCCTGCCAGTAATCACTAAGCGCTACCAACTGCCAGCACGCCACCTGGCTGAGAAGATGCAAAGCTGAAGAAACCGCTCCTTGCTGCAATTTTTAATTGCCTTAATGAAAAATCCTGTTCTAGCCATTTTCAAGCACAGCCAACACACTCAGGGAAAGGTATCGCCTTCCTTCGTCTCACAGAGCTGAGTGGAAGGTGAGTATCTGAAGGCAGGCAGGTATATGTGCTAGGAAAGCTCCTAAAATTTGCTCTACGGTAACAGTGAACAGCCATCACAGGTCAAATTCAGATCTAGATAGGTGGGTTTAACATCAGCATTTATCACAAACCCTACCCCCAGCTACCACTAGCCACATTCAACAGAAACAAAGCTGACACACAAGTATCAAGAAATGTTTTTAAAGTAACTCGAGGCAGCAAATTCGAATTTCTCTCCCCTTTCAACAAAATCACACATCTGGAAAGACTCTGAACTACACATCAGAGAACTGACTTCACCTCCCCTCCTCCACATGCTCGATGAACCCAACTTACCTTAAGGCCTCTTTCATATCGGCGTATTTTGGCACTCTCACCCGACTCCTTTGCGTTAGAAATTGCTGTCCTATAGTTAGCAATTCTCTTCTCTATTGTCTGTTGCAGCTCACTGGTAACAGCAGGAAGTGAGGTGGTCTCAGAAAAAATAATAAAACAAATCAAGAAAACTTATTTCATCCAATGATACGAGTTTTCCCACAGCACTGAAAAGCAAATACTCCTCTTCTACGCACACTCCCACTAATCAAGAGCGCAAGAATGAAACAGTCTCTAAAACAGAGGAGCACTTGTACTACTCTAACGGTCCCTGGATCCACCTCTGGGCTTTCTCTCAAAGCCGTAATAGAGAAGAATGGGTGGAGACATTTAGAAAACTCACAGTCAGAGGGTAATCGGAGCCATGTGGTTAGGGAGTAGGTGCAGGAGAACAGTAAAGTCTCTCAAACACCGAACAGCGGGTGTGAAGAGGTATTTTGGCACAAATCTTGACTTTTTCTTATTTTTAAAACATGCTAGTTTACTCCCTTCTGGAGTTCTTCAGCCTGGTTTTACTACAACAGCTCTTTTTCCTCCTCCTCCAGCCTGGAATTAGTTCAGTGACAAAAGCGGCCTAAGCAAAGTTACGAGTAGCTATTTACGAACATACCACAGCTACAGAGACCTTTCAGATGGCTACTGATGTAATTATTGCCATTATCTCTATAGAAACACTCTCAAACCCATTTATTAATGGGCCCAAAGCACAAGGGCACTGGAATCTGTAGCACACAACAGAAACGTGGCAGTAACTGACTACAGGATTTGACTGCATGAGTATTGACACGATAAGCTGAGAAAGCTAATGCTACTGAGAAAAATTCCACAAAGATATCAAAGATGCTGAGTTACAACATGTCTCACCATTTCAAAACACTGTTCAATACTCTGAGGGGGAAGACAGGAACTCTGGCAGCCTGAACAGCAGTCTGCATGCCCACGTGTACCATGAGGGATAAGACATGCTTGATTCCAACTGTTTATCTCCTCAATTCTAAGTTAACATTAAAAATCCTCTGAACAAAGCAAAAAATTCACCTATGTCAACACAGTATTGGTTTCCATAGAGAAGACAGCAATTTCTTGGAGGACAAGAAGATCTCTCTAGATCCTTGTTTGTAACCCTGGTATAAGCTACATGACAACAGCAATTCAGCAAAACTGCCAGGAACATGAAGCTCTCCCTACCTGTGGTTGCAGTTCAGGTTGCTCATTTTCTGGTTCAGCTGCAGATGGCTCCACTGCTATCATTTCATCCTCACAGCTTCCCGTTTCACCTTCCACTCCCAGAACTTCTTGCAATTCTGCCTAAAGTAAAAGTGAAAGCCAACAAAAGGCTATTCCTCAAAATTTTCTGTTTTCTCAACAGACACAATAAAATCAAGTCTCAAGCTCCAAAACCTTTGGATGGACCCTGAACCCAAACAGAGAGTCTAAACACCTTATATTCTAGTCTTTTTTTTTTTTTTAATTTTATATTTTTATTTTTAGATGAAACTGGTTCCACACCAGAAATCCAGATATGACTGAAAAGGCACACTGCAGCTCCAGGATCACCACACGAGTTTGTGGTTATGCATGTGAAGCTGGAGAAGCTCAGAGAAGTACTTTCACAAAGATCATTCCAACCCAAATCTGAAATTTCCAAAAAGCATCTATTAACAACGACAGTCAAAAACACTGCTTAACACTCCTTCCCTAAACCCTGCCAACTAGATCACTCCCTGAGATGCCAAAGAATTTCTTAGAAGATATTCTCTTAGGGCAAGCAGTACTCAAAGCAGTAGCAAAATGGTGACAGACATCACTTGAAGGAGAATGTGCCTGGCTGTATTTCACCAGCAGATATAGAATGGGATTCCCGTTCTTCACCCACTTCTCTAAGACCCTCACACATACGAACGTTAGCTAGGACACTCTTTTTCTCTGGTGTGCAGGGGCTGGATCCTGCAAAGCCTTGTATCTAACGGAATGCTTTTGCAGTGTTTTAGCCTCTCACCACAGAGTTAACAGCTAAATGCAGTTCTGTTAAAAAAAAACAACTAATAACTAAGACATACTAAAACTTTTTGCTAACAAAGTTATGCATACCAACAGGTCTGTATCTTTCTCCAAATCTTCATCATCTGCTTCTTCCTCCTCATCTTCATTCAGGTCCTTCATACACTCTGCAGCCATCTTTTCAATATGATCCATAGGCAGAGGAGCTGTAAAAAGAAACCAGAAGGAGCCACAAACCCTAAGTAAAAGTTATGCAGTCACTGGATATAAATTCTAAACGAGCTGCTACCAGCTGAAAGAAAGCAGTGGTTTCTCCTCTTCTTGCCCCTTATCAGGCAGTGTCGTAGGTAAATGAGAGTATATTCGTGGACAAAGGGCAAAGGCTGGGGAAGTGAACATCCAGAAAAAAGGCAGTACCAGTCTGTCTGAGAGTGACAGTGGAGGCAGACAATAAGACAAGGAAAATGACTGCATCCAATAACCTAGCTCAGAAATTAGATCTTGGGGACAAATAACGTCTGTTTACTAACACAAGGAGCCTGAACAGCAAAATGATAGGCATGGCCACAAAAGAGAAACACACTGTGGCAGGTTTACACAGTAATGACATTTAAGACTGAATAAGAAAGACAAATAAGACTGGATGAAGCAACTGCTTCAGAGAAAAATTACAAGAAGTCACCTAAAGCTCCTAGCCTGATGTAAGACACAGGCAAGTACTTTTATGATAATATTTACAAAAACAACAAGTAACAGAAACTTCGTCATTATGGAAGACCAATTTTCCAAAGAAAAGCTGGAGAATCCTCAGTTAAGATAAAAATCAGTTGTGGCAGAAGAGCAAATGAATATAAACTGTTGATGAATAAATCTGACAAGAAGTTTCTATCCATGAAAGTGAATTAATGGAGCAGCCTCTGTTCCCAGTAGGAATAAACATCTGAACTAGTTTTAAGCATGAAAGGTATTTATGACATGATTGTCCATATCCCAGTAGGAATAAACATCTGAACTAGTTTTAAGCATGAAAGGTATTTATGACATGATTGTCCATATCCACAAGGCGTGGACCCAGCACCCTTGTCAGGGCTTTCTATTCTGTGTCTTTTGTCTCACGTCAGTTTACTCTAACAAAATGTAATTCACTCCTGGTGTAGCCCCTGACTGACAGAATAAATTCCGACTCCATATGGAACAGAAGTGGTCCACATCCATCCATCCCTAAGTGCCAATAAACTATTTCTTTCTCCTGGTTCTATCCCTTTTCTTCTCTCCCTCACGTTGAGCTAATCTGAGTCAAAAGTACTCTAATTCCCAAAGACCTGCATGTACGAATTAGACCAAGTTAGCCCAATAGTTAAAGGCATGCGATACTGACACTTGCATTAAGCATCCCTGCACACCTGACAGTAAAACAGGGTCTACACCACGCTTGAGACTCCACCAGCTGATCCATTTTCTCAATCTACAGTCCTGACCGCAAGAACATCTCCCTCTCTCCACCTCATGTTAAACTGGGTACATATTTATCCTTTGAAACTGCTGATGCACGTTAACATCAATTTTAGAGACACACTGAACAACACAAGCCATAAGCCAAACTACCAGCTGTTAACATGACAAGCAAGAAGACAGAGCAAACTATCCATATGTTTGAAGACAGCAAGAGAGGAAGACAAGGAAATCTTTCTCCCTTGACAAACTATTTGTTTTAGACATCAAACTGCAAAGTCACACTTGGCATACAAAAATAGAATGCTCCAAATCAAGGCATCATACTCGTCCTGAGCCCAAGAGCAGCAGCAGCAGAACACTGGCACAGAGATCTAAACAAATCAGAAGAAGTGCTGTTTCTTCTGCCTCTCTAACTACACGTCTGCATTTTCTGCACTGCTGTCTCATGCCCATGAGATTTTCCCTTCTCCAAATCTTTCTTGGCTGCTTTGTCTTGCAATTTCTCTTCGAGTTTCTGGTCTTTACCCTGAAAACTCTACTTAACTCCTCCTTGCCAACCACATCTTCCTTAACTATCAACTTCCTCTATGCACTGTCAAAGGTGAACTTATTTGCACACAAATGCCAGCTGTCCATGTGAATGCCTCTGATACTTCCCTATGCAGACATATGACTGTGACTCACCTGTGTCAGGAAATGCTCAATAAAATAAAGATCTTCAGGACAGAGTTTTACAGTCAGTTTAAATGGATTCAAAACGGATCCCACCCTTCCCCTGCATTTGCTGAATCAGCTGAAAATTAATCCAGGTACAAAGCTGTTTCTGTTTACATAATCTAATTTACCGTATCAGTGCTTCAGGACCTATATCAAACATGTTGCTCATATATTTGACCCTTAGCAAAACTCTGCAACGAGGGTAGCAGGCCATATCCAAAGGCAACGGGCTGTACTTCACAGGTCAGTGTCCCTTACGTGAAGCCCTACTAGAGGGAAAAAACCAACCGAGCCTCCTCGGATGCTTGGTTCAGCTCTTATCCAGCATGGCAAGTCGAGGCTACAATTTCAAACACCCGAGTGGCTGACCAACTGGCATCTATCAGTCACAGACAGCAGAGATCTCTGTACTTAAGACGCTGCAACAGTACAGCTTTTGCTGCCTGCCTCTTCAAGCCAGTCAGAGATTACCTCCCCTCCCCACCATCAGAGCTCTAGAATGTAAGTCCAGGAGTAAATTCTTGCACCTTGTGCTCAGCCAGGAACTGACCACTAGGAAGTATTGTACTGGATCCCTTTTTCCTGTCCCTCTCCAGGCAGAATCGGTTTCTCCCCTGTCCTTACTATACTCTCCTCCTTTCCAGGTGCTGGCCTGCATCCTGTCCCCACCACGCACCATGTCCCCACCACTACACTGTACCAGCTCTCATGAGTCCCCAGTGCCAGCTGTCCAGTTGTTCGTCTTCCACGAGCTTCTAACCTACATGCTCCAAATTCTACCAGGAAAACAGAACAACTGCAAACTACTTTGGAAAATAGTTTTATGAGCTATAACTCCCACCTTTAGAAGGCATAGTAAATGTTAACTTTGCACTGTCTGAAGCTTCATTTCCTTCTTATGAACAAAGAGACTGAAAAAACACATTAAGTGACAGGATCAGGGTCAGAAGGAAGTCAGCACTTGAAAAGCTGACAGCAATTCAAGAGCTCCTGATTCCCAGATTCACACTCAAAACACGATACCAGGTGTTTTAACCATGAATAACCTATGTCCAATTGCAGAAGTTCTGCAAAACTGCTTATTAGCACAATTGTGCTTATTAGCTTTAAGGGTTTACTGCAATCCTGAAATCTCAAAAGTGGAAATGATTTAGAATTTAGATACAAACATCTCCTCTGCCTCTCATCAATTACAGTGTCTTGACAGTCACTTTTTCGAAATACTTAAAAATTCCTCATTTCCTTGCTGCTCTGTGCAAAGTCCTTCAAATACTACATGCAAATTACTGCAGAGTTGCAGATAAGACTGTAGTCACACTAACTCTTCTTTCCAGCATCTGCCCACACACCCATAGCAAAGGTAGGTCCCAATCTCCTTCTCCCATCTCAACCGCTTGCTGCCACCCCTCCCTTGAAGCCACAGCAGGGTTCAAATAGGCAGGTAGCAAACCAGACGAAGGAACTGGTTCAGCTGAAAAACTTCTGTTGTTGTGCTAGGTTATTTTTATAGATCAGTTCCCTGAACCAGCTCACCCTGCAGCTCTAAATACGTACATCAGCTTAGAGGTAAAGCATGCTCACTAGAGACTGCCCCTCTCAGCAGCAGCCTTCATTTATAGATTACAGCAAACCTGTAAAATGCTGCATGGCTGCATGCAAACACCACCAGACAAAATAAACAGATGATTAAAATATTAAGCATAGTAATGATCCATTCCAAGAGACACTCTAACCTCCTGCATAACACAAGCTACAGGATTCTCCCAGTAATTCCACCAGTTCCAGGACTTCCCTCTTACAGGGTATTCAGTTCTAGTTACAGAGTCCAAGTAGCTAAAAATTAAATACTCATTCAGTAAATTCAATCTTTAAACAAAAACAGAACAACCACCAAAGAACAAACAACCCACTCTCCACAGAAAACACAACTTCCATTTTGAATTCATCTAGCACCTACTACAACTTTATATCACTGCATATGCCAAATGAACATGTCTTAATTTAGTCATTAAATTGGCTAGCCATCATCTTTTTCCTACGTCTACAAGAGTATAGACAAAAAAACCTCTTACTCTTTTCATTGAGTAACAACTTAAACCTTTCAAAGTACTGCAAAGAGTAATTTCATCTTCTATCAGTGATGAAAAAACATTTTAGATAAATCAGTGATTTGTAAATAGGTATCTCTAATAAATTATTCAGGCTGTCAATAAGTAAAATCCAGATATTTTAACTTACTTTTCCCTTTTGGTTTTGACTTCCCCTCTTTCACTTTTGCTCCTGTGATAGCAGCAAGCTCTGCTTCTAGGTCCCCATCATCCCCACCTTCCTCTGCACTCAGCAGCATCTCTTCAGGATTGAAATCTACAAACAGCCCCAGCTGCAACCAAGGGGAAATAAAAAAAATACTGCAGTTAGGACAGAGATGACACTCAAAAACATCACACTGAATGGATTACTGAAACATTTTCATGCATTCTGGATTGTTCATTTTTTTTAAAGCCCACTATAATACCACTTTTACTACCAAAACAATGCACACCAGGCACCCATAATTGATGTAAGGGATATAAATCTTAGTAAGTCACAAATATAAAACTCTACATAATCAACAATTTCTTAAAATCCAGCCTATCTAATAGTCTGACATAACCATAACAAGGTAAAATAAAATGATGTCTGTTACATTGAGCCTCATGAAGCAGATATTATCAGGGAAGTTCAGGGCAGCTCCTGTAACAGTTAAGCTAAAAAATATTCAACCATAATTCACACAATACAGGTATGACATGAGTACACGGTAGAGACTTCACCCTTATCTCTTGGAAGAAGCTATATTTACATATACAGAACTGTTCCATACTTCTCGTTATATCAGTTTGTAAATCATAAACACGTGGAAAGCCTATGCACACCCCCAGAGAAACATCACCATTACGAACCCAGCAATGCCAACACTGCTCTGGAGAAAACAATCAGCGCTCTGGAACAGATCATCAGCTGAGCGACAGCATCTCGGGCAAGATTATTAATAACAGTACCCAGAATTTGACAAAGCAGTGGGGGCTACCACTCAATTGTTAAAAAACGTGCCAAAGGACATAAGTATCAGAGAAATCCTGAGGTCTTAGTCTAAAAGGTATTCTTCTAAGATGCCATTTTATCACAACTTTTATATCTCTGGTTAAGGTACTAACTGCCCCAGAAATAACAACATTTTCGCTCAAAGTATGCTAAGCTTTCTTAAAATCTTGAATTAACGGAATCAGGTTCATCCTATGAGGTAGCGGAACAGTTTTCCTCAGACTTTTTCAAAGCACAAGCCCCTGATGGCTCACTGGTCTTCACATGGCCATTTAGGCAGCAGTACAGCTTCCTTCAAGCAGAGCAATAAAAATCAGTTCTCGTTATCACACAGGTTAACAATCTCCTCCTGCCTTGGAGGATTTGAAGCGGTGCCAGAAGCTGAAGCCGCCTGCCAGTTTACAAACTAGTGTGAATCAGTAATGACTTTTTTTAACCCCATAGGAACTCATGTGCTGATGGCTATTGCCTTGAAATATTTTGTGGCTGTCTCATCCCTTTTATAATCCCAAAGAATGTGAAACATAGATGAGAAACACCAACTCTAAGGACCAGGATTCAAAATCAGCAGCTATTTACTAGCCCTGATCCTGCCTTTGACGTTCGGTCAAGCACTGGGCAGATCACTTCATCGCGCTCTGCCTTATCCATCTCCCTTCCATGAAGAAAAACTAATACATTTGCAGACTTGGACAGAATGGAAGGAAGGTCAGGACAAGATTTAATTGGGAAATATTTATAATGGTCATCTAAATATTAAAGTTCTATGGAACATACATACACCTTTCATTGATGTGCAAAATGGAACAGGAGCGCATGTGATCTGTTCATTCCTACACTGCAAGTGCAGAAAGCAAAGCAAGTGTAGTAATGAATGAAGTCAAAAACAGAATCCAGCAGTTCTAGCTCTAAGTATCTCAACCTGTTCAGTAAGGTACGTTTCCAGTGAAATTAGTAGTATGACACAAATGTTTAATAAAACAGAAAAAAAAGGTTATAAAAACCTTGCAGTTGATAAACTATATAGCACAAGAACAATTTAAATTGCGTTAACTTGCAAGTGAACAAGCCATTAGTGTATTTGTTTCAAGAAACAATCCTCCATGCTGTAAGACAGGCTGAACAACTAACTGTAGTGAACTAGAAATTTGTAAAATATATTAATCAGATCCTTTATTTACTCTTTATCTTTTTGGAGTGTGGCTTCTTTTTTTGGAAGGAGGAAAGGTATTTTCATCTTTTACCTTCTCCCTTGTTCAAATCAACTAAATTATATACTACCTGTCCAACGGAGAAATGCAAACTTTCATATTAGAGCAACGGCAGCATTACAGATCTCTGCCTAAAACCATTCTGCCTCCTGTACGAGAATACTAGTTCCTAAGAAACTGCCAAAAAAAGAGCATCTTATCTTAGCTATCTTCTCTTTTCCAATATCCTATTCCAATCTCTTTTCACATTTCCCTATATTCTTATCAGTTATTCCTCCTCGGTATGTTTTTTGCCTCTATTCTACCTTCAAAGGTTTTCGAAGTTCCATTCTGGTTCTGACATAGTCTTTACCTCTAACTTTACTCCGGTTTTCTTCCACTATTCTGCCCAGAATTTTGCCTTGGCTGTATTTCCAATTTTGACACTGTTGCGTGGCTTCCTACACCTGCCAACCACGACTAAATCACGTTTCTCTCCTCCAGGCATCTGAAACTACATCCAAAGGTAAAGAGTACAAAAAAAACCCCAAACACAGGGACATGTCTAAGCTCCCTTTCAGCTACAGGAGAGGGACATAAGCTTATCAGTCTCTCTGTTGCAAGAAAAAAAGACCACACACAGGGAAATTAAAATTAACTGTCTCTGGTGCAGCACCTTCATGTTCTCCCATATGTGCCCCTGAATTTCTTCTTTGATATTCTGGTCTTCTTATTTGTTTTCATCGAGGTGCAAGAAAAACCTCCACATAGTTATCAAAGTTATTATTCAATCTCAGTATAGCTGGGGTAAGAAACTACTACAAGCATGAGTCATGAGGTCTCCTGCAAAGATTACAGCATTGCAACAGCGTGCCTTCCCTGCAAGACCTCCACCGCTGCCTATCAGATATTTACTTTGAGAAGAATGCGCTAAAGGAGAACGCAGGAAAACAGGCACTACAGGCATTTAAAAATTTTAATTTTTTCGTGGTCCTGCAATACCTTACTAACACAGGGGAGAGTCGAGCGTGGGAACAGCAGCAGGAGTTCTGAGCCAGCCTACCCCGCGGAGCAGGAGGAGGTTTCCCTGCCTGCTTGACACCCACATCGCCCTGGCCCTCTGCCTTCCTTACCTGCTTTGCAACTGCAGCTCCCTGGCCCTTCGCCTGAGGGCTTTTCTTGGCTCTCCTGCCCAGCATCCCGGTGCGCGGCTTCCAGCGGACTGTGGCTCCGAGGGGCTGCCAGCACGGAAAACCGAACGTCAGAGCCCTCGGAGCCCCACCCGCACGCCGGCCGGTGCAGCGCTTACCGGCACCCCCACAGCCCGGGCAACTCCCGGAGGCAAAGCGGGCGGCGCCCACGCGTAACCCAGGGCCCAGGCCCGGCCCCGCCGCCTCCCGCACCGCGGCCTCCCCGGCCCGGCCGCAGCCCTCCCTCCGCCTGAGGCAACTCGCGCCCGCCGCTCCCCGACCCGCGCACGATGGCGGGACCCCCCCCCCTTCCCGGACCCCGCACCGCCTGAGGGCGGGGCAGGCCCTCCCCGCCCCGGCGCAGGGAGGAGCCGGCGGAGGCGATAGGCTGAGCGCCGCGTAAATAACCGCCGCCTCCCGCCTCGGGGCCGCCAACTGCACCGCGACCGGTCGGCCCCGGCTCACCTCGGCCTCCCGCTGCACCAGCGCCGGCCCGGCCCGGCCCGGGGACGCCTCGGCCGCGGCTCCAAGGCAGCAGCGCGCCTGCGCGGAGGGGCGCGGGGGCGGGGCCAGCAGGGCCTGCGGGAGGAGCCAGGCGGGGCGGGGGTGCGCGGCGGGAGCGAGCAGAGCGCGGCGGGAGGGTGCTGCCATGGCGGGTCCCCCTGGCGCTAATTGTCAGCTCCAGGTACAGCCATTTTTACAGTTTTCAGTCCGCAGCCGTGTTACAGGGCTCCTACTCGGGTGGCTGGAGAGAGCCCTGCAAACGCAGTCTGGGAAATCCGAACCCTGAGAAGTCGCTTTTCCGAGAGCTGGAGCTTAGTAAATGAAAAAATGGAAGCAGCCCCAGATCCCCCTCAACAGGAGGAATTTTTGGAGGCTGGTCCACAGCAACACAATTTTAAAACGCGTTTTCAAACTCTCCCTCTCCCACTGACTCATGCATTTTGGTAAACAGTTTGATCGCCACAGCAGATTTTTTTTGATTGATTGATATCAAGGATTGCTTCAAAGAACTCGCCTCAGGTAATGCAGGCCTGTTAAAAAGAGTTGCTTACTTGAATGACAAGTATCATCCGGTATTTTTACTTCCCTGGCAGCAAACACTCTCCTAAATTCAAATATTCAGCCTTGACTGCAAACTGAAAGTTCCTTTACATTGTATCGGTAATGTAGATTTAAGCACATTTTATAAATCCTTTTATACTCAACAGAAGTCAATGAGGAAAAGCCACATCAACTGCACTGCCACAAAGACACTGCTGGTCTTACCATCGAAAGCTCCTCAGGCATTAGCAGTGATGCCAGTAATCAATTCCAAGTTCAGACACCTCATCTGGAAGGGGACGAGTTACCAGCACAACAATATTTTAAAAATAAATAGTTTGAATTCAAATATTTAAAATGCTTTGAAGCAAATTCTTTATTATACAAAAAGTGCTTTAATACAAACATTTAAGCAAAGTATTTGGAAAAAAATACATTTCACTATTTCCATTTCATCAACAACTTAAAAAACCATTTAAAAATAGACAATATTTAAAATATTTATACATATTAAAAAAATAAAATCTCCATTGCCTTATTCGTCCTTGAGTGCGTACATGACATCGTCCTGGCTGATATTTAGTCGCACCCGCATGTGAAGATACTTGTTACTGGACTCCACCAGCAAGAGCCTGCAGGCGCCAAGTCTTGAACAAATTGCCATAATTTCTGATATTGTCGGACTCTGTATGCCTTCAATTCTACACAATGCTACATGCTGATGATAGACCTATTAAAAAAAGAGAAAAGGACACAGGTCATGTTCACCTCCTGCTGCAGCTGAGTAGGCCAAGGTGAAAAAGAGAAGCTTCCTTCCCTCTGCATCTACGGGGGCAGGAGGAAAAACTAGTTTCAGTCCGTTCAGATGAAATGCACACATGCTGCTGTTTTAGCACAAATTGTTAGGAATTTGTCAAGGAAGAAACAATTCTGAGCTATAGTTTCCTTTTTTATACAGCCCCAAAGCAAAACAATTAGCAACCTACCTTGTCTGCAGTTTTTTTGACCATTTTATCTGTTACTACACCTCTTCTCCCCTGGACTATGTGGACTAAAGCTCATCCAGAAGATTAAGAGCTGACATACAACGAATTACACATCAGTCTGCTCAGAAGTGATATTCAGGCCCAGTGAGGAGTCAGCACGAGTCACACTGACTACAAACACGAAAGATCACAGCTGAGAAAGCCATGATACACCTTGAAGTACAGGTGAATGCACTTGTCACATCATGCAGACTACTAAATCTGTAACAGGAATCAGTCGGGGTCTGCTGCTTTTCTATTTAGAAAAAGCAGAAGAAAACCTTTTTGGTGTTAGAGGAAAACTAAAGGGAAAATGTAACAAATCAGTCTAACAAAATACTCTTTGAAGTTCAAGAACCCATCGCCCAATGTATCTGCGCAATCAATTGATGCGGATGTTCAGGAGCCCCTAACGGAAAATGCAATTAAAATGCTTACTTACAAACCCACAAAAGCAGATAAAACTGGCAGGTTATTTTAATATATAAACATTTTAATAAGTATTAACATTTAACTCCCATGCTGTGAATCATGACATGGACTCTGTGTAGAGTCTTCACAGCTCTGCCAGTGCCAAGTCTTTTATGGGTCTAGTAAAACAATGAAGGTACTATTGACACAGCTGCCTCTGTTGAGAAAGACAGTGATACACAAGTTGCAATCAACTTTCAGTTTTCCTTCTTGAACTATGTTGCCTGATATTTTCAGGTTCTCTTATTTTTCTTGTTATAAAGCACATTAGCTGGAGGCATGCAGTATTTTAAGATCAGGCAAAAAAAACCAAACAAAAATCACTTGGTGATCCCGATCACTGGTAACACTCATACCACAGCGGGTGTCTCCAATGGTGACTATTTAGCCCCATTGAGAACCAGGTGGTAGCATTCAATGAGGCTTTAAGGCTGGCCTGGACAGCCATGCCCCAATTTACCTTGCTATCATATTGTCTTCCATCAGATTTTAAGAATGAAAACCCCAAATATTTAAATATTTACACATTTGCCTGATACTTTTGACAGTGCCCTCCTCTTTCTTAAGAGAAAAAAAAAAGCCCCAAACCTCTGAAACATGAGCATACCTGTTGAACTGTTGCTTCCTCAACTCCTGCCCTGCCAAACTCGGCTAAAATTGCTTTCAGAAAGATTTGTTCATGCAATGAGGCATTCCTGAATATCAAAACAAAACAGACAAAAATCAATCTGTGAAGTTTAGAACTTATGAAACTTCAGGAACAAGTCTCGAAGGGAAATTGCTTGGAAACCACATATTTAAATGAAGGGTATTTTTCTACCCAAGAGGGGTAGTTAATGTCAACTAGCCATTATATTACAGCCTGCAACTCAAGCACTACAATACACTGCATTTCACTCCACCTCACCTCTCTTTCAGTGTATCCGAACACAACATTTCATTCTATACATGTGTTCTGCAGTGTTATGGTCAACTTACATTTGTGAATTAACATTGAGGTTTTCAGGCCCAAGTAGCACCATAAAAGCAGTACTTACATATCCAACAAAATATTGTATTAGCACCGCTTAGTCCCCCCTTCTCTGCTGAAACAGATTCTCATCCTTTTGACCAGAAATCAGTAAAGCACTTTACCAGCTACAGCTTTTGTGGACCACCGAAGGGCAACAGAATTCCTCACATGTATTCCCTCAGGAAACCTTTTGGAAGTCCTGACAGAATCTGCTTATGTTAAAGAAAGAAACCAGCTCAAATGGGAAGGTCTTGCACTCTGCTCAGACATCTGTGGCTGCATCGGAGCCAAAGACAGTGGCATAATACAAGTGGATACGTAGAGGGGAATAGCTGACTCCTGAAGACCTGGTGCCTACACTATGCACGTTTGAGTGGCCTTTCCTTCAGTCTGGCTCGAAGTCTGGGCCAGTATACTGAATAAGCAGTAGTGTTTGTAGTTGTGGGCTCCTGAGTGTATCTTCCAGATTTCATTCCAGCTAGAAGGAACTCGAATATGTGTACTTGGAAACTGCTGTTCAGGGAAGTCAACGTACAGCAAGCAGGGACAGTCAGGAAATTTCAGACGCCCCCTCATGATCTGAGCTAACCTACTAACGTGGAAATGTCCTGTATAAACTTGTACAAGTGATTTCTGTGCCTTTGTTTCCCCTGTCTTTAATTCCCATTTTGTACGTCTCTCCCCTAGCTGTGCTGCAAGGTTTGTTTCATGCTTCAAAGCACGATGCGTTGCATACGCTACCAAAGGGGGGTGAGGACAGACTGAATGTTTTGAAAAAAAATAATGCAGTGAAAGAAACACGAAAGCAAGGAAATTCCTCCGAGATGTTTTTACCTGATTGCATTTATATATGGCGATGAAAACATTTCATCTATGGCTTCTGTTACGTGGGCCATCCGGACTATTTCAGGGGTTCTCTTGTGGCTAGCAAACTCACAGATCTCAGTGGCCCTTCTGCAGATATCAAGGCAACGCCTTGCATCCCCAGACAGTGCTGCGACCTGGAAGTAAACATGAGAGGTTTGTAGCAGTATTTCTTAGAAGTTGAGAAAGAGTTTAGCAAGAATCAAAATAAAAAAAACCCCACCAAACCCAACCTGACCACAAAACAGGAGAGCAATGTTACTGTGTACTATGTTACTAGAATCGCAGATTTTAAATAACAATCTTATTGACCAAAACCAACAGAAGCAACCCTCCCACACCCCCACCCTGATCTGGTCATCACAAATTCTATAAGCACAGAAGTCAGAGGTTATAAAAAACAAATCTAGAGAATTCAATGTGAGCAGTTCAGTTCAACACCAAAAGTCTTCATAAATGTTATCAATAAAGACCATATCACAATCCATGTTCATGCAGAGAACAAAAAAAAAGGGGAAAAAAAAAAGGGGAAAAAAAAAAGGGGAAAAAAAAAAGGGGAAAAAAAAAAGGGGAAAAAAAAAAGGGGAAAAAAAAAGGGGAAAAAAAAAAGGGGAAAAAAAAGGGAAAAAAAAAAGGGAAAAAAAAAAGGAAAAAAAAAGGGGGAAAAAAAAAGGGGGAAAAAAAAGGGGGAAAAAAAAAGGGGAAAAAAAAGGGGGAAAAAAAAGGGGGAAAAAAAAGGGGAAAAAAAAAGGGGGAAAAAAAAGGGGGAAAAAAAAGGGGAAAAAAAAGGGGAAAAAAAAGGGGGAAAAAAAAGGGGGAAAAAAAAGGGGGAAAAAAAAGGGGGGAAAAAAAAGGGGGAAAAAAAAGGGGGAAAAAAAAGGGGGAAAAAAAAGGGGGAAAAAAAAGGGGAAAAAAAAGGGGGAAAAAAAAAGGGGGAAAAAAAAAGGGGGAAAAAAAAGGGGGAAAAAAAAGGGGGAAAAAAAAAGGGGAAAAAAAGGGGGAAAAAAAAGGGGGAAAAAAAAGGGGGAAAAAAAAGGGGGAAAAAAAAGGGGGAAAAAAAAGGGGGAAAAAAAAGGGGAAAAAAAAGGGGGAAAAAAAAGGGGGAAAAAAAAGGGGAAAAAAAAGGGGGAAAAAAAAGGGGGAAAAAAAAGGGGGAAAAAAAAGGGGGAAAAAAAGGGGAAAAAAAAAGGGGGAAAAAAAAGGGGGAAAAAAAAAAGGGGAAAAAAAAAGGGGGAAAAAAAAGGGGGAAAAAAAAAAGGGGAAAAAAAAAGGGGGAAAAAAAAAGGGGAAAAAAAAAGGGGGAAAAAAAAAGGGGAAAAAAAAGGGGAAAAAAAAAGGGGAAAAAAAAAGGGGAAAAAAAAAGGGAAAAAAAAAAGGGAAAAAAAAAGGGGAAAAAAAAAGGGAAAAAAAAAAGGGGAAAAAAAAAGGGAAAAAAAAAGGGAAAAAAAAAGGGAAAAAAAAAAGGGAAAAAAAAAAGGGAAAAAAAAAAGGAAAAAAAAAAGGGAAAAAAAAAGGGAAAAAAAAAGGGAAAAAAAAAAGGGAAAAAAAAAAGGGAAAAAAAAAGGGAAAAAAAAAAGGGAAAAAAAAAAGGGAAAAAAAAAGGGAAAAAAAAAAAGGGAAAAAAAAAGGGAAAAAAAAGGGAAAAAAAAAAGGAAAAAAAAAAGGGAAGAAAAAAAAAGGGAAAAAAAAAAAAAAAAAAGGAAAAAAAAAAGGGAAAAAAAGGGAAAAAAAAAGGGAAAAAAAAGGGAAAAAAAAAGAAAAAAAAAGGGAAAAAAAAAGGGAAAAAAAAAAAGGGAAAAAAAAAAGGGAAAAAAAAAGGGGAAAAAAAAAAGAAGGAAAAAAAAAGGGAAAAAAAAAAGGGAAAAAAAAAAGGGAAAAAAAAGGGAAAAAAAAAGGGAAAAAAAAGGGAAAAAAAAAGGGAAAAAAAAAGAAAAAAAGGGAAAAAAAAGGGAAAAAAAAAGGGAAAAAAAAAGGGAAAAAAAAAGGGGGTGCAGCAAAAAACTCCTTCTTTATTCCATAGTCAATAGAATACTGATTTTTAAGAGTACACTAATATTTTTTAGTAGGTCTCAGAGAAACATCTGGGATAGCAAATTTACATTTACAAGTGCCTGAAAATTTTTAGGTCTCAAATTTCTGAAACTAAATACTTCTTAAAACCCCACTTGTGGTTTACAATTTTAATAAAGCTATGAACATTCACTAGATATAGTACTAGCCTAGTTTTCCCAGCAGATACTGATAACATACAAAAGCCCTAGAATCCAGCTGCAGCCAAGAATGAGAAACTCTTTAGAAAAATCTAACTGCAAGTTATTTTTCTCGATTTTCTGAAGAAAAATCATACTAGAAAAACAGTGCAGGTTATTCAGTCTGCAAAATCATCACTACTATTCTTACAAAAAGGTGGTCCCTTCATAAAAAAACAAATGCTTATATTTACTTCTACACATATTTATGAGTACTCTTTTGTAATCCTACAGCGATGCTTAGCAGCAAAATTTTAAGTGTATACTGGTTGACAGATGTTCTAACATAATTTTAATACATTATTTTAACACATAATTGTTAACATAAGACATTAAACAATGTATGCACCTTAATTTGAGAAGCTAATCCCTAATGCATTATTTATTTTTTGTACAAATGAGTATTAAGACTGGCAACAGAACAGGTACTACTATACCAAGGCTGTAAACATCTTGAAAGAAAATTAATATGGATATTTCCACTGCCACTGGCATGCTGTTTTTTTATCCAAGATCATCCAGTGACTCACATTATGCAAAACACTGGAGAAAGCTGACATGTTATCATAATGCAGTATCACGACTCTTCTTGTCATGCCTCCAGCTCTTAGAATATACTGCTGCCTTCTCAAAGGAGGTAGAAAAAGCAAGAACACTGCTTTAGAAATGTTTCCTGCAGAAACACCCTGTATACCTTACAGAGAGCATAACATATGATCCGCTACTTGTGCCCCACTTGTCTCCAATACAGAACACGCAACCACAGAACCAGTTCTGACTACTGTTACAAAATTCTCCCCTGCTGCTCCCCCCACTCTCTACGTAGCGCAACACAGAGGACAGACATCTGTACTGCACTTACCTTTCTGGAAACTAGCTGAATTGCGTCCTCTTCAAATGCCTTTGTGCCGGTCAGTCTGGATGAAATAATCTGCTGCAACTGTTTGTAGGTGTAGGGCTGAAAGGACATTCTGGTGAGGCCCTACAGTAAATAATACAATACAGTGAGAAGCGTTTGTAGTGCTTGAAAACTCTCAACTGCTCAAGCACAGCCTGCACAGTTAGTTTTATTTTCTTGGGTAGAAGCAATCTTTCACATCCTTCCCCTCCAAGTGATATGCTTTAATCAATTCTTTCACTTCATATCTGTGGAATAAACGTGCAAATCCACAACACTGTGACTAAGTGAGGACCACTGGTTGGACCTCCCCACTGAAAAAGGCCTGAGGAGCAAGTGCTGCTTCTATTAGAATTCCAATTTCACTTACAAAACTTGTAAACAAATTGGAGCCACCTAATACAAAAATCTTTTGATTATAACTGTTTACACTTTTTTTTTTAATACAGTAACAGCAGAAGCTATGGAAAAAATATTCACCTCTCCTTTAGCAAATCTGTACATATGTATACAGTCATACTACTGACTTCACATTAGCAATCAGCCAAGAAATAAAAATCCTCTTCTGGCACAAGCTAATAAAAACTGCTTTCAGGTGAGAAGGACAATTTATGTTACAGATGGTGCACTGCCTTTTATATTCTACAGGAGGCCCGAGTTTTGCATTTCTTATGCAAAAGTCTTCTTTCTTGTGACTATATGGACTCAGCTGATCTGCCAGTTTAGCGGGTGGGGGAAAAATTCACACACTGTGGGACTATTTTTGAGTCACAGAAGGATGGAGGCACAGAGTGCTATTTTTGCAAATCACTTTTCAGAGCAGTGATGAAGAGATGACCTAAGAAAATGTATTCAACACAGGTGTAGATGTGTAGAGTGCATCCAACATTCTGTTCAAAGTTATCCAACAAAGAAAATCTGCCAGCTGATGATGGCAAACAGAGAAGTAACTAGGTGCCTGGAATGAAAGGGAAAGAGGAAGGGAAACCAGCAGAGAATTCTGAACTCTAGAGTAAGCAGCTTAACCATGAAGCATGACATTTGATTATTCAGATCTTAATATGTTTAAAGAGACATCTGCATTCTTAATTCATTCTTAGAAGAACATAGTGTACTCACACAGCATAACATCTGATTAGCAAGCTGGCTCCTAAAATTACTTTTCTGTGATTGATGTGTTCATTATCGGCCCACTGGAGAGGGACTTATAAAAGCTTTGTTTAGGCTCTGACGTAACCAGTCCTACCTTTCTCCTGGATTGCTTTTGATTGAATACAGTATTTAATCTGTTCTCATTTTACAGCATAGCAACAAAACTGCAAGGACATACCAGTCTGCTAGCTACTCTGTTCATCATTATTCTCTCTGGCAAGTCCATGGTGTTAGCAATGGCCAAGATGATTAACTTGGAGTGCTTTTGAGTTGGCCAGTCAAATAAATTGTACATCACATTCTGCTTCCGGGTCCACAGAAGATCAAGCTGCAGCAATAGAAAGAGAAGAATTAGACTGAAAAAGAATGGGTTTGTATTTACAATACCCGACTGGGGTTTGAGAGACCTAGCTCTGCCACGGAAGACTTCTTACGTGATTCTGAACACGCTGTCTGTTGCGTTTCCTTTATCCATCTAGTAACAGAACTGCATTTTCTGAATTAGGGCTCTAATCTCTTTTGGAAAAGCACAGTCCTACTAGATGACTGAACAGTATTAATCACAGTAGAGTGATGAAACAGCTGGAGTTTTTAAGCACTACCGCGACAATACCACTACTACACCTAACAAGATTAAAAGACCCTCCATGTGAGAACTTGAATTAGTTTACAGCAAAACAGAAAGTGTGCATTTGTTTATTATTGAACATAACACATTCAAGGAGTTTCAAAACTAAGTATGACTTAGTTTTCTTACTGGAAAAGCAGGAGCTTCCAGACAAAATACAGCTGAATTCTATGGTATTTAGGACTTCACAGAACAACTCATTCCATGACTTGGACCAAAACAAAACATAAAACCAATGTGAAATCCAAGGCAGAGAACAATATGGCAACAGGATACTTGCCCATTTCAATTCAGTTTCTTAGTAAGGCTTAAAAGGAACTGTTTGTGTGTTTTCTCTCCTAACTCTATTCCTTTTAGATCACATATGATCTACTCTAAGGATGCCTTTTCCCATCCCCCAGAAAAACTAATTTTTTACAATACTTCAAGGAAAGAGAATGAAGGATTCTTTGTCTCACCTCATCCACTATCAGCACTGTGGTCTTCCTCTTTGGTCCAGGTGTATGGAACAGTTCTGCCAACAGTGCTGCAGCATGAGTTGCTGTCACCTTCTGACCCGTCAGTACCTGGACAAGGATTAAACAATGTTGCAGGTTAATCACATCAAAACCCTGCAAATAAGAAGTTTAACTCCTATTCGGTTTTAACTTTTCTCTAACCATCAACACCAAGCATCTGGATGCTTTTTCCCCAGAGAGCAGGGGGAGTACAAAAAAGTAGCTCTTAAGACACTCAGGTCTACCAGAAACTGTTCATAAAAGAATACATAGCTGAAAGAAAGGGAAAAATGAGAATTTCCTGAAATTTGTTTTAATTAGAGATTCATTAAAAAATCCTGAACCCAGTCTTAGGAGGACTCTAAACCTAGCATACCTCAAGGGTGTCTCTGAACACAAAACGCCTACTGAAAACTTAAGTCAGCTGACAAGAATAGCCTGACTACAGTAATCTTGGTCTCCCATTAAAATATTAATGAATCGGCAGCAGGATCTAGAACTAAATAATTACAGAATCACAGAATGGCAGGGGTTGGAAGCGACCTCTGTGGGTCATCTAGTCCAACCCCCCTGCCAAAGCAGGGTCACCTACAGTAGGTTGTAGAGGACCTTGTCCAGGCGGGTCTTGAATATCTCCAGAGAAGGAGACTCCACAACCTCCCTGGGCAGCCTGTTCCAGTGCTCCGTCACCCTCAGAGGGAAGAAGTTCTTCCTCATGTTCAGATGGAGCTTCCTCTGCTTCAGTTTGTGCCCATTGCCCCTTGTCCTGTCACTGGGCACCACTGAAAAGAGTTTGGCCCTATCCTCCTGACACCCACCCTTAAGATATTTGTAAGCATTTGTAAGGTCCCCTCGCAGCCTTCTCTTCTTCAGGCTGAACAAGCCCAGCTCCCTCAGCCTCTCCTCATAGGACAGATGCTCCAGTCCCCTCATCATCCTTGTAGCCCTCTGCTGGACTCTCTCCAGTAGCTCCTCATCTTTCTTGAACTGGGGAGCCCAGAACTGGACACAGTACTCCAGATGGGGCCTCATCAGGGCTGAGTAGAGGGGAAGGAGAACCTCCCTCGACCTGCTGGCCACACTCCTCTTGATGCATCCCAGAATGCCATTGGTCTTCTTGGCAGCCAGGAAACACTGCTGGCTCATGGTTAACCTGTCATCCACTAGGACACCCAGGTCCCTCTCCGCAGAGCTGCTCTGCAGCAGGTCCGCCCCAAGCCTGTACTGATGCATGGGGTTGTTCCTCCCCAGGTGCAGGACCCTGCATTTGCCCTTGTTGAACCTCATCAGGTTCCTCTCTGCCCAACTCTCCAGCCTGTCCAGGTCACGCTGAATGGCAGCACAGCCTGCTGGTGTATCCACCACTCCTCCCAGTTTGGTGTCATCAGCAAACTTGCTGAGGGTACACTCCAACTCTTCATCCAGGTCGTTGATGAAGAAGTTGAACAAGACTGGGCCCAGTACTGACCCCTAAAGGACACCACTAGTTACCGGCCTCCAACTAGACTCAGTGCTGCTGATGACAACCCTCTGAGTTCTGCCATTCAGCCAGTTCTCAATCCACCTCACCGACCACTCATCCGGCCCATACTATGTGGCAAAACAGATGAGCTGACTGTATATAACCCGTTCCTTTGCAGGTCCAAAGATATACAGAAATTAAAGTATGACATTTCAAAATTACACTATATATGCTGAATCAATTATCCAATGTAGTTCAGAGTCAGCCATACAGCAAAATGGAGACTGCATTTGAAAGTTGTATTTGTTCTCCAGAATCCCTTAAAAGCTGACCTGAGATTCTGTAATTCCCCAAAAAAGCGGAGCATAACAATAATGTATAATCTATACTTGTTTCATGTTTCCAAGTCAGTCAGGACAGTCTGAATCAATCATAGAAAGCAGCTGGATCCGAGGATCCCGATTCTACAGCTCTGGAACTGGGCATCCAATACACCAGCGTTCAGTTTGCAGTGGTGGAACTGGCACGCTTCTTGTACCCAGGTGTTTAACCTTATCACTTTTATCTGTCAGGCCTTCCTGTCCCTGTTTCCTTCTTTATAAACTTTCCTATGACAGTGAGGTAACTGCAGTAGTGTACACTCCAGAATTTGCTTCAGAGTCATGCAAAGAAACATCAGCAAACTGGAGCTCAAGATCGACCCACAGCAAGAGATGCAGCAATCAGAAAAGTAGCAGCAGCCTAGCTAGGGTACTCGGATAACAGCTGAGGCAGAAGGAACCCAAGAAATAAGTTGTTCATTTGACTACATGCTCCCCTCAAGGATACTCAACTGGGCTAGCTTAAAGAGTTCCGGGCCCACAGTGGGCAACAAGTTTTACTTCCAAAGGCCTATTCTTTATTAATTTTAAAGACATATGCTGACGGGGATAGGAACAAAGAGTGTTAAAATACACTAACATTACCATGAGATAAGGTAATAGTCATGAAGCATTTCACTATGCTAAAGAAACAGTGACCTGGCTACTACAAATTCCTCAGCAAGACACAGTCTACGCTGGTTCGAGGAAAGGATGCAAATATGCAAGTTTATCTCCCAACTATGAGGACAGGGATATTGGAACAACGTATGCCATTAACTGCTCAGATAGAAGATGTTAAACTTCAATAAATGGGACAGAAATTTATAAGAAAAGGGACTAAATGCTTCAGGAAACCATCATTTCATTTCCAGGTCACTGGCTTAAAGACAGCCTAGACTGACAAAGGTCTTGAGCTGTTACTGTCTAACACCCGTTGGGTGACGTTAATCCAGTCCTCAGAAGGTTAATTCACACCCACATAAATGCAAGCGCAGCCAGTAGTCCCAGATGAGATGCTGCAGACTAGCTTGTGGAAATCTGGAATACAGTATTGTTCACAGAGACAGTCCCTCTTTAGCTGGATTGCTGTGATGACAGACCAATTAGGACCCTTCTAGTAATCATTCCACCACTACACTGACTTCCAGAGTTCTCACGTCTGTAACTTTCTAAACATACATGTGCAGAAAGAGTTATAGAAAGGGAAAAAATAAAAATAATCTGGTTTAGATTTTTTTTTTTTTTTTTAAACCTGAGTGGCTGTAGGAAACCAGGCTATTTCCTAGCCACTGCCCTTACCCAGCTGAAAGCAAAGTAGTTCAAGAAGCTGGTGATGGCCTTAAGTTAATTATTTTTTAACCAGCTCTAAGATAAAAGCATACTGTCTCTCAGAGGGACTACTTGGAAGTATTGATATGTTAAGTGCCTTGAATAGCGTAACACATTGAAGTTTTGATGGTAAAGCACAGTATCTCATCTTCTTTCAAACTAGAGCCATTGAAGAGGCTTTACTTACCTCTAGTATCTGCACGTAAGCTTGGTGAGGGTCAGTCAGCTTCATGCCGTTGATCTCTACAAACTGGAAGGATGGTAGGTCATCATTTTCTGCAGCTTGCTGAAGGCACCGAATTACTTCATGAACAGTTGCAGTTTTACCTGTTCCAGGCACTCCAGAAATGTACATGCACCTACAAAAGGAAAAAACCCCACCTTTTCAGCAGCCTGCGCAAAATGGTAACACTCTTGGGATTAATGAGCCTGAATTCCTGGGCTCTGAGACCAGCCTCAAATACTACTCCTCTGTCACTTCAGGCAATTCCTTATATTTCAGTTACTTTATTTGCAAACTGGGACACATAACACATCGGAGGATCGTGAGGACTTTTATTACTACTAAAGCAATTAACAACCTAACATACATTATAAATGTAATTTACCTCTTTTTTTTTTTTTAAAAAAAAAAGGTTTCCCAGATATCTAAAATTCACTAGTTATATTTTGGTCTTTAATTTGAACCTGTACAATAAAGGAGCCCACATTATTTCGATGCACAATCTTTCTTAAGGAAGAAAAATACCAGGAAAATTCAACTAGGAACTTCAATTCAGCCAAGTGATGATAACTTTTTAAAGAAAACTAGTTTTGATTGTCTGACTGCTGTTATGCCATAGGTAGATGTGATCTTGGTTACAGTCTCACCACCAAACTCACCCTCCTGTACCATCAATAAGTTTGCTTTCCACAAAGTTATAGATATCCTGGAATTCTTCCTCACGACAAGGCAGACAGTCTGGGACAGCAGAAACGTGCAGCCTTTTGATTAAAAAAGAAAAGAAAATTGAAACAGGAGGTGCAAGGCTTGCATTTTTGCAGTTCTACATGAATGACCTACTGAGGGAAACAAAATAGCCAGGGCTCCACCTTTCACAGTTGTACTTTTTCAAATCTTTTACATACTTAAGTGTGAACACCAATGTCAAGTATCCCAAAAGAAATAGCCTAGTCTTTCTGTATGTGCTTTTAAGTTTTAAGAGGGCTGAACAGTCATCTTCATAAACAAATAGCATGAATATGCAGCAATAAAGATCTAGCTGTTTTAATTCACAAAAAAATGTTTAAGTCAATGTAGAGGTAGGATAGAACAGGGGAGACCACTTATAGGAAACTTAGAAAAACTAAAATTCAATTTGAAAGATACAGTCAGTCCTGAACGCATCTTTTGTCCACTTCAAAGATCTACAACAATACCTGTGAAGCTTTTTCACACACCAGGACGAGACAGATCTTGTACCTTTAAAATCTAAAGCTAGTAAGAAAGGATCTTTGTTTTTCTTATTTTGCACAGAATAAAGACAGATACCTAATTCTGAAGAACTTGGCATCGACTGGTTATAATAATATGAATTTGTAAAAGCAGTATTGTAAATACTACTAGTATTTGTAAATCTAGTATTGTACTGCAAATTCACAAACGCTCTTCTGGTATCAAACACCATGTATTTTTAACAAATTTATTCAATATGGTAAAGATGACATTTCCCTATTTCAGCATAGCCTACTGCTATGTATACCTGACACACGAAAAAGATTATTTCCTTCCCTGCGCACACTTACCTTAATCTGGCTTCTTCTAGTACACTGGCCGGTTTCTGTGCTGCATGGTTGCGTCTGGGAATTTCAGGAGTTGCATTCCGGGGTGTCTTAGGTGTTCCTGGTAAAGGCTACAAAGAAAAGTTACAACCTCAAACAGATTTTCTACATACAGCAACGTCTACTGGAGACTGACATTCCATACAAGTTTCACAAACACCACTTACGCACAAAGACTACCCGGTGATGCCCGAGTACAAGATGAACAGGGAAACAGCATTTACAAAAGGAATTACCAAACAAGCCTCATGGTCTTTGCTTCCTAAGGGAAAAAAGAAACTGGAAGGGAGGTGGTGACAGTGACAACTACATCTTTTAACTGTCTGAAGAATTTTTGAAGTGTTTATGCCTTTCTGAAGTGCTGTGTTACAAAGCGATCTGCTTCTTAAGAAACAGCAAGTAACTAGAAACCGACCTATCTGAATTTCATTGTCCAAACAAAAAAAACCACACGATATCTTAATTATTCTTTTATGTTGTGCTTACAAGCTCTAGTTATACTAGGTTTTCTGCATTAGACATTTCATAAACACAGAGCAAAAACTAGCTGTTAACAATATGTACCTGGCTATAGTGCTGAATAAAGTCTGCATGAGTCAGGCCTAAGATGCACGCAGCCTGGTATCCCATCTCCATCAGCAGCCACGACACTAAGAGAAACTGCTGGCCACACTCTTTGGTGCTGCCATTAACGCTGCAGAGCATCCCGTTTGCGCTGGTAACCATCTGCACACTGGTAAGCTTTCAGGAATCAGGACACCTCTACTGCCAATCATGCAGTTGGTCTTACGGCTTTCTGCTACGTATGTAGCCTGCACTCAACAAAGACTATACAGAAATAGAACTAAAATGTCTCAGTGAGCAGCTTACAATAAAAGTAAAAATGTTGGCCATAAATGGACTCATCAGTTTGTTCCACTCCAGCCCAATCCAATATTTTCCTTGTTTAGGCTAGAGTTTTCTGATCAACATTCACAAACACAAGTGTTTTATACATTTGCATAACTTGTATCAAAGATCATATGAATCAAGACTTATTTCACTAAAAGCTAAGGGGTTCAGACACTTCAGTACACACGCATCAAGCATTCAAATAATTGGCTCAGAAATAATAAAACCATCTCTTCTATATGGAACCTTACAGTTTTCTTCAGGGTCTTAGCAGGAGTGTGAACTGAAGACTTCCTTGAAGATTTTGGGGTGCTGAATATTCTGCTTCGTTTAGTTTTCTTTTCCGGTGTACAGAGCACATCACTCTCTACTTCCTCACTACTTGAAGAGTAAGAGCTGTCTGAGCTAGACAGAAAATCCTCTTCCTGGTTCAACTGTAGTGAATTTAATATGCTACGAGAAACAAATTACATGAGTTTTAAGAAAATATATACAACTCTACACACTACAGAGTATCATTTGTACATTTTCAGCTTCTTCTGTAGTCATCATAATCAGCAAGCCAACATATTTTCCACTCGAGCAGTTAACTTTCCATGGCTATTTAACAGACACATTTAAAAGGAAGTAATTTTTCTGATGAACACCATGAGTCGGCTTTATGTTTCTGAGCATAAGAAAATTTTTACTCACACTGCAGTTAAGCTGTGCTTCTAGAGCCGTCTGAATTTCAATATCAAGCTATACAAATTCTCAAGGCTTCAAGCTATCAATAGCAATCTGAGTAAGATATCATGGACGTAAAAGTTTACCTGATTTGCTCTGCAATGCGAGCGCTTGTTTTCTGTGCGCATGTTCTACGAGAACGAGGGGTCAATACAGGGCTCTGACTACCCAGTTCCTGATGCCCAATTAAACTGTAAAGAAAGAATACAAAGCTATTTGTATTTCCTCTTTGCATCACACTTGTAAAGATGGAGAGAAGGCCTTTCAAACTTCAAGCTTAATTGTTATGGCTGTCAATCCAGTATGAATTCTTGTTCACAGCTATTAACAGATTAGCTATGTCATGGATAGCACAGCACAATTTTCCCCCCTCTTCCACCCTCTCTTCAATAGATCTTTGACAAGAAAGCCACAAAATATTTACTATAGTTCATTCATGGTCTGTACTGTAAGGATTCTTACAGTAACGTGTAAGTGTTTCTATAAACCAGCTGAGGAAAGCTGCTAAGTCTAAAGAGACAGACACCTCGAGTCCACATGAGCCAGAGCTGCCAGGTGACCTGTGATGCTGCGGCAACAGTGACTGCACTAGCATTAGTTCAGAATAAATGTGTCTGAGACCCTACCAACACTACATCGCTTTGCCTCCTGAGGCACCCTCAGCTGGCAACAGCAGTTATTTCACAGACTGACACTGACTGACAGCTGCTGCATGAGAACAGCTTTCCCTCACTTCTCCAGTTAGACCCATATACGCTGGCGAAAAGCACTGAACAGATGCTGACACAGTTGAATTAGCAGCCAAATTATGTGGCAAATATAACATTGGTAAACTGCAGGGACAGGGGCTCAGAATAGTAGGGGGGTTTTGTTGTTGTTTTGGGTTTCTGTGGGTTTTTTTGGTTTGTTTTTTTTTCCTTTTTTAAGAGAAAAACTAATACAATTTTCTTTGGGCATCTCTTTGATCTGCCCTTTGGAGCAGATTTTTCTATCTGTGTTTTGAGATTCCTTGGTTGTCTTCTTGGGCACTTCATCCCGACCACTGAAACACTTTACTGTTAATACAGCTTTCCTTTTAGTTCACAGGACATAAAATCAAGATGAATTACTTTAATTATTTGTAGACAGTTCTCACAATTTTTTTAGATCTATAAATACCACTGAAATGCTATTACCTTATTAATGAAAAGTAAATTTTTTTTGCTCTACAATAAGTGTCAAAAATGGGGTGCAGATACACCAAGCGTTGCACCCACATCTTTACTCTTTGAAAGGAGGAAAGGAGGAACGTGACTGGTTTTTGGCTTCTTACACTTTCTACCAGTCTTATCCATTCTCCTCCTGCCCCAGCTTAACGCCATTTTTAAAGGCTATGTGAAGATATATTTAAACAATTAAGCTTTTTGAGTCCTGATTTCTATTCTACATAAAAATTAGCATGAAAGTATACATACAATTATCACGAGAACTCTCATGAGGCTAATCGCATCCCTTTCTATAGTTCAGCGTATCTCAATAGTTGTCATAAGCTCGGCACATCTGAGCCTGTATGACAGTCATATAATGACTGCAGGGAAATGGATTTTTATCCGTACTGATGAGTACAAACCATAACGATCAATATGGCTTCAATTCCCTTTCATATCATCCTACCATTCCCATTTCCAAACTTGTCTGTTCTTGCAACCACAAACTGCTTTTGCCCATCTTTAAAGCCAATTCCACTTATGATCTCCACAATTTTTCATTCACCTCCAAGTAACACACTTTTTAGAGCTTCACCACAGTGCACTTTTAACTATTTAGACTATTCCCCTCTCAGTGATCTCAACAGGCAAAACAAGGTTCACACGGAGACTTCACCTGCTTTTCTCTCCAGAAGTCTTTCGTAAGTGTGCTTGAAAAGAACTACATACAAATAAAAACCCATATGAAAATAATTATCAAAAGGCTATCACTTACGATATAATGTCATCTTTTGTATTAAGATCCTTGGTTTTCTCACTGGAGTCTTTGACCTTATTATAGGGGGATAATTGTACTGTATCGCTAAACTTCTGCCAGTCCTCTGCAGTATCAAACATGGACTTTGACTTCTCATTAGCGCAAGGCATTTTTGGTGGCGAGCCTAAAATGCCAGTGAATTTCACTTTTCTTTTAGTAGCTGATGGTTCTAACAGTGCTATAGCATCACAGTCATCATCCAGAAGTTCCAACACTTCACATCCCAGGAGCCTGCCTCTAGGAGATCTTGTGGGACCTAGGAATTAAGAGCAAAATGAACTTCTGTCAGGCTTTAATATGGCTGGTTTGGTTAACTTTCAGAAGACATGGTACAACTGGCTCCCTGGCTGTAATCTAATTGAAAGTAGATGGCATTACACTCCAGAAACAAGGAACTGAATCACCAGAAGGCATACACTTCCTCCACAAAAGATGACTAAACAGAACAGACTTTTTCATTTTTCTAACCCACCTCTATTACTTACAACATTACTCAGGCTCCAGTTTGAAAATATGGCATGTTACACAGGATCAAATGTGCTTATTCAGTCAGCCCAATGTAAACACTCCAGCATACCATTAGTCAGAAGATAATGAAAGTGAGACATTCTGAGGTCAAGTTAGGCTGATTGGTAGAATTTCAGCCACCAAGCACTTTAATTTAGACTTACCAGTTACAACTAAAGCATTTGCAACTGCAGTTGGATATAAGCAGTACAGTTGCTTGAAATAACAGATGTAAGACAAACAACTGATACACCCAAAAAGCTTGGGCTAACCCCAAAGCCTGAATAAGGCAGCCAAAAATACTGATGTTGAATATTACCATTGTTTGAACTACCCAAAATGAAGAGGCACAAAACAGATGACGTTCAAAACTACCGAATGACTGAATAGTGCCATATACATACTGTTTAACTGCAACTTCTTCCTCGCTGTTGGAGTTTTCATGCCACTAGCCACTCTTTGTGAATGTCGCTCCTTAGCCAGGGAGGACTTAGAAGCAGAATGTTTTGATTCTATTTCCAACTCAGCATTTTTTGGTTTTGTAGCACTCCAAACAACACTCTCTCTCTCCTTTTTCAGGGGGGAAATGATGTCCAAAGGAATGAATGAGTTTGTAGAGTTTCGGATGCCATCTCCTTTCTTATTAGCTTCTTTCAGCTTTGAGAATGTGTCAGGGGACAAAGCCTTAAAGCACTTCCCATCCCAAGACTGTTTTACATAGAAAGTTTGTTTCTTGTTTAATGGAATAGGTAGTTCTTCCCCCAGATGCAGAGGTATTACCTGCAAAACCAGAAAACACCAAAACACATACACCTTAACATTTACTGTTAATTTAATATTCAATTATTTTCTACTCGCAGAGCTTATGACTGGAATTCATGCAATCCTTCATTATACAGGGCAACACCTTCCACCTACATTGACAGTAGCATAAGTTGATTGCACAGCAGGACACCCATTCACATTACTTCTTTCCACACAAATCTCTAAATGACCTGGCTGCCAACAACCAAAGTCATTTCAAGATGGAGGAAAGACAGACTATCAACAGTTATCAACTATCCTATGTTAACTGCATTAACAAATACACATTTGGCTTGGGAGGGAATAAGATGCACTGTTCTATTAGCTTTTCATATTGCTTCTTTCTTTCTTCCCTCTATGTATAAAGGGGCTGCATTACATACCATGACACTTTTAATAATGGTCTCCACAGCTATATCTGTGTCATAGCCAGGAATTTGATCAAAAAACACCTCTTGGGGAGAAATCTCTCTTTTAAGCAGTTTCCGTTTATTCTGAGGTATCTCTGTAATATGCGAGAACCACTGCACAACTGCATGTTTCTGCTGAGCACCTGTAACGATGGAAAAAAGTCAGTGAACATTAACAATGTTATTGCATAACAAATAGTTATCACCAGACTTCAATGACTTTAGCTGAAATGCCATCAAGGTCAGAAACCCTCCCTGGACACAGGTGAGAAAGCATCTGGTAAAAATTCCCATTTTCTAAGCTAAATTAAAATGTTTGAGTTGAGACTTTCAAGGACAAAGGTAACACCTACACAGCATCTCAATCACAAAACGCCTGCAGACCAGCTGATCCACCAGTTCACTGTCACAAATGAAGAGGTTCCTTATTTGCATAAATATGATCTAATCGGACCCCACTAACTGAAAACAGTGACATAAAAGGAGAATTGAGAAGTTTCAGAACAGTATTTATAATTTCAATGTTATTTTAGAGGTAAACTAGAAACATATTTATTAACTGCCTAACAACGCAGAGAATGGTGCTGTTGAAACATCTAGAAGAAGATCTGAATAAACTCTATTCAAACTCTCAGTGTGGAGAGTTAAAAGAAACATTTGAAACGTATTACAATTGAATATTGAGTTCCTCTCTACATTTTTAGGTGTTCATCTTTGAATGAA